>NC_091060.1:57191125-57816125 GCF_000393655.2 Nicotiana sylvestris | reverse complement strand
TAACTAGTAGAATGATGTTCCCGAATACATTTTAACTGCTACAAGTGATTTCTTAACTTTTGGAATTGGCCTTTTCTATTTATTTTTTTCTTCTTAAATGAGACTTGACAAATAACACAATAAAAAATTATCTCTTTCATTCATGTTGACACAAAAGCATTTGAATAATAGATTTAACTGAAGTTGTTAAAATGCAATAAACAATCTTTAATAATCATCCAATTATTTCTAAAGTCCAAAGAAGCTACGGATGTACTTAAATAACATGTCCAGTATCTTAAATAAAATAATAAAAATCAACTAGAAATAAATTTAACATAGATCACAGTAAATTATTATCTCGAAACTCTTGTGCCCCTTGACTCTCGAAAAAGCTCGCCTGCCAAATAATGATAAATTATATACGTCAATAAAATAATGTGTTAAAAACAAATATAAAAGCTTCTTTTAATATAAACTTGATCATGAGGAAGAGAACAAGAATTTTGTGTATGTGCAAGAGCATCAAAATAAGAAGGTTCCTACACAAATAATATAAACTAAGTCAATTATATATATATATATATATATGATAAAAAAATTACCAAAAAAGAGTGTGTTAATATTACCGTTAGCATTTGAGTAAAGCTATAAGATGCCTTCGAAAGTGAAAACTCGGAATGCTGGGATAAGTTGGCACAAGCCATACTTTGAGAGGCACTTAAATTAGAATTGTAAAAAAAGTTCTCATCTTTTGTTGAATCTTACGAATAAATATAAGAAATATTATAATTGTGTAACATTATAATAGTTTGTCAATATGAAATATTCGAATTATGAACTGAAATAAAATATGATATACCTAGTTGATACAATTTCGCTTATCAATTTTAGTTCTATCATTAACTGTAGATCCATCTTGATTAATAGAATCTGACTTCTTTCATCGAGCTTTCTTACTCTTTGAGTTCGCTTCAAGAGAAGTTTTGATCCTCTTTTTTAGACGTTTTGTGTTATCTTTATTTTTAAAATTGTTGGCTCGTGAGAGGAGATCTCTGTCATTATTTTCTTCTGGTAAATCTCTCGTTGAACCAGTAGTATGGAGAGATGGAGCCGTCACCTCCATAATTTGTTTCAATCTTGTGCTTAACTCATTTGCACATATTGCCGCTAGCTTATAGCCTTCATCAGTTTCAGAAGCTTTAGCTGCCATTCTAACAAATATAGGACAAAGGATTCTATAGCGATTCACAACGATTAGCTTTGAATCCTTTATCTCTATATCTTGCCCATCAATTTCTTTAATATTTACGACTTTTGTAGTTTTTGTCCATCTTTTCAAAATATACTCATCTGGAATTTTATCCACTCCTCTTATCACATCAAGAATTCTTATTGTATGACAACAAAGTATACCCATAGACTCAAACTTCATGCAAGTACAAGATATATGATCTGCCTCTGTCACCTTAACAATTTGCTCTCGAGTGTGCCCATACTTGCTAACCTTATACATGATGGGAAAATTATTTTCCTCACATCCATTCACTTTGATTATTAAAGACTTCATATATTCATCTTGAAACTTCGAAAAACTATTTGGTGTATATACCTCTCTAGCATGAAACAAAATTGGCACCTTTGCTTTTAATATTGGCAACCGTAATGCATCACATGTATCTTGCAGCTCATTATATCTTTTGTCCTCAATTGCTCTATCATAATGCTTAAAAAAACTGTACCAAATTATAATCAGACTGCAAATAATCCTTTAATTCACTATTCAAACTCTCACTTAATTGTGTGCTATTCATGCCACCCGAAAAGGTTTGTTTTCTATATGCTGCAAATAATTTTTCTCTCAAAGCATATATTCCTTGCAACCATTCATTTTCATGAAGATTATATTCATCAAGCATACTAGTCCAAGCATTTATAAATTCTCCTTCATCCTCATACTCATAAATGCATTTTCGAAAATCACCACGGAAAGAAGCGTACCTTTTATAAACTTGATTGAGGTGCTTTACAGCATTTTGTTCCATGTGCCAAACACACAACCTATGATGAACTTCAGGCATGACGAATGAGATGGCCTTACTCATAGCAGCATCTTGATTTGTAAAAATAGTTTTTGGTGTTTTTCCAGACATTGCTCTAAGAAATATTTCGAACAATCATTGAAAAGATTCTGAAGTCTCATCATACATCAGTGCACCTCCAAAAACAATCATTTTTCTATGGTTATTAAATCCAACAAAACTAGCCAAAGGTCTATGCTCTTTATTTGTCTGGTACGTAGTATCAAATGAAAGCACATCTCCAAAAATCTCATAATCTATTATCATCTTAGAATTTGCCCAAAATATGTTCGTGATCATATCATTAAATTCAGCTGTACCGCAAAAAAGAAAGATGGATCTTCAACTCTTTTTTTCTCAAAATATTCTAATAGTACTCCTGGAAGAAAATACCAAAAATAAGTATGTATGTGCTATTTTTAATATGAGAAAATCACATTCCAAAGACTAAATAAAAAATTATAGGCAATTTGAACAAGTAATTTACCTGCTTCTCCTTGTCCCATAGCTTTTTGCCTTTTTGTTTGAAGGTAGTTCTTACGATCTAACTTAGTACAGCCCAAATTTGCTCTGCCACCAGCTTGAAGACTCATAAAATCAAAAGTTCCTTTAGAAAATAATCCAGCATCCTCCGCCAAATCGATTTCATGAGTTTGTACGTCGTTCAAATTTCTGTGAGATGGCAACATGTGAATCATTGTCGGTAGAACGAGAGGATGGTTATGTTCTAACTCAACCTTAGTAATATGGTACTTTCCAACAAATTGGCGAGTAACAACAATATGAGCTTGGCATCCTGTTCTAGTCTCTTTTCGTGGATTTTTAGCTTGATATTTTCGTTTATCATCTCCACGGAAACCCTCCTTGAAACATGTAAGCTTTTGTGATGTTACATAACACAATTTCTTATTTATGTTCACGTACTCTTTGCGTACACTAAAACCAATCCTTTTTTGCATACTCATTGTAAAAGTTAAATGCACTCTCATTGTCGTCAAACTCAAGATCAAGCGCAGGCTCACGATCTATTGGCCCTTGAAAATTATTTTGTAAAACTTCTTCGGCAATAGCTTCACACTTGCTTTCTCCAAAATTGTCCATTATACTTCAAAAGAAAAAGAATACAAAACATAGAAACATCATTAAGTTTTGAATAGTTTAGCTAGAAATATATAAACTTGTTGTAAATTTATTAAAAAAAATTATTTAAACTTGTTGCATTTAAATTCTAATATGTAATGGAAAAAATATTATACTAGAACAGATGTAATGCATCTTCCAAAGAATATAAAATAAGTACAGTACCTTAATTAATCAAATTTAATAAGACTAAATAAGTCTAGTAAAAAAAAGAGTAGAACCTTGTCTTTCAAAAATTCTTCAACTGTTACGAAGTTGATCTTAATAACAATGGCGCTTTTGGTTTCCTAGGAAAAGAATAGAAGGCAATATTCTTACAAATCTACAATATATAATTAGTTAGAAAGATAAATGCAGATCTTTGATTTCTTATTCATAATCTTTTATAAAAGGAATGAGATGATGGACTGTTTTTTGGCGGTTAAATAATTGGTAAGATGAATTTCCGCCACTTTAATTTTCTTTTACTTTTCTTACACTTATTTTATGGAGATCATTTTACTAGTTATGACATCATGGTGGGGCCTGCATGTTGTGTTGAGTGAGAGAAAAGTGCAAGTAAGGTGAAACTAGACTGACATCGTTAGCAGTAAAATTTTTGTTATTTTATTTATATGAAATTGCATTACCATTTTTAGTTGTTTAGTGACCTATTTAATCTCAGCCTTGAATTGATTGGGTAGACACATGACACAAGTCAGTAAGTATATTGAGCAATAATGGACAAATTATCAATGGAGGGGATCTCCACCCATACAATGCTATTTGCCAAATAGAAGGAATGGAAGTCTCTTGTAGCGTAGCGGAAGACAGGGCATGCAGGGAATGGACATTTTTTCTCTTTCAAATACCGCTTTTAAAATTATGGTGCAATCAACTTCTTCTAATTAATTAGATGATTGTTTATCTTCTGAATGAACGCCTAACTATTTCTTTAGGCGATTTAAGATATTACTCCAATATATATATATATATATATATATATATATATATATATATATATATATATATATATATATATATATATATATATATATATATATATATATATATATATATATATATATATATATATATATATATATATATATATATATATATATATATATATATATATATATATATATATATATATATATATATATATATATATATATATATATATATATATATATATATATATATATATATATATATATATATATATATATATATATATATATATATATATATATAATGTCAATATTATAGATCGATAAAGGAAGAAGTCTTGCCATACAAAATTCTCAAACATATAATGCAAAAACTAATAGGATAAAACTCTAAAATAAAATATTGATATAAAATATAAATCCAAACAACACATATATTTAACTCGATTTTGATTAACATATAGCCTCTTCCTTCGCTTCTCAAAAGAATGCCATAAGTAATTTGAATACGAAGAATATAGTCCATTATCGAGTATAAAAAAAAAAAATTAAGTGGACATAAGTCTAATTGAATTCGAAGTTCACTAAATTAAAAACTAAACATTAGTAGAATTAATAAGATAATTTTAATTATTTTTCTCGTCTAATAAATATATAGAACTTTTCAAATACACCTTTTTATAGTTGTGATTACTGAATTGTTATCGTTGTTCACGAAAGAGCTCTAGCTCTAGTTTATCTTTGAGCTTGTCAGTTATCTCTAAATATAGCTTTAAACAATAGATGATTTCTCCATATTTGTTATAAAATAAAGAACGTAAAGTAAAGACAATTATAAAGAGAGATATATTATTCGTATTCAAACTGATGTATATAATGAACTGAAATTTCTTCTATTTATAGAAGAAAGGAAACTGCTGTGTAAGCTGCTACTATACCACATATGGATAATTTTCTATTGAGAACAATGTTTATCCATAACGGAGTACTGAAAAGATAAGCTTATTATACCCGGTATGGATAATCTTCTACCGGGGATAATATTTATCCATAACTGGGTACTGAAAGGATAAACTTATTATACCCGATATGGATAATCTTCTATCGGGGGTAATGTTTATCCATAACTGGGTACTGAAAGGATAAACTTATTATACCCGGTATGGATAATCTTCTACTGGGGATAATGTTTATCCATAACCGGGTACCGAAGTGATAAGCTTCGTCAGGAAGCTTATTTCCAATAGAGTACTAAATAGATAAACATATTTACGGTGGAGTCCCATATGGATAAGCTTCTTCAGGAAGCTTATCTACAACGGAGTACTAAATAAACATCCATAATATAATATATTTATAACACTCCCCCTTGGATGTTCATTAAAAGATAATGTGTCTCATTAAAACCTTACTAGGAAAAACCACGTGAGAAAAATCTCAGTGAAGGAAAAAGAGTACACATATTTAATAAGACGCATTGCTAGGTGCCTCATTAAAAACCTTATAAGGAAAACCCCATGGAAAAAACCTTAGTAAGGGAAAAAGAGTGCATCGCGTATTTTACTCCCCCTGATGAAAACCTTGTTTCAAATATTTGAGTCTCCGCATTCCAATCTTGTATACCATCTTCTCAAAAGTTGAAGTTGGCAAAGATTTAGTGAATAAATCTGCTGGATTATCACTTGAACGGATTTGTTGCACATCAATGTCACCACTTTTCTGAAGATCGTGTGTGTAGAATAATTTTGGTGAAATGTGCTTCGTTCTATCTCCTTTTATAAATCCTCCCTTCAATTGGGCTATGCATGCAGCATTGTCTTCGTATAAAATTGTGGGTCTTTTCTCACATTCCAAACCACATTTTTCTCGAATAAAATGAATTATTGATCTCAACCATACGCATTCCCTACTTGCTTCATGAATAGCTATTATCTCAGCGTGATTTGAAGAAGTAGCAACAATAGATTGCTTTGTGGAGCGCCATGATATGACAATACCTCCATATGTAAATACGTAGCCGGTTTGAGATCGAGCTTTATGGGATCAGATAAATAACCTGCATCTGCATAACCAACAAGGTCTGCACTATCTTTGTTAGCATAAAACAAACCCATATCAAGAGTTCCCTTTAAATATCGCAATATATGCTTAATCCCGTTCCAATGTCTCCGTGTAGGAGAAGAACTATATCTTGCTAGTAAATTAACAGAAAATGCTATGTCAGGCCTTGTAGCATTAGCAAGATACATTAGTGCACCAATTGCACTGAGATAGGGTACTTCGGGACCAAGGAGTTCCTCGTCCTCTTCTGGAGGTCGGAACAAATCCTTATTCACTTCAAGTGATCGAACAACCATTGGTGTACTCAATGGGTGCGCTTTGTCCATGTAAAAGCGTTTTAAGACCCTTTCTGTATAGGCAGATTGATGGATAAAGATCCCGTCTGCTAAATGTTCAATTTGCAGACCAAGACAAAGTTTTGTCTTTCCAAGATCTTTCATCTCAAATTCTTTCTTAAGATATTCAATTGCCTTTTGGAGCTCTTCTGGAGTTCCAACAAGATTTATGTCATCAACATAAACAGCAAGTATAACAAATTCTGATGCCATTTTCTTTATAAAAATACATGGACAAATAACATCATTTATGTAACCTTCTTTCAGCAAATATTCACTAAGGCGATTATACCACATGCGCCCAGATTGCTTTAAACCGTACAAAGATCTTTGTAATCTGATTGAATACATTTCCTGAGATTTTGCTTCAGGCATTTTAAATCCTTCAGGGATTTTCATATAAATTTCATTATCAAGTGAACCGTACAGATAAGCTGTAACTACATCCATTAGATGTATTTCAAGCTTTTCATGTAGTGCTAAACTGATGAGATATCGAAATGTTATGGCATCCATAACAGGTGAATATGTTTCATCAAAATCGACTCCAGGTCGTTGTGAGAATCCTTGTGCAACAAGGCGAGCTTTGTATCTTTCAACTTCATTTTTATCATTCCTTTTTCGCACAAAAACCCATTTATGACCAACTGGTTTTATACCAGCAGGTGTTTGGACTACTGGTCCAAAGACCTCTCTTTTAGCAAGTGACTTCAATTCCGATTGAATTGCCTCTTGCCATTTTGGCCAATCAGATCTTTGTCGACATTCTTCGACAGATCGAGGTTCAAGATCCTCACTATCTTGCATAATATTAAGTGCAACATTATATGCAAAAATATTATCCACCACTATTTCAAATCGATTTAAATTAATCCCATCACCGTTCGAACTTATTAAAAGTTCCTCACTCACATGAGCTTCGGGTTCATTGATTTCTTCAGGAATCTCAGAACTAATCAGATTTTGGGTCTCTTCAGGAGATCCCTTCATAGTATCGTTTTGATCATTTGTCGATTTTCTTTTTCGAGGATTTCGATCCTTAGAACCCAAAGGCCTACCACGCTTCAGGCGTGCTTTAGGTTCACTAGCTCTCATGCTAGTAGATGGTCCTACTGGGACATCAATTCGGATAGGCACATTCTCTGCTGGGATATGTGACTTAGTTATCCTTTTCAAATCAGTAAATGCGTCTGGCATTTGATTTGCTATATTCTGTAAATGGATGATCTTCTGGACCTCCTGATTACATATAGGGGTACGGGGATCAAAGTGAGATAATGATGAAACTTTCCACACAATTTCTCTTTTGATTTCCTTTTTCTCTCCCCCTAATTGTGGGAAATTTGTTTCATCAAACCGACAATCTGCAAATCGAGCAGTAAATAAATCTCCTGTCAATGGTTCAAGATAGCGAATAATAGAGGGTGATTCAAACCCAACATATATTCCTATCCTTCTCTGTGGTCCCATCTTACTACGTTGTGGTGGTGCTACTGGCACATATACAGCACATCCGAAAATTCGTAGATGGGCAATATTTGGTTCATGACCAAAAACTAATTGTGACGGAGAATATTTATTATAATGTGTCGGTCTGAGATGGATAAGTGATGCTGCATGCAAGATAGCATGACCCCAAACAGTAGTGAGCAATTTTGTTTTCATAAGTAGTGGTCTTGCTATCAATTGCAGGCATTTAATAAATGACTCTGCAAGGCCATTTTGGGTATGAACATAAGCTACAGGATGTTCAACTTTTATCCCAACTGATAAACAATAATCATCAAAAGCTTGAGATGAGAATTCTCCAGCATTATCAAGGCGAATGGCCTTTATAGGATAATCTGGGAATTGTGCCCTTAATCGAATTATTTGGGCTAATAGCTTTGCAAACGCCAGGTTGCGAGATGATAGTAGGCACACATGAGACTATCTTGAAGATGCATCTATTAGG
Source organism: Nicotiana sylvestris (assembly GCF_000393655.2). Lineage (NCBI taxonomy): Eukaryota > Viridiplantae > Streptophyta > Magnoliopsida > Solanales > Solanaceae > Nicotiana > Nicotiana sylvestris. Next base: position 57,807,643 of record NC_091060.1, on the reverse strand, counting down.
ACCATAAAATATCTAAATAACCCACTTGGTGGGTGAATAGGTCCACATATATCCCCATATATACGTTCTAAAAAAGGCAGGGGATTCAATACCAACCTTCATTGGTGATGGTCTAGTGATAATTTTTCCTTGATAACAAGCATCACAAGAAAATTCATCATTTGTAAGAATCTTCAGGTTCTTTAATGGATGCCCACTCGAATTTTCAGTAATTCGTCTCATCATTATTGATCCGGGATGGCCCAAACGGCCATGCCAAAGCACAAAAGTATTTGAATCCGTAAACTTCTGGTTTACGATAGAGTGTGCTTCAATTGTACTAATTTTTGAATAGTATAAGCCAGAAGATAAAGTTGGTAACTTTTCTACAATGCATTTCTGGCCAGAAATATTCTTTGTAATACAAAGATATTCCCTGTTCATTTCATCTATTGTCTCAACATGATACCCATTTCGGCGGATATCTATAAAACTCAACAAGTTTCTTCGGGACTTGGAGGAGAACAATGCATTGTCTATAATAAGTTTTGTTCCCTTAGACAGAAATATTATGGCTCTTCCGGAGCCTTCAATCAAACTTATATTACCAGAAATTGTTGAAACATTTGCTTTTTCCTTATGCAAATAAGAAAAGTATTTCTGATCGTTGAATATGGCATGAGTTGTTCCACTATCAATAACACAAATATCTTCATGATTTGTCTTTGATCCAAACATAATTTGAGGGTTATCCATATTCTTCAAAATAACATAAATAAAATATATTATAGTAAACATCATTATCAAAGCATAACTTTTATTTATGTACAACAATTACATAACCATACTATCTATTACAAACAACAAAAATTAAAATATTTACATTTCTACAGATTCACTACCGATTACATGACTTGTTTCTCCTTCTGGGAGTGCAAAGTAATCAGCTACATCCAAATGCATGAAGTCTAAATTATCTTCAGAAATAAAATTTGCTTCAGCATTTTTCTCTGTCTTCTTCAGGGAGGCTTGATAAAGCTCAACCAGGTGCTTTGGCGTATGACAGGTATGTGACTAGTGCCCTTTTCCTCCACATCTATAACATGCATTTTCTGCATTTGGCGCTTGCACCGCTTCATGCTTTTGTTCCTTCCTTTTTCACTGCTGGTGGTGAGGAGGCTTCTTTGGTGCATTATTATTACCATCATTGGGGTTTCTTCCCCGACCACGGCCATGACCACGACTGGGGCCACGACCTCTTTCACGTTTAGCTTGGTGGAAGTTTGTCTCATTCACTTCAGGGAATGGACAAGAACCAATAGGTCGGCTTTCATGATTTTTCATTAATAGCCCATTATGTTGCTCTGCTATAAGAAGATGTGAGATAAGTTCAGAATACTTTTTAAATCCCATCTCTCGATATTGCTGCTGCAGGAGCATATTCGAGGCATGAAAAGTGGTGAAAGTTTTCTCCAACATATCATGATCAGTAATATTATCACCACATAATTTCAATTGGGAAATAATTCTGAACATAGCAGAATTATACTCACTGATAGATTTAAAATCTTGTAGCCTTAGATGAGTCCAATCATAACGTGCCTGTGGAAGAACGACCATCTTCAGGTGGTCATATCTATCTTTCAAATTATTCCACAGTATGACTGGATCTTTAATAGTGAGATATTCCATTTTCAGGCCCTCATCAAGGTGATGGCGTAGGAATATCATTGCTTTGGCACGGTCTTGGTTTGATGCCTGATTTTTATCCTTGATGGTGTCTGCCAGACCCATCGCATCAAGATGAATTTCAGCATCAAGCACCCAAGACATGTAGCTTTTGCCCGATATATCCAGGGCTACAAATTCAAGTTTAGAAAGATTTGACATTATTTAGGAAAAGAAAGTTCTTACCTCTAATACTTTCAAAGTATTTGCTCGAGATGTCAGAGTCTCGTGCTGATAACGTGTTATAAAATAAAGACTGTAAAGTAAAGACAACTATAGAGAGAAACTGATATATTATTCGAATTCAAACTGATGTACATAATGAACTGAAATCTCTTCTATTTATAGAAGAAAGGAAGCTGCTGTGTAAGCTGCTACTATACCAGATATGGATAATCTTCTACTGAGAGCAATGTTTATCCATAACGGAGTACTGAAAGGATAAGCTTATTATACCCGATATGGATAATCTTCTACCGGGGGTAATGTTTATCCATAACTGGGTACTGAAAGGATAAGCTTATTATACCCGGTATGGATAATCTTCTATCAGGGGTAATGTTTATCCATAACTGGGTACTGGAAGGATAAGCTTATTATACCCGGTATGGATAATCTTCTACTGGGGGTAATGTTTATCCATAACCGGGTACCGAAGTGATAAGCTTCTTCAGGAAGCTTATTTCCAATAGAGTACTAAATAGATAAACATATTTACGTGGAGTCCCATATGGATAAGCTTCTTCAGGAAGCTTATTTACAACGGATTACTAAATGAACATCCATAATATAATATATTTATAACAATATTCAATTTTTTGGTCTTATCTTTTTTGTCTTTATATTAAATTTTCCCTCAAGTATTTGTTCATATCAAAGTTCCAAGAATTATGTTCTTTTAAATAAGAAAATGATTCGTATAAGCTAAAATGCCATTCGATTTTGAATTTCTAAATCTTAGGAGCTTATATTATGATAAATTTTTGTAGTAAATTTAGAAGTTATAAATGTTAATAAATAATTAAATAGAAAAATGATGTTTAATGTATAATATGATGTACGTGTTATCTATCATTAGCGCTTAAATAATATATTAAAATAAATAATTTTACGTCACGTTAACACTTCGCGCTCATGAGAAAAATTAGAGTTAGAAATACTCACACATTTTAAAAAAGAAATCGACAAAATAAATTGGAATTTGACATGTTTGATGATATTCTTGCGTGGTTCAGTCGACAAAGAATTAAAAAGAAACAAACTTTGAAATAACGTTTTCATTATAGTTACACAATTTAAATAAGGAAAGTAATTACATATATAAAATCTTACTCAATTTTAGATTCCTAAATATTAGTAGTTTCCACATAGTTCAAATAAGGAAGAATTTAATAAGCAAATTTAGTAGATTTTAAAGTCCTAAGCATTAGGGAAATAAGTAAATACAATTACAAGTTTGTCCAATGTGAAACCTATTTTTAAAGGGTAAAAAAGACGAACGATATTTCGCTACGCTTTGCGCGTGTATCCCATCTCGATGAGTGAGTATTTTCAAAAAAAAAAAAAGAAGATATTACATTAAAATTGTTTAAGATTATAAATAAAAATTTCAGCTCCAGAGTTGATAAATGATGATCATATATATCTAACTCAATAAAGGAAGCAATCCTAATTTAAAAAATTCATCGATCATCATTCCATATATTTAACTTAAACTTAGTTTTATTTTTATAATTTTATCATCTCAACTTTACAAATTATCATGCCTCCATTTCAGTTTATACAAGAATATGTAGCATTTGAAAATTTAAGAGTGTGTACCCTTATTAATAAAAATAAATAATCAATATTCAAAATAGGCGTTTGGAAAAATTATTAAGCTCCTGAAAATAATAAATATCTCTGGCAACAAAATTTGTGTTTATAATTTACCACCAATTGAGAATTCTTTACCCACATTACCTTTTGGATTCCATTAAAATTCGTGAAGTGGTTGATTTATCAAAACTAAAAGCGGAAAAATCTTAATTAATTAGTTGGCTTCAAAATCTTATATAACAGTAAAGTTTATTAATTAATTATGGTTTGGTTTCTCTCTCATTTTTCTTTTATTATCTTAAATATTTTCTTAGTAAAATAATCTCATTATTGAAAAACCAGTAAATAATAAATCATTGTTTAAGTAGGAAGGGGGTCCAATTTTAATATGAAATATGTTGTTACATGTAATTTTTTTTTGATAACCTGATGAAAATTAATCTTTTTCTTTACACTGTCCTTGTATGAAAATTAAACTCATACATAAAAGATGAAACTTACTTGAAATTGGAGCTATCATGGTAAATAGCCTATAAAAGTTTTGTGACAGTGGTGAACAGTAGGCAGTAGCATGATAAAACGAAAGGACGTTAACGATGAATTTACCTTCCAACTATAGATGTTGGGCAGATTTAGAGGGGTGGAAGGGTGTTTACTCGAATCTCCTTCATCGAAAAATTACACTGCATATATAATACAAAACTCGTTTTATGCTTTTATAGGTTATATTTTGAATCCCCTTGACATAATCCAAAAGTATAACTCAATAGCCAAGGGTTTCAAAACCTTTGTCAAATTATTAGTTCATAATTTTTTAAATTTTTTTAAACTATTTTTCTTCTTTGAACCCATTAGCGAAGGCCGTGCCACTGCCACCGAATGTTAGCATATCAAACGAACTACGGCTTTCATTCTTTTTCATTCCACGAGTGCATTTCTGTTGTTGAAAAAAATGTTGCTTAACTTTGTATGAGAATTTCATATGATAAAAAAATTGCTTAACTTTGTATTAGAATTTCGTAAGATAAAAGAAGCAAAGGAACTTACCATGATTGACGAACCACTGGTCAATTAGCGGCAAGAAAACAAGAAACTAGTAGCACGCAGAAAAGAGGACCAAGCTTGAAATTAAAGAGTCATCATGTATACGGAAAAAATCAGTGGCTCGATTATACGGTCACCAAGGCACCTCGAGGAAACTGCCCTCGAAGGCTCGAAGCTTAGCTCGGGGCTCTGGCCTTGAGGGTTCTCAGTAATCTACTTCGAGGTAGCGTAAGCAACGATCGGCCTCGAGGCAAAGTAAATCAGTGGTGTCGGTGGATCGGTGTGAGGTTCCCAAGGCACATGACTAGAGCTGACAAAGCCTATTAGGCTAGCCCAAACCCGTACCATGATATTAAATGGCGGTACCAGCCTCTTATCTTTGTAATAAATGCATTTGTACTATGTTGAGATACCCCCTCATATATAAAGGGGATCCTTGTCATTTTGTAAGGGATCAGATGCTCAATATTAAACATTCAAGAACATTCTCTCTACTCTCTAACATATTCTCTTGATCTCATTACTTCCATTTATTGCCTGTATTCATTGTGTTCTATTTATTGTTCCTCATTTATTGCTTATCATTGATCATAAAGAGCCATCATTGTAGCTCTCATAACTGTTATTCCTCCCTCGATCGCTCTAAGCCGGCCATCTGACTCGACCTAGAGGCCCTATATACGCCGGCTCGAGGCCCAGATTTTAAACTATTCGGTTTGGTTATTACTTCGTTTTTCAAGCTACAATCTTGCTTTCTAATCTTTTACTTAATATCCATTGCCTAACAACTAGCATAAAAATAGATCACATATTTTTAGTACCACAAAATCAAATTTAATTGTTATTACCATTTTCACGGCAAATAGTTTGGCGTCCACCGCGGGGCTAAAAATAATAGTGATTATTTTCTTGCTGGTTTTACTACATAACACAAGTTATCTTTCACACTTTTTCTTATCCAAGATCTTCAATTTCAGGTCAAAATGTATAACTTAGTGAATGGATGTGAAAACAACTGTCTTGAGAACAACAGATAGAATGGTGTAGCCGTTCCAGGTATTGGTGCACCACCACTAAACCCTGAAGGCGCGCCAGAGCCGATCCCCGCGGATGCGGTCTCGCACGATTCCCAACACGTCGATGTAAGCTCCCGCACTAACAGGAGCGTGCACCAAGGAGATCAACAAGAAGCTCAGAAAACCCCAACTAGGAAATAACGTGAGGTTAGCCTTCACGTTATTTTTGAAATGTTACAAGCACAATAGTTGGCGATTTCTCAGCTGCAAAGTCACCAGAAAACTCCCAATACGGTAGCACCGGGGACGGCTCCCCCAGCCGAGTAGGTACCAGAGAGATCAAGCAACAACGGGTTGGCAGCCGACCCCGCCATTGTAAAGATGCTCGAGGACCTTACAAAGAGGATCGAATTGGGTGAGAAGAAGATAGAAGCCAACGACAAGAAGGTAGATACCTACAATTCCAGGGTCGATCAAATTCCGGTCGCACCCACGATTCTGAAACGTATAGAGTCGAAGAAATTTGTGCAAAAGCCGTTCCCGCAGGAAGCGGCCCCAAAACCCATTCCAAAGAAGTTTAGAATGCCCAATCTTCCAAAGTACAACAGAACCTCAGACCCCAACAAGCACGTCAGTGCCTACACTTGTGCAGTGAAGGGCAACGACCTAAGGGACGACGAGATCGAGTCCGTCCTGCTGAAGAAGTTCGGGGAAACACACTCGAAAGGGGACATGATGTGGTATCTGTCACGACCCGGATTTCCCACCCTCGGGAGTCGTGATGGCACCTACTAATGTGAGCTAGGCAAGCTGACTATTGAACAAATTACCTTTTTACCCATTTTATATTCTTTAACAATTATGAAGCAATAACATTTAAACATCAGAATTTACCATAAGCGGAAAAAAAAGCAATAAACTATCTGATATGAATCTAATACAATTGTTTGAACCTCTACTACCCAGAACTTGTGTCACAGTTTCATAGACGATCTAAGAATGATACATACAAAGTCTGAAAAATAAACGATGCACTGTTTCTGAATTAAGGAAATGAAATAGGAATAAAGGGATAGAGGGAGACGCCAGGGCCTGCAGATGCCTGCAGGTCTACCTTGGATCTCCGTGTGGACTGAAGACAACCACCCAATATACGGACCAAATGTTGCTGCTTCGGGATTTGCACACAATGCAGAGTGTAGTATCAGCATAACCGACCCCATGTGTTGGTAAGTGCCTAGCCTAACCTCGGCGAAGTAGTGACGAGGTTAGGACCAGACTACCAAATAAACCTGTGCAATTTAACTATATACAGCGGAAAAAGAAAAACAGTAATATACAGTCAAGTATGGGAGGGGTAATATGCTGCGGGGGAACTATCAACTTAGAATAGAAAGACAACAGGTAATTGACGGAAATAACATATCTCAGATATCAATAAAGACTCAGAAATCAATAAGTTCACGGTATCACCCTTCGTGCTTTTACTCTCGTCCTTACCAAAACAATCAAGTAATGCAAATGTGCACGACATCACCCTTCGTGATTTTACTCTCGTCCTCACCATATAATCAGTATAATTGGCACGGAATGGTACATCGTGCGGCACGGCATCACCCTTCTTGCTTTACACTCTTTCCTCACAAGACATACACGCCATCACCCTTCGTGCTTTAACACTCTCTCACCAAAATAATACACGGCATCACCCTTCGTGCTTTAACACTCTTCCTCACCCAAACAACAATCACAACAAAGAAGGCAAGGGAATAAATGAAATTACAACAAGAATCCCGTCAAGGAACAATGGTTCAACAGTCAAGTCCCGGCAAGGGAACAACATCAAAAGAAACAATATCCCGGCAAGGGAGATAATATAATGATTCTCTTCTCTTTTTCACTTTTACTTCTCAATTCACTTTACAACTTGGGCCAATGCCCTAAAAGGTCCAACTACCACTTATACTTTCACATTTCATTATACCACTTGAGCCAACGCTCCTCAAAGTTCAAATGTCACAATTACTTCCACAAACTTTGCCCAACAATAGAAATCATCACCAAAGCATGAATAATACAACGAAGTCATAATAATCACAATATAGGACTCACGGGCATGCTTGACACCAACGTATAGATACTCGTCACCATGCCTATACGTCGTACCCAATAAATACCGCATAACAAGTAGGACTCAACGCCTAATCCCTCAAGCTAAGGTTAGACCAAACACTTACCTCGATGCCACGAACACAACTCAAGCCTCTACTATCACTTTACCTCTTGATTCCACCATTAACTCGCTCGTATCTAGCCACAAGTTACTTAATTGTATTAATAAATACTAAATGAATCAATTCTAATGCATGAAAATAAATTTTCCAAAGTTTTACCCAAAAAGTCAAAAATCGCCCTCGAGCCCACAAGGTCAAAACCCGAGGTTCAAACCAAAACCCGATTACCCATTCCCCCACGAACTCAAATATATAATTTGTTTTGAAATCGGACACCAAATCGAGGTCCAAATCCCCAATTTTTGAAAAAACCTAGGTTCTACCCAAAACACTCAATTTCCCTCATGAAAATCATTGATTTTGAGTTGAAATCATGTGAAAAGATGTTAAAGATTGAAAATAACTAGTTAGAAATCACTTACAACTGATTTCGAGAAGAAGTTTCCTTTGAAAAATTGCCCTAGGGTGTTTTGGTTTTGAAAGAGTGTGAAAAATGGTTGAAATGCTTCTAAGTTATGAATAAACAGGTCTCTGATGTCACAATTGCGACCTTCAGAATTCTGAGACCTTCGCATTTGCGACTCAGTCTATTTTTCGGACTTCCTCGCATTTGCGATAGACCTCTCGCAAATGCGAAGTCGCATTTGCGATACAGGAGTCGCATTTGCGACTAAGGCAGTAACTGGGGGGGGGCATCGCATTTGCGATGGAAAACTCGCATTTGCGAGGGAAAGCTGGCCTGGGATAGTTCGCAATTGCAACCCTGCCCTCGCATTTGCGAGCCAGGCTTCGCAAATGCGAAGCTTGCAGGCCTGCAATAGAGCAGCGGAAACCTGCAATTTTTCCAAGTCCAATTCCACCTCGTGGCCAATCCAACACTCACCCGAGCCCTCGGGGATCCAAACCAAACATGCACACCAACCTAAAAGCATCATACAGACTTGCTCGTGCATTCAAATCACTAAAATAACATCAACAACTATGAATTTAGCATCAAAATCATGAAATTTCTTAAGAACTTCAAATTTCCCAATTTCCTCAAATAAGGTCCGATTCATATCATTTCAAGTCTGTTTCTTACCAAATTTCACAGACTTATCTTAAATTACATATAAGACCTGTATCGGGCGCCGAAACTAAAATACGGTCCCGATACCATTAAGTTTTAAACACATTTCATTTCCAAAACTCATAAATAATTCCAGAAAATAATTTTCTTTAAAAAATTCATTTCTCGGGCTTGGGACCTCAGAATTCGATTTCGGTCATACGCCTAAGTCCCATATTTTCTTACGGACCCTCCGGGACCGTCAAATCACGGGTCCGGGTCCGTTTATCTAAAATGTTGACCGAAGTCAACTTATATCCATTTTAAAGTCAAAATTCATTATTTTTCACAGATTTTCACATAATGGCTTTCCGGCTACGCGCTCGGACTGTGCACACAAATTGAGGTGATGCTGAAAGGGGTTTTTATGGCCTCGAAATGTAAATTCATTTCTAAAATAAGTGATGACCTTTTGGGTCATCACATTCTCCACCTCTAAAATAACCGTTCGTCCTCGAACGGACATAAGAAGGAAGTACCTGAGTCTGGGAAAAGATGGGGATAACGCCTCCGCATATCGGACTCGGACTCCCAGGTCGCCTCAGCAGGCTGACCTCTCCACTGAACACGAACAGAAGGAAAACTCTTCGATCACAACTGACGAACCTGCCGGTCTAGAATATCTATCGACTCCTCCTCGTAAGACAAGTCCTTGTCCAACTGGACAGTGCTGAAATCTAACACGTGGGATGGATCGCCGTGATATTTCTGAAGAATGGACACATGAAACACTGGATGCACGGCTGATAAGCTCGGCGGCAACGCAAGTTTGTAAGCCACCTCTCCCACTCAATCAAGAACCTCAAATGGGCCAATGAACCTAGGGCTAAGCTTGCCCTTCTTCCCAAATCTCATCACGCCCTTCATAGGCGACACTCGAAGCAATACCCGCTCGCCGACCATGAAAGCCAAATCACAAACCTTGCGGTCATCATAACTCTTTTTCCTAGACTGAGCTGTACGAAGCCTATCCTGAATAATCCTGACCTTGTCCAAGGCATCCTGCACTAGATCCGTACCCAACAACTGAGCCTCTCCCAGCTCAAACCATCCAACCGGCGACCGACACCGCCTACCATACAAGGCCTCATAAGGAGCCATCTGGATACTCGACTGGTAGCTGTTGTTGTAGGCAAACTATGCTAAAGGCAAAAACTGATCCCACGTGCCTCCAAAGTCAATGACACAAGCTCGGAACATATCCTCCAAAATCTAAATAGTATGCTTGGAATGCCCGTCCGTCTGAGGATGAAACGCTATGCTCAACTCAACCCGTGTGCCCAACTCTCGCTGAACTGCTCTCCAGAAATGTGAGGTAAACTGCATACCTCGATCCGAAATGATAGACACAAGCACACCATGAAATGGGAGACTGCCACAAGAATGAAATGGGCTGACTTGGTCAGCCTATCAATAATAACCCACATTGTGTCGAACTTCCTCTGAGTCTGTGGGAGCCCAACAACGAAGTCAATAGTGATCCGCTCCCACTTCCACTCGGGAAGCTTAATCCTCTGAAATAAACCACCAAGCCTCTAATGCTCGTACTTAACCTGCTGACAGTTCCAACATCGAGCTACATATGCAAAAATGTCCTTCTTCATCCTCCACCACCAATAATGTTGCCGCAAATCCTGATACATCTTAACGACGCCCTAGTGAATAGAGTACCGGGAACTATGGGCCTCCTCTAAAATCAACTTTCGAAGTCCATCCACATTAGGCACACAAATTCGACCCTACAATCTCAAAACTCCATCATCACATAAGGTAACCTGCTTGGCACCTCCGTGCTGCACCGTGTCTCTAAAGACACACAAATAGGGATCATCATATTGTCGATCACGGATACGCTCCAATAAGGAAGAACGAGCAATTGTGCAAGCTAACACACGGTTGGGCTCAGAAACATCCAACCTCACAAACTGATTGGCCAAAGCCTGAACATCCAAAGAAAGCGGTCTCTCACCGGCCGGAATATAAGAAAGACTGCCCATACTGGCTGACTTCCTACTCAAAGCATCGGCCACCACATTGGCCTTCCCCGGATGATATAAGATGCTGACATCATAGTCCATTAATAGCTCCAACCACCTTCTCTGTCTCAAATTTAGCTCCTTCTGCTTGAACAAATACTGCAGACTCTTGTGATCCATTAACACCTCACATGCCATGCCATACAGATAATGCCTCCAAATCTTCAACGTGTGAACAATGGTTGTTAACTCCAAATCATGAACCGGATAGTTCTTCTCATGAATCTTCAACTGCCGGGAAGCATAGACAATGACCTTGCCATCCTACATCAACACCACACCAAGTCCAATACGAGATGCATCACAATAAACTGTATAAGGCCCTGAACTTGTGGGCAAAACCAACACAGGTGCCGTAGTCAGAGCTATCTTGAGCTTCTGAAATCTCGCCTCACACTCGTCCGACCCTCTGAACTGGGCATCCTTCTGGGTCAACCTGGTCATCGAGGATGCGATAGACGAGAACCCCTCCACAAACCGACGATAGTAGCCTGCCAATCCCAAGAAACTTCGGATCTCTATAGCTGATGCTGGTCTAGGCCAGTTCTTGACCACCTCAATCTTCTTTGGATCAACCTGAATACCTTCTGCGGATACAACATGACCCAGGAATGCAACTGAACTCAATCAGAACTCACACTTCGAAAACTTGGCATACAACTGACTGTCCCTTAAAGTCTGAAGAACCACTCTAAGATGTTTCTCGTGCTCCTCCCGGCGACGGGAATAGATCAAAATATCATCAATGAAGACTATCACGAACAAATCCAAGTAAGGCCTGAACATTCGGTTCATCAAATCCGTAAAAGCTACTGGGGCATTTGTCAACCCGAATAACATCACCAAGAACTCATAATGCCCGTACCGAGTGCATAAAGCTGTCTTAGGAACATCGGATGCCTAATCCTCAACTGATGGTAGCTAGATCTCAAGTTAATCTTCGAAAATATCTTGGCACCCTGAAGCTGATCAAACAAATCATCAATCCTCGGCAACGGATACTTATTCTTGATCGTAACCTTGTTCAACTACCGGTAATCAATACACATTCTTATCGATCCGTCCTTCTTCTTAACAAACAACACCGGTGCACCCCAAGGCGAAACACTAGGTCTAATGAAACCTTTTCAAGCAAGTCTTGCAACTGCTCCTTCAACTCTTTCAACTCAGACGGGACCAAACGATACGGTGGGATAGAAATGGGCTGAGTGCCCGGGGCCAAATCAATGCAAAAGTCAATATCCCTGTTGGGTGGCATACTCGGTAGATCTGAAGGGAATACCTTAGGAAACTCACGAACAATGGGCACAGAATCAATAGAAGGGACCTCGGCACTAGAATCACGAACATAGGCCAAATAGGCCAAACACCCCTTCTCGACCATACGCCGAGCCTTCATATAAGAGATAAGGTCATAGTCTTGGCATGACAGTCCAGGATAGCGTGATAAGGTGATAACCAGTCCATCCCCAATATGACATCAAAATCAACCATGTCCAGCAGAAGCAAATCTACACGAGTCTCAAGACCCCTAAATCACAAATATACAAGAACGATGGACTCGATCTACCACAATAGAATTACCAACCGGTGTAGACACAGAAACAGGAGCACTCAAAGAATCACTAGGAATGACTAGATACGGTGCAAAATATGATGACACATAGGAATACGTAGAACCCGGATCAAATAACACTAAAGCATCTTTGCTACAAACCAGAACAGTACCTGTGATAACTACATCGGAAGCCTCAGCCTCGCGCCTGGTTGGAAGAGCATAACATCGGGGTTGGGCCCCACCACCCTGAACTACATCTTTGGGACGGCCTGCTGCTGGCTGGCCTCCACCTCTAGTGGCCTGAGCTCCACCTCTAGCACCTCTACCCCCACCTCTAGCTAGTTGGGCAGGCTGTGGAACACTCGGTGCCTGAACCATGGCATGGGAACCCTGACGCTGAGAGCTGCTGGGTGCCCGATGGAAAAACCTAGCAATATGACCCATATTACCACAAGTGTAACAAGCCCTTGGCTGTTGAGACTGCTGACCCTGACGACCTGAATGACCACCCCGAAAACTCTGAAGCGACAGTGCACTGATAGGAGCTGGTGGTGCACTGTAGGACTGCTGATCAAACTACTGCATATGGGAACCATGACCACCTGAAGCACCGTGAGAAACCTGAAGTGCTGACTGAAAGGCCTAGGAGGATGGCCTCTACCATACGAATCTCTGCCTCCAGACGAGGTACCACTGAATTGGCATGAATGACGAGGCCTCTTGTCAGACCCCTGACCACCTCCCTGCGATAGAACCATCTCAACTCTCCTGGCCACATTGGCCGCCTCCTTGAAAGAAATCTCACTCCTAGTCTTTTTGGCCATCTGAAGTCGAATCGGCTGGATAAGTCCCTCAATAAACCTCCTCACCATCTCTCTCTCGGTGGGAAGTATGATAAGAGCATGACAGGCCAAGTCGATGAATCAAGTCTCATACTGAGTAACAGTCATAGAAACCTGCTAGAGACGCTCAAACTGCCTCCGATAGATCTCTCTCTGAGTGATGGGGAGAAACTTCTCCAGAAATAGCTAAGTAAACTGCTCCCAAGTCAAAGCTGGTGATCTGGCTGGTCTAGCCAAGCAATAATCTTTCCACCAAGTCTTGGCGGATCCATACAAGCGAAAAGTAGCAAAATCGACCCCATTGGTCTCCACTATCCCTATGTTTCTAAGAACCTCATGACAGCTGTCTAGATAATCCTGGGGATCCTCAGAAGATGCACCGCTAAAAGTAGTAGTAAAGAGCTTGGTGAACCTGTCCAACCTCCAAAAAGCATCGGCAGACATAGCTGCTCCATCACTGGTCTGAGATACCACACCCGGCTAGACTGCTCCAACTGGCTGAACTACTGGAGTCTGGAACTGGGGAGCTACTTGCTCCAGAGTGCGAGTAGCAGGAGTCTGGGCTCCTCCTCCAGCCTGAGAGATTGCAGGTGCTACAGGAAGCAAGCCTGCCCGGGTGACACTCTCCATAAGATCCACTAGACGGACCAGAGCATCCTAGAGTACGGGGGAAGCAATAAACCCCTCTGGGACCTGAGTTGGGCCCACCGGAACTGCCGGGGCCGGAACCTCATCATCAAAGTCAACCTGAGGCTTCGCCACTGGTGCTGCTGTTCTGGGCTGAGCTCTGCCCCTACCTCGACCTCTAGCACAACCTCGCCCTCGCCCTCTGCCTATTGTGGGAGCTGCTGCTGGGGGTTCGGGCTGTTGGTCAGTGGATAAGGATGCGTGTGTTCTCGCCATCTACGAAAGAACAGAGTAGAAATTCAATTAGCATTGAGAAACCAAACCGCACGACAGGAAAGAATAAATGTGAAGTTTTTTTTCCTAACTCTGTAGCCTCTGGGGGATAAATACAGACATCTTCGTACCGATCCCTCAGACTCTACTAAGCTTGTATGTGAACTGTGAGACCCATGTAACCTAGAGCTCTGATACCAACTTGTCACGACCCGAATTTCCCACCCTTGGGAGTCGTGATGACGCCTACTAATGTGAGCTAGGGAAGCCGACTATTGAACAAATTACCTTTTTACCCATTTTATATTCTTTAACAATTATGAAGCAATAACATTTAAACAACGGAATTTACCATAAGCGAAAGAAAAGCAACAAACTATCTGAACATGAATCCAATACAATTGTTTGGACCTCTACTACCCAGAACTGGTGTCACAGTTTTATAGATGATCTAAGAATGATACATACAAAGTCTGAAAAATAAATGATACACTGTTTCTGAATTAAGGAAATGAAATAGGAATAAAGGGATAGAGGGAGAGTTCTACCTTGGATCTCCGCGTGGACTAAAGGCAGCCACCCAATATACGGACCAAATGTTGCTGCTTCGGGATCTGCACACAATGCAGAGTGTAATATCAGCATAACTGACCCCATGTGCTGTTAAGTGCCTAGCCTAACCTCGGCAAAGTAGTGACGAGGTTAGGACCAGACTACCAAATAAACCTGTGCAATTTAACTATATACAGCGGAAAAAGAAGAACAGTAATATACAATCAAGTATGGGAGGGGTAACATGATGCGGGGGAACTATCAACTCAGAATAGAAAGACAACATGTAATTGACGGAAACAACATATCTCAGATATCAATAAAGAATCAGAAATCAATAAGTGCACGGCATCACCCTTCGTGCTTTTACTCTCGTCCTCACAAAAACAATCAAGTAATGTAAATGTGCACGACATCACCCTTCGTGATTTTACTCTCGTCCTCACCATACAATCAGTATAAGCGGCACGTAATGGTACATCGTGCGGCATGGCATCACCCTTCATGCTTTACACTCTTTTCTCACAAATCATACATGGCATCATCCTTCGTTCTTTAACACTCTCTCACCAAAACAATACACGGCATCACCCTTCGTGCTTTAACACTCTTCCTCACCCAAACAACAATCACAACCAAGAGGGCAAGGGAATAAATGAAATTACAATAAGAATCCCGGAAAGGGAACAATGGTTCAATAATCAAGTCCCGACAAGGGAACTATATCAAAAGAATAATATCCCGGCAAGGGAGATAATATAATGATTCTCTTCTCTTTTTCACTTTTACTTCCCAACTCACTTCACAACTTGGGCCAATGCCCTAAAAGGTCCAATTACCACTTATACTTTCACATTTCGTTATACCACTTGAGCCAATGCTCCTTAAAGTTCAAATGTCACAATTACTTCCACAAACTTTGCCCAACAATAGAAATCATCACCAAAGCATGAATAATACAACGAAGTCATAATAATCACAATATTGGACTCACGGGCATGCTTGACACCAATGTATAGATACTCGTCACCATGCCTATACGTCGTACCCAATAAATACCACATAGCAAGTAGGACTCGACTCCTAATCCCTCAAGCTAAGGTTAGACCAAACACTTACCTCGATGCCACGAATACAACTCAAGCCTCTACTATCACTTTACCTCTTGATTCCACCACCAACTCATTCGTATCTAGCCACAAGTTACTTAATTATATTAATAAATGCTAAATGAATCAATTCTAATGCATGAAAATAAGTTTTCCAAAATTTTACCCAAAAAATCAAAAATCGCCCTCGGATCCACATGGTCAAAACCCAATGTTCGAACCAAAATCCGATTACCCATTCCTCCGTGAACCCAAATTATATAATTTGTTTTGAAATCGGACCCCAAATCGCGGTCCAAATCCCCAATTTTTGAAAAACCTAGGTTCTACCCAAAACACCCAATTTCCCCCATGAAAATCATTGATTTTGAGTTGAAATCATGTGAAAAGATGTTAAAGATTGAAGAAAACTAGTTAGAAATCATTTACAATTGATTTAGAGAAGAAGTTGCCTTTGAAAAATTGCCCTAGGGTGTTTTGGTTTTGAAAGAGTGTGAAAAACGGTTGAAATGCGTCTAAGTTATGAATTTACAGGTTTCTGATGTCGCAATTGCGACCAGGGTTCACAATTGCGAACCCTTCAGAATTCTAAGACCTTTGCATTTGCGAACAAATTGTCGCATTTGTGACCCAGTCTATGTCTTCTTCGCATTTGCGATAGACCTCTCGCAAATGCGAAGTTGCATTTGCGATATAGGAGTCGCATTTGCGACAAGGCAGTAACTGGGGAGGCATCATATTTGCGATGGAAAACTCGCATTTGCGAGGGAAGGATGGCTTGGGATAGTTCGCATTTGCGACCCAGCCCTTGCATTTGCGAGCCAGGCTTCGCTAATGCGAAGCCTGCAATCCTGCAATAGAACAGCTGAAACCTGCAATTTTTCCAAGTCCAATTCCACCCCGCGGCCTATCCAAAACTCACCCGAGCCCTCGGGGCTCCAAACCAAACATGCACACCAACCTAAAAACATTATACAGACTCACTCGTGCATTCAAATCACTAAAATAACATCAACAACTATGAATTTAGCATCAAAATCATGAAATTTCTTAAGAACTTCAAATTTCCCAATTTCCTCAAATAAGGTCCGATTCATATCATTTCACGTCCGTTTCTTACTAAATTTCACAGACTTATCTTAAATTACATATAAGACCTGTACCGGGTGCCGTAACCAAAATACGGGCCCGATACCATCAAGTTTTAAACACATTTCATTTCCAAAACTCATAAATAATTCCAGAAAACAATTTTCTTTAAAAAATTCATTTCTCGGGCTTGGGACCTCGAAATTCGATTTCGCGCATACACCCAAGTCCAATATTTTCCTACGGACCCTCCGGGACCGTCAAATCACGGGTCCGGGTCCGTTTACCCTAAATGTTGACCGAAGTCAACTTATATCCATTTTAAAGTCAAAATTCATCATTTTTCACAGATTTTCACATAATGGCTTTCCGGCTACGCACCTGGATTGCGCACGTAAATTGAGGTGATGCTTAAATAGGTTTTTATGGCCTCGGAATGCAGAATTCATTTCTAAAACAAGTGATGACCTTTTGGGTCATCACAGTATCATAACCTAGCTCCTAACTTTATAGACTCATTTGCCATGCTGGCAAATTCTTTCATAAAGGCATATGCCGGTGCCATCAAAGTATCAACAAGGATCTGGTTGAATACCCCGTCGTTCCTTGGTCGTATGTTCACAACCGATATCAATCAAAAATCGAGGTCGAGGACAACCAATTAGGAGCCCCCTCGAGCTTGGTATACCTAAGCAGGCTTCTGGCGAATGAGTCGAAGCTAAACAAAGAGAGATACCAACCATACAACGAAGATAGAAGAAACACCTCAAGGCATAACATACCTCGGAATGATCGAAGACAGACCGAGGGCAGAACCCTCGGGGACTCGTCAGCAGATCCGGGTTCGATAGGCATGCAGGGTCGGCGGAGGCACCCCGCTTGTCTGAATACAACTTCAACGTCGATATTTCAGATATCGTGTTCGCCATCAATAAGATTAGAGACGCTAGATGGCTGAGGCCTGTACAGTCAGATCCTTCGTAAAGGAACCATAACTTAATATGTGAATTTCACGGCACACACGGTCACAGGACCTTGGATAGCCGACAACTCCAGGAAGAAGTGACTCGATTACTCAGCAGAGGTCACCTCCGGGAATTCCTCAGCGACCGAGCCAAAAATCAGTCCAGGGAAAGAGAGGCGACCAAAAAGAACGAAGAATATAAGCCGCAACATGTCATCCATATGATCTTTTGAGGTGCTGGTGCACTGCAGGAACCCACGGGCCGGAGAACAAAAACATCCGTCACTAGGGAAAAGCGAACTCGAGGCTCGATCTCAGCCCCATAACAACGCACTGGTAACTTATTTTCTTATGAATACATTTCAAATTAAATATGTATTTGTGGATCCAGGTAGCTTGGCCAAATTATGCCCGCCTTAAGAGTCCTCAACGGGTTCAATACAGCGAGCGAAACAGCAAAAGGGGAAACCACCCTACCAGTCAATTTGGCCGGCACAACCCAAAACACCAATATCTCCACCATCAAAGGAGCTGAAGGATAAACAAACAGTGAAATAGCAACCACGAGACACATTCTCGGCTATACCCGAATGAACAAATAAAGGACCATACCGTGTCCTCAGAGCAAATACTGAAGGCCTACTGAGGCCTAAAGCTCCATCACCACTAAGTTATAACCATCTCCCTTTTAATTTACACTTCACACTAACCTTTATGCAGGTGTCCGACTAAGACAACTGAAGCTTTATCCAGCTCTAAGACCTTAAGGTTTCAAAGCATACGTTGCACTCTTTTCCTTCGATTGGGTTTTTATCCGGAAAAGGGTTTTACCGGCAAGGTTTTTAAAGAGGCAACATTTATATGCTACCCCTAAAAAGGCATACCCTCGATATAGACGCCAACACTACTCCACTAGGGGACTGAGAGGCTCCGTCCAAACACAAATAACTACGGTCATATGGCTGTACCAGCCAAACTAACGCTACTCGGGGATGCCCGACCATCACTATAAAATCACAGACCTTCAATTACATCGAAAATACTTCGAAAAGAACCAGTTAAACAGGCTACCCTCGACATAGGCAAAAGAGCTTCGACCATGTCAGCTCCAAACTATAGGCTTCGAGATACTCAACCACCAAGTGAAACCTCCCAATGTGCTTGATCATCGCCATATAATGACTCACAATCGAGGTTTTAATCAAACCGTCGAAGAGTCAGGCAAACACATCTACAAAAAGTCCTTAACGAGGGAAAAATAAAGCCCATATAAAAGGTCATACCGACCCAATGCGTAAGAGCTACTATCGCCAGCCCATACAAGAGGTCGTACCGACCCAATGCGTAAGAGCCACTATCGCCAGCCCATACAAGAGGTCGTACCAACCCAATGCGTAAGAGCCTAAGGGCCAGCTTGAAAATCAAAAACTTGATGGTCGAATGAGCTTGAGTTGATACCCGACTCAGAGACTGAACCCAAAATAGTTGATTAAATATGCCTAAGAGCAAAAGCATAAGAGCTTAAATGCTGGCTTACACTAAAAGGTCGTACCGACCAGCGCATAAGAGCCTACGGGCCAGCCCAATGAGCCTCAGGGCCATAACAGGAATCTGAGGGTTCCTTTTAACTTGAAGACCAACTCATCTGGCTAAAATCAAAGCAAATAGAAATGCATGAAAAATAAAACCACAAGGCTTCCTTTTATACATGTGTGCGAAAAAATACATGCTCCATTTATAAATGTTCTTTGAAAGAACTATACGCAGAAAAGGAAGGCCTAATCTACGTCCCCTTCGGGGAATATGGCCCATCGACCTCTTTATTGATATCATCGACATCAGACAGAAGGGACCTCGCGTCGTGTTCATCCGCCTTTGCCTGCTTCACCTCTTCCGAGAGGCCAAACCCTCTAGCATGGATCTCCTCGAGGGTTTCCCATCGAGATTTGCACCGAGCATATTCCTTGCTTCTGCTCTCATGGTCAAGATCCCTCCTCAGCTCAGCTCGAGCATCGGTAACACCCTTCAAATAGACCGCCACTTTCTTGTCAGCCTTAGTGCTGCTCATTACAGCTTCAGCCCGGGCATCCACAACTTCGGCCTTTACCTTCAAAAGCTCAGACTCGAGCCTTGTAATCATATTCGCTCAGACAGAATTGTTTGCATGAGCATTTCGGAGTTGCACCTCGAGGGCGGAAGCCTTAGCAAAGGCATCCTCCTTGGTTGCAACTTGGGCATCTGCTTGAGCCTTCAGCTCGTTACACTCACGTTTAACCCGGCCAACTTCTCCCCAAAGTCATTCCAGCTCCTCCATTTTGTTTTTCAACTGAAATATCAGAATATTAATCTTCAAAAGCGGAAAGGGGAGCATACATCGACACAAAGTGTAGGTTACCTGTGTTTTGAGTTGGCTTTCGTAGTTCCGACTTCGATTCGCCTCATACCGCAGGTATACCAGCTCGTCTTCCTTTTTCGTGCAAAGAAGCCTAAGGGATTTTTCCCCATCCAAAGCTTTTCGCAGCCTGGCCTCACGGTGAAGCAGCTCGAACTTAATCTTGTTAAAGGCCTGCAAAAGAAGTCTCAATAAGAAAGATGCGAAACTGAAAGAAGCCTATACCACCTACCAAAACTTACCATGGAGCTAAGCCGTTGAGCCTCACCAAAGGTCGAGCATACATCCGATGGCTTAGTTTTCCCCGAAGTGCCTTCGGTAGGAGAAGAGGGAGGCATCGGATGACCCTTGTCCCTCGAAGTACCTTCGACGGGAATGGGAAATGTTTTTTCGAAAACAGAGGCCACCGAAGTTAGAAGATCAGTCGACTCGTCTCTTTTGAACCTCATAGAAGGACTCGCCCCGCCGTGAGCATCCTTACACCTCGAAGACTTTTTCCGTTTATTATTGATCCTCGACCCCGAGGTTGGAAATCTCTCCTCCTCCCCCAGGGGACATGGCCTCATCTCAGAAAAACCTCAAACACCTGCGGCGGCAGAGTTAGTGCGCTAAAAAGAAAGTACTTTTTATGAGGAAACAAGCCACTAAACACCTACCATGATGTTTTGCCTCCCATCTCCCCTTGGACATATCTCGCCATTTGTGCTTATCATAGGTCGAGAAAGCTGCCAACTTACGAGACCATTCGGCCAGGTCGGGAACCTCGTTCGGCAACCAAGGAATTGCTAAAGAGAATAAAATGAAAAAACATATTTACGGAGCCCTCCTCCACTATGGACAAAGCGATAAAAATACAAGTATACCACTTACGTGTGAAATTCCATTTCTCAGGAAATGGTAAAAATTCTCTAGGGATAATATCGACTGTCCGTGCTCGAACAAACCGGCTCATCCACCCTCAATCCTCGTCCTCTTCATCGTTAACGGCAAGGGACCGGGTGGATCGACGTCGCAGAGTAATCAAGCCCCGGTAATACAGAGGCCGATATAACCTAACGAGATGGTTAAGGGTGAATTCGAGCCCGACCTTATCTGCAAAGTACCTAATCATCAGCTCTATCTTCCAAAGGGATGGGTGAGCTTGTGCCAGGGTAACCTGATACCTCCTACAGAACTCAAGCACGGCCATGTCAGGGGACCCAACGTAAAGGGATACATATACACGTTCAAAAACCCCTCGACATGGGTTATGATGCTCTCCTCCCGGGAAGGTACCTGCATTACCACTTCTTCTCCCCATCCGCAGTCTTTCCTAATCATCTCGAGATGTTCCTTCCCTATTGAGGAGATGAACCTCGATGCATGCACGTGATGCCCTTGAATGTTGGGAGGTCTCTCTAACGTAAAGTCTCTCCTCGAGACAAAGAATCTCGAGGTTAGCTCACCAGATACCGGCGGTGTACCACCGACCGAACGCAGAACAGAGGTAGAACTCTCCTCCCTTTGATGAACGGATTTCGATGTAGCAGCCATGGCTACGGTAAAATAGGAAGAGGATGATGAAGATTTGGGCGAAGGCTTTGAGTTGAAATGATGAGAGAACTAGGACGAAGAACAAAGGTTCTATGAGAGGGATAGTTACCCAGAATAGCAGAATCCCTAGTTAAGAAATGAGCGAATGCATATATAGAGGCAAGTGATGATTGTTCACCTATCTAGAAGACCAATTAGGTCTGACCATGACAACACCACTTTTGGGAAGTGTACTGGTGGGACCACCCTGGGGCCCCACTACCATGTCGCATGGATAATGCTGTCACGCGGCGCTCGGGAAATATTAAGACCCTGAGGATTTCTGCTATTATAAGCATCGGCCCCAAAGGAGCTATCGACCTAATCTCGAGATGGTGCCCGATCTCAAAGGTCCCGATTTCCCCCAAATATGGACTCCAAAAAGTTGACATCAAAATTCGAAGACCGAATTCCGCATGATCGCTGAAAAATAAAGAATGCAAGGCTGGAAAAGAAAAATCCTTTTTTACATTACCAAAAATTTCTTTGTAAGGGCCACCTTTACAACACCTGTTTCCCCGGGAATACATACACAAAAATAAAAAAAAATAAAAAAAAAAATAAGCAAAGGTGACATAGGCCTACTCTTCATCGCCACTGCCCTTTGAACCATCTCCGGGAACTTCATCCAAAGTGACCAAGAGTGCCAATTCTTCCTCCAAATCTCGGGCCTCCTCGATCTCAGCCGAGATATCGGCACCTTTAGCACTGGCTTCCTTTAAGGCTTGCCTCTTTGCCTTTGCACGAGCGTAAGCACCACTCCGAGTCATCTTTTGCTCAGCCTCCTCTGATATCTCTCGGGCTAGTTAATTCGCAGTGGCGGCATCCCTCAGATATGTAGTGACATTTTCTACGACCTTAGACTTGGCCACAAATAGCGTATCAACCTCTTCTCGAGCATTTTGGAGAAGACCCTAGGTCGATGCCAACTTCGAGGTCACAACCTTGTTTCGCCTCCTCAGTTCGAGGATCTCCACATCCTTCTGCCCGATCTTCATAGGAAAAGATAAGTCAGTAAACATCGAATTATGAGAATGGCAAATGAATTTATGAATAACAATTTACCTGCTCAACAAGGCCATGATTTCTTCGGAGTGCTCCCTCCAAATTCGCCCAAAGCTCGCTTAACTCCTCCTCCTTTCTAACAAAGGAGGCCTCCGACTCCTTCAGTCCCGAGGTGACCTACTCAAGCTCCTTTCCACGGCATGAAAGCTCGTCTTAGAGCCTAGAGAAAGTGTGATCATACATCTTCTTAGCCTAAAACCAAATAGAAGAGTCAGAAAAACGAGGAAAAGGACTTGAGACTAGAAAAGTATACATAAAAAGCTATCACCTTCTGCTGGAACTTCTCCGCTTCCTCGATAGCATTGGGAGAGTCGAGATCAATGTCTTCACTAACATCATCAACGCCATCAAGGAAGTTGTCAAGCCCATCTCCCCACTCGAGAGGACCTTCCACGTTGGTAGCCTTTGGGTCCTGAGAGTCCCTGAGTTCCCCGTACGAGAACCCAGGACCCAATTAAGGCCTCCTAGGGCATCGATATTGCTAAGGGGCAAACTCCATCCACGAGAAGCTCCGGGCCTGGGCCTTTTGGAACCAGTAGCAACGGTCTCCTCGGAAGGGGCTACATCATGTCCGGCCAGGGGCTCAGGGACCTTATCTGCGCCCTCCTCGATATCCTTCGAAGCATGGGTTCGAGCCGAATTAGTAGTTCCCAACGGCGGCCATCGGCACTGACACTTGGGGGGCATTCGTGCCCGACCTCTTCCTTTGTACCAAAGGGATATCGTCATCATCCTCATCCTCATCCTCGTCATCGGAACCGCTCCGAAACCTGACGACGAGACCTCGGCCTCAGCTCGAGTCCTACGAGACTTGGGCTTCTTTGATACGGGGGAATCGACAAACGTCTCCTTTTTCCTCTTTTTACCCTTATCGAGCTTAGAGGACCCTCCCTCGCCGGCAGAAGGCGGTCTCATCTGCACTCCAACACCAAGACCTGCGCGAGCATAGTAATCAAAGTTTATTAGCACAGAGGATATAGGGAAGAAATATAAAACATGATAGAAGCAGCAAGAAGGAGTTTACCATGATTCTTGGCCACCCACCGTGCTTTAGCCAACTTAGGCCAAGAACGCTCGGGAAAGGGGAACGAGGAATTTAATCCCCTAATCCACCCCAATAGGTCCGGAACAGATTCGGGATACCAAAGGATGGCTGCGTGAGCAAAGGGAAAGTTAGCTTCTTGAGAAGAAAGTAAGAATACAATAAAGCATACTCAAAGAAGAGGCACTTACGCTTCATGTTCCACTCCTCCGGGAACGACATCCACTTAGCCGGAATAATGTCTGAGGTCTTTACTCGGACAAACCGGCCCATCCACCCTGATCCTTATGTTCGTCGATACTTGAGAAAAAGGATTTCAGAGATCAAGGGTGAAGCTTGATCAAGCCTAAAAAAGATGGGGGTTGTACAGTCTGATCAGATGATCAAGGGTAGAAGTCGTACTCTTGACTTTGCTGAAAAAGTAACGAAGCATGTAAACTATCCTCCAGAAAGAGGGGTAAATCTGGCCAATTGTCACCCAGTACTTACAACAGAAATCGAGAATGACCGGGTCTATAGCCGGAGAAGAAGGGTCGGAGGAGTTGACAGGGCCCAAGGTGAATGGGTATGTGTACACATAAAGAAAGTCGACCTTATAGTCCGTTATGCTCTCTTTAGGGCTAGGAATCTCGACCAGCAACTTTTTATCCCATTGGCAGTCCGCCTGAACTTTGTCTATATCTTTCATAATGCTGATGAACCGGGACACATGCTCGCATCGACCCGACGTAGATGAAGGTCTCTCGATGGAAAAATCCTTCATGCTATTTAACCCGGTGGGTGTACACTGTTCGGCGGTAGGAGCCACTTTGGGGTTACCCTTGGATTTATTCTTGGATGTTCAAGATGAAGAGGTAACCTCATCTTTCTGAGGCACTGCCTTGGAGGTTCTGGCCCTGGCAACCAAAAATTTTCTTTTTCTCGAGAAGGGAAGCAGGAAACCAAGAACAAAAGAAAGGGGGGGCGTAGAGGAAGATGTATTTGGCTCTGAAAGTTTGAAGGGATCACAAAAGTGTGGGTCATTAAACAATTGGGGTATTTATAGGAGCCGTATGGGCAGCGGAAAAATCGAACCAAAAACGGTTCGTGGGCTTCTCGACAGTCGTGCTAACAGCGACCCTTGCGCGACTTTTGGGTTATGGCATTTAATACTATGATAGGCTGACATCATGATGATAGCACCTAAGGAGCAGGAGTTCAAAACCGTTTCCTATCATTTTATTCTAGGAAATACGGGGACTATTTGTATACGGCAAAAATCAGCGGTTCGATTTTACGGTCACCAAGGCACCTCGAGGAAACTGCCCCCGAAGGCTCGAAGCTTAGCTCGGGGCTCTGGCCTCGAGGGTTTTCAGTAATCTACTTCGAGGTAGCGTAAGCAACGATCGACCTCGAGGCAGAGTAAATCAGTGGCGTCGGTGGATCAGTGTGAGGTTCCCAAGGAACGTGACTAGAGCTGACAAAGCCTATTAGGCTAGTCCAAACCCGTACCATGACATTAAATGGCTGTACCATCCTCTTATCTTTGTAATAAATGCATTTGTACTATGTTGAGATACCCCCTCATATATAAAGGGGATCCTTGTCATTTTGTAAGGGATCAGATGCTCAATATTAGGCATACAAGAACATTCTCTCTGCTCTCTAACATATTCTCTTGATCTCATTACTTCCATTTATTGCCTGTATTCATTGTGTTCTATTTATTGTTCCCCATTTATCGCTTATCATTGATAATAAAGAGCCATCATCGTAGCTCTCATAACTGTTATTCCTCCCCGATCGCTCTAAGCCGGCCATCTGACTCGACCTCGAGGCCCTATATACGCCGGCTCGAGGCCCAGATTTTCAACCATTCGGTTTGGTTATTACTTCGTTTTTCAAGCTACAATCTTGCTTTCTAATTTTTTACTTAATATCCATTGCCTAACAACTAGCATAAAAATAGATCACGTTTTTTTAGAACCACAAAATCAATTTTAATTGTTATTACCATTTTCACGATAAATACTTCATCATTATAGTAGAAATCGAATATTAGGCGATGTCCTTAAGAATTGTTGGTGGAAGAAGTTAGCGTTTATAAGTTGAAGTAATCAATTGCAATACAACTATAACTTTAACTCCATATTTAGTCATAATTAAAAAAAATAAAGAAAATTAATTGATTCTAAAGTCCTAAATATTAAAAAATTAACTTAAATTACAATTTTGTCCAATATAAAATTTATTTTTAAAGGGTAAAAAAAGTGAACAATATTTCGATATGAGCTTCGTGCTTTTAATAGTGTATATATATATGGAGATTTTTAAATTCTATAATCTAGAACAAAGTCATTAATTTGGGTAAAAATAAATTAACTCATTAAAATTAAATTAAAAAGTTTAAAATTAAATCATCTAAAAATATGAAATATCATGAGTTTAGAATAGAGTGGTAGCTTAAAAATACTAAATAGTAAGAAAGAAAGGTACAGATGTCTCCTGCAAATTCCTTCGATTAATGAATCAAAAGGATTGTGGATGACGAGGCACTCTTCCTTCCTTTCTTTCAGAACTCTTTTCTCCAACTTATTTATGTACAATAAAATATACTTTTTCCCTTTCAATTTATGTGATATAATTTAATTAGACAAAAATTTCAGAAGAGAACTTTTAAAATTTATGATCTTAAAAGCATCATAATATTGGTATGTGGCTATAAGATTTAAAACGTATGATTTTAAATATATCATAATTGTTATGTGGCTATAAATTTTTTAATTAAAGGTAAACAAAAAATTTAAAATTAAATTATGTTCAAATGTAGAAACACGCCCTTCTCAATTTAAAAAAGAGAAAAATCTTAAACTTATGGTTTAAATTTAACAAGTCAGAAATATTTGTATGGTCATAAACTTTTTCATTAGGAATAAAAATAAAAGGTGTACAATTAAATAATTTTTAAATAAGAAAGTATGATATTCTCTTTGGGATAGATTAAAAAGAAAAATATGCAACATAAATTGGTTTGATAACATTTCTCTTTGAAACGAACTAAGGAGGAAATAGAATCACAAATCTAAAACAGATCATTGCTCCCGGATCAGTTTCAATTTGTTTGAATCTTTTCGGAGTACAAAGATCCAATTGATTTTCGATGTAAACTCGAATATTGATTCTTTAAATTTTGAAATAAAATATATATTTAGAAACTACATAAAAAATACTATAAGTCACAATAGTTAACAATTCAAAATATTTTAAAACTATTTGCAAAACAATATAAATTAAAGAAAACCTTGTTTAACTCTCCAAATAATACAATATTCATTATTTAAACAAAGGGAGTAGTATTTACTCAATAAAAATTGGAATAAAATCTACCATAGCAATATGTCATAGGGGTCTATAATAGTTCTAAAACAATATTTTTCTTTTAGTTTCAATGGTTTAATTGTCATAACTTCCATAACAACCTTAAAACCCACTTTGCGCTGGCAGAACATGTGACCTTGTCTCCTTCAGTTTTAGAGTTCAATAGATGCAATTTGATCATTGCTTTCTCTTACTTCTCTCCCATATTAATTGCCTATACAATTGTGATTGATTTAATATACTCTTCGTCTCATATTATCTATCATGATTCTATTGTACACGTTCATTAAAAAAAATTAATTAAGATAAAATATTTACTATTTTATCCTTATTCATATCTTAATATTTAATTTTTTTTCATTGGTATTTGAACAAAGTTAAGTGTTTGTAATTTTCAAGATAATTATTACTAAGGGTAAAAAGGAAAAAAATAATCAATTTTGTCTTAAACTTCTAAAATGACAAATAATTTGAGATAACTATTTTTCATAACCACGATCGATAATATGAAACTGAGGGAGTATTTGAATATGTAATTTTGTCAATAGACGTTGCGCCTCTTAGCTTCATTTTCAACTTCAATTTAATACTTTCGGACAACACATAACTCATCTGCTACATATATAGCTAGATGGATCCAAAATTTAAATTTAATGAGTTCGGAATATTACTGAACTCATTAATTATTTGAATGACTAGGTTTAAGATTTATTATTTGTATATATTTTATAAATTTTTAATATATGTACAAACTCTAAACCAAAGTTAATTGTTTGGTTGAACGGTAGCTTTAATTATACATTTGTCCCCAAAATTTTCGGCTTTGGTCATTGAGAATAAAAAAGGTCATAGTAGAGTGATTATTAAGTTCCAGTTTGACCATTGATTTTGGCTACCTTTTTTTAAAAAAACGTTATTGAAAAAATCTTTTGTTCATAAATATGATTAATTTTTGAAAAAAAAATTGTTTTTTTTAAATTCCCAAAAACTGGTTTACGGTAGTTTTTTGGTGATATTTTTTCTTTCACTCACAAAACTTTAACTTTTTTTTTTCAAATAAAATACATGTCCAAACATAACTTCAACTTCCAAAAATTATTTTCAATACAACTTCAAAAACTCTTTTTTTTTCTTCAAATTTTAACCAAATTTATGTCGAAACGCTAGCTTAAAAAACACTTTTAATATTGCGTACACGGCCTCACGTAGAAACTGCAGCATAACATCATCTCTAACAACGATAAAATTTGGGTATAAATGGCAAATACTTTGGAGGAATTCATGACGGTATTCAAACTTTCTTGAGATCAAATTACGTATTGACTTTCAATTAACTCATTTAGCGGATTCGTTCTTCAGGTATGCAGCCTCTCTCTCTCTCTTTCTCTGTCTCTCTCTCTCTGACACACACAAATGTTCTGTTGTATCAAAGTTACAATATGATAAACTGAATAACAATTTTTGAGTTCTTATCTTGTTCAACAGTCTGAAATAAATTTCATAGTTCTAAATTCATGTTATGAGTCCAATTCATGTGCCCCTACAAAAGCTTGATTACATCCCCTTATGATAATCAAATACTGTCGTCAATTAGTAAGTTTGTTTTTTAGATCAAAATGTATTGCAAAATGATGAAAAGAAGTATCCTTTCATTGTATTCTACAAAATTGAGTAATCTGTTAAATTTTTGGTGTCGAGCTAGGATAAAAAGCACAAAAACCTGTACAGTTGCATATTCATCTTTCTTGATATTAAATTGGCATTTGGCATAGTATACTTAATCTCTGCAATTGACAACTACGAGAAATATGAAGTTCACTTGATTACAAGAATTTGATACGTTAGTTAATGACTTCTTAACGATGATATACGATAAATTTATCATTTATGCAGTCTTTATGATTTTAGTTTCTAGTCTTTTGTCCTATTAATTTATCTGCATCCGTGCAGGAATGATGGAAAATAATCATGGTCTAACTCATTTGGAAAAGCATGTCATGTTCTTTGATATAAATAATGATGGAATAATTTATCCTTCAGGAACCTTCCAAGGTTTTTCTTATTTCCTAAATGTCTTTTTTAATATACTTTTGTCTTTCATGAATTTGTCCTAACTATTTTCGGATATATTATCAGCTTTTAGAAAGATGGGGCGTGGTATTTTCCGATCTATGTTTGCTGCAGTCCTCATTCATATTACTCTCAGTCACAAGACCCGACCGGTAATTCAAAATGCTCTATTTTTTTTTTAAATGCACAACTTTATTTCCATATTAGTGGTTTTAATTTGGTACATCTTTTTCTCTATATATGGTTTAATAGGACATACAATATAATTTTGAGAAATTTCATACTCCCTTTTCTCCAATTTATACGAACCTATTTGATTTGGCACGAAATTTAAGAAAGAAATAAAACTTTTAAAATTTGTGGTTCTAGATAAACATAATATTTGTGTGGTTATAATTCTTTTGAAACTTGTGGTGTGAAATATACCAAAATATTTATGAGTCTATAAAAGCTTCTCATTGATAATAGAATTGAAAGTTGAAGTTAAATTATTTCTAAATTAGAAAGGAGTCAATCTTTTTGGAATGAATATAATCATTCTTTTTGGAACAAATTAAAAAGAAAATATGTTCTCATAAACTCGAAGGAAATTTATCAAGCACAATCTTTTTGCAAGCACGTAGATTATGATGTTTAATGCTGCTTTTTCACAAGCAAGAAAGCAATTAATTTGTCTTGTTTCAAAGAGTTTCTACTGATGGCTGGAAATTGATTTGTGTGCATGCTTTTTGTATCACATAGGGAAAATGCCCGTCTCTGTTCTTCCCCATTGTGGTAAAAAATATCAAATATGCCATACATGGCAGTGATTCTGGTGCCTATGACTCTGAAGGGAGGTAAATTTCTTGACTACCTTATAAATAAATTCTGGTTAGCTATATCCTAAGTCACACTATACACATAAGCGGATTTTGGATTTAAATTTGATGGTTTCAACTTTTAGAATTTTTAAATTGGAATTTATTTATAATTTTGAATTATTGGTGGTTCAAAATTCAATATTGTAGAAATCTTAGAAATTTCTCATTTTATATCTATGCTTCTTGTAAAAAAAATATTGAGTACGATTGAACCCATAGTATGCGCACTCCATCTGCCACTGACTATGCACATTAGCAGGGGTGGATTTATAGGGTAGGTTATGGGACACGTGTGAACCCATGGTATTATTGTCAAACTAGGTATTTTATGCATGTATCTTTTAGAATTAGTCTAATATTATCGGTTGACACCCATGCTTCATAAAGGCTGAATGATGCACTTGGTTGAATATTGAGTTAATGGAACATTGATTAATTTCTGACTCAATAATATTTTTCCTCCTTTCTTTAGTGGTTGCACTCATGTTTTAGAAATTCTAGATTCGAGTAGTACACTTGTATGAATTATATGTGTTAAGATTTGACTTACTTTTATGGAACTGTTGAAGGTTTGTGCCAGAGAAATTTGAGGAGATCTTTAAGCAGCATGCAAATCAAAATGCAGAATCCTTAACACACAACGAAGTGAAAGAACTTCTCAAGGCTAAAAGAGAACCAAAGGACTACTTCGGATGGTATCCTCTCTATCCCCTCTTTCCCTGTTTGTTATTATTGTCACTTAGCTTTTTTTTTTTTTTTTTGGTTTCCCACCCTGGTGTCCGGTACCCATATTAGGGCCCGACTAAATCCGATTCACGCCGGAAAATCCTTCATTGGGAGATAAAATGCTCCCTAATAAAGGTGGCTCCATACCCAAGGGTTCGAATCCGAGACCTCTTATTAATGATGAAGGAATACTTACCATTACCTTCTATTGTTTCCTTGGAAAATTTGTATTTTTAGACTCTAAAATATTGACAAATTCTGATTTCAGTCATTGTGATATATAGTTTAGCACATTTCACTTGCAAATTAATTGAAATATGCATCTTTGATCATTTTGCTTGTGAATCTTCACAAATTTAATGTATTGTTAGCTGACTACTAAACCACATTAGTTACTCTGTGTTATTATGTTAAATTTGTATTGTTACTTCATATTCGAGGGTAATGTAATCTAAAAATAATAATCTAAATATAACGTACTTCCTATGTATAAAGAGACAAAGAATATATATATTGATTAATAGTGAGATATCAAAAACACTAACATTAGAATTTATCAACAATCGATGGAGCAAAAGTGCAATTATCCCTATTTCCTTTATTAATGAGGTTGTTTTTCTTATGTTTACTTATAAAAACTGAATTTTGTGTGTAGGGCAAATGCTTCTGTAGATTGGAATTCTTTATATGATTTAGGCAAAAATAAGGATGGCATACTGACGAAAGAAACCGTAAGAGCTGTCTATGATGGAAGCCTTTTCGAGCAAAAAGCAAGAGAGCATGCTTCAAAGAAGTGACCCTAATTCCATATCCTCGTTTGATGTACAATGGTTGTTAATTAAGTTGTTTTCTTCTGCTGTGAATAATACTTCTATTCTTGTTGTTAATTTTATAATCCTTTTAATTTCTTCTCACATCTCAAAATTTTGAGATGAGCAATACAAAATAATATGCATTTTTATTTTTTTAGAAAGAAAGTGAAACGATCCATGCAATCAACGGGCTAATTGATCGACTCAAATCCTAACACGTCCAATGACATTTTTGGTGTCACTTTCCGAAAAATTGCTATGCATATATTATTCGATATCTCCAACACCGTTCTTTCATTTACTAAACACCAAAATGAAAAAAAAATGCAAATTATAAAAAGATAACTAAAAGAAATGGTGAAAATGATCAAAAGCGCTTTTATTTGTTCTCGGCTTTCACATTGACTTACCTTCATTATTTTATTGTACTTTATTTTTGTTTGTAGTGTCCCTGATAACATTGTAAATTGAATGAGAAAGCAATGAAATTTAGGTAGGGTTATTACTTGAGGTGAGAGATAGGAGAGAGAAAATATCAGACTTCTCTTATTTCTTTCAACAAAAACTAACTTAGAAACTTCTGAAGTACATATATATAGAGGGCAAAATCGTAAACTCCTATCAAACCTAACCGGATCAATATAAATAGCAATATGTAGCAATATGTAGGGCAACTCCTATCTCTTATTTCTTGTTCGTATGAAATAGCAATCCACCCCAATGTGTTTAGTACGTTCGTGAAACACGGGATTTTTCGCAATATGTAGGGCAACCAGATTATCACAATAGACAGGAACAGAGGACACAACAGGAAGTCCCAAATCAGTGAGTAAACGAACCAACCAAACTAATTCAGCTACAACCTTACTCATTGCCGGATATTCAGCCTCAGTAGAGGATAATGAAACAACAATCTGTTTCTTAGACTTCCAACTTATTAAGCTCCCACCTAGAGATATGCAAAAACCAGAAATAGAACTGCAAGACCTAGAATACGCAGCCCAATCACTGTCACAGTAGGCAAGTATGGAAAAATCAGGGGACTTATTGATAGAAACCGCAAAATCAGGAGTGCCTTTCAAATATCTCAAGATGTGAAGTGCAACATTCATATAAGGCACCCTAGGGCACTTGAGAAACTGGCTTACGTGTTGAACAACAAAACACAAATCAAGCCTAGTGTGGGTGAGAAAATTAAGCTTACCAACTAAACTTCTATAAGTGTCAGGCCTAAGCAACAACTCTCCATCATCAGATTTCAGATTTACACCCAATTCAAGAGGAGAAACCACAACTGAAACAGAATCACAATCAAATTCATGAAGCAAATCAGCAATGAACTTTCGTTGATGAAGAATAACCCCAGAGTCAACATAGAAGACTTCAATGCCTAGAAAATAGTTGAGTAAACCCAAATCTTTGATCTTAAATTGGTTGTTTAGAAACTCCTTAAGGGCAGAAATTTCATTAAGGTCATCACCCGTAAAAATAATATCACCCACATACATAGAAAGAAAAACAAGGGAAGTGGCAGATTTCTTAATGAAAAGAGAATAGTCATTTAGTGAAGAAATATAACCCCTAGAGCAAAGAGCATTGGATAACTTGGCATGCCACTGACGAGATACTTGCCTTAAACCATAAAGAGATTTTTGGAGCTTGCAAACCAAAGTAGAAGTGTGCTGAACAGTGGAAGTAATAGTAAGACCTGGAGGTAACTTCATATAAACCTCCTCATCTAAGTCGCCATGGAGGAATGCATTGTTAATATTTAATTGAAAGAGAGAGCAACCTTTCTTGATAGCAAAGGCCACAAGACACCGGATAGTGCATATCTTGACAACATGGGAAAAGATTTCATGAAAATCAATTCCCTCAATTTGTGTATCACCCCGTACCACCAATCTAGTCTTATACCTCTCTACACTACCATCAACTTTATGTTTTATTTTATATACCCATTTGCAACCTATTGGCTTCTTGCCTTTAGGCAATTCAACTATTGTCCAGGTCTTATTAGCTTTCAAAAGATCAAAATCTTTCTTCATAGCCTCTTGCCAAACAGGGCTGGCAGATGCCTAAGTATAAGAATGAGGCTCAGTTGCTGCTGGTTGGGCAACAGTAAGTTATGTGGAAGTAGAGCTGCAAAAGGAAGGAGAAAGTTGTGTAATAAAATCATTAAGATGATAAGGTAGTGTATGAGTCCTGCTACTCCTTCTAACATCAGGAGGAGGAACAAATAGGAATTAGAAGGTACGGAAATAGAAGGAATGACTGGTGGATCAAAAGATGAAACATGTGGATCAGGAGATACAATAGGTGAAGAAAGGACATAACAAGGAAAAGAAGAAGTAGAAGTTTCAGATTGAAAAGGATAATAGCCATCACTAGGAACAGAAGGAACTGAAGAGCTAGGGGAAGGAGAAGACAAAAGGAATGGAAAAATTGACTCGTGGAAGACCTCATCTCTGGATACAAACACATTTCTGGTGGACAGATTGTACAACTTATACCCTTTCTTACCAAATGGATAACCAACAAGCACACAAGGACCTGCTCTAGGATTTAGTTTGTCTCTGTTACACTTGAAGATAGTAGCATAGCATAGAAACCAAAAGGTTTCAAATGAGTATAGGAAGGTAATTTACCATATAAAACTTTAAAAGGGGTTTTATTGTGTAAAACACTTGATGGGAATCTATTTATTAAGTATGTGGCAGTTAAAATGTAATCTCCCCAGAAATTTGTTGGGAGTTTTGATTAAAATAATAATGCTCTAGCTGTTTCTAGTAGATGTTTGTATTTTCTCTCAACAATACCATTTTGTTGGGGTGTATGTGGATAAGAAGTTTGGTGGATAATGCCATTATCAGAGAAGTATTGTAAGGCAGAATTGGAGAGACCTATTTCTAGAGCATTGTCACTTCTGGCAGTTTTAACAGGAAGATTGAATTGTGTTTTAATCATAGATATGAAGGATTTCAACAAGGAAAATGCATTGCTTTTAGATTGCATTAAATGGGTCCAAGTTGCCTACTATGATCATCCACAATGGTAAGAAAATATCTATCTCTAGAATATGTGTGTGTGTGTGATAAGATCCCCAAATATCAACATGAATCAATTCAAATAAAAAATTAGACATAGAAGTGCTATGAAAAAAAGGCAATCTATTTTGCCTTGCTAATGGACAAACATGACATACAAAAGATTGTTTAGAAGACAAATCAACATATATAGAAGTAATAAGCTTCGTTTTAGCAAAAGGAATATGTCCCAGCCTATGGTGCCACAATACATCATGCTTATTTATATTATGTACATCATTTCAAGGAACTAAAGGAATAGAGTTCAAAGTACTTTTATTTTGTACAACTTTGTTAAAGGAAACATCAGAAACACTCTTAGGCTGTACATTCTTATTGAAAACAGAAACATTGAATCCAGAACCAGGAGTAGAGTGATGCTCATGAAGAAGCTTGTAAATCCTTGGTACAATTTACCAAGTTCCAGAAGCTTCCTCATGGAAAGGTCCTGTATAAGAATGCATGAAGAAGAGGCGAACAAGATTAGGCATTTAAGTTGTTGAATTAATTTGTGTACAAAAATCAGATTATAGTGAAATGATGGAATGTATAGTACTTGATGAAGAGTCAAAGAAGGAGACAAAGTAACAGATCCAATAGAAATAACTTTTGCCTTATATCCATTAGGTAAAGTTACTAAGTAAGGAGTAGCTAGTGGTGTGATGTTAAAGAGGATATCCTTATTAGAGGTCATGTGATCCGTAGCTCCACTATCTATAGTCCTACACTTCTACCAGCCCCAGACAACAAACAAGCATGAGACTCACTATCAAAATAAATATGCAGAGATAAAACACTACCAACAAAGTTGGCAGAAGCCATCAGGTTGGACTGAGAATCAGAATCAGAACCAATTTGAGTCTGCTGCAGCAATGTCATGAGTTGTGAATATTGTTGTTTGGTTAAACCAAGAATGGATGAAGCTTGATCATCACAGAGTGGACAAGGAGTACCATTACCATTACCAGGAGCACCATCACAGAACTGCGGAGAAATACTTCTGACCAGGATATGCACGCCCAATCTCAGTGGACATATTAGTAGCTACCCTCTTTTCTTTATTAAATTTGAAATTATGGGGAAACCCATAGAGTTTATAACATTTGTCAATTGTGTGACCTGATTTCTTACAATACTTACAGAAAACATTAGTCCTGGACTGACCAAAGTCAATCTTCTGATTGTACTGTTTTGGGGGAAATGCCTTACTATTCATATTGGCAGAAAAGGAAACAGACTCTGGAGTTAGTTGAGGAGTGAAATAAACCTGTCTTTGATTCTCATCTTGAAGAAGTATATTATATGCACTATCAAGTGAAAGAGGATGTTGCATCATCAACAAATTACTCCTAGCCCCCACATAAACTTCATTCAAACCCATAAGAAACTGATGTAGCTTATCCTCATCCTCATCTTTTTGAATACCAGGCTTTGCAGCACAAGTATATGAATTACCATAATTTTTATGCATAGTACCCAACTCATCCCAAAGTTTCTTCAATTTATTAAAATATGAAGCAATGTCAAGTGACCTTTGCTGAGTTGAGGCTAATTCCTTTTTAATTTCAAAAACCTTAGTCCCATTTACAGCCTCATATCTACGTTCCAGTTGTTTCTAGATACTCTCAGCAGTTTCTGAGTACTGGACACTCTCAGCAATAACTGGTGAGAGTGAACTGGTTAACCATGAGATTACCATATTATTGCACCTATCCCACTATCGTAATTTTGCAAGGTTGTCATTAGCAGTAGATCTAGGACAAGAGCCATCAACAAAAGGCAATTTTATTTTTGGCAGATAGAGACACTATCATGCTTCTCTTCCATCCCCCATAACCAGACCCAGAAAAAGGAGTACTGACTAGACACGTTCCAGGAATATCAGAAGAATGTATGAAAAAATGATTCGAAAGGTCAAGATTATACGAAGTTCCAGTAGAAGAAGTGTTAGGGTATACAGGTACAGTTGAATTCACCATAGCTAGACAAATAGGAACAAATTGTATAACAAGATAGAAATCAAAATCAAGTTTGAGGAACAAATCTTATCATGCATCAATGAGGCAAGGACAGAAAACTAGGGTTACCGATCTCCTTCTTTTATACTCGAAGAAGTGAGCCTTGAAACACTATAAGCTGACAGCGAGTTGCCAGAATCAGAAGAGAACACCAGATGCCGGAAAGATAAACGAATTTCGCCGCCGGAAACTCAAAAACACCGTTCACTAAAAATCAAAAGAAAAAGTAACCTCTCTCGATTCAATTAACAGGGGTAACATCGCTCCATATCTCACCCTTGTATCTACAAAATCCCTCGCTCTGATACTATGATAACATTGTAAATTGAATGAGAAAGCAATGAAATTTAGCTAGGGTTATTACTTGAGGTGAGAGATTGGAGAGAGAGAAAATACCAGACTTCTCTTATTTCTTTCAACAAAAACTAACTGAGAAACTTCTAGAGTACATATATACATATACAGAGGGCAAAATCATAAACTCCTATAAAACCTAACCGAATCAATTTAAATACAATTTTAGTGGGCTGACTTTGGCCCAATTCTAATTATGGACCTATAGCCCAAATATCTAATGTCATGTAACTCCAATAGTCCTTAAATTACTGAAAGACAGATTTGATGGGTTTAAGTAAAAGTTGTTCAAAAGTGATACACAACAGTGCCGATGATCTGAGGGAAGGGAACCCCCCTACCTTTGCCTTTTCTCGTTCGAAGAATTTTCACCGAATGGCCTTTTACTTAATTTTGACCTTGCAAAACAAATCATGTGAATGTAGACTTTCGTCACAACTTCCACTTCTTCTTTTTCATTTTTTTCTGGTTTTTAAATAAATTACGAATATACAATTAAAATTGAAAAAAAATTGTAATACATGTTTTAGAAGTTGACTCATGGCTTGTTTGTGATTAAAATTGAGGGGGTGATGTTCGAACTTATATTGCCTATCCCTAGATTTGGTTTGGATGAAGAAAATTGAAAACACTATTGTTAGATTTTGTTGAATTAAAAATAATAAAGTGTCTCTATTGACTCTTCAAAGTTAAGATTAAGGCTGGCATATGGGTCGGTCGGCCCCTAAACAGGCCAAATGGGCCGGCCAAAATGATCCCGGTTCCGGTCCCAGACCGGTCCCAAATTAAACGGGCCAAACGGTCCCAGTCCAAATGATTTTTTGTAGCAACCAGCCCGGTACCAGACCCACGAACTCATGGTCCCCGGCTAAACGGTCCTGGCCCATGGGCTAAGTGGGCCCAACATTTTTTTTAAATTAACTAAAAATTAGAAACAAAAAAATGTTAAAAACATATCTAAGGCAATGCCTTGTGTCACACCTCCTTTTTACTTATACCCCCAAGAAGGGATATAGTATAAGGAGTTTTTCCAATTAAAGGACAATCGAAACGGAATTTCTTTATCAAAAGATTCAGAGTCGCCACTTGGGAGATTTATGGTGTCCCAAGTCACCGGTTCAAATCCCGAATCGAGGAAAGAATGACTCTGTATTACAGTCCGCGAACCAGAAATCCGAGTATAGAATTCTGTTAACCCGGGAGAAGGTATTAGGCATTCCCGAGTTTCGTGGTTCTAGCACGGTCGCTCAACTGTTATATTCGGCTTAATAAACTGATTTTAGAACATTTTGAACCTATGTGCAAATTTAACCTTTTAACCGCTTTTAACTTATTTAAAGAATTAATTCATGGTCATTTAAAATATATCGCAAGCCACACCACATGAAATGCACCCGTGGTTCACGACACGCTCTATTTAACCTTGTTGAAAATTGGAACCGGGTCACATGAAATGCACCACCGAATTTTAACATGCTTATATCATTATTATTATCCAAAATTATGGCAGGGTCACATGAAATACACACTCGAGCCCATTTAATCTAATTGACATAGTTCAGCAATCCAGTTTCTATACTGTGACAAAATCATGTTCAGCTATAACCAATTCACGTAAACACGAGCAGATAACCGAGCGAGCAAATTCAAAACCACGGAGATCAATTACAGAATCAACGGGATCATGTCATTAAATAAATAATTAATACCAAACTCGCATAAAATGAATAGAGGGTGAAAGAGGTGAACCTCAATATAGCCGGTTCATTATTTTGAACTCAAAAATGTGACGAGCCTTGGACGGGACTCAAATTAGCACCAAAAACTCGGGCTCGAACGCCTCAATAAATCTCACCCTAGTCGAACTCGAATCCAATTCTAGCACCTATCTCTTTCCCTCGCTCACTGCTGGCACACTCTTTAACAAGCTTTACAAATGGTTTTGCATTGTCAAGCAATTCACAGCAGTGTTATTTATAGGAATTTCATCGAACAACACGGCAGCTCTAGGTAAACAATGTGACTTGGCACGCAAATCAACCGAAATAGAGAACACATACACGCTTAAAACAAATCAGAATATCCATGCACAAGGGCGTGAATTACCTTCGAATTTGTAAGAACATGTTGCCTGTTTACAAAGAAACTCAGGCCTATGAAGATAAACACGAACAGACCTAGCCGGGAACCTCAACGAAATAAACTCGACTCTTCGGCCTCGACAAGAACTCAAACAGACGGAAGCTCGGACAGCATATCAACGAACAACTCGACGGATCGGACATGGCGACCTGAACAGATTCAACTCGACTTTGAACCAACGAGAAACTCGACTCGATTAAGACACTTTAGCTATTTCAGATGCTCTTTGGAGGTGAGGAGTTGGGCAAAAGAGCTGGATTTTTGAGCTCTTATCGAAGCTTTTGACCAGTTTTCATGGCCTCTCGGAGATCGTCGTTGCCAAGCCACAGCCGGCAACCAGATCCAGCGAGCGAAGAAGAGTTTTGACTTTAGCAATGGTTCATTCGTTGGGTTTTTTGGGTTTTCTTGTGTCTAACTCATGAAGAAGATGAAGCTGGGGGGGTTGGTCCGGGGTGCATGGGTCGTGTATGGCTGTTGCTGCGTACCGGCGAGTTTCAGAGAAGGTTCAGTAGGGGTCGTTTATGGATGCTTCCTTGTTCATGGCTGCTCAAGGAGATTAAAACGAAGGGGGGTGGGGGTCGTGAAGAAGACGACGCAGGGGGGGTGCGAGTTTTGTTTTATTTTTTTTTCCAGCCTCCTTCTTCGTTATTCATGCGTAGCCTTTGCTGCTTTCTTCGTTTCCAGCCTTGTCCGCCCTTTTCCTCCTCTTTTTAGCGTCCGTCCTGCTTCAGTGTTTGGATTTTTGTTCCGGTTGCTTTTTCTGAAGAGGATGATGGCTTGTGGAGGAGGGGGTCATTGGAGAAGATGGAGTCTTGGGGGTGGGGGTCGTTTCTACGCAGCTTTCTTGTGTATTGTTTTGTCCGTTCCCCCTTTTTCGTTTTTTGCTTTTCTTTTATTTATATAGTCTAGGTTTTTGGTAGGGTTTTAGGTTAAGGGGTATGGGCCTAAGAATTATGGGCTTGGCAATTGTGGGCTAGGTCCAAAATTAGGCCTAAAGATAGGTTGCTCGAGCCCAAGCTCTATTCTTTCGTTGCGAACGAGATTAAAAATACGGGCCCATTTGTTAATTATTCCTACTATTCAAATAATTATTAAAATAAAACTAACCATTAAAACAAATCTATTTTTGGTATTTTCAAATATCATATTAAAATAAAAATACGATACTATTGTTGTATATATATATTTTTTTAGGATTAAAAATGACTACAAAACATTAATGAACCTATTTTTGTGATTCTTTGTTTTCTTGTAATAAAATTAAAGTAAAAGAGTCAAAATTACTTAAAATATCTATATTATGTCTAAATTAAATATTTTACGCTAATATATAAAAAATCTTGGGGAGGGTCAAAAATTACATGTCTACAGCTGCCCCTCTTTGACTGGAAACGCACAGAGTTTTCAGACAAAGACTGACTAGACATGTTTTTTGGTCCGACCCTTATTTGGAGAAATTAAAACTAAGAGAGAGGGGAATGTGACCGAGCCCTGATATCTGGGCTGCCTACATATCCTTGGCTATAAAGGAATCAGGCCACATGTAGTTCAGAGGAGAGTGAAATGATGGAGTATGCCGAGGTGGAGATCCGGTCGACGTGCCGTTCCGTCGAGGTTCCGGTCCGCAGCCCTGTTATTACATCAAAAATCAAAAAATAAGAAATACTAGCTAAGACTGTCAACTATAAGTTACAAGATTCCTATCTATAAGTCTTTTGAAGCTTGATCTCGAGTCTTGAATGGTTCTTCATGCAGACTTTGGATTTGAACCTTGACGCTTGCTAGTTGCAGGTGCTAATTCATTCTTCCTAAGCTTTTGGATCAAGACCGGACATGTAGTGCTTGTGACTTCCACCATGTCTTAAGCAGTTCACATTTTCCATCAACTTCTGCATTTGGATTCACTTCTTGTCTTTCTCTCTTTTTTCTTTATTGTGACTAACTTCTATTGATCACCTCGGACTGTTGACTGGCATTCTTGCTGTGAGATTCCTTGGTTGCTGACTTGAATTGCAATCTGAGATGCTTTTCCTTTTCTTCAGGTGGACGCCTGATTGTTGAACTCGAACCATCTTCTCTTATTACTTGACACTGTTTTCCCTTGCACCTTGAACCATTTTCCCCTGAAACATGAACTGTCTTCCTTCGAAACTGCTTTCCCTTGAAACTCGAGTTGTCTTCCTTCGACACTGCTTTCCCTAGAAACTTGAGTTGTCTCCCCTTGTTCTCTAGGTGGGCGCCTGATTACAACAAAAAAGACAAAACAAAGAAATTTTTCTGCCCCAATTTGCACTAAAAAGAATGGGTGAGTTGTTAGCAAAATTGTAAATCACTTGTACTATTGATGCAATGATAAAAGTAAACTAAAGAATAGACTAGGAACTATAAACTAAGCTTGACTAAAGTAAAAACTGACCCTATTCTCTAGGCGGGGCCCCCTGACTGCTAACTTGAAATGTATTCCCTGCTCTCCAGGCGGGCTCCTAACTGCTGAACTTGAAATGTATTCCCTGCTCTCCAGGCGGGCTCCTGACTGCTAAACTTGAAATGTATTCCCTGCTCTCCAGGCGGGCTCCTAACTTTAACGAAATAGACAAAAAACAAAGAAAATTTTCTGCCCCAGTTTGGTGGTTGGGCACACATGTAAGTGTAAAACGGATCACATTACCAAATATCGATAAGAACTTGAAAATTAAAACTTGAATTGTGCTCCCTTGTTCTCCAAGTGGGCTCCTAATTGCTGACTTGAAATGTATTCCCTGCTCTTCAGGCGGGTTCCTGACTGCTGACTTGAAATCTATTCCCTACTCTCTAGGTGGGCTCCTGACTGCTGACTTGAATGTATTCCCTGCTCTACAGGCGGGCTCCTGACTTCAACTTGAAATGTATTCCCTGCTCTCCAGGCGGGCTCCTGACTTCAAAATAGACAAAACAAAGAATTTGAAAGCTAAAACTTAAATTGTACTCCCTTGTTCTCCAGGCGGGCTCCTAACTGCTGCGCTTGAATGTATTCCCTTCCCTACAGGCAGGCTCCTGACTGCTGCATTTGAAAGTATTCCCTGCTCTCCAGGCGGATTCCTGACTGCCGCGCTTGAATGTATTCCCTGCTCTCCAGGCGGGCTCCTGACTTCAAAATAGACAAAACAAAGAATTTGAAAGCTAAAACTTAAATTGTACTCCCTTGTTCTCCAGGCGGGCTCCTGACTGCTGCGCTTGAATGTATTCCCTGCTCTCCAGGCGGGCTCCTGACTGCTGCATTTGAAAGTATTCTCTGCTCTCCAGGCGGGCTCCTGACTGCTAACTTGAATGTATTCCCTGCTCTCCTGGCGGGCTCCTGATTTCAAAATACACAAAACAAAGAATTTGAAAGCTAAAACTTAAATTGTACTTCCTTGTTCTCCAGGCGGGCTCCTGACTGCTGCGCTTGAATGTATTACCTGCTTTCCAGGCAGGCTCCTGACTTCAACTTGAAATGTATTCCGTGCTCTCCAGGCGGGCTCCTGACTTCAACAAAACAAACAAAAACAAAGAAATTTTTTTTGCCCTAGTTTGGTGGATGGGCACAGATGTGAGTGTAAAACTGAATCATATTACAAAGTATTACTAAGAATTTGACAGCTAGGTCCCATTATTCAGGGGGGTCCTGACAACTTTTAACTAAACGACAATTTTAAATCTAAGTTATATCTTCTACAGGTATGACTTCTGCTAAATCTTGCTATCTAAGAGAATCTTTAAACTACTCCACATTATCTAGGAGGGTCCTGAAAATCAAAGGTCAAATTTTATCTTAAGGGTGACAACTTTCATGGCTGAATTATACTACCCTAGAGTAGAGTTTACGCTAAATGTTGTTATCTGATTGAAATCTTAAAGCTAAGTTCCATTATTCAGGAGGGTCCTGGAAAC
The DNA here is from genome assembly GCF_000393655.2 of Nicotiana sylvestris. NCBI lineage: Eukaryota > Viridiplantae > Streptophyta > Magnoliopsida > Solanales > Solanaceae > Nicotiana > Nicotiana sylvestris. Next base: position 57,764,261 of record NC_091060.1, on the reverse strand, counting down.
TCCTAATTGAATCCTATCTCGAACATGCAAACTTCTAAGCCAACTTATATTCCCTTGGGATACATTTATGCTAGATTATGTTATTTCTGAACTTTAAACTAGGTCTCATTTTCCAGGAGGGTCCTGAAAATCAAAAATCAAACCTGTTTGGTGACTACCTTTCTCCACGGAGGGTTTCTCCGAAACAACAAAAATCTCCTGCCCCTGTTTTAATCAAATAAAAATTTTGTCAGTTTAAAAATGTGGTGGTTGGTTTGTGGCCTTGACTTTGAGGGCGATTGCTCCTTCACTTCCTTTGATAACTGATTTCCACTCGAGGACCTTGCTTGCTTATGGACTAACCACTTTCTCTGTTATCCTTATCACAGAAAATATCCCTTCTCCGTTCAGACCCAATTCCCTTTATCTATTGCATTGCTCATGAACTGACATTTCCCAACCCTTGTGTTTCACCGAAAATACCTTTGATCCGTCCCCCTAACACCTTCCATCTATTGCATTGTGCTCTTGTGTTGACGTGTATTGCATCTTTGTGTTTCTCGTGAATTCCAAAGCACGACAATTGCCACCCACTCATCGCGCATGTTGTTTTTCTTGACTTAAACCACTGGCCTTGGCCTTGAAGTCTATTGTTCCCTCACTTGTCATGATAACTTTGTTTCTGCTTGGAAGATCTCGCTTGTCACTGGTTAACCACTTTCTTTGTCTCATCACAGAGAATATCTTTGACCCGTTCACCCAAAATCCTCTATCTGTTACACTGTTCACAAATTGAAATATACTAAATCTTTGTGTTTCTGATGGACCCCAAAGCATGTTGATTGTTACCAACTCAGTGCGTTTGTTGCTCTTTCCTAACCTATGACACTGTGACGTGCTAGCCAGATCTCGTCTTGTGCAATTGGAAAGCTGATGGCAAATTTTGAAGTCATTTCTCACTTGTTCTAACCAAACAGACTCAGGAAGAGAAAGTAAACAAGACACAAGGAACAGAGTAAAGGACAAGGGAAAAAGGTGATTCCTAACAAGAAAACTACAAAGTAGAAACCTATCAGATGTAGATACCAACTCTAATGACCATGACATGCATCTGTGGCCTATTCTATCAAACAAATCTGATGTTCAACTCTTGTTATACCTCTGAACCGCGAAACTGGGCTTCAATGCTCCGATTATCCAATCTGATTCACAATCCTTATTCGACTTGTAGTGCCCGAAGGGTTTTCATCATCAAGCCTCTCTCATTTTGTTCTTTCTCTCAACTTACTGTCGCCTTACGGTGCCTGTGAAGGTTTTCACCAATAAGACTCTCATTTTTGGATTTCTCTCAGCTTCCGTTTCCCTACAGTGCCCATGAGGGTTTTCACCAAAAAGACTCTCTCATTTTCATTATTTTTTTCTGCTTGGACCAGAGTGTTGCCCCTACTATGAATTTCCGCTCCTTGCTTGACTTGGAATTCCTTGAAGACTGATCGGAAGGTCTTTCTTTGGACCGTAACATGGGCTTTTGGATAGGGTTAAAAAGAAAGGATATCAAAGGCTCAAAACAATTCACATGGGTTCAACATTACAAATTTTGGAACCAAATTTTCTTACACCAACCATAACTTCTGCCCCAGTTTCTTGCTTGGGGACTTTTGGATTTTTATTTTGATGGGACCGAACTGTGAGGCTGCCTACGTATCTTTAAAAGGAATCAGGTCGAACGTAGTTCATGTTATAGGAATTATTTTGTTTGTTGTGACTTTTCTTTTCTTTTTCTTTTCTCTTCTTTCCTTCTTTTCCTTTTGTTGTTATTTTTCTTCCCTTTCTTATTCTTTTTTTTTCTTTTTTTCTCTTTCTTCTTCTTTTTCTTCTCTCTCTTTTCATTCTTTTTCTTTTCTCTTTTTCCTTCTTTTTCATCTCTCTCTTTTCATTCTTTTTCTTTTCTCTTTTTCCTTTACTCATCTTTCACGCTTGCGTTTCTGATCTTTGCTATTGATTCCAAAAAAGGGGTATGGAAGAAAATAAATAAGGCTCAATGGGATAACGAAGGATAAAGTGTTTAGATAGCAGAACAAAATGCTTTCATCATTCCAATCTCCAAAACATGCCAAGTGCAAACTACATAATTAAACAGACCAAGGAAAACATTTGTAACATCTTTTGATTGTACTAGACTTGATAACCATATCCATACATTCGCCTTCTATATCTGTTACATATAAAGCACCATTGGACAACACTCTCACTCTCAATACCACGAACAACCCTGTCAATTTGGGCAAACTTGCCTTTAGGTTCAAACCGATGCGGCATGATGCATTTCAATAGGGCTTCTTCATATTCTATCTGCCCTAGTTTCACACTATTCGGGCTTGAAGTGATCTCAACATGCATTTACTTATTTCCCTCAAATGTCCCTATCATCTTCAAAATTGTTTCATTCATTGCTTCATGACTAAACTGAATTTTTAAGACCAGGCCGAGAATTACGCATACATGTCATATTACTAGAGTCAACAGGAAAAGAACTATAAAAGAAAAGAGAACTAAACGAAAATGACTAGAAATCACAGAAAACAGAAAATTGCATTAGACAGATGGTGACAGGGTTTGGACAGCAAAACAAACAAACTAAACTGGGGCTACAAACCTAGAACAAACCTAGACAACACTAAACAGGCTACTAGACTAAACAAACTACGCAAAATAAGAGGATAGAAGGGTTTGAGTCACAAGACAATATCTGGATTACAACCCTGAAATAACCCGGATAACAGAAATGACAACAAAATAAACTACCAAAACTCCTCCCTGGCTAACCAAGACAGGAACGTCTTTCCAATTGCCAAGCTCGACATCTTAGCCACTGAATTCTGCATCAACATTACTAGGACCTTCACAAACTTCCATCACATTGTTCTCAACAAATTGCTTTTGGGTTCCCTTTGCTGGCTCGTTCTTAAGATCAACCTCTGATAGCATTGAAAACTTTGCAGCACGTGGGCCTTCGAGGATCTCAGAAGAATTTTCATATTCCTTTTCAGAACAAATCATACTCACCATATGCGTCTCAGGCGATGGACTTTGGCTAGCGTCTGCTGCATCTGAATTTTGCACGACAATGTCACCTGCATCAATAAGCTTCTGAATTACTTTCTTCATATTCCAACACTTCTCTATGTCATGTCCCGTGGCATCTGAGCAATATGTGCACCTTTGAGAAAAATCAAACTTCTTTGGAAGAGGGTTTGGCATTTTTATCTGGATCGACTTCAACATGTCCAATTGCTTCAACTTTTGGAACAAACTGGCGTACGACACTCCCAATGGGGTGAAAGCCTTTTCTTTTTTCAGCAACCTCTCATTCTTAAATGCTTGATTGGGCCGAAAACCTGATCCAGGGGGTTTTCGGTAGGCTCGTGGGGATGGATAGGCATTTTGTGGAGCTGGGTACTGAGAGAGTGATGTACGATTTTGGGAGTTCCATGGAGAGAAGTGGCACTGGGGAGGATCATCTGGTGCATCAGGATATCCCCGGGGATGATGTCGAGGCTGGAAGTGTTGATCGGGAAAGCCCATCGGATCATCTTTTTTGTTTCTCTTTCTTCCACCCAAGCTTACTAGGATGTTCTGAATGTCTTTCGAATAACTCATGATTTTACCTGACTTGATTCCCTCTTCCACTAGCTCCCCTATTTTTAACACATCTTTGAAAGGCTTTCCCAAGGCTGGGATCAAATGACTGAAGTAGGTGGGCCCCTAGGCTTGTAGGAAAAGCTCAACCATTTCTTCTTCACCAATCAAGGTATTGACTCGAGTAGCTTGCTCCCTCCATCTGAGCCCAAACTCCCTAAAGTTTTCCTCTGGCTTCTTTTCCATTTTAGATAGGGAGGAGCGGTCTGGGGTAACACCTGATCTGTATTGAAAGTATCGAACAAAATCTTGAACCATGTCACCTAATGTAGGCCACTTACCAACATCTTGACGATTATGCCATTCCAAGGCCGCCCCAGTCAGGCTCTCACTGAAGTACGCCATCAACAAATCATCTTTCTCACCAGCACTTCTCATTTTATTGCAATAATCCCTCAAATGGGATACTAGATCCCCACACCCATCATACAAGTTGAACTTTGGCACTTTAAACCTTGCAGGCAGATGAACGTCGAGGGACATAGACAATTCTTTGTAAGACATGCTACCTTGGTCTCCCGTTCCTTGCTTATTCATTGAAGACTGTTCTATGCCTTTCAGCCTCCTGGGTATCCCATATCGCCCTTTTCTTCCTCTAAGCTCTTTATTTAGAACATGAGACCCATCCCGCGGACCCTACTTGTATGAGTTAGGAACCTTGTGGGCAACTTCTGAGGGGTAATATTGGGCATCATGAGCTTTGAATGAGTATTCATTGTCGGGGATAATAGATGTGACAGGAGGGCGATTTTGGGGAGAGGTAATTGGAGGATGAGTGATGGAGCTACTAAGACGGTTTGGAAAGCTGTGATAAGCGGGTAGATCTGGAGAGTATGGAGGATCATCTGGCATTGTGTTCGGAGCTTGGGTAAGGACGACATCTAGGAGGCTAGGTGGTGGCGGGGGTGGTACCTTCCCAGTCATCCAAGCCTGATACATGTCAGCCATGTGTTGTTTTAACATCTTTACCTCTTCAACCAACCCATTGTTCTGTTCAACCAACTGCTTTCGAGCGCCGGTATCAACCAACTCAGTTCTGTTGTCGTCTGCCATTGCCTTTTGACCTTATGTTGTATAGAAGAGCTACCACTTTAAAGCCACAAACCAACCACCCTTCTGATATGAATATAACAAAATGAAGCCATCACGTTAGCGTTAGGGCATTTAACACAAGATAATCTCACTTTATGTGCAATGCACCTAGCCACAGTTATCGGTTCTAAAATGACTTCGAGGGTACAACGGTCAGTTGGCATCATCCCAATTTGTTCATTTCAATACTTTCTTTTCTTTGCTTTTCTAGCACCTTTTGGCTTGCCCATTTTCCTTCATTTCTCTTTTTTTTAATCATCACTCTTTTCTTTCTCTCATATCTCACATCCCACAATTTCACCTCTTTTTTTCCTTCTTTTTTTCTTTTTCCTTTTTTTCTTTTAACAATAAAAAAAAATGATTCGATCGAACTAACATTTTCATTCTGAAAGATCGGGAATAAAGTGAACAAACTCACATTTTCATTCTCTTTTCTTTTCTTTTTTTTAAAACAGATATTCTTTGATTCTTTCTCTTTTTTTTGTGAAGGAAATCTAAGGAATAAAAGCACAGAAAAACATTTTGAATCTTCATTTGATATCCTGACGCAAGATTTCGAAACAAGCAATAAACAAAATATTTTTGGATTTCAATTTTGATTACCTAAAAAGAAATTCTAATGATAAACAAAAGATAAAGTATTTTTTCCCATGTACAATATCCTAAAGTTCTAATAAAAGAATTTGTTTTCATTTTTCACTAATTTCCCAAAGAAACACCTCAAAGAGAATCTTTTTGGATTTTGGAATTAACACCTTAAAGAAAGCTTTTAAAGAAGTACTAGAAGAAAATTCTCTTTTGAATAAAAACAATTCATTTTAAGTCCTAAATATTAATTGCCTAAGAAAAAAGAAAAAAAAAACCTCAACATTTTTCATTTCTAGAATTAGTATTCTAAAGAAAATTTATAACGAAATATAAAATGCAACATCTCTCTTTTTTTTTTAGATTTTGAGTTACAACATATTTTTTCAAATATAAAGTAGAAAATACAATAACAAAAGGCTTGACATTACTGTACAAAACTAGAAAGTAAAAGATGGCATAAAATGAAGAACAGACTCAAAACATAAAAATAAAACAAATCTCCTTAAGCAGCTCCTGACTGAGCGATCCTTCCCGGATGGTCACGGGGTGTCTGTCATGCTCAAACTTCGGTAAATAAATCCACACATGTATGAGAAAACTTTAACCAACACTATGTGAGATAATAACACTCCCTATTAGACACATGCAAGACATGATTGGGACTATTTTTGCAAAATGACTTATTTGGACAAAAGGTGGTTAGAAGTGCAAAATTTGGCTAAGACCCCGCAAAGCCAAGAACTTAAGATTTACTCGAAACACCGGACCCTATGTGGGTTGCCTACGTATCCCGTCCCGAGAGACGAGAATCAGGTTCGCGTAGTTCGGGCAGATTGGATACGGGCGAGAATAATAAAAAATCACTAATTCATAGAAATCACATTTTTCTTGCTTTTTCTTGAAAAATGACGAAACATGCAAAATCTTTTTGGATTTTCTTTTTTTTTTCGATTTTTGAAAAATGATAAAGAGTGCAAAATCTTTTTGAAGTTTCCATGCTCTTTTTTCTTAACAAAAATGTAACAGAAAACATAATTGGGCCCTACTCGCTTCATCCTCACACTTCAACCTCTCTCTTTTCTTTTTTTTTTCCTCTTCTTTATGTTTTTCATTGTTTTTTTTATTTCTTCATTTACCCTCAGCTATCATTGGTCCGCCAAATGCCCCTTTTACCCTTGAATAAATGCAACATGTAGCACATAAGATGCATCAGGATGGTCTTTTATTTTTGGGGTGTACCTGTCCTAGACGGACCCAACCCCTGTGTTGAGTCCCCAAAGTCAAATGCACATGATGCAAACAAACGTGCCTACTAGGGATCCAACATGAGGCTGAGTTATTCTAGGTTCAAAACCTGGGTTTATTTTTCTAGATCTAACTTACCCGAGCGGACAACTCAAGCCGAGGGGGGCAGCGTACCGGGAATACAGAAGCTTCACCGGCTTTGCAACTTGTCCGAACCTCGTTCTAAATTTGGAATATGACTCTAACAGAAAAGAAGTCACACGAAGTGCACACTTCTTCATGATTTAGAAGACTCAGAGAGAAGAGGGATTTCGCAACAGTTTATATACAATTCACGGAATATCAAAGCGATAAAAGCAATCAATTAGCACATTAGGCCCAAATCATGTAACAAATTCAGATAATGGATAAAGCCAACTATAAATATTCATCTCAGCTCGAATTCTTGAACCCTGAACCAGAGATTCTGGTTACGATCCCTAGCAGAGTCACCAAAGCTGTCACACCTCCTTTTTACTTACACCCCGGAGAAAGGGATATAGTATAAGGAGTTTTTCCAATTAAAGGACAACCGAAACGGGATTTATTTATCAAAAGATTCAGAGTCGCCACTTGGGAGATTTATGGTGTCCCAAGTCACCGGTTCAAATCCCGAATCGAGGAAATAATGACTCTGTATTACAGTTCGCGAACCAGAAATCTAAGTAAGGAATTCTGTTAACCCGGGAGAAGGTGTTAGGCATTCCCGAGTTCCGTGGTTCTAGCACGGTCGCTCAATTGTTATATTCGGCTTAATAATCTGATTTTAGAACATTTTGAACCTATGTGCAAATTTAACCTTTTAACCGCTTTTAACTTATTTAAAGAATTAATTCAAGGTCATTTAAAACATATCGCAAGCCACACCACATGAAATGCACCCGTGGTTCACGACACGTTCTATTTAACCTTGTTGGAAATTAGAACCGGGTCACATGAAATGCACCCCCGAATTTTAACATGCTTATTTCATTATTATTATACAAAATTATGCCAGGGTCACATGAAATGCACACCCGAGCCCATTTAAATTGACATAGTTCAGCAATCCAGTTTCTATACTATGACAAAATCATGTTCAGCTATAACCAATTCAAGTAAACACGAGCAGATAACCGAGCGAGCAAATTCAAACCACGGAGATCAATTACAGAATCAATGGGATCATGTCATTAAAAAAATAATTAATACCAAACTCGCATAAAACGAATAGAGGGTGAAAAAGGTGAACCTCAATATAGCCGGTTCATTATTTCGAACTCAAAAATGTGACGAGCCTTGGACGGGACTCAAATTAGCACCAAAAACTCGGGCTCGAATGCCTCAATAAATCTCACCCCAGTCGAACTCGAATCCAATTCTAGCACCTATCTCTTTCCCTCGCTCACTGCTGGCACACTCTTTAACAAACTTTACAAATGGTTTTGCATTGTCAAGCAATTCACAGCAGTGTTCTTTATAGGAATTTCATCGAAAAACACGGCGGCTCTAGGTAAACAATGTGACTTGGCATGCAAATCAACCGAAACAGAGAACATTTACACGCTTAAAACAAACTAGAATATCCATGCACAAGGGCGTGAATTACCTTCGAATTTGCAAGAACATGTTCCCCGTTTACAAAGAAACTCATGCCTATGAAGCTAAACTCGAACAGACCTGGCCGGGAACCTCAACGAAATAAACTCGACTCTTCGGTATCGACAGGAACTAAAACAAACGGATGCTCGGACAACATATCAACGAACAACTCGACGGATCGGACACGTCGACCTGAACAGATTCAACTCAACTTTGAACCAACGAGAAACTCGACTCGATTAAGACACTTTAGCTATTTCAGATGCTGTTTGAAGGTGAGGAGTTGGGCAAAAGAGCTGGATTTTTGAGCTCTTATTGAAGCTTTTGACTAGTTTTCATGGCCTCTTGGAGATCGTCGTTGCCAAGCCACCGCCGGCAACCAGATCCAGCGAGCGAAGAATAGTTTTGACTTTAGCAATGGTTCATTCATTGGGTTTCTGGGGTTTTCTCGTGTCTAAATCGTGAAGAAGATGAATCTAGGGGGGGGGGTTGGTCCAGCGTGCATGGGTCGTGTATGGCTGCTGCTGCGTACCGGCGAGTTTTAGAGAAGGTTCAGTAGGGGTCGTTTATGGCTGCTTCCTTGTTCATGGCTGCTCAAGGAGATTAAAACGAATGGGGGGTGGGGGGTCGTGAAGAAGACGACGCAGGGGGGTGCGAGTTTTGTTTCGTTTTTTCAGCCTCCTTCTTCGTTATTCATGCGCAGCTTTTGCTGCTTTCTTCGTTTCCAGCCTTGTCCGCCCTTTTCCTCCTCTTTTCAGCGTCCGTCCTGCTTCAGCGTTTGCATTTTTGTTCCGGTTGCTTTTTCTGAAGAGGATGATGGCTTGTGGAGGAGGGGGTCGTTGGAGAAGATGGAGTCTGGGGGGTGGGGGTCGTTTCTGCACAACTTTCTTGTGTATTGTTTTGTCCGTTCCCCCTTTTTCGTTTTTTGCTTTTCTTTTATTTATATAGTCTAGGTTTTTGGTAGGGTTTTAGGTTAAGGGGTATGAGCCTAAGAATTATGGGCTTGGCAATTGTGGGCTAGGTCCAAAATTAGGCCTAAAGATGGGTTGCTCGAGCCCAAGCTCTATTCTTTCGCTGCGAACGAGATTAAAAATACGGGCCCATTTGTTAATTATTCCTACTATTCAAATAATTATTAAAATAAAACTAACCATTAAAACAAATCTATTTTTGGTATTTTCAAATATCATATTAAAATAAAAATACGATACTATTGTTGTATATATTTTTTTTAAGATTAAAAATGACTACAAAATGACTACAAAACATTAATGAACTTATTTTTGTGATTTTTTATTTTCTTGTAATAAAATTAAAGTAAGAGAGTCAAAATTACTTAAAATATCTATATTATATCTAAATTAAATATTTTACACTAATATATAAAAAATTCTTGGGGAGGGTCAAAAATCACATGTCTACACCTTGTAAATTTTATTATACAATTCTGACCTAAATTTTTTAATTCAAAATTTAAAGTCTAAAGACAAAAATATTGTAAAGTGATATTCAAAGCCATTCCTTGTAATTTTATTGTAGCATTAAAAAAATATGGCAATATCTTTCTTAGTCTTCTTCCCCCTTATGGAATGAGCACAACAAAATACTAATACCACCATTGAGAAGAAAAAGAAACTAATCAAGATGTGCCAAAATACAAGTTACATAATACATATTAATTTTTGTTCATATAAGTTACATGATATCTCTTACAAACTTCATAAATCCATCAAGGCTCGAAGGAATTTTCGTTGGTGGTGGCAGAAAAGTAGCTTGGTCATCGCCGCTTCCGGATGAAGCAACATCCTCCGCAAGTTCAGCTAGCATTTCTTCGTAAGCTTCATCTTCCTCTGGTTGTGATTCAGCAAGTCCAAAATTTCTTCTTTCCGAACGGATCCAATCTCTGAACAGTACTGATTTTTCCAAACTCTCCCTCATAGGCATTCTATAATCACCAAGTTGAAGTCTTGCTTGATTGAAAGCGTTCTCCGATGCTACTATTGAAGCTTGAATAGTTAAAATGTCTCGGGCCATCCTTGAAAGAACCAGAAAGTATCTTTCTTTGTCCTTCCACCATTCCAAAAGATTAAATGATCCGTCGGGATTAACTTCCTCAATTCCCTACGACAAATAAACATCAAGCTCATTTAGTTGTGAAAAATCACTACTACTAGAACCTCGAGAACCCCTAAACCCCGCCCAAGCACTAAGTGCTCTTACTCCCGTTATTTTTTTAGATGATTGAGAATCAGAAGAAGAAGGAGTTGGAAAATTTGGTCTAGCTTGATTTAATGCAACTTGATAAGAATTATAGATAGTTTGAGCATTTATTCTAATTGAGGCTATTGCTTCCGGAAGTTGAGACAACTCATCATCTTCAAGTGCTAAACCATTATAAACTGTTTCATACCAAAATTGAGGACCTCCAAATTTCATACAAGGATTTAACAAAGCAGCAACACCATAAATAGGGGAAATAGGAAAAAAATATTTTTTAAACTTTTTTCTCATAGAATCAATAGCAAGTTTATAAATTTCCCCGCCCCTTTGAAACGCCCCTCCGAAAAATGAGCAAATAAATTAGCAAGTTCTGCAATATAAACTAAACAGTTAGAAATAGTAGGATAATATTGCCTAGAAAATTCATTTGTAGCAATATGAAATTTTTCTAAAAAATCAACAAGCATTTTAACATTAGCCCAATCCTCATTCGTAAGGTGCTCATCATCATCACTTACATGTGCATTAAACGTTGAGTTTATGAATTTTCTATATTCGTATGCAACAACCAAACTTTCATACATGCAATTCCATCTAGTTGGACAATCTTTAGGAACCTTTATTTCTCTTTGACCACATTCATCAAATCTTTTATTATATTCTCTAAGTTTACTTCTACGGTTTGAATAAAAAAGCCAGTTAAGAGCTATTTTAACCTTTTCAATTTCAATATTTAAAATTCTCATACCATCACCCACAATTAAATGGTAAATATGATAAATACATCTAATATAAAAAATGTTACTAAATGCAGGACTTATCATAGTGGAAAGCAAGGCTATAGAATTTGTGTTACTAGTAATATTGTCCATTGATACTAACATTATTTTATACTAATGCAAAAATATCTGCAAAAATCCGTAACTGTGCTAGCAATAAATTGCCTTGTGTGACATGAATTAATTATTCCATAAGCAATAATGCGCTTTTGTATTATCCAATCCTCATCAATCCAATGACTGGTAACAGTAAGGTAATTATAGTCGTTGCCACTTTTTTCAATATCAATTGTAATAGCAACACGATAATTTATATGAGTAAATAAATAGCACAAATATTATTCATATTCATGTTTATATTTATAACTATCTCTCTTTACGGTTGTGCGAGGAAAACCTTTATAAACAGGATTAAAAAATTTTCTAATATAATGCACAAAGTAACGATCAAAAGGAAAACTATAAGGTAAGAACATAACAGTTACCATTTTTGCCAATTCTTCCCGATCTTTTTTTGGATCATAATATAAAATAGCACCAGTAACAGTGTTAATTCCCGGTTGAAATTTATTTGAACCGGTATTAGAGTCAAGCTGACTAGGAGTAGATACACTTTTCCCCTCGGCCAAAGCTTTCAAATGAAGATATCTGACTCTATCTTGAGGGTGTTCAATATGTGTCTAGCCAAACTTCCCGCCTTCCCCCCTCCAAAATATTTAAAAGTTAACTCTGTGCCACAAGTTTTACACTTAGCCTTATTTTCTGGAATTAGTTGAGTAAAAAATGGCCAAACAGGATATGTTTTTCGTCCGTTTGGTAGGTTGTCTAGAAAAAGTAGAGGCAGTAACAGGAGTATCAGATAGGGAATCATTTGGATTAGCAAGGTTATCACTAGTTGGGTTAACATCAGGAGAAGGACTAGTGGGTGTATCATCATCCGGTTGAGTTTCATCAAAATCTATTTCCTCATCTTCATTTTCATCAATAGTTGGATTAAATTAAAAATCATTCATTAATTCATGGTCTAATTGTTCACCAGCTGCAATATTATGGTAAAATTGACTCGCACTAAATTGTAATAAACTATTATCGCTATCAAGAATAGAAGGTGTAGGATGGATATGAGGTTTGGTTCGGGGAGCCGAGGGTAGTGGAGGAGGAACAGATTGACCACTAGATTCGCCACTCTTGGATTTTCCCTTATTTTACCAAAATATTTTTTTAAGGAAGCCATATTAATTAATCAAGTAATAGAAAATAAATAAAACAAATAAAACTATAATATAAAAACTTAAGAGTTGGAACGAGTTTACCGAATTGACGAACAACTTGTTGAAATTGATTATCGTTGAAGACTTGAATACTTCAATTCACCAACTTCATAATTTTTTCACAAATTGTAACAATAAAGTAAGAAATAATAGCAATTATCGAAGAAAATTAGAGAGAAATTGTGATAGATTGAAGATTTTGTAAGAAAAATAAAAGAATGAAGGGTATTTATAGTTGAAAATAGGGAAAAACTATAATTATAAAAAATTTAAGGTTAAAACAAAGTTGGGAAGGGGAGGGGTGGGGATTAAATGGCTATTTTGTAAATAATCAACGATTATTTTGGCTGACCCAGTGGCTAGATTTTAAATGGCCAAAGGGGCAGATATTTTTTTTTTGAATTTTGACCGTTGGTACCGTTTGGCCCATTTGGCCCGCGGTCCCGGATCGGTCCCGGTCCTGTACCGGCCCACTTGCCACCCTTAGTTTAGATTGAATCTAATCATTAAAAATTATTAAACTTAAAATTAGAAAGTTGGATTTCAAATTTAGAGTTATTTGAAATAAATTTGGATAAATTTTGAAGCAAAGAATTATTGTTGTGATGACGCAAAAGTTTATCTCTTGTTTTAGAAGTCAAATATGTATTCTAAGGCCTTAAAAACCTCCTTTTGTCTCTCCTCGATTTGCGTGTGCAATCCAGGCATATATCCGGAAAGCCTTTAAGTGAAAATTTTAGAAAAATGCTAAATTTTTCCTTTAAAATTGAATTAAGTTAACTTCGGTCAACATTTTAGGTAAATGGACCCGGACCGGTGATTTAATAGTCCCAGAGGGTCCGTGAAAAAATATGGGACTTGGGCGTATGCCCGGAATTGAATTCCGAGGTCCCTAGCCCGAGAAATGAATTTTTGAAGAAAATTGTTTAACTGAAAATATAATATTTTTTGAAAATTTAACGATGCTTGGTTTCGATGGTATCTGGACCGTATTTTTGTTTCGAAGCTCAGTACAGGTTTAATATGATATTTAAGTTATGTCTGTAAAATTTGGTAAGAAACGGAGTTTATATGACGTGATTCGAGCCCTCGGTTGTGAAAATGGAAACTTTAAGAGTTCTTAAGATTTTTCCTTGATTTTGATGCTAAGTTCGTAGTTCTAAGTGTTATTTTGGCGATTTGATCGCGCGAGCAAGTCCGTATGTTATTTTTAGACTTGTGTGCATATTTGGTTTGGAGCCCCGAGGCCTCGGGTAAGTTTCGGATAGGTTTCGGGATGTTTTTGACTTAAAGATTTCTGCTGTTGCAGGTGCACAAACGTATCCTTCTTCGCGTTCGCGAAGGACCTCTCGTGAATGCGAAGAGTAGCTTGGTCTGAAGGAGAAATCCTTCTATGTGAACGCGAGGCACTGGTCGCGAACGCGAAGCGTTGGGGGTGCTACCCTCACAAACGCAACTAGGATATTGCGAACGCGAAGAATCGGAACTGGGGGAGAGGATCGATAGACTACGTGAACGCGGCCAGCGGCTCGCGACCGCGAAGGTCAGGGGGGATATACCTTTGCGAACATGAAGGTTAATAGGACAGCTGTTTCGCGAACGCGACAAGCTTCTCGCGAACTCGAAAAAGACCTGTCTAGTGATTTTAAAACAGAACCTTGGTTAGGATTAAACCAAAATTTCATATCTTCTTCCATAGAATCCGACCTTGGACAATTGTTGAAGAGGGATTTCAATACCAAATCATAGGTTTGTGTTCTTAAACTCATTTCTTTCATTTTCCATCAACACCCATTAGATTTCTAGGCCTAAATCTTGTTCTTTAAGGGTTGAAATTAGCGATTTTGGGAAAATTAGGGATTTGCAAATTTGCAAATTTAGACCTCGATTTGGAGTCGGATTCCGAAACTAATTATATATCCGAGCTCGTGGATGAATGGGTGAATGGGTTTTGGTCCAAACCTCGAGTTTCGGCCAAGCGGGCTCGGGGTTGGGTTTTGACCTTTTGGGAAAAATGTTGGGAAATCCATAATTTTTCATTTGAATTGGTTTCTTTGGCTTCAATTGATGTTAATTATGAATATATTCGGGCGGATTGGAAATGGAAATTAAGGGAAAAGCGGTATTCAAGGCTTGATTTTTGCCGTGGAATCGAGGTAAGTGTTTGGTCTAACCTTAGTTTGAGGGAATATGTGTAGTTGTCTTATTTAATACGTGTTAGTGTTGAGTACGACATATAGGTGTGGTGACGAGTATCTATATGTTGGTGTCGAGCATGCAAGTGAGTCTTATACTGTGAATGTTGTGACTTTTATTATGTACTGTTCATGCTTAAATTGATGATTATCCATGTTGAACAAGACTTATGATATTTTCTTGGTAATTGACCATTGTTGAGTATTGACTCAAGTTGAGACTTATTTTGTGAAGTTAACTATTGAAACGAGATTTTTTATAGTTGATTCCCTTGCCGTGGTGTTATTGTTCCTATTGTTGATTCCCTTGTCGGGATGTAATTGTTTATATTGTTGATTCCCTTGCCGGAATGTTATTGTTTCTATTGTTGATTCCCTTGCTAGGATGTTATTGTTTCTACTGTTTGGGTGAGGAAAGAGTGATAAAGCACGAAGGGTGATGCCATGCACATTCATACTTATGCATATGGTGAGGAAAGAGTGATAAAGCACGAAGGGTGATGCCGTGCATATTTACATTTCTATTGATGCATATGGTGAGGAAGAGAGATAAAGCACGAAGGGTGATGCCGTGCACATTTCTATTATTCATATGGTGAGGAAGAGTGATATAGCATGAAGGGTGATGTTGTGCACATTTCTATTATTGATTGCATGGTGATGATCGAGAGTAAAAACACGAAGTGTGATGTCGTGCATTTTCTGTTTACTGTGTTCATTTACTGTTATCGGTTCGAGTGTTTTAACTGTTTAAATTCCTTTACTGCTGTAATTCTTTATGTTTAAACCCCTATAGCATGTTGCCCCTTCCCATTCATTTCTGCTTAGTTTTTATTATTTGTTACTATGTTATTATTCCAATTAGTTGCACAGGTTTATGATGTGTTTCGTGTCCTAGCCTCGTCACTACTTTGCCAAGGTTGGGCTCGATACTTACCAGTACATGGGGTCGGTTGTACTGATACTGCACTCTGCACTCTCTGTGCAGATCCTAGTACTGGACCACAAGGACCATACTTCGAGGTTGCTGCCTTCAGTCCATTGGAGACCCGAGGTAGTCCTGCAGATGTCCGCAGGCCCTAGCGTCCCCTTTTATCCTATTTCTTTTCAGTTTATCTACTTTCAAAATAGATGTACCTTTCTTTGTTTAGACCATTGTTTATAGTATTCGTAGACCGTCTGTGAGTTGTGACACCAGTTCTGTGTTACGCCCCGTAGTATAATATTATGCAGATGTTACGCCTCACAGTATTATATTATGATGATGTTACGCCCTGTAGTATTATATTACAATGATGTTACACCTCGCAGTATTATACTACGATGATGTTACACTACACAATATTAAATTACGACGATGATACACCATGTAGTATTGTACGTTGGATTTGTCGTAAGATAATTGACATCAGTTCAAGGACAAGATTATTTGGAGATTATAAGTATTATGCTATTTCAAACAAGTGGTGAGTAAATTCGTGAAGGTGAGAGGGTAAGAAAATAAAAAAAATGAATTTCGTCGAAGTTTGCCATTTTTCGATAAAATGCGGCCCGAGCTAAAATATCTGGTATTTATGGACCAGTACCATACAAGGTACCACATGGCCATGATAGTAAGTTATATAATGTGTATTAAAAGTGTGTAATATTCTAAGTAATTTGAGATAATTTTTAATTACGTAGGTAATTGGTATATCGGGTAACGAGTCATTATCTAGTTAATTAATAATCTTGGGATAAGATTAAACCCCTCCCCCAACGTGGCAATCATCCATTTACATGTAATGACTAAGTATTAAAGTTGCAAGATGTCACACTTTGAGAAAGAAGTTTGACACCAAGCTAGACATGTGGGGCCCACATAATAATTAAACATGACTTTCCAAATTCACAATTTATCTTCAAATCTCATAGAAAAAGAACAAAATAACGTTCTTTCTATGAGAGTTCATCCAAGATTCCTCATTATTTCTAATGTCATCTCTATTCTCTTAAGGAAAGAGTTCAATCAAATATCATTTTCTAAAGAAAAACCAAACGTTATTGCTAAGTTCTTACGGAAAAGCTTCAGCCAAGATTATCTTTGCATAGCAATATTATCCCTTCGGGTATTTTGTACGAATTGTTCGCTATTTCGATCTCGCTGTTACGTGTTTCATCGTGATTGGCGTGCGTTAGAAGAATTGTCTAGAGGATCGGCTCAGGTATGTTAAAGCTATCCCTTTTTTTTCTTTTTGGCATAGTCCAAATAATACAAACGAAACAAGCAAAATACACAACTTTTAAAAATGACTCTATTCATAGAAATACTAGGTGTGTCTATATTCTTTATTCCCCATGTGAATTATTATTATATCTTCTGTTCATGGGTCTCAGAAAAATACGTATTTGATAAAGTTTAACCGAGAGGCATATTGATTTTTATGGCATTCCGAGAAAATCTTATTAACGTATTTCTTATGCATTTCATGCATTTATACATGTACATTTACCCATGACCAGATGACGTTATATACGCGAATATATGTATATTATAGTTATATGGGGTATGGAAAAAGGTTACGGCGTTATATACACACCACCACCTGATCAGCTAGTATACGTTGATAATTTGCCCACAGTGGCCGAAATAATATGATGGGAAGCCCTCAGAGGCTTGATGATGTTATGAATGTATATACGCATGCATGATATGGAATTTATAAGCATATGCATGACATTATAAAAATAAAATGATTCACATAGCTATGCAAACATACATGTCGAGTCTTGTACTCCATGTTTCTCCCATGTCTATTATTTACTGATTTTCATTCCTTACATACTTGGTACATTATTTGTACTGATGTCCTTTTTGCCTGAGGACGCTGCATTTCATGCCTGCAGATAGACAGGTCCAGAGCCCTCCAAGTAGGCTACCAGCTCAGTGGAAGATGTTGGTGCGCTCCATTTGCTTTGGAGTTGCTTGTTTGGTTAGTATGATTTAGACGTGTATTGTTTGGTATGGCGAGACTCTATCCCCACCTTTATGAAAATTATGTATTCTTAGAGGCTTGTAGACATATTTCATGTACGTAAAAGATTGTATGGCCTTATCGGCCTATGTTCAGTGTATGAGTGGCTATTTTGGTCTTATGGGCCCGTATGTTTTGTGTATAACTTGGTATCACATGTTGAATTCTACTTATCTGACAATAGCTTTCCGGATAAGTTATCTATGATAGTATGACATGAAAAGTTACGTTATGTAGGTACTCGGTTGAGTAAGGTACTGGTGCCCATCGCGGTCCATCGGTTGGGTCGTGACAAAAGTGGTATTAGAGCAGTTCTGTCCTAGAGAGTCTACAAGCCGTGTCGAGTAGAGTCTTGTTTATAGGTGTGTCGTGCACCACACTTATAAACAGGAGGCTACGAGGCATTTAAGATTGTCACTCTTTCTTCCTACTCTAGATCGTGTGGTAGAGCTCAGTTGTAAGAACTCAATTTCCTAAACTCTATCTTACTTAAAGTACGACGATACCTACATCTACAAAGATGGTTGGTAAGAGATATAGCTACGGAAGAGTTGAGTCAGAGGAACTTGATTTTTGCATCATGCTTATGATGGATAAATATGAGGTATTCAACAGATCATGTATATACTAAGATGTGTAAGATTTTTGATAAGGATCCCTAAGGTAAGAATGCCCATCCACTCTTATGGTAAAAAGGAATAAGAAGTGAGACATAAGTTTTGGCAAGTAAAAGAAGCAAGTTGAAGAAGGGTACGAGGCACCCAGTTAATGAGGATTATCAGTATTACAGTTCCGACAGAAAAATATAAGCATTGTGAGTTAACCTCAATAGTAACACTGGTATGTATAATAGGTCACACCCATCTCAGTTATACCATGTTGGGGGCTAACAGGTGTAGATTAAGAAAAGGACGGGATATTAGGATTCAGGTGGGGTTAGAGTAACCCAAAATGGTGAATTAATTGTTTGCGTCAGTTGACATTTTCGAAGAATATTGCAAATATACTAATACATCTCCTCGTGAGATACCCAGATGTTGCACTCTAAAATAGTATAGCTAGATATGAGCACTACAAAGATAGACACTAAAAGCCTGGAAGGGATAAATATTACCTTAGTGTGACTCTCGTCCCTAGTAGAGCGAGGACGTTAGGCAACCCGAAGAGCCGTTGGATGAAGCAAGGAGAGCTAAAAGAGAAAGAATGTCGTGTTAAAGTTTTCACAAGAAAGGGATAGGCAGAAATATTAGCAGAGTAATAAGAAGAGAGGTAAGGAAACATTATGAGTAAGATGCGATACATGGATGACAACGGTAGATGAAAAAGATGATGGTATTACTCGGTCCATAGTCAGGTGAAGGAAGAGACGAGAGGTGATAGGTCGTAAGACAACAAAAGAGTATAGGCCATGAAGTCATATACTCATTTCGAGAAATAAGTTCGTGACTCTAACGTGATTACCAATAGGAAAAGCTAGACCCCAGAATAATAGAGATCGGTATGGGCTGGTGAACAAGATAAAGTAAATATGAATTAGGGATTTAGTGATTTGATAATGGTCGACATCATGAGAATTTCAGATTGTGTTTCAATGATAATAGAATGGACAAGAGAAGAAGATTCATGAGAAATTCTGAGAATGTTCATTCAAGAAGACACTTCCCTAAAGCAAGCAATGTGAGCAAAAGTAAGCTTAAGAGACTGCCAGTTATATTAAGTGTCACCCTCGCGAGTAAGGAATTTTGTTATCGTTGGTACATAAAGATTACCGCATGGAGAGTAAGGGTCATCGATGATATGAAAGGATGCCAAAGATGAAGAAGTAAAACATCTATAGGTAGGTCATCGTAGTTCCAACTCTCAGTACTCCCCTAAAAGGGAAAATATGGAGTGATGTGGTGTTAAGTCAAAATTAAGTAATTCTAGTAATTATGGCATGGTAAATGAAGAATGCGATAAAAATGAGATTGCACTCATCCAAATCCTACAGATATGCTATGATTCCAGAACATTAAGGAAGCACGATGCCAAGAAAAGGAAGTAAGGGTTCCTGCCCGGGATGTTTTTGATAAATAAGGAGCTAGTGCGAGAGGTAAGTTAAAGCAAAGGAAATAACCCAAGAAAGATTACGTGGAATATGGATATGAGAATGGGCCAACGAGTAGTTAGTAGTTGATTTAGGAAGAGTATAGACTAGACAAGATGTTACAGACAAATTAGCAAACCATGCAAGATAAATATAGTGAACCCCAACATGTAGAATTCAGCCTTGCAGTAATGTCATTGTAATACTTGGGGAATATTTAGATAGGATTTGGGGTAGTTAAAGGTTTCGTATGAATGTTATGGAAATAAAAGAGAGTGCCACTGGGAAGACAGTCAAAATATCAGTTTAGAAGCAACCCTACAAGCACAAGGGCGTGGAGGTAAGAACGACGGATAATTATAGGTGAGTATGAACATCAAGGATTCCATCGAGTATGCGATGTAATAAGCTCGCATCTTTACAAGAGTCGGAGGGTCCTCCCGAAATACTACAATGAAAGACTAGCCGAGGAAACGAGGAAGTAGGCTTCAACCTAAACATGGTAACTCAAAGGAGAAAAAAATGGTCATATGAAAAACAGACTCACTACAACATTGTATGCACGCTATAAGAAAGTGGCACCTACCGTGACTAATGAACGGGAAGTAAAATCAAAAGTCATATTCGAGATCATATGAGTTGCACGAAAATTTTGGCATGCATGGGAACTAAGATAAGCTAAGTATGCATGCAACAAGGAGGAAGAAATACTAGAAAAAGTAATAAGTTATGTTTAAAGAAAGTTGAGAGGAACGAAAGAAATTATTCGATCAATGATACAGAGTTAGATACGTTATGAACGCACTTGCGATTTCGGAGTATACATATATGTTAAAAATCATAGAGCCATAAATGACTCAGGTATAGGTTAAAAGAAAGAATTAAGCCTAAGGCATAGACAAAGAATTGAATTGTTAGAAGATTGAATCATAGATATTCCATAGCGCCCATAAAGGGCTAAAGTAATAACTAATACCATGAGCCGCAGATCGGAAGATAGCTTAAGCCTACATAAAGGTTTATTAGAGAAAAGAGGAAACTAAAGGGGTACAACAACCATAGTCTATAAAAATTCTACGTTAAAGCCAGTTAGAAAAGTAACAGCCTCATAAAAAGTCAGTATGCAGCTCCCACCGGATTGCAGTATTATAAAAAAGCTCTAAGTTGTGGATATGAATCATACCTATGTGGAAGGGAGGTTATGAAAGATATACAAGATGTGATACGAGATTTTAAGGTAAGTAAAGTAAATGTGAACAACGTACGAGATACTCAAATGCAGAAGGTTGTAAATAGTCCTCAATTCGGATAAAAGGCTAGAAGTGCGGGAATTCAATATCTGGGAATGATAGCGGCATCGTCAGTGGTATGTCTTCAATTCTTGGTTTCTAGGTATCGAGAAGCCTGATTAAGAGAGTAACGAAGAGTTAGAAATGTCTTGCTTGATATTCCAGAATAATACAAGGAGATATATGGTGCAAGCAAGATTGCGAGCAATATAAATGTATATATGTAGGTCGCAAGCTAAAGTGTGATAGAGCGACTAGGTTTTAGCAAGACGGGAGTAAGGATAAGAAAGGGCGAGTGAGAAGATGATGAGAATGGATAAAGTGCTTAGGATTAAGCCCATAAAAATAGGAGAGTTGATGGTTTCTCTAAGTTATACAAAGCTCAGTATAGCCTGAATCAACTCAAACGAGTCTAAGACTAATGGCATTCAGAAGAGTAGGAATGATGCCCTGATAGTACAATGAGGGTGTAATTGTGATAAAATAAAGGATGACGTTTGGGCCTTCAATTGAGTAATGATTTGAAGAGGATTTCATGAATTGTACGGGATTAAAATACCCACATAAGTGAATTGCATTGGGATGACTATAAGATACGATTATTGAAGTACAGTATCGGCTAAGTGGGTCAGAAAAATCACTTCAAATATTCCTCGATGCAACGTAAGCCCTAGTGGCAAGGTATTACGTAAGAAGTTTCATATTATCAATGGTATATTGTAGATCAATATTGAGGTGAATAAACAATGGATGGGCAAAAGTCACAAAGTATGAGGTGAGATTAGGTCGTCATTCTTAAAATGAATAGCTAAGGAAGCATTAAATGACTTAGATTTATATATATGGGTTAACTAATGAATGTAACCTGGAGTTCGGTAGAAAACCTTAGTAATGATAAATTGAAGTAAGAGTTATGGTATAGTATGACCCACCTAGATGCAGTAAAGTCATACGAATGGATAATCGGGTCTATGAAAATAAGATAGAGCAATATTCGTAAGTTCAACAACGTATCGGGCAAAGAACTTCAGTATACCTATAAATGCCCAAGGAGGAATCTTTTCAATCTCTGTATATTCTTACAAAGTGACACCTAGAGATTGGCTAAAAGCTGGAGGAAAGAGGAGAGAAGAGTCGCATAGGCGCACATACAAAGTTAGAGTCGTATAGGCTGTATGATAGAAGGTAGCAACAGTTACGAGATTAGAAGGATTCTAACTACAAGTCGTAGTGTGAGAAAGAGGCTTAAATGAAGGAATGCACTGGCCTTTGGATTTATTCAAAGAACAGTTGCCTAAATGGCAAGGAGAATATTAAAGTATTCGCAATAGATATGCGTTATGACAATGATAAGTGCATCAGTCAACATTCGAGGATGAATGTTCCAAAGGGGGGATGATGTTACACCTCGCAGTATTATATTACGCTGATGTTACACCTCACAGTATTATATTATGATGATGTTACGCCCTGCAGTATTATACTACGACGATGTTACGCTATGCAGTATTAGATTACGATGATGATACACCATGTAGTATTGTACGTTGGATTTGTCGTAAGATAATTGACATCAGTTCAAGGACATGATTATTTGGAGATTATAAGTATTATGCTATTTCAAATAAGTGATGAGTAAATTCGTGAAGGTGAGAGGGTAGAAAAATCAAAGAAAATGAATTTCGTTGAAGTTTGTCATTTTTCGATAAAATACGGCCCGAGCTAAGATACCCGGTATTTATGCACTAGTACCATACAAGGTACCACATGGCCATGATAGTAAGTTATATAATGTGTATTAAAAGTGAGTAGTATTCTAAGTAATTTGAGATAATTTTTAATTACGTAGGTAATTGGTTAATTATCGGGTAACGGGTCATTACCTAGTTAATTAATAATCTTGGGATAAGATTAAACCCCTCCCCCAACATGACAATCATCCATTTACATTTAATGACTAAGTATTAAAGTTGCAAGATGTCACACTTTGAGAAAGAAGTGTGACACCAAGCTATACATGTGAGGCCCACATAATAATTAAGCATGACTTTCCAAATTCACAATTTATCTTCAAATCTCTTAGGAAGAACAGAATAACATTTTTTCTATGAGAGTTCATCCAAGATTCCTCATTATTTCTAATGTCATCTCTATTTTCTTAATGAAATATTTCAATCAAATATCATTTTCAAAATAAAACCAAACATTATTGCTAAGTTCTTACGAAAAGCTTCAGCCAAGATTATCTTTGAATAGCAACGTTATTACTTCGGGTATTTCGTACGAATTATTCCTTATTTAGATCTCGTTGTTACGTGTTTCATCATGATTGGCGTGCGTTAGAAGAATTGTCTATAGGATTGGCTCATCTATGTTAAGGCTATCCCTTCTTTCTTTTTGGCATGGTCCAAATAATACAAATGAAACGAGCAAAATACGCAACTTTCATAAATGACTCTATTCATAGAAATACTAGGGGTGTCTATATTCTTTATTCCCATATGAATTATTATTATATCTTATGTTCATGGGTCTAAAAAAAATACGTATTTGATAAAGTTTATCCGAGAGGCATATTGATTTTTATGGCATTCTGAGAAAATCTTATTAACATATTTCTTATGCATTTCATGCATTTATACATGTACATTGACCTATGACCAGATGGCGTTATATATGCGTATATATGTATATTATAGTTATATGGGATATGGGAAAAGGTTACGGCGTTATATACACACCACCACCGATCAGCTGATATACGTTGATAATTTGCCCATAGTGGCCGAAATGATATGACGGGACGCCCTCAGAGGCTTGATGATGTTATGAACGTGTATACCCATGCATGGTATGAAATTTATAAGCATATGCATGACATTATAAAAATGAAATGATTCACAGAGCTATGCAAACATACATGTCGAGTCTTTTACTCAATGTTTCTCTCATGTCTATTATTTACTGATTTTCATTCCTTACATACTCGGTAAATTATTTGTACTGACGTCCCTTTTGCCTGAGGACATTGCGTTTTATGCCTGCAGGTCCCGATAGACAAGTCGAGAGCCCTCCAAGTAGGCTATCAGCTCAGTGGAAGATATTGGTGCGCTCCATTTGCTTCGGAGTTGCTTGTTTGGTTAGTATGATTTAGATGTGTATTGTTTGGTATGGCGGGACTCTGTCCTGGCCTTTATGAAAATTATCTATTCTTAGAGTATTGTAGACATATTTCATGTACGTAAAAGATTGCATGGCCTTGTCGGCCTATGTTCAGTGTACAAGTGGCTATTTTGGTCTTATGGGCCCGTATGCTTTGTGAATAAGTTGGTATCACATGTTCAATTCTACTTATCTCACGGTAGTCTTTTGACTCAATTATATATGATAGTATGATATGAATAGATACGTTATGTAGATAATCGGTTGAGTAAGGTACCGGGTGCCCATCGCGGCCCATTGGTTGGGTCGTGACATTCTGGGTGGAGTTTTATTACGGTTTCGTTATTGTATTAAGATGATCTGTTAGATTTTGTTCTTCCGTATTTATTCCGCTGATATTCTTTATTAACTTGTAAATTGTTAAAAGATAAAAGAAAAAGGTGAAAGAATTTGTAACGTTGGCTTGCCTAGTGAGTATAATGTTAGGCGCCATTACGATCTCGACGGTGGAAAATTTGGGTCGTGACAAGTTGGTATCAGAGCTCTAGAATGCTTAGGTCTCACAATTCACAGACAAACTTAGTAAAGTCTGAGGGATCGGTACGGAGACGTCTGTGCTTATCCCCCTGGGGCTACAGAGTTAGGAATAGTTTCACTTCTATTCTTCTCTGTCGTGCGATTTGCTTTCTCAATGCTAATTGAAATTCTACTATGTTCTTTCACATATGGCGAGAAAACGTACCGCTTCATCAGCTGATCAGTAGCCCGAGCCCCCAGCAGCAGCTCCCACGAGGGGCAGGGGATGAGGTCGAGGAGGTGCTAGAGGCCGAGGCAGGGCTCAGCCTAGAGCAGCAGCACTAGTGGTAGAGCCTCAGGTAGAGTTTGATGATGAGATTTCAACCTAGACCGTTCCCGTGGGGCCATCTCAGGTTCCAGAGGGGTTTATCGCTACCCTAGTACTCCAGGATGCTCTAGTCCATCTAATGGGCCTAATGGAGAGTGTCACTCAGGCAGGCATACTTCCTGTAGCACCAACCATCTCTCAGGCTGGGAGAGGAGCACAGACTCCCGCTACTATCACTCTGGAGCAGGTGGCTCCCTAGTTTCAGACTCTAGCAGCTCAACTAGTTGGGGTAGTTCTACCGGGTGTTGTAGCTCAGGCCGGTGATAGATCAGCTATGTCTTCTGATACTTTGTAGAGATTGGACAGGTTCACCAAGCTTTTCACTACTACCTATGGTGGTACACCTTTATAGGATCCCCAAGACTATTTGGACAACTGTCATGAGGTTCTACGAAACATAGGAATAGTGGAGACCTATGGGGTCGACTTTGCTGCTTTCCGTCTGTCAGGTTCTGCCAAGAAATGGTGGAGAGATTATTGTTTGGCAAGACTAGCTGGGTCATTAGCTCTCACTTGGGACCAGTTCTCGTAGCTATTTCTCGAGATGTTCCTTCCCGTCACTTAGAGAGAGGAGTACCACAGGCTGTTCAAGTGTTTTCAGCAGGGTTCTATGATTGTCACCCTGTATGAGATGAGGTTTATTGATTTGGCTCATCATGCTCTTCTTATACTCCCCACCAAGAGAGAGAGAGAGAGGGTGGGGAGGTTTATTGAGGGACTCGCTCAGCCTATTAGATTGCAGATGGCTAAGGAGATGGGGAACGAGATTTCTTTTCAGGATACGGCCAATGTGGCAACGCGGGTTGAGATAGTTCTAGCTTAGGGGAGCGGTCAGGGGTCTAACAAGAGGCCTCATCATTCTAAAGATTCAGTGGTGCCTCGTCTGGAGGCATGGATACTTTTGGTAGGGGCCATCCTCCCAGGTCGTTTCATTCAGCACTTCAGGCTTCGTACGGTGCTCCAGGTGGCCGTGGTTCTCATATACAATATTCTCATCAACTACCCTACAATGCACCACCAGATCCTATCAGTGCACCTCCGCTCCAGAGTTTTCAGGGTGGTTACTCAGGCCGTCAGGGTCAGTTTCAAGGTCAGCAGTCTCAGCAACCGAAGTCTTGTTATACTTGTGGTGACCCGAGGCATATTACTAGATTTTACCCTTGACCCTCGAGTAGTTCTCAGCATCAGGGTTCTCGTGCCATAGTTCCGGCACCGGGTATTCCACCGCCCGCTAAGCCAACTAGAGGTAGGGGACGAGGTGTTAGAGGTGGAGGTCAGGCAGTTAGAGAAGGAGGCTAGCCAGCAAGTGGCTGTCCTAGGGATGTAGTTCAGAGTGGTAGGGCCCAACCCCGATGTTATGCTTTCCCAACCAGGCCTGAGGCTGAGTCCTCTGATGCAGTTATCACATGTACTATTCTGGTTTGTAGTAGAGATGCTTCAGTTCTGTTTGATCTGGGGTCTACATACTCCCATGTGTCTTCTTATTTTGCTTCATGTTTAGTTGTGCCTCGTGATTCTTTGAGTGCTCCTATATATGTGTCCACGCCGGTGGATGATTCTATTGTTGTAGATCGTGTCTATCATTCATGTGTGATTGTTATTGGGGGTCTTGAGACTAGTATAGATCTCCTACTCCTCGATATGGTTAACTTCGATGTTATTTTGGGGATGGATTGGTTGTCACCTTATCATGCTATATTGGGCTGTCATGCCAAGACCATGACCTTAGCATTGCCGGAGTTGCCTCGATTAGAGTGGAGAGAGACTCCTATTCATTCTACCAGTAGGGTTATCTCGTATATGAAGGCTCGACATATGGTCAAGAAGGGGTTGTTTGGCTTATTTGGCTTATATTCGTGATTCTAGTGCTGACGTTCCTTCTATGAATTCTATGCCAGTTGTTCGTAAGTTTTCATAGGTATTTTCTGTAGACCTGCCGAGGATGCCACCCGACAAGGATTGACTTCTGTATTGATTTGGCTCCGAGCACTCAGCCCATTTCTATTCCACTATATCGTATAGCCCCGCTAGAGTTGAAAGAATTCAAAGAACAATTGCAATACCTCCTTGATAAGGGCTTTATTAGACTTAGTGTCTCGCCTTGGGGTGCGTCGGTGTTGTTTGTTAAGAAGAAGGATAGATCGATCAGGATGTACATAGATTATCGGTAGTTGAACAAAGTCACCATCAAGAACAAGTATCGATTGCCGAGGATTGATGATTTATTTGATCAGCTTCAGGGTGCCAAGGTGTTTTCGAAAATTGATTTGAGGTCTGGCTACCATGAATTGAGGATTAGAGCATCCGATGTCCCTAAGACAACTTTTCGCACTCGCTACGGGCATGATGAGTTTCTAGTGATGTCATTTGGGTTGACATATACCCTAGCAGCTTTTATGGATTTGATGAACCGGTTGTTCAAG
Organism: Nicotiana sylvestris; assembly: GCF_000393655.2. Classification (NCBI taxonomy): domain Eukaryota; kingdom Viridiplantae; phylum Streptophyta; class Magnoliopsida; order Solanales; family Solanaceae; genus Nicotiana; species Nicotiana sylvestris. Next base: position 57,736,695 of record NC_091060.1, on the reverse strand, counting down.
CCTTATTTGGATTCCTTTGTGATTGTTTTCATTGATGATATCTTGATCTACTCCCGCAGTCGAGAGGAGCATGAGCAACACCTTCGAGTCGTTCTCTAGACTCCGAGAGACAACCAATTGTATGCTATGTTTTTGAAATGTGAGTTTTGGTTGAGCTCAGTAGCATTCCTGGGTCACGTCATATCAGCATAGGGTATTCAGATGGATCCTAAGAAGATTGAGGCAGTCAAGGACTGGCCTAGACCCATATCAGCTATAGAGATTTAGAGTTTCTTGGGTTTGGCGAGTTATTACCGTCAGTTTGTGGAGAGGTTTTCATCTATTGTAGCCCCGATGACCAGGTTGATCCAGAAGGGTGCCCAGTTCAGGTGGTCGGACGAGTGTGAGGCGAGCTTTCAGAAGCTCAAGACAGCTTTGACTACGGTGCCGGTGTTGGTATTACCTACAGGTTTAGGGCCATATATAGTCTATTGTGATGCATTTCGTATTGGACTTGGTGCGGTGTTGATGCAGAATGGTAAGGTTATTGTATATGCTTCGCGACAGTTGAAGATCCACCAGAAGAATTATCCAGTTCATTATTTGGAGCTAGCATCCATTGTTCACGCGTTAAAGATTTGGAGGCACTATTTATATGGCGTGTCATGTGAGGTGCTCACAGATCACAAGAGTTTGCTATACTTATTCAAGCAGAAGGAGCTAAATTTGAGGCAGAGGAGGTGGTTGGAGCTATTGAAAGACTATGATATCACCATCTTGTATCATCCTAGAAAGGCTAATGTGGTGGCCGATGCTTTGAGCAGGAAGCCAGCCAGTATGGGCATCCTTGCGTATATTCTAGTCGGTGAGAGACCACTTGCTTTGGATGTTCAGCCTTTAGCCAATTAGTTCGTGAGGTTGGATGTTTATGAGTCCAGTCGTGTTCTAGCTTGCACAATCGCTCGTTCTTCATTATTTGAGCGTATCAGAGATCGGCAGTATGATGATCCTCATTTGCTTGTCCTTAGAGACACAATACGTCACAGAGGTGCCAATCAGGTTACAGTTGGAGATGACGGTGTTTTGAGGATGCATGGTCGAGTTTGTGTGGCTAATGTGGATGGACTTCGTGAGTTGATTCTAGAGGAGGCCCATAGTTCCTGGTATTCTATTCATCCGAGTGCCGCTAAGATGTATCAGGACTTGTGACAGCATTATTGGTGGACGAGGATGAAGAAGGATATTGTTGCGTATGTAGCTCGGTGTTTGGATTGTCAGCAGGTAAAGTACGAGCATCAGAGACCTGGTGGTTTGCTTCAGAAGATTGAGATTCCTGAGTGGAAGTGAGAGTGTAGCACTATGGACTTCGTTGTTGGACTCCCATGGACTCAGAGGAAGTTCGACTTAGTATGGGTTATTGTGGATACGCTGACTAAGCCAGCGCATTTTATTCCTGTGGTAGTTTCGTATTCTTCTTAGCGGTTTGTAGATATTTATATCCGTGAGATTGTTTGTTTTCATGGTGTGCCTGTGTCTATCATTTCTGATCGAGGTACGCAATTTACCTCGTATTTCTGGAGGGCAGTACAACGTGAGTTGGGTACACGGGTCGAGTTAAGCACAACATTTCATCCTCAGACGAACGGACAGTCCGAGCGTACTATCCAGATTTTGGAGGATATGCTCCGAGCATATATTATTGACTTTGGCGGTTCTTGGGATCAATTCTTGCCATTAGCAGAGTTTGCCTACAACAACAGTTATCGATCGAGCATCCAAATGGCTCCCTATGAGGCGTTATATGGTAGGCGGTGTCAGTCGCCAGTTGGGTGGTTTGAGCCGGGAGAGGCTCAATTGTTGGGTACAAATTTAGTTTAAGATGCCTTACAAAAGGTTAAGATCATTCAGGATAGGCTTCGTACAGCTCAGTCCAGGCAGAAGAGAGCGAGTGTTGCTTCGGGTGTCGCCCATGAAGGGCGTGATGAGATTTGGAAAGAAGGGCAAGCTAAGCCCTAGGTTCATCGGGCCTTTTGAGATCCTTGATCGAGTGGGAGAGGTGGCTTACAGACTTGTGTTGTCGCCAGGTTTATCAACTGTACATCCAGTATTTCATGTGTCCATGCTTTGGAAGTATCACGCTGATCCATCCCACGTGTTAAACTTCAGCACTGTCCAGTTGGACAAGGGCTTGACCTATGAGGAGGAGTTGGTAGCTATTCTAGAACGGCAGGTTCATCAGCTGAGGACGAACAGTTACCCTTCGGTTCGTGTTCAGTGTATAGGTCATCCCGTCGAGGCAGCTACCTGGGAGTCTGAGTTCGATATGCGAAGCCGATATCCCCATTTTTTCACCGACTAAGGTACTTTTCTATGTCCGTTCGAGGACGAACGATTGTTTTAGAGGTGGAGAATGTGATGACCCAAAAGGTTATCTCTTATTTTAGAAGTCAAATTTGTGTTCCAGGGCCTTAAAAACCTCCTTTTGTCTCTCCTCGATTTGCGTGCGCAGTCCAGGCGTATATCCGGGAAGCCTTTATGTGAAAAATTGAGAAAAATGCTAAATTTTGTCTTTAAAATTGAATTAAGTAGACTTCAGTCAACATTTTGGGTAAACAGGCCCGAGCCCATGATTTGACGGTCTCGGAGGGTCCGTAGAAAAATATGGGGCATGGGCGTATGCCCGGAATTGAATTTCGAGGTCCCTAGCCCGAGAAATGAATTTTTGAAGAAAATTATTTAACTAATATATAATGATTTTTGGAAATTTAACGATGCTTGATTTCGATGGTATCGGGGCCGTATTTTGGTTTCGGAACCCGGTACAGGTATAATATGGTATTTAAATTATGTCTGTAAAATTTGGTAAGAAACGGAGTTTATATGACGTGATTCGGATCCTCGGTTGTGAAAATAGAAACTTTAAGAGTTCTTGAGATTTTTCCTTGATTTCGATGCTAAATTCGTAGTTCTAGGTATTATTTTGGCGATTTAATCGTGCGAGTAAGTTCATATGATGTTTTGAGACTTGTATGCATGTTTGGTTTGGAGCCCCAAGGGCTCGGGTGAGTTTCAGATAGGTTTCGGGATGTTTTGGACTTAGAGATTTCTGTTGTTTTGCTGTTGCAGGTGCACAGATATATCCTTCTTCGCGTTCACGAAGGACCTCTCGCGAACGCGAAGTGTATCTTGGTCTAAAGGAGAAATCCTTCTATACGAACGCGAGGCACTGGTCGCGAACGCGAAGCGTTGGGGGTGTTACTCTTCGTGAACGCGACCAGGATATCGCAAATGCGAAGAATGGGAACTGGGAGTGGGGATGGATACACTATGCGAACGCGAAGGTCAGAGGGGATATACCTTCGTGAACGCATAGTGTCTCTCGCGAACGCGAAGATTAATAGGACCACTTCTTCGCGAACGCGACAGGCTTCTTGCGAATGCAAAAAAGACATGTCAAGTGATTTTATAACAGAACCTAGGTCGGGATTAGACCAAAATTTCATATCTTCTTCCATAGAATCCGACCTTGGGCGATTTTTGAAGAAGTATTTTAACACCAAATCATAAGTTTGTGTTCTTAAACTCATTTCTTTCATTTTTCATGAACACCCATTAGATTTCTAGGCCTAAATCTTGTTCTTTAAGGGTAGAAATTAGGCATTTTGGGGAAATTGGGGATTTTACAAATTTGAGAATTTAGACCTCGATTTGGAGTCGGATTCTGAAACTAATTATATGTCCGGGCTCGTGGATGAATGGGTGAATGGGTTTTGGTCCAAACCTCGAGTTTCGACCAAGCGGGCCCGGAGTCGGGTTTTGACTTTTTGGGAAGAATGTTGGGAAATCCATAATTTTTCAATTGAATTTGTTTCTTTGGCTTCAATTGATGTTATGAATAGATTCAGGCGTATTGGAAGTGGAAATTAAGGGAAAAGAGGTATTCGAGGCTTGAGTTTGGCCGTGAAATCGAGGTAAGTGTTTGGTCTAACCTTAGCTTGAGGGAATAGGTGTCGTTGTCTTAATTGCTACGTGTTAGTGTTTGACGCATAGGTGTGGTGACGAGTATCTATACGTTGGTGTCGAGCATGCAAGTGATTCTTATACTGTGACTATTGTGACTTTTATTATGTAATGTTCATGCTTAAATTGATGATTATCCATGTTGAACATGACTTATGATATTTTCTTGGCGTAAATTGACTTATGCAGATATGGGCAGTTTCTAGTCGAGAATTAACATTCAGAACTCACACGGACAAGATGGACTTATAACATATTCGAGCAAGCTTCTTAACAAGCTTATTTTGAAAAGTGCTTTTTTCAAAAACACACTTTTGGAAAAGCAGTTTGAGTTTGAATAATTAATTCAAAAACACTTTCGAGCAGCAATTTGTGTTCGTCCAAACTTTTCAAAAAATTTTAGGTGTCAAGTTGAGAATAAGGATATGAATATATTTACTGAATATTTAATATTCTTTAAGTAGATAACTATTCCAAATTTATTATGAAAGACTATAAATAAGTTTTTCATTTTTATTTAATTAAAATATAAAAATAAATTAAAAATACTTTACTCTTTCAATGATTATATATCAAAATATTCAAATAAATATAAAAGTATTCACCCCACTAATTAGCATTTATTAGATATATATCCTAAAAATAAAAAATAAATACTTATACATTAGGATAATTGTGTTTAGAATAGTTAAATATTAGGTTGAATTAAGTAGGATTATTTTAGTATATGTAACTTTTTCCTAAGTTAATTTTTCCAAGAGAAAAATTAAAAATAGCTTATGCTTCTGCTTTTGGGTAGAAACTACTTTTTCAGCTTCTCAAATACGACTTCTACTTCTACTCAAAAGCACTATTTTCCTCCTAAAAGCTTGGCCAAATACCTCAACTTTAAAAAAGTATATTTTGACCTTGGAAAAAATTGACCAAGTAAAATATTATTCTGACCGAAAATCTACATAGAAGACCTAACTTAAAAAATTTATTAACCAAACTATATAATCTTTTAAAGTATTAGAGTTGATGTCTTATTCATAACTTCAAATTCCTTCTTTTAGAAATATTTACTGTTTACCCGTAAAATGGTACAATTAAATTTGTAACGTGATTTATAGACACGTGAATTAATTTGATCCAGAAATAAAAAATAAACAAGAACAAATTCAATATAAGCTTGGCTATGAACTAGCCTCTCCGGTAGCAAAACGGAGAACAATATTCAAGAACAAAGACAAAGAATCGTAAAATAAGATGAGAGTTGATTTAAGCTTTTGTGTACAGAATGTTTCGTGCCTACAATGGATGCGACTTCTCCTATTTATAGTTCTATTTGGGAAGATAAGATCCCCAAATCAAGCTCCTCTTGAATGAGAATAAAACTGTCATTGATGGCTGCATAACGGTTGGCTATAAATGCAGATATTCTCTGTAACAACTGCTCATTGAAAGTTACCGGATGTCAGTTCTTTGAATCTTTGTTATCGGTCACTCTGTCTTCGGGATTCATCCAACACCGTTCACATGCTTGCAACCAGTAACGACTATTTGGTGACTCACATCCTACCTGTCTTCAGCTCCATGTGTCAACTCTTCATTCGTCCAACTGTCACTAACGAATTTTACCGCATACAGATAGTCCCCCTACTTTTCGGTGACAATACTTTAGTGTCATCGGGAGGCAGAGAAAGCCTCTTTTCTTAGCGGGCAAGTTTCTGAACACTTTTGACACTTCAAAGGACGCATGTCTCTCCGCATTTAATGACCCGAACAAGTGTTGACCCACAATTTAGCAAATATTTTTACCATTTTTCGAGGTAACCATGACCACGTTTTTTGCCGTCTATAAACTTCTTCATTACTCATAACTTCTATTTACATTTACAACTTCTTCTTCTCTGATTTACCTAAGAACCCTACTTGGTACCATTCCATTCGTCTTTCCAACTTCCCTATTGTGAGGGAAGACTGCGAATGGAATAATATTGAAATCATTGCCCTGATGAAATAGAGAGGGTCACCTTCTCCAAACCAGGATTTATGTATGTTTATACATATCCTTTTACCTCGGGAGAGGGTAAAAAAATCATCCCATTAATTTTCAAATTTCGCCACCGGTACCAAATATGTTTGGCACAAGCAGGTCCATCAGTATGGCGTACGGTGGCTTGCCTCCACCAATTGTGCTCTGAGACCGGGAAAACCCTAACTCTTGCACACGTGATAAACTTCTAATCCCCAAAGATCTTCCGTGGAGGTGTGCTAAGGCAAACGCGGTCATCATACCCTTCTTACCAACGTTGATAATCACAACGATCGTGGATGGATGAAGCGGTTTATTTTCATTACTACCAGGGACATTATCCCGACCACAACACATGTTTTTCCTAAATTATGTAATCTTTTCCGTAAGTATTCAGGTATCTTTTTTCCCTCCATAATTGAAAAGATTTTTCTATTTTTTAACTTAGTATTTTTTTTATTTCAACTACTCATTGGAAATCACTACGGGTTCAGGACCTGGCCTAGTGGTTATATAAAATTCTTGATATTACTACACTGATCTCCTGAAGGTTGAAAGAAATTACTCCCAAATATGGATGGAAAGCCAAAAACTACGGTAAGTAAAAATTCTTCCTTCCTTCTTTCAACTTTCCAATATAATTTAGAAACAATTTATTAACTATCTTCTTGTATCACACACGACTTCCGAAGGGATCCATTCTTTGACCCGATATCGAGGGTCTTGATGACTCGGTGGAAGCCTCCGGTCAAAGGAGTTTACCTTCTTCTGATACCAATTTCTGAGTCGATAACAACTTCCTCTTCTTCTACACCAACTACTTTCTCTCCAGTGGCACCATCCGAATAGATGGAAAATGCTCCTTCTCCACGGTCACTCGACCATGGAAACTTGGGAAATACTTACTCGGCATCCACTCAAGACCCTCATGGAAAATGAAATGTCATCCTTTAGATTTTGAATGAGTCCATATACCTTCCAAGCTGGTGGAGTGTGTCAATTATCTGAAGCCACTGGCCACAGAAAAAGATTGGAGAAAAATGGACTCTCTTTCTGCGTAGTGTCTGTTAAACAATAGCATGCACTGTTTAGCGAATGTATCAATCTAACTTTCTTCTATCCCCTTTTATGTTATACTTTGCATTAATAACCTTAGCTATAACTTTTACAAGCCAACCTTCTTGCTTACAAGGACCTGTAAAGGTTGATTTTGGACAAGAAAGAGCTTACTTCATAATGAAATAGGCTTTTAGCCGAATGAAATCAGTTTGTCGAGTGCCTCCTAGTGCTGGAGTCAACAATTGCTCAAGCAGATGATGTTGATACCCAATTTTTTCCTATGTATTTTTATATACAAAATACTTACAAAATAGCATGTAAATATAAGCATGCCCAAGAGTTGTGGTATTTTTTCCCCTAATTTTTAAAGATTTTAAAATCAACTTATTTTAGCAGTACAAAATCCATAATTATTTCCAAAATTATCAATTTTGGTGAATAATTTATTTTATTCCCATATGTATACCAAAAAATAGTTAAGATAATTTTTGTACATTTTTACAAATTTATTTGGTATTTAAAAGACTAAATTGCATATAATTGCAATTATAGCCTATTTTAAGATTAATAGCATTTCTATAATTGTAAAATTGGTTTCAATATTTTTAAATCAATATTTATGCATTATTAGTTGGGTCAGTACTTTTAATTTGTTTTTAAAGTCCTTTTTCACTATTTTTATTAAATAAGAGAGGAAAATTGGCTATTTAATATTTAGCCTATTTCTATTTCAATTACAGCTCATTTCCTTTCAATTTTAACCTCAATTTGACCCAAATTCCGCCCAAATTAAAACCAACCCAGTATCAATCTGAATCCAACCCACGACCCAATTACAAATGACCCAACCCATTCCCCACCTACCACTTAAATCTGGATCGTTGATCACTCAAGATCGACCAAGACTCGCCCTACCATAATTAAACCTAAATGACTACCCTAATCTCCCTCATTCCCACCTGACCCGCCACCTTGAAACCCCTCATCTCTCAAAACACTCTCAAGCTCTCTGAAACCCTAGCCATCTTCTACCTTATTCTACCATGTTTCCGCCGGAATCCGTGGCTTCTCAGGCCATGGATGATTGGTACTCACCCCCTCCACCATCAAACCATGGTTGTCCAAAGCTTTGAGGCCTGACTCCGATGGCTCTCTTTAGATCCTTCTCAGATCTGTATATCTATGGCTTCTCCGGCCATTATTCCGGCATGTTCAAGCAATATGAGTCTTTTCGATTCAGGATCGGATTTTCTTCCAAGCCTTTCTCATTTCTAGGGTTTCTCTAAAACCCTAAGCTATTCGAGGTTTTCTCTGGTTGTTTCCTTAGATCTATGCTATATCTGTGTTCTACTGGAATTTTAAAATGTTTTCCCCAATCTTCTCTTTCAAAATTTGTTTCTCTTCGATTTAGGGTTTCTGAAAAAGTTTTAAAATGTTTTCTGACTCCTCTTCTTCTTTTCTTTGTGTGAATCTATCTATGCTATGTTTTTATGTTCTCTTTTCTTCCTCGCATGTCCTTCTCCTATGTTTTTAGGTTTGCCTTATTATGCATATTCTTCTACTGTGCTCCGTTCTTTCTTCTACTGGTTTCAATATCATGCTTTCACACGTTTATCTTATGTCTTCATTTAACCCTGTGTTCCTTTACTGTAATTTCTACTAAGCTCTTAGTTCTTATTTGCCTTCTTCTGGACTTTGTTTGAGTTCTTTCCAAACATGTTTCATCTACTGTTTCCTTAAGTTTATGCTACCTCTTTGTCTTCTGAACTTGTTTAAGTTCCAAGCTTTTCTTAAAACATGTTCTTTATGCTTCAAATCAGCTTTTTCACTATGTTTGTTTCGAACCTGCTATTTTACCTGTTTGTTTTCTCATGAGCCTCTGAAAGAGACCTCTAAGCCTGTTTCAGTTATTTGTCTTCTCGTCTCTGCATCTGATTCGAGTTGAAAACCCTAGGATTTAGGGTTTTTGGCGAGTTTGATCTTATGTTTGGACTAGGGTTCTATTATGGAACCCTGGATTCTCTCAAACTAAGTTTGAGTCTATGTACTGAATTTGAGCCTCTTTGCTTGTGACTCTAAATTTTATATGCTAGATTCTTTCTAATTAGCGTGACAGTTCTTTCTTGTTTGACATGTTTGCATGCTTTATATATGAGGAATTCTTCCTTCAAAAGAGATTTTGCAAATTTGTGATTAATTCAGAATTCCTTTTAATAAGGTTCGATTGATTGTTACTGATTTTCTTTAATTAAACCTTTCTTCACCTTTTCTGGTTGGATTCATTCATACCAAAACTCAATTTCTAATTTTTGCTGGCTGATGATTGATTGCCTTTCCTTATTTGCACAAGCTGTGTTGCTATCAAACTCTTTCCTTAAATAGTTTCTATGTATTTGCCTTTCTTGTACTACTTTGGAAATGATTTTAATCCAATTCTTTCCTTAATTGTCTTCTGCCCATTTGAAATTAGAATCCCTTAATTGAAGGGAGATTCTGTGTGATTTATTACAAACTATTCCCTTACCTTTTCTTACTTATTTTCTGCACTATAAAAGGGGCACGACCCTTCTGCACTTAGACACCTTGAACCTTCAGTTCAACACTTCAAATTTAATAATTTACACACACACCTCTCAATTTTAATACTCAACTCTCTTCTGAGATCTTTTGTACTGTTTGCTTGCAACTTGGTTTACAAGACTTCAGCTTTCACTTATTTGTTTCCCTGAAACTAGTATGCCTTAATTTCGATTTTAGCACCATCCCTATGTGTTTATTTTACAGTTGCTACACTCTTGTCTACTTTGTTGTTCATGTTCTGTATTGAATATGCTACTCTCTCTTTGCATATGTTGTTTGTTATGAACACCCTATACCCCCACTCCCTTCTATGTGTTTGAGTTAAGGTTCATGGCCTGACAGCATCCAAATTGCTACTTAGGTCTGAACCTGATCCTCAATTGATCCCAACTCTCAAAATGTGGCTAATAGGCTAGTCAGGGGTGTGCCAACACTCCTAATTGCTGGGCATCACCACCAGCCTGCCATGGTTCTCCCTAATTCCCCCTCTATGCATTTGCACTCTCTCTTAGATTCTAAGTTCTGCTCCTCTCTTATGAGCCTTGCTTTGGGACCTTGAGTTCCCTCTAAACTTGGACATTTGAGGGTCGGCTCTTCCATACTTCACTATCTTAATTCTGTAATATATTTGGGTTGTAAGCACTGCCCGGAGTCCATTTGAGGCTCTTAAGGAACTTTGACACATCCCAAATAAGAGAAGGCTTTGGAAACCTGATCCTGGAAGTTGGTTCACCTTATATTGTTAGTCCTTGAGTCTGAATTAGGCTCATTGGTTGTAGCTTAATTTCTGATGTAATTTTCTTTTCTTAATTCATTCTGGTCTGTATAATGTTGTAATAACTTATGGGGTTCTAGTGAAAAGGGTAGGTTCACTTATGTATGCAAAAGGTAGATAGCATGCTCATAGGCGTTACTATTTACAAGCTTTGCACTTACGTATATCATGTAGAAATCCTGCCTATAAGTTTTCCGCACTCATGCACGTCATATAGAAATCCTGCCTATAGTTTCTGCACTTTCGCATTAGAAATCCTGCCTATAGTTTCTGCACTTCTGCATTAGAAATCCTGCCTATAAGTTTTCTACATTCATGCACATCATATAAAAATCCCGCCTATAGTTTTTCTGCATTCATGCACGTCACATAGAAATCCTGCCTATAGTTTCTGCACTTATGCATTTTTTATCTATCATTAGGCAAATAGTTATAGGTTAAGTAATAGTAAGTTTCATTCTAGATACCATGTCTGTAGGACTCCTGCACTTTTATAATCGTCTTAAAACCAACAACGCCTAGAAATCATGCCTATAGGAGTAACCAGTTGAATATGATTCGTTTATTTCATCTACAAGTCTAAAATCAGTGGTAATGTCATTTAACATCTGCAGAACTTATGTGTTTTCTACAATCAGTAAGCCTTCTTTAAAATCGAAGTAAGCACTGTTAGATATCATGCCTATAGGTCTCACTTAGGCAAACCATTAGGTAATTAATTAACTGCATCAGTCTTTGATAAATTACAACCAGGGAAGGCTAATTCGGACTCCTCATTTGAGAAATATGTGATGAATTAGCCTATCCTACACTTTAATTTAATTTAGACCATAACCAGTACATGCAAGACATGCTAAACAATCCGTCTTTAACTTGAGGAGGCTTGTTTGAGCCCTTTAAACTGTTATGTGTTCTCCCCATACATGCCTTATATGTTTTGATTGTCGCCCTAGAATTTTTTCCTTTTAAAAATTTGAAAACCAAATCTCCATTCCCTTTAGGACTAGTAGTCCCAAATGCCTCCGGGACTGATAGGATTAGGGCAGATACTAGCATGCAATAAGTAACGATACTATTCCGCGCTTAATACCTTAACGGGGTGGGAAAGGGTAGATATGGATATGATGACTGGTGCGCTAATACCATGTGTAACCCCTCTTTTGAGGAGTGATTACCGGGTATTGCATTGATGTGATCCATATTGTTTGTAAACCTAGGACCCCCTTTCTTTTAACTTGTTTTATTGTCCGAACTATTTCCTTAAAATTTTTGCTTTCTTTATTCTCTTCAAACCTTCAATTTGCTTGCAACAATATGTGAACCCCTTCTTACTTGAGCCCTTAATTGTTTATTTGATTATGTGAAGTCACAATTGTAACATGGCCGGGAACCACACTAGTCGATCTTGAGGGGTGTCTAACACCTTCCCCTCGAGATAATTTCTAGCCCTTACCCAAACTGTGGTTCTTCAAGCTCAAACCCTTCTTAGTGTCCTAATGCAATTAATCATTAGGCGACGACTCTTCAAATTCCAAAACCCAATTCCCAAAAGGGAACGAGTTGTCCTCCCAAATGTCACAAGCCCGATTTCGCGAGAAAAAAGAGGCGCGACAGCGTGGTGACTCTGCTAGGATATTTCTTTTAGGCTTTTACCATTTCATGTTATTTGTGACTTTACTGCTTCTTTATTGCCTTTATTTAATGTCTTTATTTCTCTTCTATTACGAAACTGACTTGGCTCCTTGTTTCTTTTTTTTAGTGCTTTCCTTTACTGCTTTCCTTTAATATTGTTGTAATTATGAGCAATTATTGTAATCATTACTTTATGAACGTGCAAATACATGACAACTTGTTTCATTCTTATAACTGCATATTCAACATTATATTCCACTCGTGCCAAACAAAATACCATAGCAATGCTTATAATGAGTGGTTGCGCCCTTCCGGTATTATTACCCCCTAAATTTGGCAAAGGCATATTTGCGGTAAAACCAATCGATCAACGGTGTAGTCGACGGTTCCGTGCCTTTCCCTTTTGAGTTGTCCGCTCAAGGGTACCAGTCTAATACCTTATAGAAACCCTACTCTGTTCAACTGTGCATGCATCACTGTCAAAACCTAGCTGAGTCAGTTATGTTGTCCACATAATGACTCTTTAAGATATCCTTGTCCAAAGTCCACTAGGTTTCCTGGGAACCCAAACGGACATTACCATATTCTGTGCATTTATTTTGAGAACTAAATGCTGCTTATGCTAATTATTGGTTTAAATAGTCGAGTCCGACGAGGTAAGGGTCTAACACTTTGCTTTGCATAAATGAGGCACGAAGTCCCCAGATTTGGCATGGTCACCAAATCCACCCAAGGTTGCTAAGCTGGTGGGAGGATCTTCACTCCAGTGATCAGGCTCTTTTCCGGAAATACCTAGGAAATTTGCCTTCTCTCCTGGAGGTCCAACCCAACAACAAAATCATAAAAGCTGCTACTCTGTTCTGGGACTGTGATAGGTCTGTGTTTCGCTTCGGGGAGATTGAGATTATACCTCTGCTCGAGGAAATAAGAGGATTAGCTGGTATTCCGTGGGATACTCCGGGTTTACTTATGCTGGAAAATTGCAAGGGTAGGGGTTTTCTCAAAATAATGGGACTAAAGAAAAACACAGACTTTACGTGTTTGAAGGATTCCTACATTCCTTTCGACTATCTGTACGAAAGGTACGACCATAGTAAGTCCTACCGCACTTACCATGATGAATTCGCCCTCACCTCATTGGGGCATATCCACAGAAGGGTCTTTGTATTTATGTTCTGATTCTTAGGGATGATAGTGTTCCCTATGAAGAAAGCAAGGATTCACACCAGGCTAGCTATGGTCACTAAAACCTTAATGGTGGGAATTGGTGGGAAACCCTTCAGCATAGTGCCCATGATCGTTGCAAAAATGTACCGAGCCTTGGAAAAGTGTCAACAAGGAGCCCCACACTTCGAAGGCTGCAACTTGCTACTCCAGCTCTGGCTCATGGAGCATATCCAAAAGGGGTGAATATCGGCAAGACATTCAGTGGAGAGACTGGGACTATCATATAGCCTTCCATCAACCAAGGCGAATGAACTACATGCCCGACATGTTTGCTCAGCCAGAAGATGCCAAAGGATGGGTGGAGCTGTTTGAAAATCTGAATGAGGACCAAGTACAATGGATGTTCGAATGGTTCCCTACTGACGAATTCATCGCACGATCCAGGGACGCACCATTTCTGAAACTGATTGGTTTAAGAGGAACTTACTCTTATGTCCCCCTCCGGGTCATGAGATAGGCTGGTAGGAAGCAGGTTATACCAAGGGTTGATAAGATGAGTCACTTTCGGGCTGACTTCCAAGCTGATGACAGTCCTTTTAAGTGCCAAGCTCAGCATATGTGGCACTGTAAGATCATCATGGGAAGAGATACTATCGAGCCAGACAGATACCATGCTGGCTGCACCCCATACTATTCAGGATTACTGGAGGATAATCACAATGGTCTGGGCCAACTTGGGTTTGTTCGAGGTCACAGGATCATCGATGAAAAGGCTGAACCACAGGTCAAGTAAAACCAATTGCTCAAGAGGATTCGGGAATGCGAGAGTGAGCACCGGGAGATTCAAGAAGCCTATCAAAAGTTGATTGAAGAATGGAGAGATATGGCTGTCAGTGCCAACAAGCGACTAGGGTATTTGGAGCGGGGTTTAGTGGAATTGGAAAGGAAGTTCATCCAGAGGATTGAAAACTGCCAGAATGCTGAGGGAAACGAAGAAGTACACTTGGCTAGATCCTATTTGCTGCTTGGACTGCGTGAGCTGGTGAAGCTGTTCGATGGAGCTAAAGATGTCGAGTCTGGGGAAGGTCCTTCTGGGAACAAGTAGTTAGGACTCTTTTCTTTTGCTTTAAAAATGTAATAAGGCCAACGGCCATTAGTGACATTTTATTTTTTTGCTATTTTAGTGTCGTTTTGGGATTCGTCTTATTTTTATCAATAAAATAAGGCATTTAGCATTATAAGATCTCCAAATCAACTTGTCGCTAGGCCTACCTCGGGCACAACCAGGCTCCCAAATTAGGACATGATTTATATTCTTGCACTATGTGTTTAAATATTGCAACTTTTTCTTCTCATAATCCGCACTAACTTGCTACCTTTTTTTGTTTTTACCTTTTGTTTATTCCTCTCCCCAAAGGTTAGTTCGTGAACTCTGACATCGTTATCATACTCCACAAGATCTAAGGGCCCTCCACCTCCTCCTTCTCCGAGTCCTATCAGAAACAAGAACAAGGGAAAGATGGAAGATTTGAGCAACGTTAGAAAGGAGATTTCAGTTGAAAGGGTAGAGGTTCCTCAAGGTATTCAGGTTTCCAAGGAAAGTCCCTCCCAGCTAGAACAGAAGTTATTGAAGTTTCAGGAAGAACTGGACCAAGTTTGGAACTTGGCGAATTTGTCATTTTCCCTCACTACCCCAAATGTCAACTTTGCCAACACTCAAAACCCCACACCTCCACAAAGCATCCCAGAACCACAAAACCAACTCGCTCCCCATCACCATTGCAACACATGCCACACTTCAGACAACACACCACTGCTCATTCCTGAACCACTAAACTCCACAAATGATCATCCCCAAAACAACCCCATCTACGTGGAAACCACACCATACTATACTCAACCTATTTCAAGCACACCTGAGTCTAATAACAAACACTCTCTTATCAGGAATCTGGCTGCGAAACTCAAGAAGCTGACTAGCCGAGTTCAGGGTGTCGAAGGAAGTAAGGGGATTGAAGGACTAAATTATGAAAACCTTTACATACAACCAGATGTCGAACTGCCCAAGGGGTACAAACCTCTTATGTTCGAAATGTTTGATGGTACCGGGGATCCGAGAGTTCATCTGAGGACATACTGCGACAAGTTGGTCGGAGTAGGGAGGGATGAAAAGATTTGCATGAAACTCTTCATGAGGAGTCTGAAGGGAGATGCCTTGTCTTGGTACATCAACCAAGACCCTAATAAGTGGTCAAATTGGGTAAGTATGGCATCCGATTTCATGGACAAGTTCAGGATTAACGCAGAAAATGCACCATACGTGTTTTACATCCAGAACTTAAAGAAGAAACCCGCGGAGACATTCCGTGAGTATGCTACTCGTTGGAGATCAGAAGCTGCTAAGGTCAAACCGGCTTTAGAAGAAGAACAAATGAACAAGTTTTTCGTCCGAGCTCTAGACCCACAGTACTATGAAAGGTTAATGCTGATTAGAAGCCAAAAATTTTCCGACATCATCAAGCTAGGGGAAAAGATCGAGGAAGGTATCAAAAGTGGTATGGTCACTAACTTTGAAGCTTTGCAGGCCACCAACAAGGCTCTATAGTCTGGTGGAACATCCAAGAAAAGGGACATGAGCGTCGTGATGGTTGCACAAAGAACAAAATCCTCAATCGAATACCAACCTACCCAATACCTCCACTCACATATCAACCTACCCCAAATTACCAAGCAACCTCTCCCTCCTACCAAGCTCCACCACCTAGTTACCAATCGTCTCCACCTCCCACATATCAGCCCACTTCACCTAATTCCCAACCCGCAAATGTATATCAAACCTACAATACTCAACCCTCTCACTATCAATCACCTCCCACCTGCCAAAACTTTCCTAGACCCCGACCAAACTTCGACCGCAGACCCCCAAATAATATACCGCCATTGCCGAACCTATCGACCAGCTGTATGAAAGGCTCAAAGCTACTGGTTACATCATCCCTATCCCTGCTGTAAACCTCGAAAACCCCTCCTAACGGGTCAACCCAAACAAAACCTGTGCATACCATTCTGGCATGAAGGGGCATACCATTGATGAGTGCCGCTCTCTGAAGGATAAGATCCAAGCTTTGATTGACAACAAGATCATCATAGCAAAGGAGCTAGCTCCGAATGTCCGCAACAACCCTTTGCCTGACCACAAGGGCGGAGGCGTTCACATGATTGAGATAGAGGATGATTGGGACCCCAAAGGGTCGATCAGATTGATCGATGAAGGTGACGAGCCAAAGGAACCAACGGTCACACTTAATCCAATTGTGGTCCAGATCCAACCTTCTAAAAATGCTGAAGTAGACATGTCCATACCACTTGAGTTCGAAGAACCTTCTTCTGCAAAGACGCCACGAACTATTGAAGTTGAGTTTGGGCCTCCAAAGACACCTGTACCATTCGAAGTGGTTGTGTTATCATCCAAGCCAAGGTACCCATTCCGGTGGTCGTGACAACTGTAACACCATTCCACCCAAAGGCCATACCATGGGATTACACCGCCGAGGCAAGAAGGAAAGGGAAAACCAGGAGAAGCAATTTTAGCACAGGGTATGACAAGAACCGGCAGGGTTTATACCCCAGAACACCTAGCCAAGTCCAGTAAGCAGGCCTCTGGACAACCAACCATCACTGAAATTGGGCCTGATGATCTCTGGAGGAAGATACAAGCCAAAGAGTATTCGGTCATTGATCAGTTGAACAAAACGCCTGCCCAGATCTCTATCTTGGCTCTGCTACAAAGCTCTAACGCACATAAGAATGCCTTATTGAAGGTGTTGTGTGAGGCATATGTACCCAACAACATAACTGGAGGAGAAATGGCAAACATGGTGGGGAAAGTATTGGAGAGTCACAAAATCACTTTCCACGAAGATGAGCTGCCACCTGAAGGGCTAAGCCACAACAAGGCCTTGCACATCACTTTGCAGTGCGAAGATCATTTCATCACCAGAATCCTGATTGACAGAGGGTCCAGCCTCAATATTTGTCCATTGGTGACTCTCAAAACATTGGGAAAGAGCTTGCATGAGATCAAGGATGAAGCCATCAATGTCAAAGCTTTCGATGGATCCCAAAGGTCTACTATTGGGGAAATCAGTTTGTGTCTGCAAATGGGACCGACTTGGTTGGACGTTGATTTTCAAGTGATAGACGTCCCAGCATCTTACAACTTGCTATTGGGACGGCCCTGGATCCATGCCACTAGGGTTGTGGCATAAACCCTACATCAAGCAGTGAAATTCGAGTGGAATCACCAAGAGGTAATTATTCACGGCAACGGTATCAGGCCCATATACAGTCGCCAGACCATCCCAGCAATCGGAGGAAGAAGGAAGATAGGCGGAGAACCCTACCATCACATTGAGCGAGTCAACGCCGTGGACAAGGACAAATGGTGGGATAGTAAAATTGAAAGTATACTGAATTGGTGTGGATACGAACCTGGCAAGGGACTGGCAAGAATCTCCAAGGAATCGCTAAGCCTATCAAGTTGAAGAAACACGGTACCACTTTCGGTTTGGGATATGAATACACTTGGGAGGAATTAAACCAATGGTCTCCACCATGGCGCAACACCTACCACCCACTGGAGCATCCAATACCTCGCTTGGAATAGCCTTTCCAGCCCGCCAATGTTATATATGGGTTGGGAGAAGAGGAAGCACTGACGGCGATGAGGAATTTGTTTTTGGAAGATGATAATATGGACTGTTGTGCCATTTTCGAGGAGGAGGGGGAGGAAAGCCCTTCTATACAAGCTGTGAGCCGAGGAGCACGCCTCAACAATTGGTCCATCAAAACCACCAGGGCCCGGAAAGCTTCGGGGTAGCAAGGCTGAACAAAGCACCATGCATTATTTTTATTTTTCGCTAATTGACTTTCTCTCCGCATTTTTAATATTGAAATAAGAGCTTCAATGTTCAAAACAATTATGAAATTTACCTAAGCATTTCAGTTTCTTATAAATCTCGATCTTATTACGTTTTATCTTTTACTTTATTTACACAACATTATTATTACTTATCTTGATGAACCGATAATTGTGACATGCAACGAGACAACGCAACAAACAGATATAGACTTAGAAGAAGATGAAATACCAGAAGAGGTTGTTAAAGAGGTTGAGGATTTTGAGAACAGACCTAAGTCTAACCTAGACAAAACTGAGATTGTCAACTTGGGAGGTGGAGAAAATGTCAAAGAAACACGAATTAGCGTTCATATGTCACCATAAGAAAAGAAAAAGTACACGGAATTTCTAAGGGAATATGAGGACATATTCCCCTGGTCTTATGATGACATGACTGGTCTCAGTACATCTATTTTAGCTTACAAACTACCAACCGATCCGATATGTCCACCAGTAAAACAGAAGCTTAGGAAGTTCAAACCTGACATGAGTTTGAAAATCAAGGAAGAAGTCACCAAGCAAGTCAAAGCCAAGGTTCTCAGGGTAGTAGAGTATCCAACATGGTTAGCCAATGTTGTGCCAGTGTCGAAGAAGGACGGGAAGGTTAGAGTCTGTGTCGACTACCGGGATCTCAACCGGACCAGTCCGAAAGACAACTTCCCCTTGCCAAACATACACATTCTAATTGACAACTATGCCAAGCATGAACTGCAGTTGTTCGTTGATTGTTTTGCTGGATATCATCAGATATGAATGGATGAGGAAGACGCGGAGAAAACGACTTTCATTATGCCGTGGGGGATGTATTGTTACAAGATGATGTCATTCGGGTTAAAGAATGTTGGTGCCACCTACATGAGGGTCATGATTGCTATTTTCCATGAAATGATACACAAAAAGATCGAGGTATATGTATACGACGTCATTATCAAATCCAAGACAGCCAATGACCACATGGAAGATCTGAGGAAGTTCTTCAACAAGCTAAGAAGGTACAACTTGAAGCTGAATCCCGCCAAATGTGCATTCAGGGTTCCTGCTGGAAAACTACTTGGGTTCATTGTGAGTCATCGAGGAATAGAACTGGATCTATCAAAGGTCAAAGCCATCCAAGAATTGCCACCCCCGAAGAACAAGAAAGAGGTTATGAGTTTCTTGGGAAGACTTAACTACATCATCCGGTTCATAGCTCAATCCACTGTCATTTGTGAGTCAATCTTTAAGATGTTGAAGAAGGACGCCGCTACCAAATAGACTGATGATTTTCAGAAAGCCTTTGATGGAATCAAGGAATACCTATCAACGCCGCCAGTTTTGGTCCCGCTCGAGCCAGGTAGACCTCTATTACTCTACCTTGCAGTATTGGATGGAGCTTTCGGTTGTGTTCTGGGGTAGCATGATGAAACGAGAAGAAAGGAGCAGACCATCTATTATCTCAGCAAAAAGTTCACCCCGTACGAGGCCCGATATTCTCTATTGGAATGCACCTGTTGTGCCCTGACTTGGGTAGCTTAGAAGTTGAGGCACTATTTCTGTGCCAATACTACTTATCTCATATCAATAATGGATCCTTTGAAGTACATATTTCAGAAGCACATGCCCACTGGCAAGCTAGCCAAGTGGCAAATCCTGCTGAGTGAATTCGACATTGTTTACGTGACTCAGAAGGCAATCAAAGGACAAGCACTGGCAGATCATCTTGTTGAAAATCTCGTGGATGGAGAATACGAGCCTCTAAAGACGTACTTTCCCGATGAAGAGGTATCTTTCATAGGGGAAGATATTGTAGAACCTTATGATGGTTGGAGAATTTTTTCCGACGGAGCAGCAAACTTCAAAGGAATTGGCATAGGAGCGGTCCTAGTATCAGAAACCGGCCAGCATTATCCGGTGTCTGCCAAGCTCAGGTTCCCGTGCACCAACAACATGGCCGAGTATGAAGCCTACATCTTAGGGCTCAAGGTGGCCATTGACATGAACATTCAGGAATTGCTAGTGATCGGAGATTCAGACCTGCTTATACATCAGGTCCGAGAAGAATGGGCAACCAAGAACTCCAAAACACTCCCTTATCTGTATCATGTATAGGAATTAAGGAAACGGTTCATAAAGACAGAGTTCCAACATGTTCCCAAAGTTCAGAATGAGTTTGCCGATGCATTGGCTACCCTATCATCCATGATACAGCACCCCGACAAGAACTTCATTGATCCTATTCCGGTAAAGATCTATGATCAGCCAGCTTACTGCACTCATGTAGAAAAAGAAGCGGATAGAAAACCTTGGTTTCATGATATCAAGGAATATTTGACGAAAGGAGAATATCCAGAACTCGCAAATCCTACTCAGAAATGCACACTTCGGAGATTATATAACAACTTCTTTCATAGCGGAGGAATCCTGTATAGGAGGACTCCTGATTTGGGGTTATTAAGGTGTGTCGACGCAAAGGAAGCATCCAGGCTATTGGAGGAAATTCATGTAGGGACCTACGGTCCGCATATGAACGACTTTGTCTTAGCCAAGAAAGTACTCCGAGCTGGTTATTTTTGGATGACTATGGAAACAGACTACATCTAGTATGTCTGAAAATGCCATCGCTATCAGATACATGAAAACATGATAAAGGTACCTCCTAACGAGCTTACTGCAACAAGCTCGCCATGGCCGTTCGCCGCTTGGGGAATGGATGTTATCAGACCTATCGAGCCTGCCGCATCAAGCGGGCACAGGTTCATTCTAGTGGCAATTGATTATTTCACCAAATGGGTTGAATCAGCATCGTACAAAGTAGTGACTAAGAAAGTGGTAGCAGATTTTGTTCGCGACCGCATTGTTTGTCGGTTCGGAATTTCGGAGTCAATCATCACTGATAATGGTTCCAATCTCAACAGTGACCTGATGAAAGCTATGTGTGAAACCTTCAAGATCAAACACAAGAATTCTACAGCTTACATACCTCAGATGAATGGAGCTGTAGAAGCCGCCAATAAGAATATCAAGAAGATACTGAGGAAGATGATAGAAAAGCATAAGCAGTGGCATGAGAAGTTATCATTCGTCTTGTTGGGATACCGCACCACAGTCCGCACATCAACCGGGGCAACTCCCTATATGTTGGTTTATGGTACAGAAGCAGTCATTCCTGCCGAGGTAGAAATTCCCTCCTTAAGAATCATACAGGAAGTCGAACTTGGTGATGCAGAGTGGGTAGAGAGTCGCTACGAGCAGCTAGCTCTTATAGACGAAAAGAGAATGAATGCGGTTTGCCACGGTCAGCTCTATCAGAACAGAATATCCAAAGCCTTTAAGAAAAGAGTCAAGCCGAGACAGTTTACACCGAGGCAGCTGGTGTTAAAGAAGATTTTCCCACATCAAGAGGAAGCCAAAGGGGAGTTCTCTCCCAACTGGCAGGGCCCATACATGGTTCACCGGGTCCTCACCGGAAGAGCCCTCATGCTTGCAGAAATGGATAGTGAAGTCTGGCTAAAGACGGTCAATTCAGATGCAGTGAAGTGATACTATGTATAACTTTTATGATTTCCTAATATGATGTAATTTGAACTATGTATGACCTAATTCCCATTTAAGAGGGGATACGTAGGCAGCCCTATGAGTTCGATCATAATTCAATAAAATTTTCATTTCCCCCGCTATTGTAAACTGGGGCAGAATTTTGAGGAGGACCCTCAAAATTCCGAAGTGATTTCAGCCATTCAATGCAAGCAGCCATCGGAAGTAGCATCCCGGTAAACTGGGGCAGAATTTTGAGGAGGACCCTCAAAATTCCGGAGCGAGAGAAGTTGCAGTATCTTGGACCACGTCGCAGTCGTCAGTTTATCTAAAGAAAACTATTCTTAATTATGTTTTATTGTCATATTTCTTTACCAAATCATGCATGTCTATTACCAAATTTTCTTCGTTTAGCAACGCTACCCCAATGATACGCCTAATATCATCGGAACAGAGCCGGGTTGGTCAAGCAGAGCCAGCAGCATACGAACTAACCTCCCCTCTTTACAACACTCATGATTTTTTTTGAATGTAGGCACTTAAGTTGCAAAATCATCAAATATATTATACACTCACGAGACTCACATTGCTCAGGAATATAACACCCAGAACCGTTGCACTTACTCACAGCTGCTATCCACACGCAGTGCTCCCAGCAGACACAGTATCCCCAGCAGTCGCAATATCTCGAGCCGCTATCAGCTAAGAAAATTCTATCATCATTTTGCCCTTTTACTCCTTGCATAAGGCTACCTTTCTGCCTTCCGAGACTAAGCATTGTCTCCATCTGCATTTTCCTGCATTGCATAAGGCTACCTTTCTGCCTTCCGAGACTAAGCATTGTCTCCATCTGCATTTCCTGCATTGTATAAGGCTACTTTTCTACCTTCCAAGACTAAGCATTGTCTCCATCTGCATTTCTCTGCATTGCATAAGGCTACCTTTCTGCCTTCCGAGACTAAGCACTGTCTCCATTCTGCATTGCATAAGGCTACCTTTCTGCCTTCCGAGACTAAGCATTGTCTCCATCTGCATTTCCTGCATTGTATAAGGCTACTTTTCTACCTTCCGAGACTAAGCATTGTCTCCATATGCATTTCCTGCATTGCATAAGGCTACCTTTCTGCCTTCCGAGATTAAGCACTGTCTCCATCCTGCATTGCTCTGCATTGCATAAGGCTACTGTTCTGCCTTCCGAGACTAAGCACTGTCTCCAACCTGCATGGATGAAATATCGCCACTTTATCACTCTTGCATCGGCTGAAAAATCGCCACCTTTTTTTTACGTCTTGCATCGGCTGAAATATCGCCACATTCTGCATTTCATGGGCTGAAAGATCACCAAATTGTCCAAAAGGCGTCATTGTTCGGAGTCACCATTTGCATAGCCCGAGAACACCATGCCATGGCCTGAGGACCTCATTTTATCTCTTGCATATCATTATTCAAAGGCATTATAGTTCAGAGGCATTATTCTCATATCCCAAGAATAGTATTTCATAACCTGCAAATCCTTTATCATACGCTTCATGTCCCAGGACGTCATAGTCCGAGGACGTCATCCTAACCGTTCGAGGACAATATTTATGGTCCAATGGGAACTTGCATCACATTTAAATTTATGCACAATATATACTCATTTGCAGGTAAACCGGCTGGCAACGTCCGTCTCAGCAGGGGCGATCTCGCTCCAGTTCCCGCAGCCTATCAGACTCTGACCATCCTTCTCAACCCGAACATCGCATCAGCTTTTCGAAATCTCCATCGGCATATTCCGGCAATGGATCCTGAACTACATATGGCCTGATTCCTGTAAGACCAGGGATATATAGGCAGCTCAGGAACCAGAGCTCGGTCAAAATTCTTCAAATCGTTTCATTCGGTCAAAATTGGCCATCATATCTTTACCCAGCAACTCTTTCATCCTTCCCAGGTAAAGAGGGGCAGCTGTTGATACCCAATTTTTCCCTATGTATTTTTATATATAAAATACTTTCAAAATAGCATGTACATATAAGCTTGCCCAAGAGTTGTGGTATTTTTTTTCCAAATTTTTAAAGTTTTTAAAATCAATTTATTTTAGCAGTACAAAATCCATAATTATTCCCAAAATTATCAATTTTGGTGAATAATTTATTTTATTCCCATATTTATACCAAAAATAGTTAAGATAATTTTTGTACATTTTTACAAATTTATTTGTTATTTAAAAGACTAAATTGCATATAATTGCAATTATAGCCTATTTTAAGATTAATAGCATTTCTATAATTGTAAAATTGGTTTCAATATTTTTAAATCAATATTTATGCATTATTAGTTGGGTCAGTACTTTTAATCTATTTTTAAAGTCTTTTTCACTATTCTTATAAAATAAAAGAGGAAAATTGGCTATTTAACATTTAGCCTGTTTCTATTTCAATGATAGCTCATTTCCTTTCAATTTTAACCTCAATTTGACCCCAATTCCGCCCAAATTAGAATCAACCCAGTTTCAATCTGGATCCAACCCACGACCCAATTACAAATGACCCAACCCATTCCCCACCTACCACTTAAATCTGGATCATTGATCACTTAAGATCAACACCCAAGACTCGCCCTATCATAATTAAACTTAAACGACTACCCTAATCTCCCTCATTCCGACCTGACCTGCCGCCTTGAAATCCATCGTCTCTTAAAACACTTTCAAGCTCTCTGAAACCCTAGCCATCTCCCACCTTATTCTACCATATTTCCGCCGGAATCCGTGGCTTCTCAGGCCATGAATGATTGGTACTCACCCCCCTCCACCATCAAACCATGGTTGTTCGAAGCTTCGAGTCCTGACTCTGATGGCTCTCTTCATATACTTCTCAGATCTGTAGATCTATGGCTTCTCCGGCCATTTTCCGGCGTGTTCAAGCAATATGAGTCTTTTCCACTCAGGATCAGATTTTCTTCCAAGCCTTTCTCAATTCTAGGGTTTCTCTGAAACCCTAAGCTATTCGAGGTTTTTTCTGGTTGTTTTCTTAGATCTATGCAATATCTGTGTTCTACTTGAATTTTAAAACGTTTTCCCCAATCTTCCCTTTCAAAATTTGTTTCTCTTCGATTTAGGGTTTCTGAAAAAGTTTTAAAATATTTTATGACTCCTCTTCTTCTTTTCTTTGTGTGAATATGTCTATGCTATGTTTTATGTTCTTTTCTCTACCTCGCATGTCCTTTTCCTGTGTTTTTAGGTTTGCCTTATTATGCATATTCTTCTAATATGCTCCGTTCTTTCTTCTACTGGTTTCTATATCATGCTTTCACACGTTTATCTTATGTGTTCATTTAACCCTGTGTTCCTTTACTGTAATTTCTACTAAGCTCTTAGTTCTTATTTGCCTTCTTCAGGACTTTGTTTGAGTTCTTTCTAAACATGTTTCATCTACTATTTCCTTAAGTTTATGCTACCTCTTTGTCTTCTGAACTTGTTTAAGCTCCAAGATTTTCTTAAACCATGTTCTTTATGCTTCAAATCAGCTTTTTCACTATGTTTGTTTCGAACCTGCTATTTTACCTGCTTGTTTTCCCATGAGCCTCTGAAAGAGACCTCTGAGCTTGTTTCGGTTATTTGTCTTCTCGTCTCTACATCTGATTCGAGTTGAAAACCCTAGGATTTGGGATTTTTGGCGAGTTTGATCTTATGTTTGGACTAGGGTTCTATTATGGAACCCTGGATTCTCTCAAACTAAGTCTGAGTCTACGTACTGAATTTGAGCCTCTTTGCTTGTGACTCTGAACTTTTCTATGCTAGATTCTTTCTAATTAGCATGACAGTTCTTTCTTGTTTGACATGTCTGTATGCTTTATATATGAGGAATTCTTCCTTCAAAAGAGATTTTGCCAATTTGTGATTGATTCAGAATTTCTTTTAATAAGGTTCGATTGATTGTTATTGATTTTCTTTAATTAAACCTTTCTTCACCTTTTCTGGTTGGATTCGTTCATACCAAAACTCAATTTCTGATTTTTACTGGCTGATGATTGATTGTTTTTCCTTATTTGCACAAACCGTGTTGCTATCAAACTCTTTCCTTAAATAGTTTCTATGTATTTGTCTTTCTTGTACTACTTTGGAAAAGATTTTAATCCAATTCTTTCCTTAATTGTCTTCTGCCCATTTGAAATCAGAATCCCTTAACTGAAGGGAGATTCCGTGTGATTGATTTCAAACTATTCCCTTACCTTTTCTTACTTGTTTTCTGCACTATAAAAGGGGCACGACCCTTCTGCACTTAAACACCTTGAACCTTCAGTTCAACACTTCGAATTCAATACTTTACACACACATCTCTCAATTTCAATACTCAACTCTCTTCTGAGAACTTTTGTACTTTTTGCTTGCAACTTGGTTTACATGACTTCAGCTTTCACTTATTTGTTTCCCTGAAACTGGTATGCCTTAATTTCGATTTCAGCACCATCCCTATGTGTTTATTTTACAGTTGCTACACTCTTGTCTACTTTGTTATTCATGTTCTGTATTGAATATGCTACTCTCTCTTTGCATCTGTTGTTTGTTATGAACTACCTATACCACCACTCCCTTCTATGTGTTTGTATTAAGGTTCATGGCCTAACAACATCCAAATTGCTGCTTAGGTCTGAACCTGATCCTGAATGGATCCCAACTCTCAAAATGTGGCTAATAGGCTAGTCAGGGGTGTGCCAGCACTCCTAATTACTGGGCATGACCACCAGCCTGCCATGGTTCTCCCTAATTCCCCCTCTATGTACTTGCACTCTCTCTTAGATTCTGAGTTCTGCCCCTCCATTATGAGCCTTGCTTTGGGACCTTGAGTTCCCTTTGAACTTGGACATTTGAGGGTTGGCTATTCCACACTGCACTATCTTAATTCTGCAATATATTTGGGTTTTAAGCACTGCCCGGAGTCCATTTGAGGCTCTTGAGGAACTTTTACACATCCCAAATAAGAGAAGGCTTTGGAAACCTGATCATGGAAGTTGGTTCACCTCATATTATTAGACCTTGAGTCTAAATTAGGCTCCTTGGTTGTAGCTTAATTTTTGATGTAATTTTCTTTTCTTAATTCATGCTGGTCTGTATAATGTTGTAATAACTTATGTGGTTCTAGTGAAAAGGGGAGGGTCACTTATGTATGCAAATGGTAGACAACATGCTCATACGCGTTACTATTTACAAGCTCTGCACTTACGTATATCATGTAGAAATCCTGCCTATAAGTTTTTCGCACTCATGCACGTCATATAGAAATCCTGCCTATAGTTTCTGCATTTCCGCATTAGAATATAGTTTCTGCACTTCCGCATTAGAAATCCTGCCTATAAGTTTTCTGCATTCATGTACGTCATATAGAAATCCTGCCTATAGTTTTTCTACATTCATGCACGTCACATAAAAATCCTGCCTATAATTTCTACACTTCTGCATTTTTTATCTATCATTAGGCAAACAGGTATATGTTAAGTAATGATAAGTTTCATTCTATATACCATGTCTATAGGACTCCCGCACTTTTATAATCATCTTAAAACCAACAACGCCTAGAAATCATACCTATAGGAGTAACCAGTTGAATCTGATTCGTTTATTTCATCTACAAGTCCAAAATCAGTGGTAATGTCGCTTAACATCTGCAGAACTTATGTGTTTTCTACAATCAGTAAGCCTTCTTTAAAATTGGAGTAAGCATTGTTAGATATCACGCCTATAGGTCTCACTTAGGCAAACCATTAGGTAATTAATTATCTGCATCAGTCTTTGATAAATTACAACCAGGGAAGGCTAATTCAGACTCCTCATTTGAGAAATATGTGATGAATCAGCCTATCCTACGCTTTAATTTAGTTTATACCATAACCAGTACATGCAAGACATGCTAAACAATCCATCTTTAACTTGAGGAGGCCTGTTTGAGCCCTTTAAACTGTTATGTGTTCTCCCCATACATGCCTTATATGTTTTGATTGTCGCCCTAGAATTTTGTCCTTTTAGAACTCTGAAAACCAAATCTCCCTTCCCTTTAGGACTAGTAGTCTCAAATGCCTCCGGGACTGATAGGATTGGGGCGGGTACTATCTTGAAATAAGTAACGATACTATTTTGCGCTTAATACCTTAACGAGGTGGAAAAGGGTAGATATGGATATGATGACCGGTGCGCTAATACCACGTGTAACCCCTCTTTTGAGGAGTGATTACCGGGTATTGCATTGATGTAATCCATATTGTTTGTAAACCTAGGACCCCCTTTCTTTTAACTTGTTTCATTGTCCGAACTACTTCCTTAAAATTTCTGCTTTCTTTATTCTCTTCAAACTTTCAATTTGCTTGCAACAATATGTGAACCCCTTCTTACTTAAGCCCTTAATTGTTTATTTGATTATGTGAAGTCACAATTGTAACATGGCCGAGAACCACACTTGTGGATCTTGAGGGGTGCCTAACACCTTCCCCTCGAGATAATTTCTAGCCCTTACCCAAACTCTGGTTCTTCAAACTCAAACCCTTCTTAGTGTCTTAATGCACTTAATCATTAGGTGGCGACTCTTCAAATTCCAAAATCCAATTCCCAAAAGGGAACGAGTTGTCCTCCCAAATGTTGCAAGAAACTGCTCAATTACATGAAGACCTTAAGGATGCTAAGGCTAAGTGGACTGAACTGCATGATACTATAACTGCTGTTATCCAGCATGAGTTTGCCTCATGGAGAAAGTTAATAACTTGGAGGCTAGTTTATGCTCCAACACCGAGGAGGCCAATGAAGCCGAGGAGAAGAGAGCAAGAATGGAAGAAAGGCTCAAAAGGGTCATGAGCAAAATCAACTTCAGTCGACCACCAATGTTGAGCTTGACTCCAAAATCAGCATTATGAAAGCTGAAAATGTAAAGCTCCAAGCTAAGATTGAGACATACCGAGCTAAACTCCAAGACTAAGAAGATTCTATTCTCTTAGAGAAAACTGATCGGAGCCAACCCTACACCATTATAGAGTGCCGAGAGTGGACGATGCAACTTTTACCCGAGAAGGTCGGTATCAAATCCACAGGGAGCTAATATATTGTTTGGAGTTGGATTCCTACCTAATCTAGATATGTGTAGTGTCCAATCATTTTTTTGTTTTTTTTCTATTTCTAATTTTATACTAAAGATGCACGAAATTAAGCTAAGTAGATATTTTTGTAGGATTTTTTAATTGGGTAAAAATGGACTAGGGAAGTGACTTACTACTAGGTGAGTATCTAACGGGATCTCAAACTTAGGGTAATAATGTTATAGTTGGGATCGTGATATGGACAATGCACAAAGCTACTCACTCTATACCTCTCGGTAGTTTGAATGACTTTGCCCTAATGGGCTTTCTCAAACACAATTGGGTGTTCAATTTGTACAAGCAATGTTGGCTCAAGTCGGGTATTACTATCTCTAGGTTTAACCCTTTAATTGGAGCTATCAATCTCTTGAATACACCCCAATTCCTTGTTGGTCTGAATTTCCTAGACTTAAACTCTCTTTCTCAAGAAGAACCTAAGTCAAAAAGGCACAAATTAGTGTTTGCAACTACTAATTCAACATAAAAGCACAAATCAGGCCAAATGTCTATCACCCATAAACATCTAAGCCATAAAATAAGAGACCCATTAAATACCCACACTAGGGTTGGCTACAACCCTAGCTAATGGGTTTAACTACTTATAATTGAAGAAGAAATCATAGATTGAGATGAAGAATAACCCATAAAATGTAATTACAAGATAAGAGTCTAGGATTAATTGCTAAACAAACTACAAAATTACTCAAAATGACTAAAACGACAGTGTCACGTGCTCACTACAGATAAGATGACCTAAAATCTGAAAAAGAAGTATTTATACACAGCTAAATTCTTCTGACAAAAATGCCCCTAACAGAGGCACCACTGACAGCGAAAAATGGAACGCTACAGCGATGAGGCTACCCCGGCCGCATAAAATCAAGCGCGGACCGCGGTCTTCAACTTTCAGCTCAACTTTTTTCTCTTTGAACCTCTTCTCCGCGGACCACGATAAAAGGACCGTTGTCGCAGTGGAAGCACCGCTGCCGCATAAAAGCACCGCGGTCAGCGGTGACTTGAAAAAGCCCCAAATTCAATCTCTCTGAATCTATCCAACGCGGACCACGATAAAAGGACCGCTGTCGCAGTAGATACTCCGCGTCCGCGGTTGATTTTCCACTGTAGCGCTTAGTTGACTCAGCTTTGACTTGTGCAAGCTTCACTCCTTTTAGAGCTGATTTTAACTTTCTTATCTCTTTTTGACCAAACACTGCAAAAAAGCACAATAAGTTAGCTTTTGGGAATACTTGTACACGCTTTTAATCCAAGACTCAAGCAAAAATGAGCTTAATATAGACTAGAATCCCTAGTTATCAAAAACATATGCCATATATCATACGAAGAGGAAGACTTTCGAGGAATCCAAAGAAGGTATTGCAAATATTGATGGCTGCATTGCTAAAGCTCGTGAATTGGAGACAACCGCTCTCAAGAACCTCCCATCTCGGCCCACTACTTCTGACTCCTCGAATACTAACTTCGAGTACTCAAGAACCGAAGAGAAAACCAAAGAGGAAGCTGAAGAAGATGGAGACAAAGACGAAGGCCATGAATCGGAAGCGAAACAGCCTTCACCCAATAAAGAAAACAAAGATTCTTCTCTCCCCCCCAGGTTCTGGAAGCAAGAATTAATGTATATATTTTCTTTTTATTTTGTAACTATGCCAAAACTTCTCTATTGAGTTTGGAATTTTAATTAATGAAAGAATTTCTTTGCTTAAGTGTTGTGCAAAAATACTCTTCTTCATTTAACTGACAAAGCTTTGGGAATTCTTTTCACATCTTATAGCTTTTGATTCCGGGCATGAACACTTCCGGAATCTACCATTTGACTTTGATGGTTTCATAAGAGGGGGACCTTATATTTATGGTGATCTTGAAGAGGACGTCTTCTGTTCATTCTGGTACAAGCATTTGAAGTTTTTGTTACCTTTCAAACGATAAAGTAAATTAACTTATCATTCAGATAAGAAATAAGATAAAAATAAAAAGACTTTGATTTATTCCCTCTATCTTTAAAAGTACATTTACATAAACATTCTTTTGCTTAAGTAAATAGAGATGCCAATTCATGTGGCTAACTTATACAACTTATTTTTACGGGGCTGATCATGCAGTCCCCAGTCCTGATAAGACATTGCTCCCGGTTCTAATAGTCTCTGATCTTCGTAACACTTTTAGTGCCTTCATACATAGTGTTTCCCCTATTGTTGTCACGACCCAAAATCCCTTAATGGTCATGATGGCGCCGGACACACTGTCAGGCAAGCCAACACCAAGAAGTTAATTGAATTCCCATTTTAGTATTTGTTGAAATCATTTTCTTTATACATTAAACAATAATTAATGAAATTCACAGAAATAAACATGAAGTCTTTAACAAACTTAATATTAAATTATCCCATAATTATCCTAGAACTCGGTGTCACAAGTGCATGAGCAACCACTATGAAATCGAATAAAGTACAATAACTGTCCGGAATACAATTTGGACAGAAACTAAATACAATACACTGAAATAGACTACGCTCTCTGCGGGTCGCCTCGAGGAATGTAGCTCACCTAAGTCTTCGTATCAACCATGCTGCTATGCCCACTAGGGCACTAGAGATACATGTTCCTGTGCAACAAAAAATGCACAACAAGTGTAGCATGAGTACAAAAACAACGTGTACTCAGTAAGCATCTCGTCTAATCTCGAAGAAGTAGAGACGAGAGGTCGACTTCGACACTTACTAATGGTCAAACAATGATATATCGACAATATAAAAAATCGAGGATTTTATAAAAATGCTTGTAACTCAATAGCATGAAGCAAGTAAACAGTTCTTCTGTTTATAGGAAATTTTCCAAATTCATTTTTTTCATCATTTACACGTTTATCTCAGACCAGGGAGAAAAAAATTTCAACATCTATAAATCTAAAGGCAAGAAATACAAGCATGCGCAAATCATGTGGAGGTCGTACATCCTGATCCAACAATATTTAAACTTTGCACTGCTAGAGGGCCGAATGGCACAAACCATAAATGCATCTATTTAATCTACCAAGGCGTTCAGCCCGTTCACAATATATAAACACATTCAAACAGTCAAACAAGAATTCATTAAGGAGCAATAATCCAAGAAAAGGAAATTTCTCTTTTAAAAATCAAGAAACGATGACTAGTCTTTTAGAAATTCATCTACACGTTCGACATGTTTTAAGCATTTTTAAATTGACAACAAGATTTTAAATATTGCAAGTAAAACATGCTTTTGGTCCTAGACAACCCGGACTTAAGCATAATAGTAGCTACGCATGGACTCTCATCACTTCGTGCGTACGTAGCCCCCACAAATAGAAGTACAAATCCAATTAATTCACCTATGGGGACAATTCCCCCCTTACAAGGTTAAAAAGGAGACTCGCCTCGCTTCGAAGTCTATATCCCAATTCAAGAACGCGCTCAAACCTCCAAATCGGAGCCGAACGATCCAAAGCTATTCAAGTGGGATAAGAACTAGTCAATACATGTTCAAGAGTTCATATTCTAATTATTAAACTAATTCCCCAACCCTAAATGCAAGGTTCATAAAATTCATCCCCGGGACCACGTGCCCGGATTCCGAAAATATTTGAAGAAAGTTGTTACCCATAACCTAAGGATCAAGAATATAGGATTTCTACTAAATTCTATAACAAATTTCGTGGTTAAATCTCATTTTTGTCAAAATCCTAGGTTCTCACCTAAACCCTTGATTTTCCCTAATTTTTACATGTTAATCTACCCATAATCTATGTATTTACACTCACGTTATGTAGAAATTACTTACCTCAATGTGCTAGGTGAAAACCCTCTTCCAAAAGCTCCAAAATCGCCCAAGAGATGAAAGGAATGAGCTAAATGATCTAAGTCTCGAAATTAATAGCTGTGCACAGGCCACAGATGTTGCATTTGCGACACCTGGTTCGCAAATGTAATGGTCACAAATGCGAGAAAACTATCGCAAATGCG
Organism: Nicotiana sylvestris; assembly: GCF_000393655.2. Classification (NCBI taxonomy): domain Eukaryota; kingdom Viridiplantae; phylum Streptophyta; class Magnoliopsida; order Solanales; family Solanaceae; genus Nicotiana; species Nicotiana sylvestris. Next base: position 57,703,891 of record NC_091060.1, on the reverse strand, counting down.
AACATGGGCCTCCTCTGCCAACGTCGCAAATGCGACCAATGAGTCACAAATGCGGACTCTGCTGAGGCTGCAAATGCGACCAAAACATCGCAAATGTGGACTCTTTCTCAGGTCAGGCTCCATCGCAAATAGGAAGACTTTCTCGCAAATGCGAACAATTTCTCGCCCGTAACTGCTGCCAAGAACACCAGAAAATATGGTGTGCTTTCAACTCCTCCCGCACGTCCGAAACTCACCCGAGGCCTCCGGGACCCCCATCGAATCACACAACTTAGTCCCATAACATAACACGGACCCACTCGAGGAGTCAAATCACATCAAACAACATCAAAATCCTAAATCACACCTCGATTCAAACTTAATGAACTTTAGAACTTCAAACTTCTTCATTTGATGTCGAAACCTATCAAATCTCATCCGATTGACCTCAACTTTTGCACACAAGTCATATTTGACATTGCGGACCTACTCCAACTTCCGTAATCGGATTCCGACCCCGATTCCAAAAAGTCCACTTCCGGTCAAATTACTCAAAAACCTTCAAATTTTTATCTTTAGCTAAATGACTCCAAAATGACCCACGTACCTCCGAATTCACTTCTGATCGCGCTCCCAACACCAGAATCACCATACGGAGCTATTCCCATCCTCGAAATCCCAAACGCACAATGATAACACTGAAATGCACTTCAACCCAAACTTATGAAATTCTTCCAAAAATGCTAACTTCCATAATAGGTGCCGAAACATTCCCGGGTCTTCAAAAACTCAATCCAGACATACGCCCAAGTCCGAAATCATCATACGAACCTGCTGGGACCTTTGAATTCCGATTCCGATGTCGTTTACTAAAAATCCAATCTTAGTCAAATTCTTTCAACTTAAAGCTTCCGAAGTGAGAATTCTCTTTCCAATTCAACTCCGAACTTCCTAGAATTCAATTTCGACCTTGTGCAAAAGTCATAATACCTGAAGTGAAACTGCTCATGGCCTCGAACTACTGAACAACATGCTAGAGCTCCAAACGTCCGGTCAGATCGTTACATTATCTCCCACTTAAACATATGTTCGTCCTCGAATGTGCTAAGAACTATACTAGAGTTGTCCGAAATCATTGTTTAACACCTCGTGCACCTACCTGTGCTACTATAACCCAGTTGAGCACATTAGCTGGATCAATTCTGAAGATATTCCCTTTTATTCAAGCAAATAGGTTTAGAGCCCAATTCCAACATCCGAAATTCTTTGTCAGGCCTGCTTCCAATATATGAACACCGTATCAATCACTACTCGAGGTACCAGAACATGATTGCATACCTTTGCTGAATTCTCACCATGTACCACATCATTAACATGACCATAATAACATTCTTTGATCATAATAATCGACATTCCACAAATCTGATCCTAACTATGCACCTCATGATATATATAAGTCTTATTCCCACTCTCGCAATACCACCACGATGGAAGAGATGTGTAGAAATTTATAACCAACCGCCGAGTCAACAAATCATTGAGTCTATACTTCTGACAAGAACCGTTACCACATTCTGAACCAAATAATGATCTTTGTTCCTTAATATAATTCATATAATCCAACTGCGCTGATCCAAGATCTAATAATCTCGTCCCACCCAGTACGAACTGCTCAGGCAATAAGCCACCCCGGTCATGATCAAAAGTCACATATGATGCCACAACGTGCCAATAGGCTACAAGCTTGAACATGATATATAAGGAAAACGAACTCTGGAAGGGACTACTCAACTCACGCAACTAATATGAACTCTCCTCAGAAAATGGGAAACAAAACACACAAAAATAGATATAGGGAACTGTACTCAACATTGCACTATTACGACATGCAACCCGATTCAAACAACATACCTGTGGTGGCGTGCCACCCGATTCATACAAAAAATCCATATAAGGAGATACATACCGAGCTAAATTGCTCATTGCTATAAAGTAGCGAATATCGATCACAAGCACGCTAAGTGCACAATAACATTCCTGGGGAGACATATAGCACCATAAGCTAACAAACTCAAGCACTACTGAGGGGCGATATATGTTCTGAAACTCAAGAGCCATCCTCCTCACATAACACTATCGATAAGCAGAACCTCAATGCATAAGAAATTTAGTAAGCCGTCTCACAACTCACATGGTGCAATATAGCATCACATGAAATAGCTGACGACGAAATAACACCCAACATTTGAATACTCCCCCATAAGGAGCGCATTGCTAAAATGAACACATCTGGCATGATACAGAGCCCGCATTCATATTTAAACCCATCACAGATCTCAAGCCGATTCTGATCGCACCGTACTAGGCTACCAACCTTTCAAGGGTCCATAATGACCCCTCTTTACTATAACTCACAAGGACAACCATCATAATCGGAATAAACCTCCACAGTCCACAACCCAATAAACCGAGTGCCCTCCAGGCAGAAGTTCTCAAATTAGTGATATTACCGAAATATTCATACTTGGTTTAAATCTTTAATCAATCAAGTGACTACATGTCATACCAATTCAACCTTCCCGTGGGATGCACTCTCACGACCTTCCGCATCAGGTAACAAGTCTGCACATCCATACCACCGGCTGCACCTAACATTCCAATATGCGATATTACAAGATTTTCATCATAACTCCGGAAACACTAATAGATTAATACTTTATCATATAGAAACTTTTCACTTAACTCACTTCAGGAGAACCATAGCAACACACAAGTGAATTCTCATAACCATAGAATATGCAAATCTTCAAGTAGTGGTCTGAGCCACCATAGCCCTTCTGGGATCCGCCTACACATAACATGCCATAATACTAGAATACTTCTGAATAAAATAAAATATGGTTGCCGACAATCCTCACACGTACCATCACAAATCACTTGCATAACTTAATCACACTGAAGGAACTGATCACTGCCACTAGTATGCCAATTCAACCATGGCTAACCAATCCAACCTCTTCCAATTTATCCTTAATTTCCTTAGAATAATAATAACATCCTTCAACACATAACGAACTCAACCCGCACTCATCCCGAGTGGCCTTGTAACACGAGATCATGCTGTCTCAAATTTCACGAACCACCTCATAACTTCTTTGTGCGCATATTTACATCTCAAATGGTACATACAATCTGATAATTCCTCTACAAATTCGAAGGCATTTCCTCTCATTCCCCCAAATGTTACACTGCAATCCAAAGATATCATAGAACATTCCAAGCCTCTTTTCATAATCAGCTGCAAAAGCTCGATTTTTAACCATACTTATGGGCTCAAAATCATTAGGCACCACACTATAACTTTTGAATCCACTAGGACCGTTGTTGAGAGCCACCCACTCTAACTTGGTCCCGAATATAATCAACTCCATGAATCTTCTAGCACATGAACACCCTCTCGACGAAGCACTCGGCCGAATCACTTTCCTTGAAACCCGCATCTACACAAGGCATAAATCCTGAATCTTTCCCCAAATCTGAACATAAGTCAATAAGGACAACACTATAGCACATCTTTAACAATTCCTTTGCTCAAATTACCTCTTATGTTCCTTTCCCTTAGCTGAAATAACCCATCTATATGCTAATAACCAGAAATCTCACAAATAGACAACCATGCAATCCACCCGTAGGTGGTGGGACTCTCCCACTCAACTTGAAGCCACTACTACACAACTTTGGAACCCACCAAGATTCTTTATCTCTCATTGACATAACCTTGCGCAATCCACCGCCAAATTCCTCGAAATCATTCTGTTAGCATTTCATGAACACTCTGAATCTCAAACAACATTCACATATTCAACTTCTTACTGGATAGCCAGTAGGATTCTTCGCAGAAGCTTCACCAACCACGCGATTGTTGATCTGCTCATAGGAGATAACCCCTTGTAGAAATTACAAGTCATCATCCCCCAACAACGCTGCAATGCACCATTATTACGAAATCAGTAACCCATCCTAAGCCCATGCTCATTCACTAGCTGTACTTGCCTGTTCATTCCTCATGGACATCCACTAAAATACACGGTAATATCTCCCAATTCAAAGTTATGTTGCTCCTCTCCTCATATCAAGCATCTCATTTTTGTTGCATCCAATCTGTCGCCGTATAATAGTCGATGATTCAAATTAAGCCCGTGGACTCAATCATTGTCCACTAAAATTCCCAAATCGCTCCAAACATTTCCTTAAGGTATGCAATTACCCTTCCATTGAACTCAAATGCTACTCTGCCACTCTTCCAATTTGGGCAAACTCACTTCTTTAAGAAACTACTCGACTTCCGCTTCTTACACCCGGCCTTCTAGAAGTTTAACCACAGCATGACACTCCCCACGTGTCCTTCCCCATCTTTTGCTGCCCAGTTGTTACCTTAAGTCAAATCTATCTCTGACAATCGCTTCGCCAATACTATTTCACAATATCTTGCCCCAAAGGTGAATTGGAGAAGACCATGACACCGGCGAACTTAACACATCCAATCGAGGACGATGATACCATGTCGCAGATGAAAATTCCACCACACTTGAAAACACCGAGTTTTGTTACTCCATCAACCCAAACCTGGTCATTCATAGTCCGATTGACCTTCCTTCGCCGAAAATACAACACTGAATCTCTTAATCATGCACTGAGAAAACATCCTTCCAAGTTATTCACTGACCCAACACATATGCAAGTATCCTATCATCACGTCAATATCGTGCGATAACCAATCATAAACAATCAAAGCAATCCATACATAGCCTCAAGCTCTCAGAAGTGCAGCTACCAAGCTAAAATGACAGAATATCCTTCCGCAAGGCAACATCAATAGCCCAACCAACCATGTCGGGGAAAACATCTCGCACCATATCTGTAGTACCATTGTAATTCTTCAATTATTGATTTATAATAAGTGTTTTGCATCACATAAGATTGAGTAGGAAGGAAACAAGGACATAAGCCTCGAAGGAATCAAACCGAACGATGAGGAACCAAGAAGGAAAGTGCTCCTAACAGCCCTGTAGCCTCTCGAAGATTAGTACAGACGTCTTCGTACCGATCTGTAAGACTCTACTAGACTCACTCATGACTCGTGAGACCTAAGGGAATCTAGTGCTCCGATACCATATTGTCATGACCCAAGATCCACTAAGGGTCGTGATGGCGCTGGACATACTGTCAGGCAAGCCAACACCAGGAAGTTAATTAAATTCCCATTTTAGTATTTGTTGAAATCATTTTCTTTATACATTAAACAATAATTAATAAAATTCACAGAAATAAACATGAAGTCTTTAAAAAAATTAATGTTATATTATCTCATAATCATCCCAGAACACCGTGTCACAAGTGCATGAGCAACCACTAGGAAATCAAATAAAGTACAATAACTGTCCGGAATACAATTTGGACAGAAAGTAAATACAATACACTGAAAGAGACTACGCTCGCTACGGGTCACCTCGAGGAATGCAGATCACCTAAGTCTCTGTATCAACCATGCTGCTACGCCCACTAGGCCACTAGAGATACATGTGCCTGTGCAACAAAAATGCACAACAAGTGTAGCATGAGTACAAAAACAACGTGTACTCAGTAAGTATCCCGTCTAATCTCTAAGTTGTAGAGACGAGAGATCGACTTCAACAATTACTAATGGTCCAATAATGATATATCGACAATATAATAAATCGAGGATTTTATAAAAATGCTTGTAACTCAATAGCATGAAGCGAGTAAATATTTCTTCCGTTTATAGGAAATTTTCCAAATTCATTTTTTTCATCATTTATACATTTATCTCAGATTAGGGAGAAATAAATATAAACATCTATAAATCTCAAGGCAAGCAATACAAGCAAGCGCAAATCATGTCGAGGTCGTACGACCCGATCCAACAATATTTAAATTATGCATTGCTAGAGGGTCGAATGGCGCGAACCATAGATGCATCTATTAATCTACCGAGGCATTCGGCCTGTTCCAAAATATATAAACACATTCAAACAGTCAAACAAGATTTCATCAAGGAGCAATAATCCAAGAAAAGGAAATTTCTCTTTTAAAAATCAAGAAACGATGACTAGTCTTTTAGAAATTTATCTACATGTTCGACATGTTTTAAGCATTTTTAAATGACAACAAGATTTCAAATATTGCAAGTAAAACATGCTTTTGGGTCCTAGACTACCCGAACTTAAGCATAATAGTAGTTACGCACGAACTTTCATCACCTCGTACGTATATATCCCCCACAAACAGAAGCACAAATCCAATTAATTCACCTATGGGGACAATTCCCTCTTACAAGGTTAGAAAGGAGACTCACATTGCTCCGAAGCCTATATCTCAATTCAAGAATGCGCTCAAACCTCTAAGTTTGAGCCGAACGATCCAGAGCTATTCAAGTGGGATAAGAACTAGTCAATACATGCTCAAGAGTTCACATTCTAATTATTAAACTAATTGCCCAACCCTAAATGCAAGGTTCCTAAAATTCATCTCCGGGCCCACGTGCCCGGATTCCAAAAATATTTGAATAAAGTTGTTACCCATAACCTAAGGATCAAGAATATATGATTTCTTCTAAATTCTATAACAAATTTCGTGATTAAATCTCATTTTTGTCAAAACCCTAGGTTCTCACCTAAACCCTTGATTTTCCCTAATTTTTACATGTCAATCTACCCATAATCTATGTATTTAAACTCACGTTGTGTAGAAATTACTTACCTCAAAGTGCTAGGTGAAAACCCTCTTCCAAAAGCTCCAAAATCGCCCAAGAGATGAAAGGAAATGAGCTAAATGGTCTAAGTCTCGAAATTAATAGCTGTGCACATGCCTCAGATGATGCATTTGTGACACTGGTTCACAAATGCGACAAAACTATCGCAAATGCGAACATAGGCCTCCTCTGCCAAGGTCGCAAATGCGACCAATGAGTCGTAAATGCGGACTCTACTGAGGTCGCAAATGCGACCAAAACATCGCAAATGCAGACTCTTTCTCAGGTCAGGCTCCATCGCAAATGCCAAGCAAGGCATGAACCATACTTGTACCAAGTAACCAAAACTGTAAGACCTCAAAGGCATGTAAAAATTATAGACCTTACAAAAAGGCATTATCCCGACCTTAAAGTTAAGGCTATATATTCAAACTTGTAAGACCGCTAAAAAGGCATACCCTCGATATAGACGCCTAAACTACTTCACTCGGGGACTGAAAGTCTCTGGCCAAACACAATAACTACGGTCACAAGGCTATACCAGCCAAACTAACGTGACTCGGGGAAGCCCGACCATCGCTATCAAATCACAAGCCTTCAAATAATTTGAAAATACTTCGAAAAGAACCAGTTAAACAGGCTACTCTCGACATAGGCAAAAGAGTTTCGACCATGTCGGCTCCAAACTAAAGGCTTCAAAAAATTCAGCCACCGAGCAAAACCTCTCGAGGTGCTCGTTCATCGCTACATAACGACTCACAATTGAGGATTTAGCAAGCCGTCGAAGAGTCGAGCGAACACAAAAAATTCAAAATCATTGACAAGGGAAAACAAAGCCTAAAGCGGTCATAATGACCCTACGCATAAGATCCACTGTCGCCAGCCCATATTAAGAGGTCGTACCGACCCTACGCGTAAGAGCCACTATTGCCAGCCCATGTAAATAGGTTGTACCGACCCTACGCGTAAGAGCGTAAGAGCCAGCCTAAAAACATGAGGAACAATGAGCTCGAGTCAAAATTCGGCTTGAAGACAAAGCCCGAAACAGTTCACTAAATACGCCTAAAGGTAAATGTGTAAGAACCTGCGAGCCAGCCTAACGAGCCCCAGGGCCGAACTGTAAACCTAAAGGTTTTTTCTCAAAGGCCAATTCTCCTGGCTAATCATTGACAAAACGTCAAAACTCAAAAACAAAGAAGGGCATACACAAGAAAATAGAAATACATGGAAGGAGAAAACCGAAAGGTTTCTTTATATACACACGTATGAAACTATGCAAAGGTTGCATTTTCAAAAGTTCTCCAAGAACACTGTACAAAGAATCAAGAAAAAAAGGTCTAGTCTACGTCCCCCTCGGGGACTGTGGCCCGTCGGCTTTTTCCTTATTATCCTCGGCATCAGACAAAAGGAACTTGGCATTGTATTCATCTGCCTTGTCCTGCGCTATCTCCTCTAAGAGATCAAAGCCCCTAGCATGAATCTCTTCGAGTGTTTCCTTCCGAGATTTACATCGGGCATACTCATTGCTTTTGCTCTCCCGATCGGAAGCACCGCTCAATTTAGCTCGAGCATTAGCAGCGTCTTTTAAGTGGACAACCACTTTCTTATCGGACTTAGCCCGAATCTCTTCAGCTTCAGCCCGGGCATCCACGACCTCGGCCTTCATCTTCAAAAGATCAGACTCGAGACTTGAAATCTTGCTTGTCTGAACCAAGCTGTTTTCACGGGCATTCCAAACCTGTATTTTGAGAGCAGAAACCTTAGCCAAAGCATTCTTCTTGTCCGCGATATGGGCATCCATCTGAGCCTCAAGCTTGTCGCACTCACGCTTGGCTTGACTGACTTCACCCCAAAGGCATTCCAGGTCCTCTGTCTTTTTCTACAACTGAAGTAGACAAAACATTAGCCTCAAAATATGGAAGAAGAAACACGCACCCCCTTGGAACAAAAATTACCTGCCCCTCGAGGTAGCTTTCATAGTTCTGACTTCGACTCGCCTCATACCGCAAGTGTGCCAACTCGTCTTCCCTTTATTCGCAAAGAAGCCTGAGGGATTTCTCCCCATCCACGGCTTTTCACAGCGTGGCCTCACAGCGAAGCAGCTTAGACTTGAGCTTGTTAAAAGCCTATGGAAGAGAAACTTGATAAGAGAGTGAAAATTTCAAAAACTATAAAACCAATACGATTGGCTAAAACTCACCACAGAGTAGAGCCGCTGAGCATCCTCAAAAGTCAAGAGCACATCTACTAGCTCGGCTCCATCAACCCCAGCAGAACCACTCCCAGTTGGTATACAGTCACCCGATATATACGGCCCCTGGCTTTAAACATCCTCGAAGTGCCTTCGACGGGAAATGAAGTCGGCGGCAGAGAACCATCACTCTTCGAGGTACCTTCGATGAGAAAAGAAGATGGCAGCAAAGGAAGGACCGTTTTTCTAAATCCAGAGATCTTGGGCGCTACAGGATTGGGTGATACATCCTCTCTGAGCCTCCGGCCTGGACTCGTCTTTCTACAAGCACTGTCGCCCTGCGAAGGCCCCTTTTGCTTGATATTGTCATTCCTCAGTCCCAAAGCTGACGATACTTCTCCGATAGGGCACGATCTCACCTCGAAGAACTCCCCAATGCCTACGATGACAGGGTTAGTACGCATAAAAAGAAAGTGCCTTTCAAAAAGGGAGCAAATCACATAGCACGTACCGTGGTGTTTTGCCTCCCACCTACCCTAAGACAAGTCTTTCCACCTACGCTCATCATAAGTCGAGTAGGTCTCCAACTTCCAAGCCCAATCCGTCAGGACGGGGACCTCATATGACATCCATGGAATTGTTGCAGAAAGGGAAAGAAATGCGCATTTACGGAGCCTACCTCTGCCATAAACAAAACAAAAAAGGCAAAAGTGTACCACTTACGTGTAAAATTCCATTCCTCAGGAAACGACAAAAACTCAGCGGGGATAATGTCAATAATCCGTACTCAGATAAATCGGCTCATCCATACCCGATCCCCATCTTCTTCATTGTCGACAATGAAGGGCCTGGTGGATCGGCATCGTAGGGTTAGCAGGCCTCGATGGTGAAAAGTCCGGTACAACCTGATAAGACGACTAAGGGTGAACTCGAGCCCTGCTTCCTCCGCAAAGAATCATATCATCAATACTATCCTCAAAAATAACGGATGAACATGTGCCAAGGTAGCCCGATACTTTCGACAGAAGTCGAGCACAACCCTATCAAGGGGACCCAGCATAAAGGGGTATGTGTATACGTTCAAAAACCCCTCGGCATGATCCATAATGCTCTCCTCGGGGGAAGGTACCTGCAGTACTACCATTTCCCCCCATCCACAATCTTTCCTCACTGACTCAAGGTGCCCCTCTCCTATGAAAGAAATAAACTTCAAGGCATACTCTCAATGACCCCGAACGTTGGGAGGTTTTTCTGACGAAAACTCCCCCTTCGAAACAAAATGTCCCGAGGTTGGCTCGCCCGGCACCAGCGGCAAACCACCAACCAGGCGGGAACCAGAGGTGGAACTTCCTCCTCCTTGCTGAACGGATCCCGGCATAGCAGCCATAACTGTGGTAAGACCAAACGCAGGAAAGAAGAACTCTAGGAAGGGGGATAGCTACCCAGGGTAGCGGAATCCTCAAAGGAAGGAAGAAAAACCTATATATAGAGAGAAAGTGGTAATTGTCCGCCTCCCTCAAAGGCCAATTAAAAAATACTGACTAAACCTTTATCGCTTTGGGAAGATGTACCAGCGGGATTGCCTTGGTCGTTTCATAACCATGTCATACAATTGACGTTGTCATACGATGTTTTGGGATCAAAGACCCCCGCATCAACCTAGCCTCGAGATGGTACCCAATCTCGAGGATTTCTGCTCCCATGACTGAAGGCTCTAAGGAGTCATTAATATCATTACAAGCCTCGAGATGGTTGATAACTAGGGATTCAAGTCTATTTTATACTCCTTTCTGCTTGAGTTTTGGATTAAAAATATATACAAGTAATCCGAAAGCTTACATGTTGTGCTTGTTTGTATTGTTTGGTCAAAATGTGACACAGATGTCAAAATCAACTCAAAAAGGAGTGAAACCTGCACAAGTGCCAAGAACAAGTCAAAGTACCGCTACAGTAGTAAATCCACCGCGGATGCAATAGACCCACCGCGACCGCAGTTCTTTTATCACGGTCTGCGGTGGCAAAGATCAGAGAGAATGCAATTCTAGAATTTCAAGCAATGCGGCCCGTGGTTGATTCTACGCGGCCGCGGTAGCCTCATCGCGGCCGCGGTCCATTTGTTGCGGTCCACGGAGAAGAGGTTCAGAGAACCTAAAGTTTCAAAGTTTTCAAGACACCGCTGACCGCGGTTGATTTTATTTGGCAGCGGTGAAGAAATCGCGGCTGTAGTAAATTTTTTGCGGTCCGCAGTGGCCAGATTCAGAGAACAAGATTTGAAGCCAAAAAACCTCACCGCGGCTGCAGTCCATTTTCTGTGGTTTGCAGTACGTTCATCAGGGATATTTTTGTCCAGAAAATTCGGCCTTGTATAAATACTTCTTTTTTAGATTTTTAGGTCATTTTATCGGTATATGAGCACGTGAACGTCGTTTTTAGCTATTTTGAGTAATTTTGTAGCTAGATTAACATTGAATCTTCAAATCTTAGCTTGTAATTATATTTTATGGGTTATTCTTCATCTCAATATCTGATTTCTTCCATTATTATATGTAGCTAGACCAGTTAGCTAGGGTTGTGGCTCAACCCTAGTGTGGGTATTTGATGTATCTCTTGTTTTAGGGCTTAGATGTTTATAGGTGGTTGATATTTGGCCTGATTTGTGTTTTTCATGTTGAATTAGTGGTTGCAGACACTAATTTGTGCCTTTTTGACTTGGGTTCTTCTTGAGAAAGAGAGCTTGAGTCTAGGAAAATCAGGCCAATAAGGAATTGGGGCATATTCAAGAGATTGATAACCCCAATTAAGGGGTTAAACCTAGAGATAGTAATACCTGACTTAAGCCTATATTGCTTGCACAATTTTGACACCCAATTGGTCTTGAGAAATCCAATTAGGGCAAAGTCACTCAAGCTACCGAGAGATATAGAGTGAGTAGTTTCGTGCATTGGCTATATCGCAATCCCAAACATAACAACTTTTTCTTAGGCTTTAGACCCCATCAAGTATTCACATAGGGTAAAGTCACTTCCCTAGTGCCTTTCCATAAATCAAGAAAACCTCACAAAAAGATATCATACTTAGCTTAATTTCAGCATCATTAGTGATAATCTAGATTTATGAACCATCAACTCATGTTTAGAAGTGTAAACAATTATTTTCACGTTACTAGTGTAGATAGGAACCCAATTCCCAAACATTCTAGCTCCCTATGGATTTGATCCCGACCTTCTCGGGTAAAAGCTGCATCGATCGCTCTTGCCACGCTGTAGTGGTGTAGGGTTGGACCCGATCACTTTTTGGCGCCGTTGCCGGGGAGCTAAACGGTTTTTAGCTATTTATATATCTAGTTTATGTGTAGTTTTTATTTCTTTCTTGTTTACTTACTTAAGTGAATTATCAATTCAGGTACAAAATAGCGGCAAACACTAACAATGACCCTCTTGGAAATGCTATTCCGAGAGAGGAGGTAGATGACAATATTGATGATGAGGTACCTATAGTGCCTCAAGCTCAAAGGAGAGGCCGCCAAGCCAATGATAATGTTCCATACCCTCCCCATCCACCTCCAAGAGTGGCTCCTCGGGTGCTTCCAAAACAAGGATATGCTAGTGCAATTTTCCCACCACGGATCCGGGCGGGCAATTTCCAAATGCAAAACTCAAAATAAGAAGCTTCGAACTGAAAAAAGAAGCTGCTAAAATGAGGTAAGAAGCTATGAAAGAAAATACGGAAGGTAAACTAAATATGTACAATATGGGATTTAAACGAATATACATAAGAGGGAATGAATATATACATAAGAAAGTAACTTTATATACAAACCAAGATTGCAAAATACGAAACGTGAAATAAACTGGTAAAATTATATACATACCAAAATTGAAAAAGCATAACAAAAAAGAAAATAGTATCATAATTACAGTCCAACATCATCAAAATAGGGCTACCCCCTCAAATGAAATCTAGCATTGTCCTCAATGCTAACTAGCCAAAAATAAGCTAAAAAGAATATAGAGAGTAAAGAAAATTCCCTATGGGTCCTCCATATGCATGGGGTCATGAGCCTGGGTCCCTAGGTCATGTGATTGCTTGGGAACCTATGACTGGATCCCTATAACTTGTGCCTGCTCTGGGACCTGAGGCTGGCTAGAGGAACCTCCATGCGGGTCCTCCAACACAATCACTGCATCATCTGCCTGGGGGATTACTCTCCTCCTCTTTGGTGCCCTCTCCAACTCCTGCTCCTGCTCTGTCTCTGTTTCTTTAGCATTACTATAGCTTGTGTTGTGAGAATTTGATTTGCAAGTCCAAGTCCCGTTCCATTGAGTCTAGAACTTGCCCTGAATGTTTGTCTAGGCGAAATCCTAAGCGTAGTTTTGACTTGAGAAATAATTATAGGCTCTCCTTGATCCGAATGGTATCTTGAAAATATCCATATCCTACCAATGATAATATCCCTAATCAAACCCTGTGATTTATAGCCCTTTTTCTTTCAAAGACCACGATACAAGCATTTACCCATTCTAAAAAGACCCTCTCTTGGCACCCGATCTTTTCTTAGCACAAGGCAAAAGCATAAGTTTGGGGGGAGAGACAAGGAATGCAAAAAGTAGTAAAAAGGTACAAAATGAAGAAAAAGAAAAGAAAAAATATAAAGAAAGAAAATCAAAAAGTCAAAAAGAATGAACAATGTAGAAGAAATGAAGGGATTCAATAAAATTAAAAAGATAAAAGACGTGGAAAGATTAGAAAAAAGAAAAAGGTTTGAAATGAGCAAGAAAGAGATATTGTGTGTCTCTCTAACCCCTAAGAAAGAAGTAAATGACTCAAAGAGTCAAGAGAATCTGTGCCAAAATGAATCAAATGAAGTGCTTAAGGGAGGATTAAACCTTCTTAGACCAAATATATCCTACCCAGAACCAAAACCTTCATTGTATCCCCACAAAAGCCCTATATGATCTTAAGTTGAGTGAAGCTTACATTAGTGGTGACTCACATAAGGGGCAAGCTTATGGTAATTAGAGCCGGACTTATAACCTTTCTTTGAGAGAGATGAGTGTGTTTTCCACAACCCTCGTTCTGAGTTCTTCAATCTAAAAGTGAGGTTTTGCTTAAGGAAGAGTGAGGAGTATGAGTTTGGGTTCCACAATGACCAAAGTAGTAGAAAGAGTTTCCTTGATGAATTGAGTCAACTATTTCTTTTGTGTCGCACTAAAACCATGGTGCTTAAAAAGGTTGAATGTTGTTAATGATTCATTTGAATTGAGGGCAATTGTTAGTCCCAATTGAGGCTAGATGAGGTCACTTTAGGTCAGCTGAATTTTCTTGGTTTTATTCTTAAGGAGGTGGGACTTACTTTGTTTGCTTGAGGACAAATAAAAACTTAAGTTTGGGGGAGTTGATAACTAGGGATTCTAGTCTATTTTATACTCCTTTTTGCTTGAGTTTTGGATTAAAAATGTAAACAAGTAATCCTGAAAGCTTACATGTTGTGCTTGTTTGCAGTATTTGGTCAAAAAGTGACAAGGAAGTCAAAATCAGCTCAAAAAGGAGTGAAACCTGCACAAGTGCCAAGAACAAGTCAAAGCACCGCTACAACAGTAAATCCATCGCGGCTACAATAGACACATAGCGACCGCAGTTATTTTATCGCGGTCTGTGGTGGCAAAGATCAGAGAGGATGCAATTTTAGAATTTCAAGCGACGCGACCCGCGGTTGATTCTACGCAGTCGCAGTAACCTCATCCTAGCCGCGGTCCATTTTGTTGCGTTCCATGGAGAAGAGGTTCATAGAACCTAAAGTTTTAAAGTTTTCAAGACACTCATGACCGCGGTTGATTTTATACGGCAGCGGTGAAGCCATCAAGGTCGCAGTCAATTTATTGCAGTCCGCGGTGGCCAGATTCAGAGAACAAGATTTGAAGCCAAAAACCTTACTGCGGCCGTAGTCCGCGTTACCTTCTCCAGGGGCATTTTTGTCCAAAACATTCGGCCTTGTATAAATACTTCTTTTTTAGATTTTTAGGTCTTCTTATCGGTAGCTAAGCACGTGAACGCCGTTTTGTAGTTATTTTGAGTAATTTTGTGGCTAGCTTAACATTGAATCTTCAAATCTTATCTTGTAATTATATTTTATGGGTTATTCTTCATCTCTATATCTGATATCTTCCATTATTATGAGTAGCTATACCCGTTAGCTAGGGTTGTGGCTCAACCTTAGTGTGGGTATTTGATGGGTCTCTTGTTTTAGGGCTTAGATGTTTATGTGTGGTTGATATTTGGTTTGATTTGTGTTTTCCATGTTGAATTAGTGGTTAAAAATACTAATTTGTGCCTTTTTGACTTGGGTTCTTCTTGAGAAAGAGAGCTTGAGTCTAGGAAAATCAGGCCAACAAGGAATTGGGGCGTATTCAAGAGATTGATAGCCCCAATTAAAGGGTTAAACCTAGAGATAGTAATACCCGACTTGAGCCTATATTTCCTACACAATTTTGACACTCAATTGGTCTTGAGAAAGCCAATTAGGGAAAAGTCACTCAAGCTACCGAGGGGTATAGAGTGAGTAGTTTCGTGCATTAACTATATCACATACCCAAACATAACAGCTTTGCCTTAGGTTTTAGACCCCGTCAAGTATTCACCTAGGGGAAAGTCACTTCCCTAGTGCATTTCCATAAATTAATAAAACCTCACAAAAAGATATCATACTTAACTTAATTTCAGTATCATTAGTGATAATCTAGATTAGTTTGATAAGTTGGTATTTACCAACTTATCTTGTCTTTAAACCTATACTTTTGCTATGTTTGAGTGATAAAATCGTGTGTTTAATGTCATTTACTTCTATTTTATAGGTTGTTTGTGATTTAGAAGTAATGGTGAAGAAACCAAGTGAAAACAAGTCAAAAAAGAGCTAAAATAGACAATGAGAACCTGCCCAGTGATTTACTCTTTGCGAATGCGAAGGTCCATCGCGAACGGGAAGAAGTATGAAGTTAGACCTTCACGAACACAAAGTACCTACCGCGCACGCGGAGCATCAGAACTCAAACCTTCGCGAACATGAAGGATCAAGCATCATAACTTGAGGCTTTAACCCTCATTTTATAGATTCTACCTAGGGATAGGATTGAACTACTTGTAGCCATATCCGGGTGTGCTTAATCTCTTAATTGTTTTAGGGATAATTCAATTAGGAAGTCTTGTTGGTCTTCGGAAGAATCTAATAGAGAATTATTACCCGTGGCTAATTATCATAAACTTGCTCATATTTGTAAAATCGTGAAATACATTGGATCGTTACTTGAGTGAAATTCCCGATGCATCCATACTTGTAGCCATTGATCATTTTACTTGCTTTCTAGGTTAGTTTATATTTCCGTATTTAGGTATAGATATTTTCTCAAATCAATTCTAAGTGTTTGGCATTGTATAACAAGTGATAATTCTCTTACATTCCTAATCGCCAACATATTTTTCTCTGTGTGATTCGACCCCGACTCATAGTTGGGTATATTATATTGCATGCGACGGTGTCCATTTACTTTTTAGTAGTTGATTTGGACGTCATAGTGAACCATCAACGCATGTTTATAAGTGTAAACAATTACTTTGCACGTTACTAGTGTAGATAGGAACCCAATTCCCAAACATTCTAGCTCCCTGTGGATTCGATCCCGACCTTCTCGGGTAAAAGCTGCATCGACCGCTCTTGCCACTTTGTAGTGGTGTAAGGTTGGACCCGATCAATGGTACCCGATATCAAGGACCTCCATCAAAAAAGAAAAAAGGCTCTAAGGAGCCATTAATATCATCACAAGCCTCGAGATGGTACCCAATCTCGAGAACTTCTGTCAAAAAAAGAAGAAAAGCTCTAAGGAGCCATTAATATCATCACAAGCCTCAAGATGGTACCCAATCTCGAGGACCTCCGTCAAAAAGAAGATAGGCTCTAAGGAGCCATTAATATCACTAAGAGTCTCAAGATGGTGCCCGATCTCGAGGAGCCCTTTCAAAACGAAAGATAAGCTCTAAAGAGCTACTCATATATAAGCCCAAACTTGAGGTAGTATCCTGCCTTGAGGATTTCTGCTATTACGAATGCGGGTCATTCACCCGATTCTTTGGCCCTCGAGCTACCTGAGCTCGAGCCAGTTCACACTCAAGAATTACTAATGAAGCCTTAGGGCTACCTTCACTCTAAGTTCAAATCAAGTTTTTTAGGTCACCCGAACTTGGGCTAGATCTCACTCGGGGATTGTCCCTGAAGGTCCTAGGGCTATCTTTATTCTCATGCGTTTGAGAAAATTCTCCCTTGAAAACTACCAATGGGGTCTAAAATGAGCTAAGTTTGTTCTAAAAATCGAGGCCCCATTCTCACTCGATTCAAAGTCGCCAGTTTCGGCAGTCTAAGTCTGTACCAAATCGACCCGGACATGGTCCAAGAGACGGCAAAGGGTTTCAGGGAAAATCATATTGACCTATCAAGAACCGAGGGAATACCTATGCCCGGGTCTGGTATTCAGACCAATCGGTAGAGTCACATGCTCAGATTCTTCACAAACACAAATAAAAGAAAATTCGGCATAAATCATAGACAAATCAAAGAAACATCTTTGTATTAATAAACCATGATTACAAAAGACCATGAAGGGTCCTTACACATGATTACAAAAGCCTACAGAAACAAAGAAGCAATATATATATAAACTAAGAGTTTAATCTATTCTCGGGGGTGCGTCCTCGGTGACAGTATCTTCGAGAACCATTTCCTCGGGGGACTTATCTCGATCTTCCAAATGGCACCTTCAAGGATGAAGAAGAAGCAGAAAAAGATGAAGAAGAAGCAGAAAAAGATGAGGAAGAAGCAGAAAAAGATGAAAAAGTGGAGAGGGATGAAGAAGTGGCTGGATGAAAAATTTCGCGAGTATGGATCTCGCCAGCACTACTATTATGAAGTCACTTCTTGAGATGTTGCACCAGTGTAGGATGCAACAGTTAGTAGATGGCACCACCTAACTCCACGGAAAGCAAAAGGAGTAAGGCAATGCACCAGGTAGTTAAGAAAGATGAGTAGAAGTTCGTAGTCCGCATATCCTTTAATGCAAAGATAATTTGAGATTTCTCGCTCATTACCTCGGGCCAATAATAACAACAAATCAGTACAATCCCGCTCAGTAGGGGAAAGCTCTAGGAATGGGCCATGGCGTAACTGATGAGAACACTCCCATGTGACCTTAAGGTCACGGGCTTCAAACATGAGAAATAGCACTGGATGAGGACGAAGAGAAGAAGGGAGTAAAAAGGCTGTTGAAGAACGATTGAATGAAGTTTTGGTTCAAAAAAGCTTCCATTTATAGAAAAGGTGGCAGAACAACCGACGGCGCAATCAGTGTCTTTGGGAAACGTATCGACATGCGCAATCAATGCTTATTGGGAGACGGATCGGTGGCGATATTATCACCTTGAGAAAGTAAACCAGCACTACAATAAATGTTCCTAGAAAAGACGTATCGATCAGATGTCTCAGTTATCGCAAAAGCTGATGTCATAAGCATGACATCACCATAAGAGGCTCGAAGTGATCAGTGTCACAATCGTTTCTTATCATTTTAATCTAAGAAATGTGGGGACCATCTATATATGGTAAAATTGGAGGGCTCGATTTTATGATCGTTAGGGCGCCTCGTAGAGACCACCCCCGGGAAGCCCAAAGTTCAGCTCGGAGTTCGCCCCCAAGGGTTTTCATCGGTCGACCCCGAGGTAGTACAAATCAAAGGCTATGATGGACAGATGGGAAGTTCCCAAAGCAAGTGATTTAAGCTGACCTAGGTCTATTAGGCTAGGATGAGCCCATACCGTGGCATTAAATAGCTCTACCAGCTATATATCTTTGTAATAAATACATTTGTACTACTTTGGGATTCCCTCTCATATGTAAAGGGTATCCTTGTCACTTTGTGGAGGACACAAGATATTATTCTTACAACATTGAATATACAAGATATCATTCTTACAACATTGAATATACAAGATATCATTCTTACAATATTGAATATACAAGATATCATTCTTACAACATTGAATATACAAGAACATTCTCTTTACTCTCTAGCACATTCTCTCTTGACACTATTATTTACATTTATTGTTCTTCAGTTATTGCTCATAATTGGCCATAAAAAGCCGCAATCAAGTTTATCAGAACTGTTAATCCTCCGTCGACTGCCCTTAGTCGGGCATCCAACTCGATCTCGAGGCCCCGATTTCCAGCCATTTGGATTGATTATTGCACTATCTACGAGCCCTTGTCTGATCTTCTTATCTTACTTAGCATCTATTGTCTAAATAACTAGCATAAAAATAGATCACGTCATTTTAGAACCACAAAATCAAATCTAATTGTTATTACCATTTTCACGGTAAACAAAGTCAATCTTGGAAAATAACTCCAACAATCTTAGGAAAAGGAAAACATAACCTTAACTAAGTAGGAAAGTAATAAAGATTGTCCCAAGATATATGGAAATAAGTCCCAAACCAATCTTGGATAGAATCTTTAAAATCTTGGAATCTTGAAGGAAATTTTCAAGCAACTTGGCACCAACTTGCACTCAACATTTAACACACCTATTGTACCCTTCTTGAATATCGAGTAAGTCCTTTTTATGTTATAAAAACGTGACTTTTCTAGAACTTCATGGGCTGCAAGTTTGGACATAATTTAGGTGCCAAATTGGCCCAACAATGGCCTGATTTGGACCTTTTTCATAGGATGTTTCTTGGGATCTAATCCACCTTTTCTCGGAGATGAATTTGGGCCATAAAATATTATAACACCTATATAACTCATATCCCTTATCCTTAAGCTCTTCAAACTAACAACTTCTTTGATCGCTCATAAAGTCCAATGACCTTATTTTGCAACCTTTTAGTTTGAGATCTTGTTAAAGGCCCTTTTTGAGATTCCAAAGCTTCATCCTTATCCTTGAATATATTTGAGCTTCCTAGGATGCTATCATTCCCCTCTTCTTGAAGAAAGTTTGTCCTCGAATTTTGACCCTGCAAGAAAACGAAAACAGGCACTAGTAAATGGCATCCACTGATCTGAAAAAATGGTAGGAATAAAACAAGATAGTGACCATGTGTCCACTTAACCCAATTAATCCTAATAGGTGTAAATACTCCTTTATATACCATATGGACATCATCATCCCAATAAAATTTATGCCTACATAGATTTGTTCCATAAAAATCTCTCTTAAGTAGTTTAAAAATGTGCATGACAATGAAATTACAAAAGATTGATCGCGCATGCATTTAAAACAAGTATCTCTACCACATGTATCAAATAAGACACATTTATGATATAGACAAGTATCAATTACAAATCTCATGGATTCTTCTACATGTAATTTATTTAAAGAAGCACATGAATTGTTGTCACGATCCAACTTTTCCTCCGTTTGGGTATCGTGATGGCACCTAGTCTTAGGGTCTAAGTAAGCCTAACGCATACTACTAATGATCGATACCTGGATCTGCACAACAAAAATGTGCTGAAGAGTAGCATGAGCACACCATAGTTGTGCCCGGTAAGTATCAAGACTAACCTCGGTGGAGTAGTATGAGGAACAGTCAAGACACCTATCGGTCTAATAAATTGTATAAATATAGGAACAACAGAACATGATGTATATATAAAGACTACACGAAATGGCTAACAATACTACAATCACAATAAGGGAAGAAAACAGTAAGTAACAGCGGAAATACAAAAATAATGACATAGAAGAGCGAGCAAAAACACAAACCCAAATCCTAAATTCACAATACAGTAAAGGTAAGCAATAACTCAGATCCTACGACAATGTTCACATCAGGTCGTATCCAACAATTTCCATGAAGTACCGAATCTCGAAACAAATTATAGCTCACGAGTCCCAGTACCTAAAATCTAACACTTGACATCCTGTGCCCCCATCACACCTCATGGTCATGCTGACAACTCACTTGCTAACTACAACCACTCTCACATATATAACAAGTAAACGAGGGTGTGCATCTATACTCAGCAAAATCAGGAGGACTTCACATCCAATAGGAGGTTCAACTACGTGTATGTTTGTGCAAATGCTTTAACATAGCTCCTACAAGCTAATAAGCATAAGGAAAAGAATGGACAGCACGTAAGATGTTTCCTCACAACTTCCACGAGATAAAGCTCATTTAGGTAAGCGTACCACAACACAATATCAAACAACAAGAATTCCCCCAGGCCATCACAAATCATCACAAATCCCTGACATAGCCCACCTTGTCTCGCCATGTGTGCAAATAATAACATAATAAGTGCCCGGCTCGTTTTGCCACATGTGCATCATAATGTTCCCACACCTTGTCTCTCCACATGCGCAAACCACATATAAGCATATATATATACATACCTGCCTTGTCACACCGCATGTGCAATATATAAATAGTAGCAATAGCATGGCAGAAACCTCGTGCAACCTCATAACAACAACCGCACGGTAGAAACCTCGTGCATCACAATATAAACAACCACATGGCAGAAACCTCGTGCACCACCACCACAAGTACAACAACAACAACAACAATGACAATATATACAAGAACACGACAAGTAAATCAACTCAAGAACTTTTGATCACAAGGAAACAGTAAAACTAGCTCACAAGGAATAACCACAATAGAGAATACTAAGCGTAATAATAACAGCTCAAACAAGGGAGAAAATAATATGAAGCAATGATCCCACAATATGTAATTCAACAATAAGGAGGCTAACACGAATCAAATAATTCTAAATAAGGAAATGTCAACTAAATATAGGATATCTAAACATATTTTAAGGTTGGGCAATTTACGAAGAATATACAATAATTTCAATTAAGGATGAGCAGCGGGAAGATAATCATAACCTCAATTAAGACTAAACAATTACAGGGGAGATAATAATGATTTCCAATAAAGACGAGCAGTTATGAAAGATAGCATGACAATAGAAGAGGTAAAAATCTTCAGTTAAGCAAAATAAGAGTCAAATAGGAAATAAGAATGAATCATAAGCAATTAATTCCAATTAGAGCATGTAAAGGTGAAACTAGTAAGTGGAAAACTCAAGCATATCAAGTACACATTCATATACAGAGAATATAAGGACCTAAGAACCCTAAAAGGCCAATTTTTCCACAAATAAGTCCGAGCAGGCACTCGTCACCTCGCGTACATGAACTACAATCAAGATAGCAGACTCAAATCCTAAGAGGAAGTCCCCCACACAAGGTTAGGCAAGATACTTACCTCAAAGAAGACAAACCGAT
The DNA here is from genome assembly GCF_000393655.2 of Nicotiana sylvestris. NCBI lineage: Eukaryota > Viridiplantae > Streptophyta > Magnoliopsida > Solanales > Solanaceae > Nicotiana > Nicotiana sylvestris. The sequence continues at coordinate 57,681,606 of NC_091060.1, read as the reverse complement.
ACTCTAAAATGCACTTCTCGGGTGAAAAGACCTCCGAACGGCTCAAATCTAACCAAATTAACTTCAAAGCACAAATAAAACCCATAAGAAACTATTCTGGATCATAAAGTCTCAATCTTTAACAAAATCCAAAAATCGGTCCAAAAGTTGACCCCCCGGGCCGGCACCTCGAAACCCGACATATTTTACAAAAATCAAATACCCATTCCGATACGAGTTCAACCATAAAAAAATTATCAAATTCCAATACCATTTGGTCCCTCAAATCATAATTTTTCATTTTAGGAATTTTCTTCAAAAACCAACATTTTTTCCAACCCAAAACACAAATTAAATAATGAAAATGAAGATAAAATCATGGAATATGTTAGATTCTAGGTGAAGAACACTTGCCCAATAGATTTGTGTGAAAACCCCTCAAAGAGTCGCTCAAAACCGAGATCCACAAGTCAAGATATGAATAAAATGGTCTAACCCTCGATTTGGGAATATATTCTGCCTTCCCAGGGGTTGTTCTTCGCGTTCGCAACCCTTTTCTTGCGTACGCGATGACTAAATTCCTCGTCGGCGATTTCCAAACTCATTCCAGACATCCTTTAGTATAATGGTCATAACGTTTTGCACACAACTCTAAATGACAAATGGTTATATATTCTAATAACAAGACACCAAGGGCTACAGTTTCATAGGTTACTCATTTCCTGATTCATTATATATTTTGAGATATAAGCTTCCAAAGTTAACCCTGTACAACAGAGATTTTTGAACTCTTCCCGCACAACCTATATCTTAACTACCATAACTTTTTGTACACAAATCTAAATACCAATTAATTTACATTTTTGAAAACTACACACAAAGGGCTACAACTTTCCATTTTGCATCATCTCTAAATTCCTTATAGATTGTGAGATATGAGCCTCCGAATTTAGACCTGTGCAACCGAGATTTTCTTCTTTGCGGAAGTGAGAGACACTTCGTGAACGCGAAGAACAGAAGCCAAATTCTTCTTCGCGAACGCGAGAGGCTCCTCGCAACGCGAAGAACAACACCAGATATCAGATAATCCGCATCCAAAGTAGCCCAAAATGATCTGAAACACACCCGAACACACCCGAGTCCCCCGGGACCCTGTTTAAACACACAAACAAGTCATATAACCTAACATGGACTCACTCGAGGTCTCAAATCATATCAAACAATGCCGAAATGACAAATCACACCATGAATCGAACTATGAACTTCCAAATCTTCCAACTTCAAAAACTTGTGTTGAAACCTATCAAATCAACCCGAAATTATGTAAATTTTGCAGACAAGTCCAAAATGACATAACAGAGCTGCTCCAGCTCTCGGAATCGCATTCCGACCCCAATATAACAAAAGTAAACTATGGGTCAAACTTCTCCACATTCCAAACTTCAACTTTTCCAACTTTTGCCGAAAGGCCTCAAATTACCCTACGGACCTCCAAATTCGAATCCAGACGCACGACTAAGTCCAAAATCACCATACGAAGATATTGAGATCACCCAAAACCCATTCCGGGGCCGTTTACTCAAAAGTCCAATTTTGGTCAAATTCTCACTGTTTAAACTTCCAAAACTATATTTCTTCTTCCAATTTGACTCTGAATCATCCGTTAACTGAATTCAACCATGCACGCAAGTCGATACTCATATTATGAAGTTGTTCCAGACCTTACGCCGCCGAACAGAGCTTAATTTCTCAAAACGACCGGTCGGGTCGTTACATCCTCCCCCTCTTAAAGCCAACGTTCGTCCTCGAACATACCAAGATTCACCTTGAAGTCCTCAAGTCACTGAGTGCACACTTCCAACATACACCCGCTGGTGATCCCACGTTACCCCAATCCACATAAATTTGATGACACCATCTCAACTGAAATTTAGCCTTTCTAGCAATGCTGATAAGCCTTAGAACTAGAATTCTCACCTTCCATCCATTTCCAAAATACCCGATTCTAAATCCATACCCGGTATCAGTCTTAACCAGCTGCATCAATTCATGACAATGCCCATATAGTATAACCTTACAACATGGCACATCACACATAGGCCCACAGTAACATTTCTGATCATAATATTCGCTCAAAATCAAATTTAGCATCGGCCATAAGCCATATATTCAATAGGAACCTATTTCAAACCTCCACAACATTGGCGATGATACAATAACCACGAAAGCCACAAAACTAAACACCCGAATCACCAAATCTCAGCTAATACCAACGGGCACACACCCCACAAGCTAAAACTCAAGAAGCACAGAACGATAATGACTGAATATGGAAAGGGAAACACATAAGGGAACTATCAAACAAGCCCGACAAGCACAAATTTTTCTATCAATACTAATCTACAAAACAATCTAACAAGAAAGAATTAAAGCATATAAAAGAATCACAAGGATCTCATACTGACATAACTCCCACCGCGGTAAACAGCCCAGTCTCAACACATCAAATCACATGAAATCATGAGGGTCCCGCTGTCCACTCTGAATCACAAGTAGGGTATACATCAAACCAGCTGAAACTTTTCACTAGATCAGTTCCGTCAACAAAATTACAACATGTACTAGCTCCTACACCATTGGAGCATAAAAATCACAGCTCGTAGCCAAAAATACTCAGAAATCACATCAAACCTACCGAAATGGACAACAGGAATTTACTACTAGTCTCATAACTCTCGACAATGACTAGAAATAGACGACAGACACGACTATCACTCATAGAACCTCCCAATAGGGTAATTACTTAAAAAGAGTGCTAATCATAAAATGCACCCATAAATGGATCAACAAATAGGGGAACTCACCCCGATAAGTAGAACTGTAATGAACTATGGATGGTGCTCCTCTATAACAAACCAAAATCATACCTGAATGACATTTAGCTGGCGTAGCGGCCTTAAGCCTACTATATGAAACACATCAACGAGTCGGGACTCCCCCTCTTGGGCGCCCTCTACTCGCCTGAATACCTCGCTATGACACATCGGCCTAAAGTCTGGGACAATCTCTTACCATATGGCTAGTATCTCCACACTGAAAGCAACCTCTCTACTGACGAGGCTGTGGGAACTGTGAGGTATGGGTACTCCGAGACCCATGAACACCTAAGTCACTATGCAAAGCCTGAAGCGCGAACTAAACTGGATGATCCACAAAACCTCTACCATGTCGCACCCTGCCTCCAAAATAAGGACCAGCAGATCTCCCTGGTCTACGAGGCCTCCTCGTCTCCTCAAACTCTCTCTCCTAATATCGTCTTCCCTCTCTCTCATGGCCCCACCTGTCCTCTCTCTCCTGGCCTCACCTGACCCCTCTCTCTTCTCTCTCTCGAGCCAGCATGCCCTCCACCGTCCTAGAAATACTCACAGTCTACTGATACAAAATATCTATCTCCAACTCCCGGGCCATGCTAGTCCTGATGCTAGGAGGAAGGCCCTCAATGAACCGGTGGACCTTCTCCCGAATAGTAGAAACCAAAATTGGCGCATGTCTGGACAAATTACTAAATTTGACGGCGTACTTCGATACTGATATAGTGCCCTGGTGCAGTTGATCAAACTCCACACACCATGCATCCCGAAGGGACAGAGGTACGAACTCTCTCAAGAACATCTCTGAAAACTGAACCCATGTAAGTGAAACTGACTCGGCCGAGCTACCCAACTCATATGCCCTCCACCACTAATAAGCCACTCCCGTAAGCTGGAACGTAGTAAAAGCAACCCAACTCATCTCAACAATACCCATAATGTGGAGAATGCGATGGCACTCCTCCAAAAAAACCTGTGAACTCTCTGAAACCAAATCTTTGAAGGTAGAAGGGTCGTACTTCTTGTACCTCTAAAGACTAAGCTACTCTTCTTCAGATGTTGCTTCCCTGACTACGGGCTGAACTGGAACCACAGGATGTGCTACCATGACGCTTGGAACCTGACCAACATGAACTTGCTTCTCTAGAGTGTGGGCGGCGGGAGTCTGAGTCCTTCCCCCGGTTTGTGAAGTAGCGAGTGCAGACGGAATCAACCCCGCCTAAGCTAATGTACAAAATATGCTCAGGAATTGTGCTAAGGTCTCCTGAAGTTCGTAGGTAACAGTAGGCGCCTCTGGTACCTGCCCCCCAACTGGATCTATTGGCGGCTCCTCAACAGCTGCTCCGGTAGGTGCTTTAGCTGTGGCACGTACTCCTTATCGGCCTATGTCTCTGCCTCTAGCGACACCTGCTCCGGGAGCAGCGTCATCGATAACTGCAGCGCATGTCCTCACCATCTGTGAGAGAATGGAATGATAATAGTACACACACCAAGATCAATAAGCTCACACGATAGGAATGAAAGAACTAAGATTGTCCTAATAGCTCTGTAGCCTCTCAAAGATAAGTACAGACGTCTCCGTACTGATCCGCAAGACTCTACTAAACTCGCTTATGACTCGTAGCACCTATGAACCTAGAGCTTTGATACCAACTTGTCATGACCCAACATTCCCTCTATTTGGGTATCGTGATGGCACCTAGTCTTAGGGACTAGGTAAGCCTAACTCATACTAAAATACCACAATAATAAATGAAATTTAATAGTCTGGAAGCAGAAATCTCTACAAAATTTATAATTCCCAAAACCCGGTAGTACAAGTCATAAGCTCTACAGAGTTAGCTACCACTTCTAAATATAACTGTTCGGGAAAGAGTGAAAACAGGTGAATACAAGTAAGAAGGTGACTTCGAAGCCTGCGAACGTAGTAGCAGGTTTACCTTGAGTCTCCATAAAAATGATCCGCACAGCTACTAATGATCGATACATGGATCTGCACAACAAAAATGTGCAGAAGAGTAACATGAGCACACCACAGCGGTGCCTAGTAAGTATCAAGACTAACCTCGGTGGAGTAGTGACGAGGAATAGTCAGATACCTACCGATCCAATAAACTGTACAAATATAGAAACAACGGAACATGATGTATATATAAAGACTACACGAAATGGCTCACAATACTACAATCACAATAAAGGAAGAAAATAGCAAGTAACAGCGGAAATACCAATATAATGACATAGAAGAGCGAGAAAAAACACAAACTCAAATCCTAAATTCACAATATAGTAAAAATAAGCAATAACTCAGATCCTATAACAGTGTTCACATCAGGTCTTATCCAACAATTTCCATGAAGTACCGAATCTCAGACAAATTACAGATCACGAGTACCAGTACCTGAAATCTAACACTTGGCATCCTGTGCCCCCATCACACCTCATGGTCATGCTGACAATCACTTGATAACTAGAGCCACTCTCACATATATAACAAGTAAACGAGGGTGTGCATCTATACTCAGCAAAATAAGGAGGACTTCACATCCAATATGAGTATTCAACTACATGTATGCTTGTGAAAGTGCTTTAACATAGCTCCTACAAGCTAATAAGCATAAGGAAAAGAACGGATAGCACGTAAGATGTTTCCTCACAACTTCCACGAGATAAAGCTCATATATGTAAGCGTACCACAACACAATATCAAACAACAAGAATTCCCCCAGGCCATCACAAATCAATCCTTGACATAGCCCACTTTGTCTCGCCATGTGTGCAAATAATAACATAATAAGTGCCCGCCTTGTTTTGCAACACGTGCATCATAATATTCCCACCTTGTCTCGCCACATGCGCAACCCACATATAAGCATATATATACATACCCCTCCTTGTCATGCCGCATGTGCAATATATCAATAGTAGCAATAGCACTGCAGAAACCTCGTGCGACCTCATAACAAAAACCGCACGGTAGAAACCTCGTGCACCACCACAACAAGTACAACAGCAACAATGACAATATATACAAGATCATGACAAGTAAATCAACTCAAGAACTTTTGATCACAAGGAGACGGTAAAACTAGCTCACAAGAGATAACCACAATAGAGAATACTAAGCGTAATAAGAACAGCTCAACAAGGGAGAAAATAATAAGAAGCAACGATCCCACAATATGTAATTCAACAACAAGGAAGCTAACACGAATCAAATAATTCCAAATAAGGAAATGTCAACTAAATATAGGATATCTAAACTTCTTTTAAGGTTGGTCAATTTACGAAGAATATACAATAATTTTAATTAAGGATGAGCAGCGGGAAGATAATCATAACCTTAATTAAGAATAAAAAATTACAGGCGAGATAATAACTAATTTCCAATAAAGACGAGCAGTTATGAAAGATAGCATGATAATAGAAGAGGTGAAAATCTACAGTTAAGCAAAATAAGAGTCAAATAGGCAATAAGAATGAATCATAAACAATTAATTCTAATTAGAGCATGTAGAGGTGAAACTAGTAAGTGGAAAACTCAAGCATATCAAGTACACATTCATACACAGTGAATATAAGGACCTAAGAACCCTAAAAGCCCAATTTTTCCACAAATAAGTCCGAGCACGCACTCGTCACCTCACATACACGAACTACAATCAACATAGCAGACTCAAATCCTAAGGGGAAGTCCCCCACACAAGGTTAGGCAAGATTCTTACCTCAAAGACGACAAACTGATACCCTAAAATGCACTTCTCGGGAGAAAATACCTCCGGACAGCTCAAATCTAACCAAATTAACTTCAAAGCACAAATAAAATACATAAGAAACTATTCTGGATCATAAAATCTCAAACTTTAACAAAATCCAAAAATCGATCCAAAAGTCGACCCCCCGGTCCCGCACCTCGGAACCCAACAAATTTTATAAAAACCGAATACTCATTCTAATACGAGTTCAACCATAAAAATTTATCAAATTCCGATACCATTTGGTCCCTCAAATCATGATTTTTCATTTAAGGAATTTTCTTCAAAAACCAACATTCTTCCTAACCCAAAGCACAAATTAAATGATGAAAATGAAGATAAAATCATGGAATATGTTAGATTCTAGGTGAATAACACTTACCCAATAGATTTGTGTGAAAAACCTTCAAAGAATCGCTCAAAACAGAGCTCCACAAGTCAAGATATGAATAAAATGGTCTAACTCTCGATTTAGGAATATATTCTGCCTGCCCAGGGGTTGTTTTTCGCGTTCGTGACCTTTATCTCGCGTTCGCGATGACTAACTTCCTCGTCAGAGATTTCCAAACTCATTCCAAACAACCTTTAGTATAATGGTCATAACGTTTTGCACACAACTCCAAATGACAAATGGTTTGATGTTCTGAAAACTATACACCAAGTTCTACAATTTCATAGGTTGCTCATTTCCTGAGTTATTATATATTTCGAGAAAAAAGCTTTCAAAGTTAACCCTGTGCAGCAGAGATTTTCGAACTCTCCCTGGACAGCCTATAGCGTAACTACTATAACTTTTTGTACATAAATCTAAATTCCAATTAATTTAAATTTCTGAAAAATAGACACAAATAGATACAACTTTTAGTTTTGGATTATTTCCAAATTCCTTATAGATTGTGAGATATGAGCCTCCGAAGTCAGACCTATGCAACCAAGATTTTCTTCTTCGCGAATGTGAGAGACACTTTGCGAACGCGAAGAACAAACTTCCAGAAGCCAAATTCTTCTTCACGAACACGAGGGGCTCCTCGCGAATGCGAAGAACAACACTAGATGTCATATGATCTGCATCTAAAGTAGCCCAAAATGATCCGAAACACACCCGAGTCCCCCGGGATCCCGTCTGAACACATAAACAAGTCATATAACCTTACATGGACTCTCTCGAGGTCTCAAATCATATCAAACAACGCTGAAACGACGAATCACACCATGAATCGAACTATGAACTTCCAAATCTTCCAACTTCAAAAACTTGTGTCGAAACCTATCAAATCAACCCGGAATGATGCCAAATTTTGCGGACAAGTCCAAAATGACATAACGAAGCTGCTCCAACTCTCGAAATCGCATTCCGACCCCAATCTCACGAAAGTCAACTATGGGTCAAATTTCTCCACTTTCCAAACTTCAACTTTTCTAACTTTAGCTGAAACGCCTCAAATTACCTTACAGACCTCCAAATCTAAATCTAGATGCACGCCTAAGTCCAAAATTACCATACAAAGCTGTTGAGATCACCCAAAACCCATTCCGGGGCTGTTTACTCAAAAGTCCAATTCCAGTCAAATTCTCACCATTTAAACTTCCAAAACCAGATTTCTTCTTCCAATTTGACTCTATCTGTTAACTGAATTAAACCATGCACGCAAGTCGATACTTATATTATGAAGTTGTTCTAGATCTTATGCCGCCGAACAGAGCTTAATTTCTCCAAAATGACCGGTCGGGTGGTTACAATTCTCAAGAAGGTTAGAAAAACCCATAATTCCCAAAATAAAGTTTCAATACATTCAAGCTCAAGATTATAATTTTCTCTAATAATATTCGCAACATCAATGGATTCTACACAATTGCTCAAATTGTCGTAGAAAGAGTCATAGATAGGTTCATGAAAGAGTACTTGATCACAAGCGTCACAATAATCATGCATATCCTCTTTACTAGTAGCAAATACTTTTACAAGCTCACAGTCAACATGGCTTAAAGAATAACTCTCTGTCACACAACGAAAATCATGTTCTAGCAATTTATCACATAAAAGCTTACTAGACACTTGAATAAGTGAAGAAGAAATATTAAAACCATTCGCAAGCCTCTTCTCATAAGTTTTATGCCTCCTTCTACCAAGTTGGAATTTATAATCATCTATGTCATACTTAATTTCAAAAGTAAGTAAATTACTCTTGCACTTTAGCTTAGATATTACAGTTAATGACTTGATATTCATCAAAATTTCATCATCCACAAAAATAATAAAGTCACCAACATAAGAAATAAGAGTATAGTTTATTACCTCCAAAAATACCTTAGGTGTTCTAAAAAGGACAAGAATGTGAATAAACCAATTATACATACCATACCTGGACTTATTTACTAATGGAACAACATCACTGTCACACCTCGTTTTTACGCGCCCGGGGGGGCGCAGGGGAGTTTTTTCCAATTAAAGGACAATCGAAACGGGATTGGTTTAATTATTTCAGAGTCGCCACTTGGGAGATTTAGGGTGTCCCAAGTCACCAATTTTAATCCCGAATCGAGGAAAAGAATGACTCTATATTACAGTCTGCGTACCAGAAATCCGGATAAGGAATTCTGTTAACCCGGGAGAAGGTGTTAGGCATTCCCGAGTTCCGTGGTTCTAGCACGGTCGCTCAACTGTCATATTCGGCTTGATTATCTGATTTTATACAAGTGTGAACTTATGTGCAAAATTTAACTTTTAACCGCTTTTATCATTTTACTGTTTTTATCAGGAATTGCAACGTTGTGAAAATGTATCTCGAACCGCGTTACAATCAATGTACCCGTGGTCGTCGACACACTTTGACTCCGTTGAGATTTGGATTTGGGTCACATCAATGCGCACCCGAGTTTAAGGAAATTAAATTATTAAAGACGCGCCTAAAGCGACTAGCGTATTTATTTTGGGTAAGACCGTGGAATTTTACTAAACGGTCCATCCCGAAGTCCAAATAATTTTTAAAGCAAATATTTACTGAGGGCCCCGCGATTTGTATTTTCATTTGGCGAGGCTCGTCTCGTTCTTTATTTTTTAATGAATTTGCAACGTCATGGACATGCATCTCGAACCACGTCACAATCAATGTACCCGTGATTAGAAACACATTTCGACTCCGTTGAGAATTGGATTTGGGTCACATAAATGCGCACCCGAGTTTAAGAAGGTAAGATTTATTAAGGCGCGTCCTAAAGAGTCTAACGTATTGTTATTTTAGGAGGGTTGTGAGATTTGCTAAACAACCCGTCCTGGAACCTAAATGCTTCGATAATATACATTTAAACAAGGGCTCCGCATCTGCGCGTTTTGTTTATTTTCATCGAAGCTCATCTCGTTCTTATTTTTAAAAGGATATCCTATAACAACTACGTTTCTTGTCGTGTTTGTCTTTATCAATTGAAAACAGTAGATAGTCCTAATTAATTAAATGCTTGCAAGTTGTTTGTAATGACATTCAGAAAAGCTAAAAAAATCAGAAATGAGGCTGCATATACAGTCAGCCGAACAAATAATCATGGGCCCAGATCCAGCCCATGCGTGATAGGCCAGACCTGGGCCACTGCTCGTTCGATGCGGGCCCGCCTAGTCTGTTTTTGACCTGGACTCGACCTTCATGAGGTTGAGGCCCTGAATTTGTGTTCTTTATCTTGAAACATGGCTTTAAGAGTTATGTATGGAAATTTATTGGAAAGGAAAGAACCTAATTTACAGTGTACAAATTTCATGCTTGGACTACATTACAGGCTCATACTACACTTTTGAATTAAGTATGGGATACTACCTACTGCCTTGGGCATACTCTCATCATCAACCTATATACACATTCTAGCATCCGACTACCATGCATTGACATTTATGGGCCTGAAGACTACCTCTAGTATCCATAACCAAATGTAAAACTATTACACATCACATGAATATTTAATGTAATAATCTATGTATAAAAAACATTCTTCAGGATCTTTCATTTGGATTCATGCTCATTTTTCCAATTACATTTTTTAACAGTGCATTGGTTGTGTACCTGGTATAGAGAACAAAGAAGAAAGGAATGATCAGCTGGGCAGTATGCAGTAAACACAGCAACAGCAGATACACAGCAACAGCACAGCAACAAACCAACAATCAAATGTTTTCCACAGCCCTCAGACAACCAACAATATTTCCCAGAACCAAAGAGAACCAACAAATAGTCGAGTACCAAACCAGTGAACCCAGAAAAGAATGATGAAACAACAGCAACAACAGAGTATTCAATGCAGCAACACTACCAATTCAACAACCAGAAACAGTTCAGTCAATGCAAACACAGAACTTGGCCAAGACAGCTTGACCAAAATGCACTCTTATACAACTTTCAGACAGTGTTTGGTTGCAATGTCTTACTGGAACTCTCTTATGTTTTCAATCTTTTCTTTTAACTCACAAACCTTTCTTAAGACTTAAATATTCCAGCCTCAAGACTCAAAATTCTTCTTTTTTCTGAAGACTAAAAGTCCAGCCCCTCTTTTTGTTTTCCAATGGCCTATTTATAAGCCAAAATGACCTAGTGCAGTTAAGCTGCCTCCCCTGCCAATTGGCAGAATGCCCATACCCTTTAAGCCCATGCCTAAGCATCTTTGGTGTCAGCCCCTTTGTTCCCCATGCTTGGCTTTTGTTTAATCAAGAGTTATGGGCATCATTTTATTATTCATTTTAAACCCCATACTCTTGTGTCTTGTTCCCCATTGGTATTAGTTTAATCTTAATTAGTACCCTACTTGTCAGCTTCATTTAAACTAACTTTTTCTGCCCTTTTCAAACCCCAGACTACCCCTGTCAACCTTGATTATTACTGCCCCGCCTATTGCAGCATCAGGGCACTTTGGGCTTTGAACATTCGATTTCAGAACTGCCCCAGCCTGGCTTTTTAATTGTTTACAATGTAGTTACAAAATAACATTCATAGGTAATGCCCAACATTCAAATCACAATACAGGCCCATTCAGAATATTCGAACATTCAGTCGTAGGAGACTAATCGACGACATTTATCGAGTCGACTATACTAATTATAACAGGTAATAACCAGTCGCTCATATAAACAATACATTCAGGGACCTAAAGGGTATCAGACAACTTTGTTAAATTACTAGGCCTATATGAATTAATTCATTTGACGACTAATCTAACTGACGATCATGTTTATCACAGAGTGTATTCATAACACAAACAGAAGACAATCGACCAAATAAAAGGCCTTTAACAGGGATGGAAGAAATCCGAATGAAAAATAACAACATAACAAACAAACACAACGGAACATGCTGACAACTTAATTAGAACTAAAACAAAAGAAAAGAAAACTTACCAAAAAAGGTTTGAAATCAAAAATGACCCAAATTCTGATTCAACTTCGAACTCTTGAGGCCGAACAAACTTTAATCAGGGTGTTCTTGATTAAGGTCTATTAGACCTCAAACCCTTGTCCAGACCGGCCGGATTCCCCAGGTGCATGTGTTCTAAGGTCTGGTTTTCCAGATCTGATTTTTAGGGAGTTGTGGGTAGATTCGGACCAAACCAAGCTTGGTTTGGTCACGAGGAAGGTCAGGGGAGTGTCTGATACAAAGATGGTGAGGTTTGGTGTAGATCGAGTTTTGTCTCGAATCTTCAAATCCAGATTCGAGACGATAGGAGATGATTCGAGGTTCGTGGTTAGTGGATTCGTGTTCAGGGGAGTGAGGGGGTCTTAGGGTGTTCGGGAGGTGGCCACCGGCGTTCATGCCGCCGGGTTTTGGTGGAAGGGAAACTAGGGCGGCTTGCTAGGGTTTGGGGGTTTCAGCTTGGGGAAGGAGATGACTGAAGGGGGGGTTCGGATAGGGGGCGCGGGGTAAGGGCTGAGTTTATATATGGGGAGGTTGATCGGATCTGAGCCGTTAGATCATATGATCTCAACGGCTTGGATCTGAGGGTGAGAAATGAGACGGGGTCGTTTGGTAGTTAAACGGGGTCGTTTGGTTTAAGTGAGGGGTTGGGTCGGATTGGTTATTGGGTCAGGTTTGAACACGGGTTGCTGAAAAGGGGTTCTGAGCCGTTGGATTGGCCTGGACGGATGGCTCAGATTGATTTGCCTGAAACGGCGTCGTTTCAGGAGATGTCTGGGCAGCCGGATTTGGACTGGGCCTGAGTGCTGGTTGGGCCTGTTATTTTTGTTTAATTTCTTTTGGCCCAAACCGATTTCCTTCACTTTTTGTTTTCTAATTTCATTTTTTCTTTTAAAACAAAAATAAAAATAACAAATAAAATAACAAAATTAAAACTAAGCAACAATGCAACATTTTAACACAATTATCACAAAAATATTTAAGTAAGTTAGCTAAAAGCCTAGAACGAACGATGCACACATATATATATTTTTGAATTTTCTTTTACTGACCGAATTATGGTTTAATCATCCTGACATACACATTTTGTATTTTGTTTGCTAATGATTAAATGCAAAAATGGACAGATCCACAAATGACTAACAACACACGTCACGAAAACTCGAACAATTGTACAGCGAAATCATTTGTCACTATTTTTATTTTCTTTTGGAGCGATTGCTCGTAAAGCAAAAATCACGTGCTTACAGCTGCCCCTCTTTGCCCGAAGACACGAAGGGTTTTCGCGCAAAGATAAAGCGAGCGATTTTTGCCCGTCCGAATACTCCGTGTGAAGCATTTTTGAAAAAGATTTGACCGAACCTTTGCTTCAGAGGTTTCCTACATATCCTGGGCTGAACAGGAATCAGGTCAATGTAGTTCGGGAAATTTTGGTAGCTGGGACTACCATGTGACTGTAGTGCTTGCTGTTGTTGTGCGCTGTTGTATGCTGCTGTAGGATGCTACTGCTCAACCGATCTCCCTGTTACATTGCTCTAAAAGGAAAACAAGAAGCTAAGCTAGACTGAGGATCATGAGATCTTATCCATCTTCCACTTGTTCTTGTTGCCTTGCTTTCTTGTCGGCTAACGCTTTCCTCCGATGCCTTTATCTTGTGACTTTGGGAGAGGATGCCGGTCCTTCGCTGACATTTGAATGCCAGTTTCATTACTTTTCTTGATCCGCTGGGAACATGCCCTCTTCTTCAAGCCTTTCCATTGTTTCTTCGGTGGTATGGCTTTTATCAAAAATTGTTATGTTGGGCATGCTATAACGTTCCCAAACTGCTTCTTTTGAGACGCGTTCTTTCTTCCTTTTGAATGTGCGCTTGCTTTGGCAGACTTCTGCTTCTTGGCGCTGGGGATTTTATTGTTTTTCCTGCTTGGGGCTCTCTGTTGTAACCTTCCGTCTTCAGGTGGGGCTACTGATTCCAAACTCTAGAGCTAAAAGTATTCCCGCATTATACTGGTGGGCGACCTAGAACTTAAATGTATTCCCGCATTATACTGGTGGGCGACCTAGAACTTAAAAGTATTCCCGCATTATACTGGTGGGCGACCTAGAACTTAAACGTATTCCCGCATTATACTGGTGGGCGACCTAGAACTTAAAAGTATTCCCGCATTATACTGGTGGGCGACCTAGAACTTAAATGTATTCCCGCATTATACTGGTGGGCGACCTAGAACTTAAATGTATTCCCGCATTATACTGGTGGGCGACCTAGAACTTAAAAGTATTCCCGCATTATACTGGTGGGCGACCTAGAACTTAAATGTATTCCCGCATTATACTGGTGGGCGACCTAGAACTTAAATGTATTCCCGCATTATACTGGTGGGCGACCTAGAACTTAAACGTATTCCCGCATTATACTGGTGGGCGACCTAGAACTTAAATATATTCCCGCATTATACTGGTGGGCGACCTAGAACTTAAATGTATTCCCGCATTATACTGGTGGGCGACCTAGAACTTAAAATGTATTCCCGCATTATACTGGTGGGCGACCTAGAACTTAAAAGTATTCCCGCATTATACTGGTGGGCGACCTAGAACTTAAAATGTATTCCCGCATTATACTGGTGGGCGACCTAGAACTTAAAAGTATTCCCGCATTATACTGGTGGGCGACCTAGAACTTAAAATGTATTCCCGCATTATACTGGTGGGCGACCTAGAACTTAAAAGTATTCCCGCATTATACTGGTGGGCGACCTAGAACTTAAAATGTATTCCCGCATTATACTGGTGGGCGACCTAGAACTTAAAAGTATTCCCGCATTATACTGGTGGGCGACCTAGAACTTAAAATGTATTCCCGCATTATACTGGTGGGCGACCTAGAACTTAAAAGTATTCCCGCATTATACTGGTGGGCGACCTAGAACTTAAATGTATTCCCGCATTATACTGGTGGGCGACCTAGAACTTAAAAGTATTCCCGCATTATACTGGTGGGCGACCTAGAACTTAAAATGTATTCCCGCATTATACTGGTGGGCGACCTAGAACTTAAAAGTATTCCCGCATTATACTGGTGGGCGACCTAGAACTTAAAAGTATTCCCGCATTATACTGGTGGGCGACCTAGAACTTAAAAGTATTCCCGCATTATACTGGTGGGCGACCTAGAACTTAAATGTATTCCCGCATTATACTGGTGGGCGACCTAGAACTTAAAAGTATTCCCGCATTATACTGGTGGGCGACCTAGAACTTAAAAGTATTCCCGCATTATACTGGTGGGCGACCTAGAACTTAAATGTATTCCCGCATTATACTGGTGGGCGACCTAGAACTTAAAAGTATTCCCGCATTATACTGGTGGGCGACCTAGAACTTAAATGTATTCCCGCATTATACTGGTGGGCGACCTAGAACTTAAAAGTATTCAAATTGCTTCCCCATTTTTCGAGAAAATTTTCGACAATCGGCAGAAATTTTCTGCCCCGGTTTTTGGTGACTTCTATGGCGTTGCATCTTGCTACCATCATCAATTCTTTGTTCTCCTGCAACAGACAAAAGGATTTAGTCAGTTTTAAACGTGGTGGTAGAGGGTGCCTTTCTGGCGAGCAATTTTTCTCTCTTCCCCTTTCTTGCTCTTTGTCCCCATAATTGGTTGGCGGGCGAAGTTGCCTGTTGGGGGTCTCTAGCCTGCTGGGGATTGGTTTTCAATTTATCCCCTTTTCTGCTTTCTCTTTAAACACATGATGTGGGAGTCTGCTTCTAACTCCTGAAACCACTCCCTTTTGGAGCTTACTTCTTCCAAAATTTCCGGGCACAATCCCTGCATTGCCTGGGGACCGGCCTTTAAGACTTTTTGCATTATCCTACATTGGATGAATTCCTCTTCGGTTTCTGGTAGTAAGATTTGAAAAATCCTTTCAAGACACATTTTAGGAAAAGAAATAAAAGATATGGAAAGGAGAAAACCTTTCTTAACCAATATTTTTGTGGGAGGAGACAATCAAAATAACTTATCTGAAGGACACAACTGGTCCCCGTGATCATGGCGTGCACCATAGATTCCCGACCTAGTCTATTTGTATCAATTGATTTGCTTGATGGTTTGACTTGCTGGGGATGATAAAGGAGTGTTCATTTCGTTTCGAATGTGGTACCTTTGCTGATCTGTCTCGTCGCCTCATAGTGCCCTTCGAGGGGTTTTCACTAATGAGACTCTCTCTTTTCTCTCATCTCCCGGCGCCTTATGGTGCCTGTGAAGGTTTTCACCAATAAGACTCTCTCATTTCATATCCCTCATCTTACATCGCCTCTCGGTGCCTGTGAAGGTCTTCACCGATAAGACTCTCTCATTTTATTTCTTTCGGGAAATCGGGGTGTTGTAGATACGTCCCTCCTTTCTGGAGATTCCCTTGACCATCAACTCATTTCCAGTCTTACGATCCTCTTCTTTGCTGGGGATCAGTGTATTATTCTCGGCCTTATTCGCCGGACTTGGCATCTCTCGAACATTGATCGGGAGGTATTTTGGAGGTTGATGTTGGTTTTGGTGTGGGTTTGAAGAAAGGCTATAAAAATGAAAACAATTTGAAGGGTGATGTGCTACAACTTTTGGAATCAAACCTTTGTTGGAACTTAAAACATAACCTCTGCCCCAGTTTTCTTGCTTGGGGAATTTATATTTTACGCTTATGTTGAGCTACGTGCGTTACGCACATTGTACTATATTGTGCACACTATGTACATTATGCATCCTATATTTGCTATGATGCATGCTATGACCGAGCCGTGAGGCGCCTACGTATCCTCTTTGAGGAATCAGGTCAAACGTAGTTCCCACTATTTTGTATTTCTCGTGATTTTATCTTCTTCTTCTATTTTTTTTTTCTTTTTCTTTTCTTTTTCTTTTTTTTTCATGTCTTTCCCATTATTGATTCCAAAAGAGGGGTATGAAAGAATAACTTAAGGCTCAAAGGGGGAAGCAAGGGTTAAACAGTGTTTGGGTAGAAGAAAGAATTGCCTCCGTCATCTCATTATCCAATAAATGCCAAATACAAACAAACAAACCGAATAATTGCCATAATTAAAGAAATTACGCATAATATCTCTTGACTGCATCTGAATTGATAGCCATGTCGACACATCTACCTTCGACATCTGTCAAACACAAAGCACCGTTGGACAATACTCTGGTCACGATATAAGGCCCTTGCCAATTTGGGGCGAATTTGCCTTTTGCCTCGACCTGATGTGGGAGGATCTTCTTCAATACCAGCTGCCCTACTTCAAACTTCCTGGGGCGCACCTTCTTATTATACGCTCTTGCCATTCTCTTCTGGTACAGCTGACCATGGCACACTGCTGCCAATCTTTTCTCATCTATCAGGCTCAACTGTTCCAATCGAGCTTTGACCCATTCATCGTCATCAATCCCGGCTTCAGCGACAATTCGCCGCGCCCGAGAGGGTGCAAGGGAGTTTTTCCAATTAAAGGACAATCGAAACGGGATTTATTTATTTATTTCAGAGTCGCCACTTGGGAGATTTAGGGTGTCCCAAGTCACCAATTTTAATCCCGAAGCGAGGAAAATGATGACTCCATATTACAGTCTGCGTACCAGAAATCCGGATAAGGAATTCTGTTAACCCGGGAGAAGGTGTTAGGCATTCCCGAGTTCCGTGGTTCTAGCACGGTCGCTCAACTGTTATATTCAGCTTGATTATCTGATTTTATACAAGTCTGAACTTATGTGCAAAATTTAACTTTTAACCGCTTTTATCATTTACTGTTTTTATCAAGAATTGCAACGTTGTGAAAATGTATCTCGAACCGCGTTACAATCAATGTACCCGCGGTCGTCGACACACTTTGACTCCGTTGAGATTTGGATTTGGGTCACATCAATGTGCACCCGAGTTTAAGGAAATTAAATTGTTAAAGGCGCGCCTAAAGCGACTAGCGTATTTATTTTGGGTAGGACCGTGGAATTTTACTAAATGGTCCATCCCGAAGTCTAAATAATTTTTAAAGCAAATATTTACTGAGGGCCCCGCAATTGTATTTTATTTGGCGAGGCTCATCTCATTCTTATTTTAAAAGGATATCCTATAGCAACTACGTTTCTTGTCGTGTTCGTCTCTATCAATTGAAAACGATAGATAGTCCTAATTAATTACATGCTTGCAAGTTGTTTGTAATGGAATTCGGAAATGCTTAACAACAAGTCGGGACCGAAGCTGCGTGCACAGTCGGCCAAACAAATAATCCTGGGCCCAAATCCAGCCCACGCGCGGTTGGCCAGACCTGGGCCACTGCTCGCTCGATGCGGGCCTGCCTGATCTGTCCTCGACCTGGGCTCGACCCTTGTGAGGTTGAGGAGTGCAGGCTTGCGCCGTTTATTTTAAGGCAATGGTTTGCCAATTATAGGGGGACAATTTATCAAAAGGACACAAAATTAACTAACATGGATAGTTCTATGTATTTAAAGACATGCTAACCTTATAAAACCTAAGATACAACCTACTGCATTGGGGACCCTTTTATCTATCAGCCTACATATACAAACTAACATTCAATCACCATATATTGATATCTACTGGGCACACAGGCTACCTTCAGTATCTAAACAAGAATGTAAACTATTATACATTAAATGAGGTTCAATATAACAGTCTATGTACGAAATAAACAACTTCAGCTCTTCTCTTTTATATTCATGCTTAAACTCTCAAGTTACATTGGCACTGTTAATCGCGTACCTGGTATAGCAAAGCAGAAGAAGAAGGAGAATTGTCAGCTGAGGGGTATGCGGCAAATACAACAACAGCAGATAAACAGCAATAACACAGCAACAATCCAACAACCACAAATGTTTTCCACAGCCCACAAACAACCAGCAATATTTCCCAGAACAAAGAAAACCAGCAAATAGTCGAGCACCAAATGAGCAATCCCAGGAAAGAGTGATGAAACAACAGCAATACCAGAGTATTCAATGCAGCAACACCAACAGTTCAACAATCACAAGCAGCTCAGTCAATGCAAACCACAGAACTTGGCCGAGACAGCTTGACCAATATGAACTCTTATACAACTTTTCAGACAGTGTTTGGTTACAGTGTTTACTGGAAATTAACTTATGTTTTCAGTCTTTTTCTTTAAACTCACAAGACCTCTCCTCAAACTAAAAAAATTTCCAGCCTTTTGTTTTATCTTTTTCTGAAGACTAAAAGTCCAGCCCCGTTTAAATTCTCAAATGGCTTATTTATAAGCCAAAAACCAGTGCAGTTAAGCTGCCCTTTTTTGCTGCAACTTGCAGCCTGCCCATACTCTTTAAAGCCCATGCCTAAGCATCTTTTGGTGTCAGCCCCCTTTATTCCCACGCCTGGTTTTGTTTAATCAGGAGTTATGGGCATCATTTTTTATTCAATTTAAGTCCCATACTCTTATGTCTTGTTCCCCATTGGCATTAATTTAATCCCAAATTAGTACCCTACTTGTCAGCTCATTTAAACTAATCATTTTTGTTCTTT
Organism: Nicotiana sylvestris; assembly: GCF_000393655.2. Lineage (NCBI taxonomy): Eukaryota > Viridiplantae > Streptophyta > Magnoliopsida > Solanales > Solanaceae > Nicotiana > Nicotiana sylvestris. Next base: position 57,662,077 of record NC_091060.1, on the reverse strand, counting down.
GCAAACCCCAGACTACCCCTGTTAAACCCTGGTTACCACTGTCTTGACCCTTTGCCGCATCAGGGCATTTTTGAACTGATGAAAGTTTCAAATTCAGGACTGCCTAGACTGAACCTTTCAGTCATTTTTCAATGCAAACAAACTATTTCAAACAATGTTGGGGCCTTCAATCAGTGGCAAAGTATCAATTAGTCATGCGACATTATTAGCTCGTTTGATTCATTAGTTATAGAAACTAATCAACGACATTTATCGAGTCGACTATACTAATTATAGCAGGTAATAATCAGTCGCTCACATAAACAATATGTTCAGGGACCTAAAGGGCATCAGACAATTTTGTGTTCAATTACTGGGAACCTATATAAGTTTATTCATTTGACGACTAATCTAATCGAACATGTTCATCACAGAATACATTCAAATCATACACAGAAAACAATTGACCAAATAAAAGGTCTTTACAGAGATGAAAGAAATCCGAATGAAAAATAACAAAAAATAACAAACAAACACAACGAAACATGCTGACCACTTAATCAAAACTAACACAAAAGAAAGGAAAACTTACCGAAAATGTTTAAATCAAACAGACCCAAATCTGATTCAACTTCGAACTTTTGAGGCCGAACAAACTTTAATCAGGGTGTTCTCACATGAGAACACCTTGATTAAGGTCTATTAGACCTCAAACCCATGTCCAAACCGGCCGGGTTCCCCAGGTGCATGTGTTTCAAGTTCTGGATTTCCAGATCTGGATTTTTAGGAGTTGTGGGTAGATTCGGACCAAACCAAGCTTGGTTTGGTCACGAGGAAGGTCAGGGGAGTGTCTGGTATGAAGATGGGATGGTTTGGCATAGATCCGGGTTCGACTCAAATCTTCAAATGAAGATTCGAGACGAACGGAAGTGATTCGAGGCTCGTGGTTAGTGGATTTGTGTTCAGGACAGTGAGGTGGTCCTAGGGTGTTCAGGAGGTGGCCACCGGCGTCCATGCCGCCGGGTTCTGGTGAAAGGGAAGCTAGGGCGGCTGCTAGGGTTTGGGGGGGGCTTCAGTGTTTGGATGAAGACGATGAGTGGGGGGGGTTAGAATAGGGGGCGTGGGGTGTGATAGGAGGCTTATATACGGGGAGGCTGATTCAATCCTGGCCGTTGGATTGATTAAAATTGATGGCCAGGATTGGGGAGGCTAGACCATACGGTGCCGTTTGGTTAATCAAAGGGTCGGTCAAAAACGGGAATGGGTCGGGTCATGAGGGCTAATAACGGCCATCGGATCAATGGAAATGAACGGCCCAGATTAACCGTCGCTGAAACGACGTCGTTTCAGGAGGTGCCTGGGCTGGCCTGGTCTGGACCGGACTTGTGCTGGTTTGGGCCCATCTTTTGTTTTATTTCCTGGGCCTAACCCGTTTTTCAATCCCTCTTTTTGTTTTCTATTTTATTTTTCTTTTAAAACAAAAATGAAATAACAAACCATAAAATAATGAAATTAAAACCAACAACAATGCAACATTTTAACACAATTATCACAAAAAATATTTCGGTAAGTTAACTAAAAGCCTAGAACGAACGATGCACATATATTTTTTGAATTTTCTTTTACTGACCGAATTATGGTTTAATCACCCTGACATGCATATTTTGTATTTTGTTTGTTAATGATTAAATGCAAAATGGACAGATCCACAAATGACTAACAACACATGTCACGAAAAACTCGAACAATTGTACAGCGAAATCATTTGTCACTATTTTTATTTTCTTTTGGAGCGATTGCTCGTAAAGCAAAAATCACGTGCTTACAGCTGCCCCTCTTTGCACGAAGACACGAAGGGTTTTCGCGCAAAGATAAGCGAGCGATTTTTGCCCGTCCGAATACTCCGTGTGAAGCATTTTTGAAAAAGATTTGACCGAACCTTTGCTTCAGAGGTTTCCTACATATCCTGGGCTGAAAACAGGAATCAGGTCAATGTAGTTCGGGAAATTTGGTAGCTGGGACTACCGTGTGACTGTAGTGCTTGTTGTTGTTGTGCGCTGTTGTATGCTGATGTAGGATGCTACTGCTCAACCGATCTCCCTGTTACATTGCTCTAAAAGGGAAAAACAAGAAGCTAAGCTAGACTGAGGATCATGAGATCTTATCCATCTTCCCCTTGTTTTTGTTGCCTTGCTTTCTTGTCGGCTAACGCTTTCCTCTTATGGCTTTATCTTGTGACTTTGGGAGAGGATGTTGGTCCTTTGCTGACATTTGAATGCCAGTTTTCACCACTTCGCCTGGTCCGCTGGGAACATGGCCTTCTTCTCTAAATCTTCCACTGGTTTCTTCAGTGGCATGGCTCTTCATCAGTATTGTCATACTGGGCATGCTACAATGTTTCCGAACTGCTTCTTCTGAGACGCGTTCTTTCTTCCTTTTGAATGTGCGCTTGCTTTGGCAGACTTCTGCTTCTTGGCGCTGGGGATTTTATTGTTTTTCCTGCTTGGGGCTTTCTGTTGTAACCTTCCGTCTTCAGGTGGGGCTACTGATTCCAAACTATAGAGCTAAAAGTATTCCCGCATTATACTGGTGGGCGACCTAGAACTTAAAATGTATTCCCGCATTATACTGGTGGGCGACCTAGAACTTAAAAAGTATTCCCGCATTATACTGGTGGGCGACCTAGAACTTAAAAGTATTCCCGCATTATACTGGTGGGCGACCTAGAACTTAAATGTATTCCCGCATTATACTGGTGGGCGACCTAGAACTTAAAAGTATTCCCGCATTATACTGGTGGGCGACCTAGAACTTAAAAGTATTCCCGCATTATACTGGTGGGCGACCTAGAACTTAAAAAGTATTCCCGCATTATACTGGTGGGCGACCTAGAACTTAAAAGTATTCCCGCATTATACTGGTGGGCGACCTAGAACTTTAAAAGTATTCCCGCATTATACTGGTGGGCGACCTAGAACTTAAAAGTATTCCCGCATTATACTGGTGGGCGACCTAGAACTTTAAAAGTATTCCCGCATTATACTGGTGGGCGACCTAGAACTTAAAAGTATTCCCGCATTATACTGGTGGGCGACCTAGAACTTAAATGTATTCCCGCATTATACTGGTGGGCGACCTAGAACTTAAAAGTATTCCCGCATTATACTGGTGGGCGACCTAGAACTTGAAAGTATTCCCGCATTATACTGGTGGGCGACCTAGAACTTAAAAAGTATTCCCGCATTATACTGGTGGGCGACCTAGAACTTAAAAGTATTCCCGCATTATACTGGTGGGCGACCTAGAACTTAAATGTATTCCCGCATTATACTGGTGGGCGACCTAGAACTTAAAAGTATTCCCGCATTATACTGGTGAGCGACCTAGAACTTAAAAAGTATTCCCGCATTATACCGGTGGGCGACCTAGAACTTAAAAAGTATTCCCGCATTATACTGGTGGGCGACCTAGAACTTAAAATGTATTCCCGCATTATACTGGTGGGCGACCTAGAACTTTAAAAGTATTCCCGCATTATACTGGTGGGCGACCTAGAACTTAAAAGTATTCCCGCATTATACTGGTGGGCGACCGAGAACTTAAATGTATTCCCGCATTATACTGGTGGGCGACCTAGAACTTAAATGTATTCCCGCATTATACTGGTGGGCGACCTAGAACTTAACTGTATTCCCGCATTATACTGGTGGGCGACCTAGAACTTAAAAGTATTCCCGCATTATACTGGTGGGCGACCTAGAACTTAAATGTATTCCCGCATTATACTGGTGGGCGACCTAGAACTTAAATGTATTCCCGCATTATACTGGTGGGCGACCTAGAACTTAAAAGTATTCCCGCATTATACTGGTGGGCGACCTAGAACTTAAAAGTATTCCCGTATTATACTGGTGGGCGACCTAGAACTTAAATGTATTCCCGCATTATACTGGTGGGCGACCTAGAACTTAAAAGTATTCCCGCATTATACTGGTGGGCGACCTAGAACTTAAATGTATTCCCGCATTATACTGGTGGGCGACCTAGAACTTAAATGTATTCCCGCATTATACTGGTGGGCGACCTAGAACTTAAAAGTATTCCCGCATTATACTGGTGGGCGACCTAGAACTTAAAAGTATTCCCGCATTATACTGGTGGGCGACCTAGAACTTAAATGTATTCCCGCATTATACTGGTGGGCGACCTAGAACTTAAATGTATTCCCGCATTATACTGGTGGGCGACCTAGAACTTAAATGTATTCCCGCATTATACTGGTGGGCGACCTAGAACTTAAATGTATTCCCGCATTATACTGGTGGGCGACCTAGAACTTAAATGTAGACCCGCATTATACTGGTGGGTGACCTAGAACTTAAAAGTATTCCCGTTCTCCCGAGAAAATTTTCGACAATCGGCGGAAAATTTTCTGCCCCGGTTTTTTGGTGACTTCCATGGCGTTGCATCTTGCTGCCCTCATCAATTCTTTGCTCTCCTGCAACAGACAAAAGGATTTAGTCAGTTTTAATCGTGGTGGTAGAGGGTGCCTTTCTGGCGAGCCATTTTTCTCTCTTCCCATTTTCTTGCTCTTAGTCCCCATAATTGGTTGGCGGGCAAAGTTGCCTGTTGGGGGTCCCTAGCCTGCTGGGGATTGGTTTTCAATTTATCCCCCTTTTTTGCTTTCTTTTAAAACACATGCTGTGGGAGTCTGCTTTTAAACTCTTGAAACCACTCCCTTTATGAGCTTACTTCCTCCAAAATTGTCGGGCGCGATTACTGCATTGCCTGGGATCAGCCTTTAGGACTGTTTGTATTATCCTGCATCGGATGAATCCCCTTCCGGTTTCTGGTAGTAAGCTTTGAAAAATCCTTTCAAGACACTTTTTAGAAAAAGAAGTAAAAGGTAGAAAAAGGAGAAGATCTTTCTGACCCAATATTTTGGTGGGAGAAGAAACTCAAAAGAACTTATCTGGAGGACATGACTGGTCCCTGTGATCATGACGTGCACCATAGATTCCCGACCCAGTCTATTTGTATCAATCAATTTGCCCGATGGTCTGACTTGCTGGGGATGATAAATGAGTGTCCGTTTCGGATGTTGTAGCTTTTTGTTGATCTGTCTTGTCGCCTCATAGTGCCCTTCGAGGGGTTTTCACTAATGAGACTCTCTCTTTTCTCTCATCTCCCGGCGCCTTATGGTGCCTGTGAAGGTTTTCACTAATAAGACTCTCTCATTCCATATCCCTCGTCTTACATCGCCTCTCGGTGCCTGTGAAGGTTTTCACCGATAAGACTCTCTCATTTTATTTCTTTCGAGGAATCAGGGCGTTGTAGATACGACCCTCTCTTCTGGAGACTCCTTTGACTATCAATTCATTCCCAGTCTTATGATCCTCTTCTTTGCTGGGGATTGGTGTATTATTCTCGGTCTTATTTGCCTGACTCAACATCTCTTGAACATTGATCGGGAGGTCTTTTGGACGTTGACGTTGGTTTTGGTGTGGGGTTAAAGAAGGCTATAAAATTGAGAATAACTTGATGGGTGATGTGCTACAACTTTTGGAATCAAACCTTTGTTGGAACTTAAAACATAACCTCTGCCCCAGTTTTCCTGCTTGGGGAATTTATTTATTTATACATATGTTGCGCTATGTGCGTTACGCACGCTTTACGCACACTATGTACATTATGCATCGTATATCCACTATGATGCATACTATGTACCTTATGCATCCTATATTCACTATGATGCATACTATGACCGAGCCGTGAGGCGCCTACGTATCCTCTTTGAGGAATCAGGTCAAACGTAGTTCCCACGGTTTTGTATTTGTGATTTTATCTTCTTCTCTTTTTTCTTTTTCTTCTTCTCATTTTTTTCCATGTCTTTTTCTTTTCTTTTTCTTTTTCTTTTCCTTTCCCTTTTTCATATCTTTCTCATTAGTGATTCCAAAAGAGGGGTATTTGAAAGAATTGCTTAAGGCTCAAAGGGGAAAGCAAGGGTTAAAAGTGTTTGGATAGAAGAAAGAATTGCCTCCGTCATCTCATTATTCAACAAATGCCAAATACAAACAAATAAACCAAAAGTTGCCATAATTAAAGAAGTTATGCATAATATCTCTTGACTGCATCTGAATTGATAGCCATGTCGACACATCTACCTTCGACATCTGTCAAACACAAAGCACCATTGGACAATACTCTGGTCACGATATAAGGCCCTTGCCAATTTGGGGCGAATTTGCCTTTCGCCTCGACCTGATGTGGGAGGATCTTTTTCAATACCAGCTGCCCTACTTCAAACTTTCTGGGGCGCACCTTCTTATTATACGCTCTTGCCATTCTCTTCTGGTACAGCTGACCATGGCACACTGCTGCCAATCGTTTCTCATCTATCAGGCTCAACTGTTCCAAGCGAGCTTTGACCCATTCATCATCATCAATTCCGGCTTCAGCGACAATTCGGAGGGACGGAATCTCGACCTCCGCTGGTATCACGGCCTCAGTTCCATACACCAACAAATAAGGAGTTGTGCCTATGGAAGTTCGGACGGTAGTGCGGTAACCCAACAAAGCAAAGGGTAATTTCTCGTGCCATTGTCTGGACCCTTCCACCATTTTTCGCAGTATCTTCTTGATATTCTTATTGGCTGCTTCGACTGCTCCATTCGCCTTGGGACGATATGGGGTGGAGTTGCGGTGTATAATCTTGAATTGTTGGCATACCTCTCTCATCAGGCTGCTATTAAGATTCGCACCGTTATCCGTGATGATCACTTTTGGGATCCCAAATCTACAGATGATATGGGAGTGAACAAAGTCCACCACTGCCTTCTTAGTTACTGATTTGAAGGTTTTAGCCTCAACCCATTTGGTGAAGTAATCAATGGTCACTAGAATGAACCTATGACCGTTGGACGCTGCTGGCTCGATGGGCCCAATGACATCCATGCCCCATGCTACAAACGGCCAGGGTGCTGACATCGTATGTAACTCTGTTGGCGGAGAATGAATCAAGTCTCCATGTATCTGGCACTGATGGCATTTCCTCACGAAAGTGATACAGTCGTGTTCCATGGTGAGCCAATAACACCCTGTTCGAAGGATCTTTCTTGCCAATACATATCCACTCATGTGTGGCCCACAAACTCCAGCATGTACTTCTGCCATAACCGTTGTTGCCTGCCTGGCATCTATGCATCTCAACAATCCCATATCCAGGGTTCTTTTGTACAATACTCCTCCACTGAAGAAGAAGCCATTCGAAAAACGCCTAAGGGCTCTTTTTTGGTCTCCAGAGGCATGTTCCGGGTATATTCCCATTCTGAGGTATTCCTTAATATCATGAAACCAGGGTTCGCCATCTGCTTCTTCTTCTATGGCATTGCAGTAGGCGTGCTGATCACGGACCTGGATGTGTAGAGGATCAACATACATTTTGTCAGGGTGGTGCAGCATTGATGCTAAGGTGGCTAAGGCATCCGCAACCTCATTGTGAACTCTCGGGATGTGTTTGAACTTCACCGATCGAAATTGCTTGCTCAGATCATGCAAGCATTGTCGGTATGGTATGAGCTTTAGATCTCGTGTTTCCCATTCACCCTGAATTTGATGTACCAAGAGGTCCGAGTCTCCCAAGACCAAGACGTCTTGGACACCCATGTCAGCAGCCAAGCGCAGACCCAGAATGCAAGCCTCATATTCGGCCATATTGTTGGTGCAATAGAAGCGTAGTTGAGCCGTAACAGGATAATGCCGTCCTGTTTCAGAAATGAGTACTGCTCCTATTCCAACCCCTTTTGCGTTTGCAGCTCCATCGAAGAAAAGCTTCCAACCCGGTTCCTCGGGTAATTCCAACTCATTCGTATGCATCACCTCTTCGTCAGGAAAATACGTTCTTAAGGGCTCGTATTTTTCATCAACGGGATTCTCTGCCAAATGGTCTGCCAGCGCCTGGGCTTTCATGGCCGTCCTCGTCACATAGATGATATCAAACTCTGTGAGCAGAATTTGCCATTTTGCCAACCTCCCCGTGGGCATAGGTTTCTGAAAGATATACTTCAATGGGTCCAAGCGGGATATGAGATAAGTAGTATATGAAGACAGGTAGTGTTTCAACTTCTGAGCTACCCAAGTTAGGGCGCAGCATGTTTTCTCGAGTTGAGTGTACTTGACCTCATGCACTGTGAATTTCTTGCTAAGATAGTAGATGGCCTGCTCCTTCCTCCCTGTGTCATCATGTTGCCCCAGTACACAACCAAATGAATTTTCCAAGACCGTCAGGTAAAGGATTAGGGGTTTCCCGGGCTTAGGCGGGACCAATACGGGTGGATTAGACAGATACCCTTTGATTTGGTCGAAGGCCTCCTGACACTCTGCTGTCCAACCTACTGCAGCGTCCTTTCTCAGCAGCCGAAATATGGGCTCACAAGTTGCTGTGAGTTGAGCGATGAACCTGCTGATGTAATTGAGTCTACCCAGCAAACTCATTACCTCTGTTTTGTTCCTTGGCGGTGGCAAGTCTCGGATGGATTCAATTTTGGATGGGTCTAACTCAATCCCCCGTCGACTGACGATGAATCCTAGCAACTTTCCTGATGGAACCCCGAATGCGCATTTGGCCGGGTTAAGCTTGATATCATACCTTCGGAGTCTTTGGAAAAATCTCCTTAGGTCTGCTACATGGTCCTCCTGACGCCAAGATTTGATGATCACATCATCGACGTACACTTCTATTTCTTTGTGTATCATGTCATGAAACACAGCAGTCATTGCTCGCATGTACGTTGCCCCAGCGTTCTTTAACCCGAACGGCATTACCCGATAGCAGTAGGTTCCCCATGGCGTAATAAACGCTGTCTTCTCAGCATCCTCTTCGTCCATTAGGATCTGATGATAACCCGCATAGCAATCCACAAAGGATCCGATCTCGCGCCCAGCGCAATTATCGATCAGGATATGAATGTTGGGTAACGGGAAATTGTCCTTGGGACTTGCTTTGTTGAGGTTGCGGTAGTCGACGCACACCCTGATTTTTCCATCCTTCTTTGGGACTGGTACCACATTGGCCAGCCACTCGGGATACCGAGTGACCCGAATGACCTTAGATTGTAATTGCTTAATCACCTCTTCTTTGATCTTTACACTCATTTCTGTTTTAAATTTCCTTAGTTTTTGCTTGACCGGAGGGTATGCCGGGTTAGTGGGTAGTTTGTGAACCACTAAATTGGTGCTCAATCCAGGCATATCATCATATGACCATGCAAAAACATCTTTGAATTCCCTGAGAGTTTCGATCAATTCTGCTCTGACATTTGGCTCAATGTGGATGCTAATTTTGGTCTCTTGGACGTTATCAGCGTCTCCTAGATTTACAGCCTCTCTGTCATTTAGGTTAGGCTTGGGTTTCTCTTCAAATTGGCACAGTTCTCGGTTTATTTCTTCGAAGGCTTCCCCTTCGTCACATTCGGATTCATTATCACAAACGACCTCTTGTATCATTGAGTCAGATTCAGATTGATTTATTAGACTAGGTCGAAGATCCGCTGTGCATGCCATGTCATTAGGACCAGTAAAAAGAGAACTGTTCAGAAAGAAAAAGAACAAAACAAGAAATTAAAATGGGACAAAAGAAAAGAACTTTATTAAATTTGCAGGATAAAAAGGGTTCACACTTTTACAAAACGAAAGTAAAGTTTGGATTACACCCTTGAATAATCCGATCAAACAAACAAACAAACAAAACATTAATCAAAGCCTACTACCAAGACTCCCCTCGGACAGGAAGAGGAGTAACCGTCCAATTGTTGGTCTTGGCCTCAGGCCCCACAAATTGTATCTCTGCTCGGCTGGGACCTTCTCCAGCTTCCACCATACTGACATCCGCAAATAGCCTCTCAAAACTCTGATCCGGGTCTTCACTTATGCCGATCAAAGGTCCTCGAATCTTTGGGATCGCTGATCCCTTGGCCCTAGCTTTAACAAAAGACCTTGAGAGGCGTGGCACTGGTTTAGGCAGAGACCAGACTCTCTTCTTCATTTTTCGCGCTTGCTTCCTGTCTGCTGCGGTTGGTTTGAACCCCAACCCGAAAGTTTCCAGATTCTTAGGAAGGGAGACAGGTTGGACTATCCCTTGAAGTTCAACTCCCAGGCCTTTTCCCGGCACAAACCCATTACCCAGCATTTCTGATACCATCATGACTGTTGCGGCAGTCACCCTAGGGTGCGGGATGATTTCTCCTTCAGAAATTTTGTTGGCCGACCCTGTATCGAGAATCTGGTAGACCCAGGGACCCTTGTCATCAGTGGTCTCTATGAAAGGCACAATGGTTCCGCCCATGGTGCATGTTGTATCCTCGCCGTGCAACACGACCTCTTGTCTTTCCCACTCGAACTTCACTGTCTGATGTAGGGTGGAAGGCACCGCTTTAGCTGCATGAATCCAAGGTCGTCCTAACAGCAAGTTGTAAGATACCGTGGCGTCCAATACCTGGAATTCCATGGTAAACAGGACCGGGCCAATGGTTAGTTCAAGTACAACATCCCCCACAGTGGCTGTTCCGTTTCCGTCAAACCCCCGGACACAGATGCTATTCTCCCGGATTCTTCCACGGTCAATCTTTAACTGGTCCAGGGTGGATAATGGACAAATATTGGCGCTTGAGCCGTTATCCACCAATACTCGGGTTACCACCGAGTCTTCACATTTGACAGCTAGGTATAGAGCTTTGTTATGCTCCGTACCTTCCACCGGCAGGTCATCATCTGAGAATGTCACTCTGTTCACCTCGAAAATCTTGCTAGCAATGGTTTCCAGGTGGTTTACAGAAATCTCACTGGGTACATGGGCCTCGTTCAATATCTTTAACAGGGCCCGACGATGTTCCTCGGAATGGAGGAGTAATGACAATAGTGAGATCTGGGCAGGTGTTTTTCTCAGCTGCTCAACCACAGAATAGTCTTGTACTTTCATCTTCCTCAGGAAGTCTTCAGCCTCTTCTTCTGACACTGGCTTCTTGGTTGCCACTGGGTTGGTTTTTCTTAACTCTACCGGAGCAAAACATCGACCTGATCGAGTCAGCCCTTGCGCTTCACAACTGACTTCTTCCACCTGTTTTCCTTGGTACGTCACCACTGCTTTTTCATATTTCCAGGGCACAGCCCTGCTGTCAAGCATTGGCAGTTGGACCACCGGCTTTATGGTCACCCGTTCTCCACATACCCCTTTCAACATGACTGCCGGTGTGGGCAGGATCCCTGGTATTACCAACTTGCTTGGCTCGGGTTTGCTTGCTATGACGGACGGGCTCTTCCCCCATATTACTACCGGCTTGACGCCTTCTCCCTGCGACTGTACATTTGTTCCTCCACTGGTTAAGACTTCTTTTGGGGCAGCTTGGATCATCATCACTGTTTGTGAGGGTTTTCTTAATTCTCCTCCCTCACACACCAACTCAATCATGTGAGTTTCGTGGTGCGCTGGCAGTGGGTTTTGGTTGATGTTAGGAGCCTCTGGTGTCTGGACCTCGATCTTATTGGTGTCAATAAGATCCTGTATGGCATGCCTTAACTTCCAACACTTCTCGGTATCGTGCCCGAGCATCCCTGAACAGTATTCACAACTGATTGAACGATCCAAATTCTGAGGCGGGGGATTTGGTTCCCGAGTATGGACAGGACTAACCAAACCCAATTGCCGCAGCTTGTGGAACACAGCGGTGTAGGTTTCTCCCAGTTCGGTGAAGGTTCTTTGCTTCCGCAACCTGTCATTTCTGGCATCTGGATTTCCCCGGAAACCTGCCCCTGAAGGATTTCTATATGCCCTTGGTGGAGGGTAAGTGTTTTGTGGTGGTGCATATATGTTCTGGGGAGCCGGTGCGCGCCATTGTGGGCGAACCGGAGGCTGAGTGTATACCTGGGCTTGGTGTACGGAACAATGTGGTTCTCGAGGTGGATAGAAATTTTGTGGTGGGTTGTATGGGTAGTTTGACCTGTGAGGCCTGGGTTGGTTGTAGTGCGGCCTGCCAGCCCTGGACCAACTGCCTGCCTCGATCGTGGCAACCTCTTCTTTCTTTCTTCTCAGCGCACCTCCCGTGCCGCTTTGAATAGCCTGGGTTGTGGCCTTAAGCGCCGAATAGTTCAAGATCTTGTCCGACCTCAAACCTTCTTCTATCATGACCCCTATTTTGACCACCTCGTTGAACGATTTTCCAACCGTTGTCACCAAGTGACCAAAGTAGGTTGGATCCAATGTCTGCAAAAAATAGTCCACCATCTCTCCCTCTCTCATGGGAGGATCGACTCTAGCTGCTTGTTCTCTCCAGCGGAACCCGAACTCGCGAAAACTTTCTCCGGGTTTCTTCCCAGTTCTCAATAACGTGAGACGGTCAGGGACTATCTCCAGATTGTACTGGAAATGACCTGCAAAAGCCTGCGCCAGGTCATCCCACGTGTACCACCTGCTGAAATCCTGCCTGGTATACCATTCCAGTGCAGATCCGCTCAGACTTTGGCCGAAATAAGCTATCAAAAGCTCATCCTTGCCTCCTGCCCCTCTCATTTTGCTACAGAATCCCCGCAAATGTGCCATGGGATCACCGTGCCCTTCATATAAATCAAACTTGGGCATCTTGAACCCAGCCGGGAGTTGGACATCTGGGAAAGGGCACAGATCTTTGTATGCCACGCTGACTTGATTGCCCAGCCCGTGCAAGTTCCTGAAGGATTGCTCCAGGCTTTTGAACTTTCTTAACACTTCATCCTGTTCAGGGGCCTTAACCGGCTTCTCAACCTCTGCCGGTATTTCCAAATGGGGATTGTAAGCCTGTGGTTCCGGTGCGTGGAATGTAGGCTCAGGGGGATAGTATTGTGTATCGTGAGCCTGAAACAATGGCTCACTGGTCGTTCGCTGCAAAGGGGCTGATGCAGGTCCCACAAAAATGGGAATATTGGGTGTTGGGAGAGGTTGATGGGGTGGTGGAGCTTGGGAATCATGAGGGCTTCTTTCTTGATGATAGAGGGGATTTGGGCGGCTTGTGGAAGGGCCAGAGTGAGGGTACTCCGGCACGTGTCCCAGTGTCTCAGGGCTCTTTTGCGTTTTGGCCAGGGCTAGCTGCATTGCATGCATCTCTAGTCCCATCCTTTCAATCTTTTCCATTGCCTCTTTTAGCAACTGGCTCATCGGCCTTTCTTCCTCATTACTATTCTCTGAAGTAGTCATGCTTGTTGCTACCGGTCCTTTGGATCTGGTTTGGTATGAATGTGTTGCCAGAATTCTTTAACAACTAACTGTCTGATGTCAGACAACAACAAACTTTGTTAGTGTTAGAGCTTAACAGATTTGATCATAACACATAGAGGATGCAATGCACCTAAGCAGTTAACCGTTTCTACATGCTTTGCTTCAATCCACATGCGTCATCCCGGTTTGTTCATTCGTCTCTTTAAAGTATTTTGCGAAACCCTGCGTTTTATTCTATTTACATTTTCTTTTCTTTATTTATTAAAAGCGGTCGAATCTTATGGGGATTGCCTACGTATCACGTCCCCGCGTGAATCAGACCAGGCGTAGTTCTGCCTTAAAGTAAAGAAACACACAATTCTTGTGAAATCATTGAATTCATTCTCAAAATTTTGCTATTACAAATTACATCAAGCAAGGAATAGCAATAGTACAGACTCCACGGTTTTAAACTCGGTTTAACGAAAAAGAAAACAACATATGGAAAAACAACCAAAGCCAAATAAACAGGACTTGACCAAAACTAATTCTCCAATTTAAGGGGCCGCGAGGCATCATCCGGCCTTTCCGCGGCTCTAGGTGTAAGGTCTCTTTGCAAGCTCTTCAACTCGTTCATAATCCGGCGGACGCAGCCCATGATGGAAACAAGGAGGGTCTTCCGAGGTGTTCGCTCATATGCCAAGCATTTCATGTAGATGTAATGCCCTATTTCATCAATCCTTCCCCGGATGTTGTCCCTTTCTGTGAACAAATGCCTTATCTGTTGGTTCTTCAATCCCAGTGTTTGCGCATTGTTGGCAAGCTGATCCTGGAACATCTCCATTTGCCTTTCCATTCTGGTCATTGCATCGTAATATTGCCTTCTGTCGGCTTGGGCATTTCGTGTTTGCTTGAGGATCCTTTCTCGAAGAGAGGCATTCGTTTCCCTTAATGTCCCGATGCTCAGTTCATACTCCCTTATGACTTGTTGCAGGCGCTGCCTCCGAGCCATCGCACCCTTTGCCCACTTGGTTCGCAATTTTGCTGCGCTGGCCCTGGCTTTTTCCAAATCTTCCTGGCATTCCGCAACCTGATCTTTTAACCCTGCTATCAATCTTTTATCTGCCCGGCTTCTTAGCTGGCTATTAGCCTCTTTTTTCATTCTCCGGATCTGAGCTTTGAGGATCTCGCCTTCTCTGATTAACTTGTTCTTTTCTCCCTTGTGGGCAGCAGACTGTAATTGGCACTCAAACTTCATATCCTGAACTTGTTGCTTCAGTTTGCCTGCTTTGACAAGATATTCCTGCTCTTTGGCCAACCAGCCCCACTGTTCTTGTGAAGATTTGGCAAATTCTTGCAGGTGAGGTCTTTTGGTCGGTCTTCCAGATGATGTCTCCCCTTTGTACCAGGCCTGATACCCGGGCGAAACTTCCCCTTTTGCCCGATTCATTACACAAGTATTTGCTTCTAAGTATTGACATTGGCTCCAAATTTGACGAACCCTTGCTTCAGGAAACTGGCCGTCGGGACTGATCTCGATTACCTGGATGCTCAGATCCTCGTCTTTCGGCACTATCTGATACCTCCCAAGTTGCCTTAAAACCCGATGCGGCGCGTATGGTTGAATACTTTTAAGTCCCATTAAGAGAAAATGGGGCCTGGCTGCTGGCATGTATATGACTTCGTCGATCGGTAGCCACCCTAGCGCCCACTGTATTTGACTGGCGTTGAGGGTATGGAAATATGAGGTCCATGCTATAACTCCTTCTGGTAGGTAGGTTTCATCAACTCTGGTATAGAACTCCTCTATGCAGGTCTTTCCAGCGGATCCATGGCTCAGAAACTGGGCTCGGTGACATAGGTGTTCGATCATCCACATTTGCAACAACAAATTGCAACCCTCGAAAAAGCTTCCTCCGGCTTTGCAAGAAGTGAGTGCCCGGAATATATCAGATACTATCATGGGCGCCAACGTACTATCACTCTGTGTGAGCAACGTACTGACGACCCCTGCTATCTTTATGTCAATATTCCCATCTTTTCTTGGGAATACTAGTAGTCCTAAGAAAGTTATCATGAAAGCAATTCGTCTATGTTCTTCCCACTTCTGGCGATTACCTTTGCTGCACAACTGGTTTTCTGGCTTGTCGAATCCTCCTATGTGACCATATCTTTGATATATGAAACTCATGCTGCAAAAACCTTTTGCCAAGTCAGGGTTATGAATTGTTCTGACTATCTTTAAGGAGTCCAGGAACCGGTGTATTGCTACAGCTCTTGGAGCAATCAGATATTTGTGCCTCAAAGGAGTCTCAGTGCTGCCGATATACCCTGCTATTTCTTCTAAAGTTGGGGTGAGTTCAAAATCTGAGAAACGGAAGACATTGTGCGCAGGATCCCAGTGGGGGACTAGTGCCCTTATGATATCTCCTCGTGGCCTGATATCCAACAAACTCGTGAGGCCTTTCAGATACTTCTTGATTTCGTCATGCCCCTCTTTGCCCAAATCATTCCACCAGAGCCGCAATTGGAGGGGAATTTTATTCATGATTGAAAAGGGTTCATTCGGAATCGTGCTCATTCTGCACATTTATTAATAAGATTTTAACAAACGACACTTATCCTGATAAAAACAAAAATATATGCGATTTTTTTTTGTGAATTTTGAATTTTCGTATATATATATAAAAACTTTCTAAAGAAGTCAATAACGGAAAATATTTTGGATTTTTGTTTCGAAAACTGGGAGCCCGAAAGGACTTTTCTAGACCTTTAGCAAGACAAAACTTTTGAATTTTTCATATATATATATATACATATATTTGCAACAAATAATAAAAGTAAAGACAACACAAGACTCTTTTTTTTTATTATTATTATTTTCATAAAAAAAAAACCAAAAATAAGATCTCTTTTTTTTTTGATATTTATGACAAGACAAACTCTATATTTCTATTGATATTTTATTTTTCTTTTTGAAAAACAGAACAACGACTTTTTTTCAAAATTTTGGCAGAGTTTTGACAGTATTTTTTTTCTTTTTTTCAACAATAAACAATCAATTCCTAACCGTTATTTCACTCTTCGTTTTTTTTCCACAATATTCCAAATATTCAAACACCGGTCAGCATGCGGGCATGAGACAAATAAATGCACGGACAACAATAGGATGCATCAGAATGGTCTTTTCATATCAGGTTGCTAGTCCTAGACGGACCCAACCCCTGTGTTGAGTCCCCTAAGTCATATGCAACATGATGCAAATAAGCGTTCCTACTAGGGATCCGGCATGAAGTCACGTTATTCTATGTTCAAAACCTGGGTCGGTGTTCTAGACAGTGTACCCGAGCGGACAACTCGAGTTGAGGAAGGAGCTCCTTTCCGGGAACCAAAAGGCCAGCCGGCTTAGAAACTTTCCGAGCCTCTTTTATTTAGGGTATGACACTAACAGAATAGGGAGTCTCAACCAGTAAGCACATCCCCAGAGGTAAGAAGAGAAAGGTTTCGGCACAGTTTATATACAGTTCAAATAATATCAAAGCGGTAAAAGCAGCATTTAGCACATTAGGCTCAGAACATGTAATAATCAGATAATAAATAAAGCCAAATAATAACAATTATTCTAAGCTCGAATTCTTAACCCTGAACCAGTGGTTCTGGGTACAGATCCCCAGCAGAGTCGCCAGAGCTGTCACACCTCCTTTTTCCGCGCCCGCGGGGGCACAGGGGAGTTTTTTCCAATTAAAGGACAATCGAAACGGGATTTATTTATTTATTTCAGAGTCGCCACTTGGGAGATTTAGGGTGTCCCAAGTCACCAATTTTAATCCCGAAGCGAGGAAAATGATGACTCCATATTACAGTCTGCGTACCAGAAATCCGGATAAGGAATTCTGTTAACCCGGGAGAAGGTGTTAGGCATTCCCGAGTTCCGTGGTTCTAGCACGGTCGCTCAACTGTTATATTCGGCTTGATTATCTGATTTTATACAAGTCTGAACTTATGTGCAAAATTTAACTTTTAACCGCTTTTATCATTTACTGTTTTTATCAAGAATTGCAACGTTGTGAAAATGTATCTCGAACCGCGTTACAATCAATGTACCCGCGGTCGTCGACACACTTTGACTCCGTTGAGATTTGGATTTGGGTCACATCAATGTGCACCCGAGTTTAAGGAAATTAAATTGTTAAAGGCGCACCTAAAGCGACTAGCGTATTTATTTTGGGTAGGACCGTGGAATTTTACTAAATGGTCCATCCCGAAGTCTAAATAATTTTTAAAGCAAATATTTACTGAGGGCCCCGCAATTGTATTTTATTTGGCGAGGCTCATCTCATTCTTATTTTAAAAGGATATCCTATAGCAACTACGTTTCTTGTCGTGTTCGTCTCTATCAATTGAAAACGATAGATAGTCCTAATTAATTACATGCTTGCAAGTTGTTTGTAATGGAATTCGGAAATGCTTAACAACAAGTCGGGACCGAAGCTGCGTGCACAGTCGGCCAAACAAATAATCCTGGGCCCAAATCCAGCCCACGCGCGGTTGGCCAGACCTGGGCCACTGCTCGCTCGATGCGGGCCTGCCTGATCTGTCCTCGACCTGGGCTCGACCCTTGTGAGGTTGAGGAGTGCAGGCTTGCGCCGTTTATTTTAAGGCAATGGTTTGCCAATTATAGGGGGACAATTTATCAAAAGGACACAAAATTAACTAACATGGATAGTTCTATGTATTTAAAGACATGCTAACCTTATAAAACCTAAGATACAACCTACTGCATTGGGGACCCTTTTATCTATCAGCCTACATATACAAACTAACATTCAATCACCATATATTGATATCTACTGGGCACACAGGCTACCTTCAGTATCTAAACAAGAATGTAAACTATTATACATTAAATGAGGTTCAATATAACAGTCTATGTACGAAATAAACAACTTCAGCTCTTCTCTTTTATATTCATGCTTAAACTCTCAAGTTACATTGGCACTGTTAATCGCGTACCTGGTATAGCAAAGCAGAAGAAGAAGGAGAATTGTCAGCTGAGGGGTATGCGGCAAATACAACAACAGCAGATAAACAGCAATAACACAGCAACAATCCAACAACCACAAATGTTTTCCACAGCCCACAAACAACCAGCAATATTTCCCAGAACAAAGAAAACCAGCAAATAGTCGAGCACCAAATGAGCAATCCCAGGAAAGAGTGATGAAACAACAGCAATACCAGAGTATTCAATGCAGCAACACCAACAGTTCAACAATCACAAGCAGCTCAGTCAATGCAAACCACAGAACTTGGCCGAGACAGCTTGACCAATATGAACTCTTATACAACTTTTCAGACAGTGTTTGGTTACAGTGTTTACTGGAAATTAACTTATGTTTTCAGTCTTTTTCTTTAAACTCACAAGACCTCTCCTCAGACTAAAAAAATTTCCAGCCTTTTGTTTTATCTTTTTCTGAAGACTAAAAGTCCAGCCCCGTTTAAATTCTCAAATGGCTTATTTATAAGCCAAAAACCAGTGCAGTTAAGCTGCCCTTTTTTGCTGCAACTTGCAGCCTGCCCATACTCTTTAAAGCCCATGCCTAAGCATCTTTTGGTGTCAGCCCCCTTTATTCCCACGCCTGGTTTTGTTTAATCAGGAGTTATGGGCATCATTTTTTATTCAATTTAAGTCCCATACTCTTATGTCTTGTTCCCCATTGGCATTAATTTAATCCCAAATTAGTACCCTACTTGTCAGCTCATTTAAACTAATCATTTTTGTTCTTTGCAAACCCCAGACTACCCCTGTTAAACCCTGGTTACCACTGTCTTGACCCTTTGCCGCATCAGGGCATTTTTGAACTGATGAAAGTTTCAAATTCAGGACTGCCTAGACTGAACCTTTCAGTCATTTTTCAATGCAAACAAACTATTTCAAACAATGCTGGGGCCTTCAATCAGTGGCAAAGTATCAATTAGTCATGCGACATTATTAGCTCGTTTGATTCATTAGTTATAGAAACTAATCAACGACATTTATCGAGTCGACTATACTAATTATAGCAGGTAATAATCAGTCGCTCACATAAACAATATGTTCAGGGACCTAAAGGGCATCAGACAATTTTGTGTTCAATTACTGGGAACCTATATAAGTTTATTCATTTGACGACTAATCTAATCGAACATGTTCATCACAGAATACATTCAAATCATACACAGAAAACAATTGACCAAATAAAAGGTCTTTACAGAGATGAAAGAAATCCGAATGAAAAATAACAAAAAATAACAAACAAACACAACGAAACATGCTGACCACTTAATCAAAACTAACACAAAAGAAAGGAAAACTTACCGAAAATGTTTAAATCAAACAGACCCAAATCTGATTCAACTTCGAACTTTTGAGGCCGAACAAACTTTAATCAGGGTGTTCTCACATGAGAACACCTTGATTAAGGTCTATTAGACCTCAAACCCATGTCCAAACCGGCCGGGTTCCCCAGGTGCATGTGTTTCAAGTTCTGGATTTCCAGATCTGGATTTTTAGGAGTTGTGGGTAGATTCGGACCAAACCAAGCTTGGTTTGGTCACGAGGAAGGTCAGGGGAGTGTCTGGTATGAAGATGGGATGGTTTGGCATAGATCCGGGTTCGACTCAAATCTTCAAATGAAGATTCGAGACGAACGGAAGTGATTCGAGGCTCGTGGTTAGTGGATTTGTGTTCAGGACAGTGAGGTGGTCCTAGGGTGTTCAGGAGGTGGCCACCGGCGTCCATGCCGCCGGGTTCTGGTGAAAGGGAAGCTAGGGCGGCTGCTAGGGTTTGGGGGGGCTTCAGTGTTTGGATGAAGACGATGAGTGGGGGGTTAGAATAGGGGCGTGGGGTGTGATAGGAGGCTTATATACGGGGAGGCTGATTCAATCCTGGTCATTGGATTGATTAAAATTGATGGCCAGGATTGGGGAGGCTAGACCATACGGTGCCGTTTGGTTAATCAAGGGGTCGGTCAAAAACGGGAATGGGTCGGGTCATGAGGTCTAATAAGGGCCATCGGATCAATGGAAATGAACGGCCCAGATTAACCGTCCCTGAAACGACGTCGTTTCAGGAGGTGCCTGGGCTGGCCTGGTCTGGACCGGACTTGTGCTGGTTTGGGCCCATCTTTTGTTTTATTTCCTGGGCCTAACCCGTTTTTCAATCCCTCTTTTTGTTTTCTATTTTATTTTTCTTTTAAAACAAAAATGAAATAACAAACCATAAAATAATGAAATTAAAACCAACAACAATGCAACATTTTAACACAATTATCACAAAAATATTTCGGTAAGTTAACTAAAAGCCTAGAACGAACGATGCACATATATTTTTTGAATTTTCTTTTACTGACCGAATTATGGTTTAATCACCCTGACATGCATATTTTGTATTTTGTTTGTTAATGATTAAATGCAAAATGGACAGATCCACAAATGACTAACAACACATGTCACGAAAAACTCGAACAATTGTACAGCGAAATCATTTGTCACTATTTTTATTTTCTTTTGGAGCGATTGCTCGTAAAGCAAAAATCACGTGCTTACACCTGGCTTCAGCGACAATTCGGAGGGACGGAATTTCGACCTCCGCTGGTATCACGGCCTCATTTCCGTACACCAACAAATAAGGAGTTGTGCCTATGGAAGTCCGGACGGTAGTGCGGTAACCCAACAAGGCAAAGGGTAATTTCTCGTGCCATTGTCTGGACCCTTCCACCATTTTTCGCAGTATCTTCTTGATATTCTTATTGGCTGCTTCGACTGCTCCATTTGCCTTAGGACGATATGGGGTGGAATTGCGGTGTGTAATCTTGAATTGTTGGCATACCTCTCTCATCAAGCTGCTATTAAGATTCGCACCGTTATCCGTGATGATCACTTTTGGGATCCCAAATCTGCAGATGATATGGGAGTGAACAAAGTCCACCACTGCCTTCTTGGTTACTGATTTGAAGGTTTTAGCCTCAACCCATTTGGTGAAGTAATCAATGGTCACTAGAATGAACCTATGACCGTTGGATGCTGCTGGCTCGATGGGCCCAATGACATCCATGCCCCATGCTACAAACGGCCAGGGTGCTGACATCGTATGTAACTCTGTTGGCGGAGAATGAATCAAGTCTCCATGTATCTGGCACTGATGGCATTTCCTCACGAAAGTGATACAGTCGTGTTCCATGGTGAGCCAATAACACCCTGTTCGAAGGATTTTTCTTGCCAATACATATCCACTCATGTGTGGCCCACAAACTCCAGCATGTACTTCTGCCATAACCGTTGTTGCCTGCCTGGCATCTATGCATCTCAACAATCCCAGATCCGGGGTTCTTTTGTACAATATTCCCCCACTGAGGAAGAAACCATTCGACAAACGCCGAAGGGCTCTTTTTTGGTCTCCAGAGGCATGTTCTGGATATATCCCCATCCTGAGGTATTCCTTGATATCATGAAACCAAGGTTCGCCATCTGCTTCTTCTTCTATGGTATTGTAGTAGGCGTGCTGATCACGGACCTGGATGTGCAGAGGATAAACATACATTTTGTCAGGGTGGTGCAGCATTGATGCTAAGGTGGCCAAGGCATCCGCAACCTCATTGTGAACTCTCGGGATATGTTTGAACTTCACCGATCGAAATCGCTTGCTCAGATCATGCAAGCATTGTCGGTATGGTATGAGCTTTAGATCTCGTGTTTCCCATTCACCCTGAATTTGATGTACCAAGAGGTCCGAGTCTCCCAAGACCAAGACGTCTTGGACATCCATGTCAGCAGCCAAGCGCAGACCCAGAATGCAAGCCTCATACTCGGCCATATTGTTGGTGCAATAGAAGCGTAGTTGAGCCGTAACAGGATAATGCCGTCCTGTTTCAGAAATGAGTACTGCTCCTATTCCAACCCCTTTCGCGTTTGCAGCTCCATCGAAGAAAAGCTTCCAACCCGGTTCCTCAGGTAATTCCAACTCATTTGTATGCATTACCTCTTCGTCAGGAAAATACGTTCTTAAAAGGCTCGTATTTTTCATCAACGGGATTCTCTGCCAAATGGTCTGCCAGTGCCTGGGCTTTCATGGCCGTCCTTGTTACGTAGATGATATCAAACTCTGTGAGCAGAATTTGCCACTTTGCCAACCTACCCGTGGGCATAGGTTTCTGAAAGATATACTTCAATGGGTCCAAGCGGGATATGAGATAAGTAGTATATGAAGACAAGTAGTGCTTCAACTTCTGAGCTACCCAAGTTAGGGCGCAACACGTTTTCTCGAGTTGAGTGTACTTGACCTCATGCACTGTGAATTTCTTTCTAAGATAGTAGATGGCCTGCTCCTTCCTTCCTGTGTCATCATGTTGCCCCAGTACACAACCAAATGAATTTTCCAAGACCGTCAGGTAAAGGATTAGGGGTTTCCCGGGCTTAGGCGGGACCAATACGGGTGGATTAGACAGATACCCTTTGATTTGGTCGAAGGCCTCCTGACACTCTGCTGTCCAACCTACTGCAGCGTCCTTTCTCAGCAGCCGAAATATGGGCTCACAAGTTGCTGTGAGTTGAGCGATGAACCTGCTGATATAATTGAGTCTACCCAGCAAACTCATTACCTCTGTTTTGTTCCTTGGCGGTGGCAAATCTCGGATGGATTCAATTTTGGATGGGTCTAACTCAATCCCCCGTCGACTGACGATGAATCCTAGCAACTTTCCTGATGGAACCCCGAATGCGCATTTGGCCGGGTTAAGCTTGATATCATACCTCCGGAGTCTTTGGAAAAATCTCCTTAGGTCTGCTACATGGTCCTCCTGACGCCAAGATTTGATGATCACATCATCGACGTACACCTCAATTTCCTTGTGTATCATGTCATGAAACACCGCAGTTATTGCTCGCATGTATGTTGCCCCAGCGTTCTTTAACCCGAACGGCATTACCCGATAGCAGTAGGTTCCCCATGGCGTAATAAACGATGTTTTCTCAGCATCCTCCTCATCCATTAGGATCTGACGATAACCTGCATAGCAATCCACAAAGGATCCAATCTCGCGCCCTGCGCAATTGTCGATTAAGATATGAATGTTGGGCAGCGGAAAATTGTCCTTGGGACTTGCTTTGTTGAGGTTGCGGTAGTCAACGCACACCCTGATTTTTCCATCCTTCTTTGGGACTGGTACCACATTGGCCAACCACTCGGGATATCGAGTGACCCGAATGACCTTCGCTTGTAACTGCTTAATCACTTCTTCCTTGATCTTTACACTCATTTCTGTTTTAAATTTCCTTAGTTTTTGCTTGACCGGAGGGTATGCCGGGTCAGTGGGTAATTTGTGAACCACTAAATTGGTGCTTAATCCAGGCATATCATCATATGACCAGGCAAAAACATCTTTGAATTCCCTGAGAGTTTTGATCAATTCTGCTCTGACATTCGGCTCAATGTGGATGCTAATTTTGGTCTCTTGGACGTTATCAGCGTCTCCTAGATTCACAGCCTCGGTGTCATTTAGGTTAGGCTTGGGTTTCTCTTCAAATTGGCACAGTTCTCTGTTTATTTCTTCGAAGGCTTCACCTTCGTCACATTCAGATTCATCGTCACAAACGACCTTTTGCATCATTGAGTCGGTTTCAGATTGATTTATTAGACTAGGTCGAAGATCCGCTGTGCATGCCATGTCATTAGAACCAGTAAAAAGAGAACTGTTCAGAAAGAAAAAGAACAAGACAAAAATTAAAATGAGACAAAAGAAAAGAACTTTATTAAATTTGCGGGATAAAAAGGGTTCACACTTTTACAAAAACGAAAGTAAAATTTGGATTACACCCTTGAATAATCCGATCAAACAAACAAACAAACAAAACATTAATCAAAGCCTACTACCAAGACTCCCCTCGGACAGGAAGAGGAGTAACCGTCCAATTGTTGATCTTGGCCTCAGGCCCCACAAATTGTATCTCTGCTCTGCTGGAACCTTCTCCAGCTTCCACCATACTGACATCCGCAAATAGCCTCTCAAAACTCTGATTGAGGTCTTCATTTATACCGATCAAAGGTCCTCGAATCTTTGGGATCGCTGACCCCTTGGCACTTGCTTTAACAAAAGACCTTGAGAGGCGTGGCACTGGTTTAGGCAGAAACCAGACCCTCTTCTTCATTTTTCGCGCTTGCTTCCTGTCTGCTGCGGTTGGTTTGAACCCCAACCCGAAAGTTTCCAGATTCTTAGGAAGGGAGACAGGTTGGACTATCCCTTGAAGTTCAACTCCCAGGCCTTTTCCCGGCACAAACCCATTACCCAGCATTTCTGATACCATCATGACTGTTGCGGCAGCCACCCTAGGGTGCGGGATGATTTCTCCTTCAGAAATTTTGTTGGCCGACCCTGTATCGAGAATCTGGTAGACCCAGGGACCCTTGTCATCAGTGGTCTCTATGAAAGGCACAATGGTTCCGCCCATGGTGCATGTTGTATCCTCGCCGTGCAACACGACCTCTTGTCTTTCCCACTCGAACTTCACCGTCTGATGTAGGGTGGAAGGCACCGCCTTGGCTGCATGAATCCAGGGTCATCCTAACAGCAGGTTATAAGATATCGTGGCGTCCAACACCTGGAATTCCATGGTAAACAGGACCGGACCAATGGTCAGTTCAAGTACAACATCCCCCACAGTGGCTGTTCCGTTTCCGTCAAACCCCCGGACACAGATGCTATTCTCCCGGATTCTTCCACGGTCAATCTTTAACTGGTCCAGGGTGGATAATGGACAAATATTGGCGCTTGAGCCGTTATCCACCAATACTCGGGTTACCACCGAGTCTTCACATTTGACAGCTAGGTATAGAGCTTTATTGTGCTCCGTTCCTTCCACCGGCAGGTCATCATCTGAGAATGTCACTCTGTTCACCTCGAAAATCTTGCTGGCAATGGTTTCCAGGTGGTTTACAGAAATCTCACTGGGTACATGGGCCTCGTTCAATATCTTTAACAGGGCCCGACGATGTTCCTCGGAATGGAGGAGTAATGACAATAGTGAGATCTGGGCAGGTGTTTTTCTCAGCTGCTCAACCACAGAATAGTCTTGTACTTTCATCTTCCTCAGGAATTCTTCAGCCTCTTCTTCTGACACTGGCTTCTTGGTTGCCACTGGGTTGGTTTTTCTTAACTCCACCGGAGCAAAACATCGACCTGATCGAGTCAGCCCTTGCGCTTCACAACTGACTTCTTCCACCTGTTTTCCTTGGTACGTCACCACTGCCTTTTCATATTTCCAGGGCACAGCCCTGCTGTCAATCATCGGCAGTTGGACCACCGGCTTTATGGTCACCCGTTCTCTACATACCCCTTTCAACATGACTGCCGGTGTGGGCAGGATCCCTGGTATTACCAACTTGCTTGGCTCGGGTTTGCTTGCTATGACGGACGGGCTCTTCCCCAATATCACTACCGGCTTGACGCCTCCTCCTCCCTGCGACTGTACACTCGTTCCTCCACTGGTTAAGACTTCTTTCGGGGCGGCTTGGATCATCATCACTGTTTGTGAGGGTTTTCTTAATTCTCCTCCCTCACACACCAACTCAATCATGTGAGTTTCGTGGTGCGCTGGCAGTGGGTTTTGGTTGATGTTAGGAGCCTCCGGTGTCTGGACCTCGATCTTATTGGTGTCAATAAGATCCTGTATGGCATGCCTTAACTTCCAGCACTTCTCGGTATCGTGCCCGAGCATCCCTGAACAGTATTCACAACTGATTGAACGATCCAAATTCTGAGGCGGGGGATTTGGTTCCCGAGTATGGACAGGACTAACCAAACCCAATTGCCGCAGCTTGTGGAACACAGCGGTGTAGGTTTCTCCCAGCTCTGTGAAGGTTCTTTGCTTCCGCAACCTGTCATTCCTAGCATCTGGATTTCCCCGGAAGCCTGCCCCTGAAGGGTTTCTATATGCCCTTGGTGGAGGGTAGGTGTTTTGTGGTGGTGCATATATGTTCTGGGGAGCCGGTGCGCGCCATTGTGGGCGAACCGGAGGCTGAGTGTATACCTGGGCTTGGTGTACGGAACAATGTGGTTCTCGAGGTGGATAGAAATTTTGTGGTGGGTTGTATGGGTAGTTTGACCTGTGAGGCCTGGGTTGGTTGTAGTGCGGCCTGCCAGCCCTGGACCAACTGCCTGCCTCGATCGTGGCAACCTCTTCTTTCTTTCTTTCTCAGCGCACCTCCCGTGCCGCTTTGAATAGCCTGGGTTGTGGCCTTAAGTGCCGAATAGTTCAAGATCTTGTCCGACCTCAAACCTTCTTCTATCATGACCCCTATTTTGACCACCTCGTTGAAAGATTTTCCAACCGTTGTCACCAAGTGACCAAAGTAGGTTGGATCCAATGTCTGCAAAAAATAGTCCACCATCTCTCCCTCTCTCATGGGAGGATCGACTCTAGCTGCTTGTTCTCTCCAGCGGAACCCGAACTCGCGAAAACTTTCCCCGGGTTTCTTCCCAGTTCTTAATAACGTGAGATGGTCAGGGACTATCTCTAGATTGTACTGGAAATGACCTGCAAAAGCCTGCGCCAGATCATCCCACGTGTACCACCTGCTGAAATCTTGCCTGGTATACCATTCCAGTGCAGATCCACTCAGACTTTGGCCGAAATAAGCTATCAAAAGCTCATCCTTGCCTCCTGCCCCTCTCATTTTGCTACAGAATCCCCGCAAATGTGCCATGGGATCACCGTGCCCTTCATATAAATCAAACTTGGGCATCTTGAACCCAGCCGGGAGTTGGACATCTGGGAAAGGGCACAGATCTTTGTATGCCACGCTGACTTGATTGCCCAGCCCGTGCAAGTTTCTGAAGGATTGCTCCAGGCTTTTGAACTTTCTTAACACTTCATCCTGTTCAGGGGCCTTAACCGGCTTCTCAACCTCTGCCGGTACTTCCAAATGTGGATTGTAAGCCTGTGGTTCGGGTGCATGGAATGTAGGCTCAGGGGGATAGTATTGGGTATCGTGAGCCTGAAACAATGGCTCACTGGTCGTTCGCTGCAAAGGGGCTGATGCAGGTCCCACAAAAATGGAAATGTTGGGTGTTGGGAGAGGTTGATGGGGTGGTGGAGCTTGGGAATCGTGAGGGCTTCTTTCTTGATGATAGAGGGGATTTGGGCGGCTTGTGGAAGGGCCAGAGTGAGGGTATTCCGGCATGTGTCCCAGTGTCTCAGGGCTCTTTTGTGTTTTGGCTAGGGCTAGCTGCATTGCATGCATCTCTAGTCCCATCCTTTCAATCGTTTCCATTGCTTCTTTTAGCAACTGGCTCATCGGCCTTTCTTCCTCATTACTATTCTCTGAAGTAGTCATGCTTGTTGCTATCGGTCCTTTGGATCTGGTTTGGTAGGAGTGTGTTGCCAGAGTTCTTTAACGACTAACTTGTCTGGTATCAGACAACAACAAACTTTGTTAGTGTTAGAGCTTAACAGATTTGATCATAACACAGAGAGGATGCAATGCACCTAGGCAGTTAACCGTTTCTACATGCTTTGCTTCAAACCACATGCGTCATCCCGGTTTGCTCATTCGTCTCTTTTAAAGTATTTTGCGAAACCCTGCATTTTATTTTATTTACATTTTCTTTTCTTTATTTATTAAAAGCGGTCGAATCTTATGGGGATTGCCTACGTATCACGTCCCCGCGTGAATCAGACCAGGCGTAGTTCTGCCTTAAAGTAAAGAAACACACAATTCTTGTGAAATCATTAAATTCATTCTCAAAATTTTGCTATTACAAATTACTTCAAGCAAGGAATAGCAATAGTACAGACTCCACAGTTCTTAACCCGTTTTGACTAAAAGAAAGGAAAACAACATATGAAAAAGCGACAAAGCCAAATAAACAGGACTCAACCAAAGATTAATTTTCCAACTTAGGGACCCGCGAGGCATCATTCGGCCTTTCCGCGGCCCTTGGTGTGAGGTCCCTCTGCAGGTTTTTCAGCTCATTCATGATTCGGTGGACGCAACCCATGATGGAAACAAGGAGGGTCTTTCGAGGCTTTTGCTCGCATGCCAGGCATCTCATGTAGATGTAATGCCCAATCTCGTCGATCTTTCCCCGAATGTTGTCCCTTTCCGCGAACAACTGCCTTATCTGTCGGTTCTTCAATCCTAGTGTTTGTGCATTGCTGGCAAGCTGGTCCTGGAACATCTCCATTTGCCTTTCCATTCTGGTCACTGCCTCGTAACATCGCCTTCTGTCGGCTTGGGCATCTCGTGTTTACTTGAAGATCCTCTCTTGAAGAGAGGCATTCGTTTCCCTTAATGTCTCGATGCTCAGTTCATAATCCCTTATGACTCGTTGCAGGCGCTGCCTCCGAGCTATCGCACCCTTTGCCCACTTGGTCCGCAATCTTGTTGTGCTGGCCTTGGCTCTTTCCAAATCTTCCTGGCATTCCGCAACCTGATCCTTTAACCCTGCTATCAATCTTTTATCTGCCCGGCTTCTCAACTGGCTATTAGCCTCTTTTTTCATTCTCCGGATCTGAGCTTTGAGGATTTCGCCTTCTCTGATTAATCTGTTCTTTTCTCCCTTGTGGGCGGCAGACTGTAATTGGCACTCAAACCTCATATCCTGAACTTGTTGCTTCAGTTTGCCTGCTTCGGCAAGATATTCCCGCTCTTTGGCCAACCAGCCCCACTGCTCTTGTGAAGATTTGGCAAATTCTTGCAGGTGAGGTCTTTTGGTCGGTCTTCCAGATGATGTCTCCCCTTTGTACCAGGCCTGATACCCGGGCGAAACTTCCCCTTTTGCCCGATTCATTACACAAGTATTTGCTTCTAAGTATTGACATTGGCTCCAAATTTGACGCACCCTTGCTTCGGGAAACTGGCCGTCGGGACTGATCTCGATCACCTGGGTGCTTAGATCCTCATCTTTCGGCACTATCTGATACCTCCCCAGTTGCCTTAAAACCCGATGCGGCGCGTATGGTTGAATGCTCTTGAGTCCCATTAAGAGAAAATGGGGTCTGGCTGCTGGCATGTATATGACCTCGTCGATCGGTAACCATCCTAGCGCCCACTGTATTTGACTGGCGCTGAGGGTATGGAAATATGAGGTCCATGCTGTGACTCCTTCTGGTAGGTAGGTTTCATTAACTCTGGTATAGAACTCCTCTATGCAGGTCTTTCCAGCGGATCCATGGCTCAGAAACTGGGCTCGGTGACATAGGTGTTCGGTCATCCACATTTGCAACAACAAATTGCAACCCTCGAAAAAGCTTCCTCCGGCTTTGCAAGATGTGAGAGCCCGGAACATATCAGATACTATCATGGGCGCCAACGTACTATCACTCTGTGTGAGCAACGTACTGACGACCCCTGCTATCTTTATGTCAATATTCCCGTCTTTTCTTGGGAATACTAGTAGTCCTAAGAAAGTTATCATGAAAGCAATCCGTCTATGTTCTTCCCACTTTTGGCGATTACCTTTGCTGCACAACTGGTTTTCTGGCTTGTCGAATCCTCCTATGTGACCATATCTTTGATATATGAAACTCATGCTGCAAAAACCTTTTGCCAAGTCAGGGTTATGAATTGTTCTGACTATCTTTAAGGAGTCCAGAAACCGGTGTATTGCTACAGCTCTTGGAGCAATCAGATATTTGTGCCTCAAAGGAGTCTCAGCGCTGCCGATATACCCTGCTATTTCTTCTAAAGTTGGGGTAAGTTCAAAATCTGAGAAACGGAAGACATTGTGCGCAGGATCCCAGTGGGGAACTAGTGCCCTTATGATATCTCCTCGTGGCCTGATATCCAACAAACTCGTGAGGCCTTTCAGATACTTCTTGATTTCGTCATGCCCTTCTTTGCCTAAATCATTCCACCAGAGCCGCAATTGGAGGGGGATTTTACTCATGATTGAAAAGGGTTCATTCGGAGTCGTGCTCATTCTGCACATTTATTAATAAGATTTTAACAAACGACACTTATTCTGATAAAAACAAAAATATATGCGATTTTTGAATTTTGAATTTTCGTATATATAAAAAAAACTTTCTAAAGAAGTCAATAACGGAAAATATTTTTTGATTTTTGTTTCGAAAACTGGGAGCCTAAAAGAACTCTCTAGACCTTTGGCAAGATAAATACTTTTGCAACAAATAAAGATATATATACATTTTTTGAAGTAAAGAAAGACTTTTTGAATTTTTCCTATATATATATATACACATATTTGCAACAGATAATAGAAGTAAAGGCAAAATAAGATTCCTTTTTTTTTTATTATTATTTTCCAATTTTCATAAAAACCATTTTAAAAATAAGGTTTTTTTTTTTTTAAAAAAAATTATTTTTATGGCAAGACAAACTATATATTTCTATTTATATTTTATTTTTGAAAAAAAAACAAAACAGAACAATGACTTTTCAAAATTTCGGCAGGGTTTTGACAGTATTTGTTTTTTTTTCAAAATAATCAATCAATTCCCTAACCGTTATTTCTTTTTTTTTTCACAATTTTCCAAATATTCAAACACCGGTCGGCATGCGGGCATGAGACAAATAAATGCACGGAAAACAATAGGATGCATCAGAATGGTCTTTTCATATCAGGTTGCTAGTCCTAGACGGACCCAACCCCTGTGTTGAGTCCCCTAAGTCATATGCAACATGATGCAAATAAGCGTTCCTACTAGGGATCCGGCATGAAGTCACGTTATTCTATGTTCAAAACCTGGGTCGGTGTTCTAGACAGTGTACCCGAGCGGACAACTCGAGTTGAGGAAGGAGCTCCTTTCCGGGAACCAAAAGGCCAGCCGGCTTAGAAACTTTCCGAGCCTCTTTTATTTAGGGTATGACACTAACAGAATAGGGAGTCTCAACCAGTGAGCACATCCCCGGAGGTAAGAAGAGAAAGGTTTCGGCACAGTTTATATACAGTTCAAATAATATCAAAGCGGTAAAAGCAGCATTTAGCACATTAGGCTCAGAACATGTAATAATCAGATAATAAATAAAGCCAAATAATAACAATTATTCTAAGCTCGAATTCTTAACCCTGAACCAGTGGTTCTGGGTCATAAAATCCCCAGCAGAGTCGCCAGAGCTGTCACACCTCGTTTTTACGCGCCCGGGGGGTCGCAGGGGAGTTTTTTCCAATTAAAGGACAATCGAAACGGGATTGGTTTAATTATTTCAGAGTCGCCACTTGGGAGATTTAGGGTGTCCCAAGTCACCAATTTTAATCCCGAATCGAGGAAAAGAATGACTCTATATTACAGTCTGCGTACCAGAAATCCGGATAAGGAATTCTGTTAACCCGGGAGAAGGTGTTAGGCATTCCCGAGTTCCGTGGTTCTAGCACGGTCGCTCAACTGTCATATTCGGCTTGATTATCTGATTTTATACAAGTGTGAACTTATGTGCAAAATTTAACTTTTAACCGCTTTTATCATTTTACTGTTTTTATCAGGAATTGCAACGTTGTGAAAATGTATCTCGAACCGCGTTACAATCAATGTACCCGTGGTCGTCGACACACTTTGACTCCGTTGAGATTTGGATTTGGGTCACATCAATGCGCACCCGAGTTTAAGGAAATTAAATTATTAAAGACGCGCCTAAAGCGACTAGCGTATTTATTTTGGGTAAGACCGTGGAATTTTACTAAACGGTCTATCCCGAAGTCCAAATAATTTTTAAAGCAAATATTTACTGAGGGCCCCGCAATTTGTATTTTCATTTGGCGAGGCTCGTCTCGTTCTTTATTTTTTAATGAATTTGCAACGTCATGGACATGCATCTCGAACCACGTCACAATCAATGTACCCGTGATTAGAAACACATTTCGACTCCGTTGAGAATTGGATTTGGGTCACATAAATGCGCACCCGAGTTTAAGAAGGTAAGATTTATTAAGGCGCGTCCTAAAGAGTCTAACGTATTGTTATTTTAGGAGGGTTGTGAGATTTGCTAAACAACCCGTCCTGGAACCTAAATGCTTCGATAATATACGCGTTTTGTTTATTTTCATCGAAGCTCATCTCGTTCTTATTTTTAAAAGGATATCCTATAACAACTACGTTTCTTGTCGTGTTTGTCTTTATCAATTGAAAACAGTAGATAGTCCTAATTAATTAAATGCTTGCAAGTTGTTTGTAATGACATTCAGAAAAGCTAAAAAAATCAGAAATGAGGCTGCATATACAGTCAGCCGAACAAATAATCATGGGCCCAGATCCAGCCCATGCGTGATAGGCCAGACCTGGGCCACTGCTCGTTCGATGCGGGCCCGCCTAGTCTGTTTTCGACCTGGGCTCGACCTTCATGAGGTTGAGGCCCTGAATTTGTGTTCTTTATCTTGAAACATGGCTTTAAGAGTTATGTATGGAAATTTATTGGAAAGGAAAGAACCTAATTTACAGTGTACAAATTTCATGCTTGGACTACATTACAGGCTCATACTACACTATTGAATTAAGTATGGGATACTACCTACTGCCTTGGGCATACTCTCATCATCAACCTATATACACATTCTAGCATCCGACTACCATGTATTGACATTTATGGGCCTGAAGACTACCTCTAGTATCCATAACCAAATGTAAAACTATTACACATCACATGAATATTTAATGTAATAATCTATGTATAAAAAACATTCTTCAGGATCTTTCATTTGGATTCATGCTCATTTTTCCAATTACATTTTTTGACAGTGCATTGGTTGTGTACCTGGTATAGAGAACAAAGAAGAAAGGAATGATTAGCTGGGCAGTATACAGTAAACACAGCAACAGCAGATACACAGCAACAGCACAGCAACAAACCAACAATCAAATGTTTTCCACAGCCCTCAGACAACCAACAATATTTCCCAGAACCAAAAAGAACCAACAAATAGTCGAGTACCAAACCAGTGAACCCAGAAAAGAATGATGAAACAACAGCAACAACAGAGTATTCAATGCAGCAACACTATCAATTCAACAACCAGAAGTAGTTCAGTCAATGCAAACACAGAACTTGGCCAAGACAGCTTGACCAAAATGCACTCTTATACAACTTTCAGACAGTGTTTGGTTGCAATGTCTTACTGGAACTCTCTTATGTTTTCAATCTTTTCTTTTAACTCACAAACCTTTCTTAAGACTTAAAGATTCCAGCCTCAAGACTCAAAATTCTTCTTTTTTCTGAAGACTAAAAGTCCAGCCCCTCTTTTTGTTTTCCAATGGCCTATTTATAAGCCAAAATGACCTAGTGCAGTTAAGCTGCCTCCCCTGCCAATTGGCAGAATGCCCATACCCTTTAAGCCCATGCCTAAGCATCTTTGGTGCCAGCCCCTTTGTTCCCCACGCTTGGCTTTTGTTTAATCAAGAGTTATGGGCATCATTTTATTATTCATTTTAAACCCCATACTCTTGTGTCTTGTTCCCCATTGGTATTAGTTTAATCTTAATTAGTACCCTACTTGTCAGCTTCATTTAAACTAACTTTTTCTGCCCTTTTCAAACCCCAGACTACCCCTGTCAACCTTGATTATTACTGCCCCGCCTATTGCAGCATTAGCGCACTTTGGGCTTTGAACGTTCGATTTCAGAACTGCCCCAGCCTGGCTTTTTAATTGTTTACAATGTAGTTACAAAATAACATTCGTAGGTAATGCCCAACATTCAAATCACAATATAGGCCCATTCAGAATATTCGAACATTCAGTCGTAGGAGACTAATCGACGACATTTATCGAGTCGACTATACTAATTATAACAGGTAATAACCAGTCGCTCATATAAACAATACATTCAGGGACCTAAAGGGTATCAGACAACTTTGTTAAATTACTGGGCCTATATGAATTAATTCATTTGACGACTAATCTAACTGACGATCATGTTTATCACAGAGTGTATTCAGAACACAAACAGAAGACAATCGACCAAATAAAAGGCCTTTAACAGGGATGGAAGAAATCCGAATGAAAAATAACAACATAACAAAGAAACACAACGGAACATGCTGACAACTTAATTAGAACTAAAACAAAAGAAAGGAAAACTTACCAAAAAAGGTTTGAAATCAAAAATGACCCAAATTCTGATTCAACTTCGAACTCTTGAGGCCGAACAAACTTTAATCAG
The DNA here is from genome assembly GCF_000393655.2 of Nicotiana sylvestris. Taxonomy (NCBI): domain Eukaryota; kingdom Viridiplantae; phylum Streptophyta; class Magnoliopsida; order Solanales; family Solanaceae; genus Nicotiana; species Nicotiana sylvestris. The sequence goes on along the minus strand of NC_091060.1, from coordinate 57,627,729 downwards.
GGTGTTCTCACATGAGAACACCTTGATTAAGGTCTATTAGACCTCAAACCCTTGTCCAGACCGGCCGGATTCCCCAGGTGCATGTGTTCTAAGGTCTGGATTTCCAGATCTGATTTTTAGGGAGTTGTGGGTAGATTCGGACCAAACCAAGCTTGGTTTGGTCACGAGGAAGGTCAGGGGAGTGTCTGATACAAAGATGGTGAGGTTTGGTGTAGATCGAGTTTTGTCTCGAATCTTCAAATCCAGATTCGAGACGATAGGAGATGATTCGAGGTTCGTGGTTAGTGGATTCGTGTTCAGGGGAGTGAGGGGGTCTTAGGGTGTTCGGGAGGTGGCCACCGGCGTTCATGCCGCCGGGTTTTGGTGGAAGGGAAACTAGGGCGGCTTGCTAGGGTTTGGGGGTTTCAGCTTGGGGAAGGAGATGACTGAAGGGGGGTTCGGATAGGGGGCGCGGGGTAAGGGCTGAGTTTATATATGGGGAGGTTGATCGGATCTGAGCCGTTAGATCATATGATCTCAACGGCTTGGATCTGAGGATGAGAAATGAGACGGGGTCGTTTGGTAGTTAAACGGGGTCGTTTGGTTTAAGTGAGGGGTTGGGTCGGATTGGTTATTGGGTCGGGTTTGAACACGGGTTGCTGAAAATGGGTTCTAAGCCGTTGGATTGGCCTGGACGGATGGCTCAGATTGATTTGCCTGAAACGGCGTCGTTTCAGGAGATGCCTGGGCAGCCGGATTTGGACTGGGCCTGAGTGCTGGTTGGGCCTATTATTTTTGTTTAATTTCTTTTGGCCCAAACCGATTTCCTTCACTTTTTGTTTTCTAATTTCATTTTTTCTTTTAAAAAAAAAATAAAAATAACAAATAAAATAACGAAATTAAAACTAAGCAACAATGCAACATTTTAACACAATTATCACAAAAATATTTAAGTAAGTTAGCTAAAAGCCTAGAACGAACGATGCACACATATATATATTTTTGAATTTTTTTTTACTGACCGAATTATGGTTTAATCATCCTGACATACACATTTTGTATTTTGTTTGCTAATGATTAAATGCAAAAATGGACAGATCCACAAATGACTAACAACACACGTCACGAAAACTCGAACAATTGTACAGCGAAATCATTTGTCACTATTTTTATTTTCTTTTGGAGCGATTGCTCGTAAAGCAAAAATCACGTGCTTACAATCACATTTTATTATTTTATGCAATGGCTCTAACCTAGCAACGCCTTTAGGGAATTCCATGTTATAAACCTATAAATAAGGATCAAAATAGTCAAAAGGTTCAACAATAAAGAAATTAACCAAGCTTTTATCTTCCACCATCCAACAAGAATTGATTTTACAAATTCATGTTGGAATTCAATTAGATCCTTTACCACCATCTCTTGCGTCTTAACTCCCCTTTCAAAACAACGTTACTGCTAATTTTAGACTTGTGAGCGAGATAGGCGATTCAGATTCGGTTAGTTATTCCTATAGGCATGCTTTCTAAATGTTGTTGATTTTAAAAACGTTTATAGGAATGCAGAAGTCCAATAGGCATGGTATCTAGAATGTTGATTGTTATTTAAACCTATATACATGTTTGGCCTAGTGATAGATGTATATGTAGAATTCAGGAAGTCCTATGAGCAAGTTATCTATATGATATGCAGTGCAGAACCTATAGGCATGTATTCTAAAAGTGCAGAAGCCTATAGACATGTTCTCTATATGATAGGCAGAAATGCAGAATCCCATGGCATGTTCTCTATATGAGACGCAGAAATGCAGAAACTATTGACATGATATCTATGTATGAAAGGCAGAACTTATAGACATAATTTCTAAAATGCGGAAGTATAGAAGAGAAGATTTCTAAAATGCAGAAATGCAGAAACCTATAGGCATAGTTTCTACATATGCAGAAGTGCAGAACTTGTAGGCATGATTCATAAATAATAACACCTATGAGCATGTTGTCTACCTTTTTCCATACATGAGTGACCCTCCCCTTTTCACTAAAAAACCCCATAAGTTATTACAAATTATTACAACCCAAAATGAATAAGCAAAATTACATCACAAATAAAGTACAACCAATGAGAGCCTAATTCAGACCCCAGGTCTAAAATATGAAATAAACCAACTCCAAAGATCCAATTTCCAAAGCCTTTCTCTTATTTGGGATGTGTCAGAGTTCCCTAAGAGTCTCAGGTGGACTCCGGGCAGTGCTTACACCCTAAATATATTGCTGAATTAAGTTATAGTGCAGTGTGGAAGGGCCAGCCCTCAAATGTCCAAGTTTAGAGGGAGCTCAAGGTCCCAAGGCAAGGCTCATAGGAGGGGGCAGAACTTAGAATCTAGGAGAGAGTGTAAGTGCAGAAGGGGATTTAGGGGGAAATCCAAGATAGGCTGGTGGTCATACCCAGCAATTAGGAGTGCTGGTACACCCCAACCAGCCTGTTAGCCACATTGTTTGGGAGGTAGGATCCATTAAAGGATCAAGTCCAGACATGAGCAACAATTTGGATGCTGTCATGCCCAAACTTTATCTCAAATACATAGAATGGAATAAGGGTATGGGGAATTCACAACAGCAACAGATGCAAAGAGAACAGCATATTCAATACTGAACATAAACAGCAAAGTAGACACGATTGTAGAAACTGTAAAGCAAACACATAGGGATGAGGCTGAAAACGAAATTAGAACATACCAGTTTCAAGGAAACAAGAAGAGAAAAGCATTAGTAAAGCCAAATTGCAAGCACACAGTCAGAAGATCTTAGAAGAGAGTAAAGTGTTGAGTTGAGAGTGTAAGAGTATTGAAATTGAAGGTGTTTAGTAGGTAATGTGTGTTTGAAAGTGTAGAAGGGTCGTGCCCTTTATAGTGCAGAAAGCAAGTAGGAATAGGTAAGAAAATAGTTTTGGAATCAATTACACAAGTTCCCCTTCAATTAAGGGATTCTGATTTCAAATGGTAAAACAATTAAGGAAAGAGTTTGATCAAAATATTTTCCCAAAGCAGCACAAGAAGGGTAAATACACAGAAACGTATTTAAGGAAAGAGTCTAGTAATACACGGTTTGTACAAATAAGGAAAGGCAATCACTCAATGGCTAGTAAAAATTAGAAATCGAGTTTTGGTATGAATGAATCCAGCCAGAAAAGGTGAAGAAAGGTTTAATTAAAGAAAATTAGTAACAATCAATCGAACCTTATTAAAAGGAATTCTGAATCAATCACAAGTTGGCAAACCTTTTTGGAGGGAGAATTCATCATATATAAAGCATGCATACATATTAAACAAGAAAGAACTGTAATGCTAATTAGAAAAGCCTGGCATAGAAAAGTTCAAAGTCATAAACAAAGAAGTTCAAGTTCAATACATAGACTCAAAACGAGTCTGAGAAAGCCTAGAGTTCCACAATAGAACCCTATTCCAAACACAAGGTCAAAGCTCGCCCAAAAACCCCCAATCCTAGGGTTTCCAACTCGAGCAAGATACAGAGGCAAGGAGGCAAGTAGTTAAAACATGCTCAGAGATCTCTTTCAGATTCTCATGAGAAAACAAGCAGATGCAATAGCAGGTTTGAAACAACAAAGTGAAAAAGCTGATTTGAAGCATAAAGAACACGTTTTAAGCAAAGCTCGGAACTTAAGCAAGTTCAGAAGAGAAACGAGGTAGTATAAACTTAAGAAAACAGTAGAGGAAACATGTTTAACACAGAACTCAAACAAAGTCTAGAAGAAGGCAGATAAAGAACTAAAAGCTTAGCAGAAAATACAGTAAAGAAACACAGGGGTATCGAAAAAGCCTAACAAAAGAACACATAAGATAAACATGTGAAAGTATGATATAGAAACACAATAGAAGAAAGAACAAAGCACAGTAGAAGAACATGCATGATAAAGGCAAACACAAGAACAAAAGAGAAGAACATGTGAGGTAGAAGAAGAAAAACATAAGAACATAGTATAGGCAGACACACACAAAGAAAAGAAGAAGAAGAGTTAGAAAATCATTTGCAACTTTTCAGAAACCCTAAATCGAAGAGAAGTAATTTTTGAAAGAAATTAGGGGAAAACATTTTAAAAACCCAAATAGAGCGCCAGATATAGAATAGATTTAAGAAAAAATCAGAGAAACCTCGAATAGCTAGGGTTTCAGAGGAACCCTAAACGAGAAAAGCTTGAAAAAGGTCCGATCATGAGTCGGAGAGGTTAGAAATAGGCTCGAAACGCTTTGGATGTGCCGGAGCAAGGTCAGAGAGGCCACAAAACCATGGATCTAAGAAGATCTGCAAGGACACCATCGAGGTCAGACCTCGAAACTTCGAACCCCAAACGTTTAAGAGTGAAGGGAGGCGAGTACAGGCCATCCATGGCCTGAGAAACCATGGATTCCGGTGAGGTTGTGGTAGGAGAGGATGAGAGAGGCTAGGATTTCGAGGAACCTTCGAGAGAGTTTGAGAGAGCGAGAGTATTAAAAGGCGGCTGACAGAATGAAATGGGGAATTAGGGTAGGGTTAGGTGAATTAAAAAGGTAAGGAGTGATCGTGGTCGTTGATCAAAATGATCAACGGCTTATATTGAAAGAAGGGGCCAGGCGAGTTAATTGGTTGGGCCGGGGCTCGGGTTAAAATTGAAATTGTGCTGGGTAATTAGGGGTTTAAGATTGGGTCAATTAGAGGGTCAATTTGGCTATAATTGAAATGAAAATGGGCCAGATTTTAAATAGCCAGTTTTTCCCTTTTATTTTATAAAAATGGTAAAAAATAGTTTTGAAAGCAAATTAAAAGTACAGGGTCAGTTAATAATATATAAATATTAATTTAAAAATACTGAAACCAATTTTATATTTATAAAATGCTATTAAATCTGAAAGTAGACTAAAATTGCAATTGTATGCAATTTAGCCGTTTAAATACCAAAAAAATTAGTAAAAATATATAAATATTACATTAGCTATATTTTGGTATAAATATGGTAATAAAAATAAATTATTCACCAAAATGATAATTTCGGGAATAATTATTGATTTTTATACTGCTAAAATGTGCAATAAATTGATTTAAATATCTTTAAAAAATAGAAAAAATACTAAAACACTTGGGCATGCTTATATATGCATATATATATTATTTTGAAAGTATTTGCATGTAAAAATACATAGGGAAAAATTGGGTATCAACAGCTGCTCCTCTTTGCCCGGGAAGGATGAAAGAGTTGTCGGGTAAAGATATGATGGCCAATTTTTGACCGAATGAAATGGTTTGAAGAGGTTGGTCGTGCTCTGGTTCCTGAGCTGCCTACATATCCCTGGTCTTATAGGAATCAGGCCATATGTAGTTCGAGATCTATCGGCGGAATATGCCGCTGGAGATTTTCAAAAACGGACGCGATATTCGGGTTGGGAAGGATGGTCAAAGTCTAGTAGGGCTGCGGAAACTGGAGCAGAGTCGCTCCTACTGAGACGGCCGTTGCTAGCCGTTTTACTTGCAAATGAGCAATACGAACATATATTGTGCCTAAATTTAAATGTGACGCAAGTTCCCGTCGGACCATGAATGTTGTCTTTGGACGGTTAGGATGGCGTCCTCAGACCATGACGTCCCGGGCCATGAAGCATATAATAAAGGATTTGCAGGTCATGAAATGATGCTCTCGGGCTATTATAATGATGCCTCCGAACTATGATGCCTTTGAATAATGATATGCAAAAGATAAAAGGGGTCCTCAGTCCATGGCATGGCGTTCTCGGGATATAAAAATGGTGCCTCCGAACAATGACGCCTTTGGACAATTTGGCGATATTTCAGGCCATGAGATGCAGTACTTGGCGATCTTTCAGCCCATGCAATGCAGAATTTGGCGATCTTTCAGCCGTGCAAATGTAAATAAAGTGGCGATATTTCAATCATGCAAGATGAAGTGGCGATATTTCATCCATGCAAGATGAGGTGGCGATATTTCAGCCATGCAAGTGTAAATGAAGCAGCGGTATTTCAGCCATGCAAGATGTAGTGGCGATATTTCAGCCATGCAGAATAGAGACAGAGCATAGTCTCGGAAGGTAGAAATGTAACCTTATGCAATGCAAATGGAGACAGAGCTTAACCTCGGAAGGCAGAAAAGTAGCCTTATGCAATGCAGAGAAATGCAGATGGAGACAGAGCTTAGTCTCGGAAGGCAGAAAGGTAGCCTTATGCAATGCAGAGAAATGCAGATTGAGGTAGAGCTTAACCTCGGAAGGCAGAAAAGGTAGCCTTATGCAATGCAGAAAAATGCATATGGAGGTAGAGTTTAACCTCGAAAGGCAGAAAAGTAGCCTTATGCAATGCAGAGAAATGCAAATGGAGACAGAGCTTAGTCTCAGAAGGCAGAAAGGTAGCCTTATATAATGCAGATAAATGCAGATGGAGGTAGCGCTTAACCTCGTAAGGTAGAAAAGTAGCCTCATGCAATGCAGAGAAATGCAGATGGAGACAGAGCTTAATCTCGGAAGGCAGAAAGATAGCCTTATATAATGCAGATAAATGCAGATGGAGGTAGCGCTTAACCTCGGAAGGTAGAAAAGTAGCCTCATGCAATGCAGAGAAATGCAGATGGAGACAGAGCTTAATCTCGGAAGGCAGAAAGGTAGTCTTATGCAATGCAGAGAAATGCAGATGGAGGTAGAGCTTAACCTCGGAAGGCAGAAAAGTAGTCTTATGCAATGTAGAGAAATGAAGATGGAGATAGATCTTAGTCTCGGAAGACAGAAAAGTAGCGTTATAAAATGCAGAGAAATAAAAGGTGAATAGTAATAAGATCTCTTAGCTGATAGCTGATAGTTGATTGCGATATTGTGGTTGTTGGGGATATTGCGTACAGATAGCAATTGCAGGTAGGTGATGGTTCTGGGAGTTGTATTCCTGAGAAGTGTGAATGTATAAATATGTCTGATGATTTGTGACTCGGGTGCCTGCATCAAAGAAAATCATGAGTTTTGTAAAAGGGGGGAAGGTTAGTTCGCATCCCGCTGACTTTTGCTTGACTTGCTTGTCTCTGTTTTGGTGATACTGTGCGTATCCTTGGGGTAGCGTTGCTAAACAAAACTATTTTGATAATAGACATACATGTTTTAGTAAAAATATAATATAAATATATAATCGAGATTAGTTTTCTTTAGATGAACCGACGATTGTGACGCAGTCCAAAACATTGCGACCTCTCTTGCCCCGAAATTTGAGGGTCCTCCTCAAATTTCTGCCCCAGTTTACTGGGCTGGTACTTCTGACGGTTGCTTGTGGTAAATGTCTGAAATTAACTTCAGAATTTTGAGGGTCCTCCTCAAAATTCTGCCCCAGTTTCCAATAGTGGGGGAAAATGAAAATTTTGTTGAATTGTGACCGAACCCATAGGGCTGCCTACGTATCCCCTCTTAAACGGGAATCAGGTCAGGCATAGTTTAAATTACATCATATGAGGAAAGCATAAAAGTTACACATAGTATCGCTTTAGTGCATCTGAATTGATCGGCTTCGGCCAAACTTCTTTGTCCATTTCTACAAGTATGAGGGCTCCTCCTGTTAGAACCCGGTGAACCATGTATGGACCCTGCCAGTTGGGAGAGAACTTCCTTTTGGCCTCATCCTGATGCGGGAAAATCTTCTTTATCACCAGCTGCCCCGGTGTAAACTGTCTCGGCTTGACTCTTTTGTTGAAGGCTCTAGACATTCTATTTTGATAAAGCTGACCGTGTCAAACTACATTCATCCTTTTTCCATCTATAAGAGCTAACTGCTCGTAGCGACTCTTTACCCATTCTGCACCATTGAGTTCTGCTTCCTATATGATCCTCAAGGAGGGAATTTCTACCTCAGTGGGAATGACTACCTCGTACCGTAAACCAGAATATAGGGGGTTGCCCCGGTCGATATGCGGACTGTGGTGCGGTACCCCAATAAAATGAATGATAGTTTCTCGTGCCACTGTTTCTGCTTCTCTATCATTTTTCTGAGTATCTTCTTGATATTCTTATTGGCGGCTTCTACGGCTTCGTTCATTTGAGGTCTGTAGGCTGTAGAATTCTTGTGCTTGATCTTGAAGGTTTCCCATATGGCTTTCATCAAATCACTATTAAGATTGGAACCATTATCAGTAATAATTGACTCTGGAATCCCGAACCGACACACGATGCGGTCACGGACAAAATCTGCCACGACTTTCTTAGTCATTGCCTTGTACGATGCTGCTTTAACCCATTTAGTGAAATAATCAATTGCCACTAGGATGAACCTATGCTCGTTTGATGTGGTAGGTTCTATTGGTCCAATAACATCCATTCCCCAAGCGGTAAACGGCCATGGCGAGCTCATTGCATTAAGCTTATTTGGAGGTACCTTTATCATGTCTGCATGTATCTGACAGCGGTGGCACTTCCGGACATACTGGATGCAGTCCGTTTCCATAGTCATACAAAAATAACGAGCTCAGAGTATCTTCTTGGCTAAGACAAAGCCATTCATATGTGGACCGCAGGTCCCAGCATGGATTTCTTCTAACAGTTTGGATGTTTCCCTTGCATCGACACACCTTAGCAAACCCAAATCCGACAAGATTCCTCCGCTATGAAAGAAATTGTTGGATAATCTTCGAAGTGTACACTTCTGAGTAGGGTTTGCAAGTTCTGGGTATTCTCTTTTTGCCAAGTATTCCTTGATATCATGAAACCAAGGTTTTCCATCTGCTTCTTCTTCGACATGAGCATAGTAAGCTGGCTGATCATAGATCTTTACCGGAATAGGGTCAATGAAGTTCTTATCTGGATGTTGTATCATGGACGATAGGGTAGCCAATGCATCGGCAAACTCATTATGGGCACTGGGAACATGCTGGAACTCCATCTTTGTGAATCTATTTCTTAACTCCTATACATGATGCAGATAAGGGAGTATCTTGGAGTTCTTGGTCGCCCATTCTTCTCGGACCTCATGTATAAGCAAGTCTGAATCTCCGATCATTAGCAATTCCTGAATGTTCATGTCAATGGCCAGCTTGAGCCCTAAGATGCAGGCTTCGTACTCGGCCATATTGTTGGTGCATGGGAACCTGAGTTTGGCAGACACCGGATAATGCTGACCGGTTTTCGACACTAGGACTGCTCCTATGCCAACTCCTTTGAAATTTGTTGCTCCATTGAAAAACATTCTCCAACCATCATAGGATTCTGCAATGTCTTCTCCTATGAATGACACCTCTTCGTCAGGAAAATATGTCTTTAAGGGTTCGTATTCTCCATCCATGAGATTCTCGGCAAGATGATCGGCCAAAGCTTGTCCCTTGATTACTTTCTGAGTTACATAGACAATATCGAATTCACTCAGCAGGATTTGCCACTTGGCTAGCTTGCTAGTGGGCATGGTCTTCTAAAAGATGTACTTCAACGGATCCATCCTTGATATGAGATACGTGGTATAGGCAAAGAATAATGCCTCAACTTCTGAGCTACCCAAGTCAGAGCATAACAGGTGCGTTCTAACAGAGAATACCGGGCCTCATACGGGGTGAACTTCTTGCTAAGATAGTAGATGGCCTGCTCCTTCCTCCCCGTTTCATCATGTTGCCCAAGAACACAACCGAACGCTCCATCCAATACTACAAGGTAGAGTAGTAGGGTCTACCTGGTTCAGGCGGAACCAAGACTGGCGGTGTTGACAGGTACCCCTTGATTCTGTCGAAGGGTTTCTGACAATTATCAGTCCATTTGGTAGCGGCGGCCTTCATCAACATCTTAAAGATCGGCTCACAGATGACAGTGGATTGCACTATGAACCGGCTGATGTAGTTAAGTCTCCCCAGGAAACTCATCATGTCCTTCTTGTTCTTTGGTAGTGGCAATTCTTGAATGGCTTTAACCTTTAATGGATCCAATTATATTCCTCGTCGACTTACAATAAACCCTAGTAGCTTTCTGGCAGGATCCCCGAATGCACATTTCGCGGGATTCAGCTTCAAGTTGTACCTTCTCAGTCTGTTGAAGAACTTTCTCAAATCTTCCATGTGATCAGTGGCTTTCTTGGATTTGATGATGACATTATCTACGTACACCTCGATCTCCTTATGTATCATATCATGAAAAATGGTAGTCATGGCCCTCATGTAGGTGGCCCCTGCATTCTTTAACCCAAACGGCATCATTTTGTAAAAAAACATCCCCATAATGTAATGAAAGCCGCTTTTTTAGTGTCTTCCTCATCCATCCATATCTGATGATACCCAGCAAAACAATCAACAAACAACTACAGCTCATGCCTGGCGCAATTGTCAATTAGAATGTGTATGTGTGGCAAGGGGAAGTCATCTTTTGGACTGGCCCAGTTGAGATCCCGATAGTCAACATAGACTCTGACTTTCCCATCCTTCTTTGGTACCAGCACAATATTGGCTAACCATGTAGGATATTTTACTACCCTGAGAACCTTAGTTTTGACCTGCTTAGTGACTTCTTCCTTGATTTTCAGACTTATATCGGGTTTAAACTTTCTGAGCTTCTATTTCACCGGTGGACATGTTACATCAGTTGGTAGTTTGTGCGCCACAATAGATGTACTCAAACCAGTCATGTCATCATATGACCAGGCGAATATGTCTTCATATTCCCTTAGAAATTCTGTGTATTCCTTCTTTTCTGATGGCGACAAGTGGATGCTAATTCGTGTTTCTTTGACGTTCTCTGCATCTCCTAGGTTAACAATATCAGTCTCGTCCAGGTTGGACTTAGGTCTGTTCTCAAAATTTTCAACCTCTTTAACAATCTCTTCTGGTATATCATCTTCCTCTAAATTTATGTTCGTTTGTTGCATTGTCTCACTGCATGTCACAGTCATTAGTTCATCAAGATAGGTAATAGTAATGCTATATAAATAAAGTAATGAGAGAAAATAATAAGAGTAAGATTTGTAAGGAAACCGAAATGCTTTGATAAATTTCATAACTGTTTTGAACATTGGAAGATCTTATTGTGAAAATTCAAAAAATGCGAAAGGAAAATCAATTAGTAGAAATAAAAGATAGTGCATGATGCTTTGTTCAACCTTGCTACCCCGAGGCTTTCCGGGCTCTGGTGGTTCTGATGGTCCAATTGTTGAGGCATGCTCCTCGGCTTACGGCCTGTATGGAAGGGCCTTCCTCCCCCTCCTCCTTGAAAATGACACAACAATCCATGTCATCATCTTCCACGAATTAATTCCTCATTGCTTCCAGTGCTTCCTCTTCTTCCGACCCATATGTAACATCCGCTGGCTGGAAAGTCTATTCCAAATGGGGTATCGGCTGCTCCAGTGGGTAGTAAGGGTTGCGCCATGGTGGCGACCAGTTGTTCAATTCCTTCTAAGTATATTCGTATCCTAGACCGAAAGTGGTACCATGCTTCTTCAGTTTGATTGGTTTGGCGATTCCTTGGAGGTTCTTGCCAAGTTCCTTGCCAGGTTCATATCCACTCCAGTTCAATATGCTTTCAATTTTGTTGTCCCACCATTTGTCCTTATCAACGTCGTTGACTCGCTCGATATGGTGATAGGTTTCTCTGCCTATCTTTATTTTTCCTCCAATTGCTGGGATGGTTTGGTGACTGTACATGGGATTGCTACCATCGCCGTGAATGATCGCCTCTTGGTGATTCCACTCAAACTTCACTGCCTGATGTAGGGTTGATGTTACAGCCCCAGCGGCATGGATCCAAAGCCATCCCAAAAGCAAGTTGTAAGATGTCGGCACGTCTATTAATTAAAAATCAACATCGAACCAAGTAGGCCTCATTTGCAAATACAAGATAATTTCCCCAATAGTGGACCTTTGGGAACCGTCGAAAGCTTTGACATTTATGGCCCCATCCTTGATCTCATGCAGGCTTTTTCCCAATGTTCTGAGTGTTACCAATGGACAAATATTGAGGCTGGACCCTCCGTCAATCAGGATTCTGGTGATGACATAATCCTCGCACTGCACAATGATGTGCAACGCCTTGTTGTGACTCAAACCTTCGGTGGCACCTCATCTTCATGGAAAGTGATCTTGTGACTCTCTAATACCTACCATACCATGTTTTCCATCTCTCTTCCAGTGATGTTGCTCGGTACATATGCCTCACTCAGCACTTTTAGTAGAGCATTCTTATGTGTATCGAAACTTTGTAGCAAAGCTAGGATAGAGATCTGTGCCGGCGTTTTGTTTAATTGATCAATGACCGAGTACTCCTTCGCTTGTATCTTTCTCTAGAGATCATCAGGCCCAGTTTCAGTGATGGTTGGCTAACCAGAGGACTGCTTACTCGACTCAGCTAAGTGTTCCGAAGTATAAACCCTGCCGGTTCTTATCATACCCTGTGCCATAACTACTTCTCCGGATTTGGATTTTCCTTTCCTCCTTGCCTCGGTTGTATAATCCCAAGGGATGGCCTTTGTATGGAATGGTGTTATGGCCGAGATTGCTAATAGAATGGATACCCTTGCTTTGGAAGGTAACACAGCAACTTCAAATGGTACATGTGCCTTTGGGGACCCAAACTCAACCTCAATCGTCGATGGCATCTTTGCGGGAGAAGGCGCTTCGAACTCAAGTGGTATAGACATTTTCACCTCAGCGTCCCTAGAAGGTTGAATCTGGACTACAATCGGATTAAGGGTGACTGTTGGCTCGTCACCTTCTGCGATCAATCTGATCGACCCTTTGGGGTCCCAATCATCTTCTATCTCAATCATGTGAAAGCCTCCGCCCTTGTGGTCAGGCAGAGGGTTATTGCGGATAATTGGAGCAGGCTCCTTTTCCACAATAATCTTGTTGTCGATTAGTGCTTAGATCTTATATTTTAGAGAACGACATTCATCAATGGTATGCCCTTTCATGCCCGAATGGTATGCACAGGATTTATTTGGATTGACCCATTGGGAAGGTTTTTCAGGAGTTATGGCAGGGATGGGGGTGACATAACCAGCAGCTTTGAGCCTTTCATATAGCCGGTCGATCGGTTCAGCAATGGCAGTATATTCTTTGGGAGTTCTGCGGTCAAAATTTGGTCGGGGTCTAGGAAAGTTTTGGCGAGTGGGGGTGATTGATAGTGAGAGGGTTGAGCATTGTAGGTTTGGTAGACATGTGTGGGTTGGGAGTATTTGGTGAAGTGGGCTGATATGTGCGTGGTGGAGGCGATTGGTAAGTAGGTGGTGGAGCTTGGTAGAAGGGTGAGGGTGCTTGGTAATTTGGGGTAGGTTGATATGTGAGTGGAGGTATTGGATAGGTTTGGTATTTGATTGGGGACTTTGTTCTCTGTGCAACCATCACGGCGTTCACGTCCCTTTTATTGGACGTGCCACCAGACTGTAGAGCCTTGTTGGTAGCCTGCAAAGCTTCAAAGTTAGTGACCATACCACTTTTGATACCTTCCTCGATCCTCTACCCTAGCTTGTTGATGTCGGAAAATTTCTGGCTTTCAATCTGCATTAACCTTTCATAGTACTCTGGGTCTTGAGCTCGGACGAAAAACCTGTTCATTTGTTCTTCTTCTAAAGCCGGTTTGACCTTAGCAGCTTCTGATCTCCAATGAGTAGTATACTCGCGGAATGTCTCCGCGGGTTTCTTCTTTAAGTTCTGGATGTAGAACACATCTGGCACATTTTCCGTGTTGAACCAGAACCTGTACATGAAATTGATGCCATACTTACCCAATTTGACCACTTCTTCGGGTCTTGGCTGATGTACCAAGACAGAGCATCTCCCTTCAGACTCCTCATGAAGAGTTTCATGTGAATCTTTTCGTCCCTCCCTACTCTAACCAGCTTGTCGCAGTATGTTCTCAAAAGAACTCTTGGATCCCCTATACCATCAAACATCTCAAACTTAGGAGGTTTGTACCCCTCGGGCAGTTCAACATCGGGTTGTATGCAAAGATCTTCGTAGTTCAACCCTTCAATACCCTTACTTCCTTTGACGCCCTGAATTCTGCTAGTCAGCTTCTTGAGTTCCTCCACAAGATTCCTGATAATCGAGTCCTTATCATCAGACTCGGGCGTGCTCAAAATGGATTGAGAAGGATGCGGCACAGTTTCCACATAGATGGGGGTGTTATGATGGGTGTGGAAGTGGTCATTTGTGGAGTTCTGGGGTTCTGGGATGAGTAGCGGGGTATTGTTTGAGGTATGGCAGGTATTGCAATGGTGGTGCAGAGCAAGAGGGTTTTGTGGTTTTGGGATATTTTGTGGAGGTGTGGGGTTCTGAGCATTTGGGAAATTGACATCGGGAGTAGTGAGGGAAAATGATAGACTTGCTAGATTCTGAACCTGATCAAGTTCTTCTTGGAATTTCAGCAGCTTTTGTTCAAGTTGGGATGCATTTTCCTTAGGAACCTGAGTACCATGACCATGAATGACCTCTACCCGTTTAGTTGAGTTCTTCTTCCTAGTGTTGCTCAAATCTTCCATTTTTCCTCTGTTCCTATTTCTGATAGGACTCGGAGAAGGAGTAGGTGGAGGGCCCTTTGATCTTGTGGAATATAATGAGGATGCCAGAGTGCACGAACTAACCTTGGGGGAGGGGGAATAAACAAAAGTCATAAACCGAAAAGTAAATTCATATCTACTTGATCCCAGAAGGACCTTCCTCAGGTTGAATGTTCTCGTTGATCAAATCCTCTAGTTCGCGTAGGTTCACCGGTAGAAATGCCTTTGCCATGTGTTCTCTTTCATTTCCTTCAGCGTTCTGGCAGTTGGTGACTCTTTTCCTCACTTTTCCTTCCAATTCCAGCAGACTGTACTCCAGATATTCCAATTTTTTGCTAGCTTTGGCGGCCCTCTCTTTCCACTCGTTGATTTGGTCATTCGATGGAAGACTCCTCCACCAGTCTAGAAAGAGTGGGGCGTGCTAATCATACCAAAACTGGGGACCTCGTGCCTCATTTTCTGCAAAACAAACAAGGTTAGGCCCTTACCCCCACCAGACTCGACTATTTAAATATCAATAATTGGCATGAAGCATTTAGTTCTCCAAATAAATGCACAGAACGTGGTAGTGTCCGTTTGGGTTTTGAGGAAACTCGGTGGACTTTGGACGAGGCTGTCTTAAAGAGTCATTATGCGGACAACATAACTAACTCGGCTAAGTTTGACCATGATGCATGCACAATTAAACAAAGTAAGGTTTCTATGGGGTATTAGACTGGTACCCTTGAGTGGACAACTCAAGAGGGAAAGGCACGTAACCGTCGACCACACCCTTGACCAACTGATTTTACCGCAAATATGCCTTTGCCGGATTTAAAGGGTGAAAATATCGGAAAAGCACAATCACTCATTATAAGCGTTGCTATGGTATTTGTTTGGCACGAGTGGAATATGATGTTGAAAACATGTTTATGCAATGATTAAAACAAGTTGTCACGTATTTGCACGTTCATAAAGTAATAATTACAATAATTTAAAATAGTAATAAAGGAGTGCAGTAAAGGAAAGCAGTAAAAGAAACAAGGAAAAGAAACAAGAGACGAGTCAGTTTTGTAGTAGAAGAGAGAAATAAATACTTAAGGGCATTAAATAAAGACATATAAAGAAGCGTAAGGTCACAAGTAGCATAAAATGGTAAAAGCCTAAAAGATTATCCCCAGCAGAGTCGTCATGCTGTCGCGCCTCCTTTTTTTTGCGAAATCGGGTTTATGACATTTGGGAGGACAACTCGTTCCCTTTTGGGAATTGGGTTTGAATTGAAGAGTCACCACCTAATGATTAAAGTGCATTAGGACACTAGGAAGAATTTGTTTAGAAAAACCAGAGTTTGGGTAAGGGCTAGAAATTATCCCGAGGGGAAGGTGTTAAGCACCCATCAGGATCCACTAGTGTGGTTCCCGGCCATGCTACAATTGTGACTTTAAGTATAAAGAACAAGTAAGCAAATAAAAGTTTCCAATATGAGGGATTATCACCTTATGGCTGCAAACAAATTAAAGTTTTGAAGAAAAGAAAGCTGAAATTTTTAGGAAATAGTTTGAAAATTCTGAAAATAAACAAGTAAAGGGAAAGGGGGTCCTAGGTTTACAAACAATATGGATCACATCAATGCAATACCCGATAATCACTCCTCAGAAGAGGGGCTACACGAGATATTAGCGCACCGGTCATCATATCCATATCTACCCTTTCCCACCTCGTTAAGGTATTAAAGCGCGAAATGGTTTCGTTACTTATTGCATGCTATTACCCGTCCCAATTCTATCAGTCCCGAAGGAATTTGGGACTACTAGTCCTAAAAAGGAAGGGAGATTTGGGCCGTTTATGGTTTAAAGGATAAAATTCTAAGGAGACAAACAAAACATATAAGGCAGATCTGGGAAACACATAACAGTTTTAAAAAAAGCTCAGACAGGCCTCCTCACTTAAAAAATATTGTTTAGCATGTCTTGCATGTACTGGTTATGGTCTGAATAAAACTTAAACGTTAAGGCAGGCTGATTTATCACATATTTTCAAATAAGAAGTCTGAATTAAGCATGTATGCTGGTTGTGATTATCAAAGACTGGTGCAGTTACTTAATTACCTTATGGCTTGCCTAGATGAGACCTATAGGCATGGTATCTAATAATGCAGAAATAGACTGATTTT
Source organism: Nicotiana sylvestris (assembly GCF_000393655.2). NCBI lineage: Eukaryota > Viridiplantae > Streptophyta > Magnoliopsida > Solanales > Solanaceae > Nicotiana > Nicotiana sylvestris. The sequence goes on along the minus strand of NC_091060.1, from coordinate 57,611,103 downwards.
AAAGAAGGCTTACTAATTATAGAAAACAAAGTTCTGCAGATATTAAACAACGTTACTGCTGATTTTAGACTTGTGAGCGAGATAGGCGATTCAGATTCGGTTAGTTATTCCTACAAGCATGCTTTCTAAACGTTGTTGATTTTAAAAACGTTTATAAGAATGCAGAAGTCCTATAGGCATGGTATCTAGAATGCTGATTGTTATTTAAACCTATATACATGTTTGGCCTAGTGATAGATGTATATGCAGAATTCAGGAAGTCCTATGAGCAGGTTATCTATATGATATGCAGTGCAGAACCTATAGGCATGTTTTCTAAAAGTGCAGAAGCCTATAGACATGTTCTCTATATGATAGGCAGAAATGCAGAATCCCATAGCATGTTCTCTATATGAGACGTAAAAATGCAGAAACTATTGACATGATATCTATGTATGAAAGGCAGAACTTATAGACATAATTTCTAAAATGCAGAAGTATAGAAGACAGGATTTCTAAAATGCAGAAACCTATAGGCATGGTTTCTACATATGCAGAAGTGCAGAACTTGTAGGCATGATTCATAAATAATAACACATATGAGCATGATGTCTACCCTTTGCATACATGAGTGACCCTCCCCTTTTCACTAAAAAAAACCCATAAGTTATTACAAATTATATAACCCAGAATGAATAAGCAAAATTACATCAGAAATTAAAGTACAACTAAGGAGAGCCTAATTTAGACCCCAGGTCTGAAATATGAAATAAACCAACTCCAAAGATCCAATTTCCAAAGCCTTTCTCTTATTTGGGATGTGTCAGAGTTCCCTAAGAGTCTCAGATGGACTTCAGGAAGTGCTTACACCCCAAATATATTGCAGAATTAAGTTATAGTGCAGTGTGGAAGGGTCAGCCCTCAAATGTCCAAGTTTAGAGGGATCTCAAGGTCCCAAGGCAAGGCTCACAGGAGGGGAGGCAGAACTTAGAATCTAGGAGAGACTGTAAGTGCAGAAGGGGATTTAGGGGGAAAGCCAAGACAGGCTGGTGGTCATACCCAGCAATTAGGAGTGCTGGCACACCACAACCAGCCTGTTAGCCACATTATTTGGGAGTTAGGATCCATTAAAGGATCACATCTAGACATGAGCAACAATTTGGATGCTGCCATGCCTGAACTTTAACCCAAACACATAGAATGGAATAAGGGTATGGGGAAATTCACAACAGCAACAGATGCAAAGAGAACAGCATATTCAATACTAAACATAAACTGTAAAGTAGACACGATTGTAGAAACTGTAAAGCAAACACATAGGGATAAGGCTGAAAATGAAATTAGAACATGCCAGTTTTAGGGAAACAAGAAGAGAAAAGCAGTAGTAAAGCCAAATTGCAAGCACACAGTCAGAAGATCTCAGAAGAGAGTAAAGTGTTGAGTTGAGAGTGTAAGAGTATTGAAATTGAAGGTGTTCAGTAGGTAAAGTGTGTTTGAAAGTGTAGAAGGGCCGTGCCCTTTATAGTGCAGAAAGCAAGTAGGAATAGGTAAGAAAATAGTTTTGGAATCAATTACACAAGTTCTCATTCAATTAAGGGATTCTGATTTCAAACGGTAAAACAATTAAGGAAAGAGTTTGATCAAAATCTTTTCCCAAAGCAGCACAAGAAGGGTAAATACATAGAAACTTTTTTAAGGAAAGATTCTAGTAATACACGGTTTGTGCAAATAAGGAAAGGCAACCACTCAACGTCTAGTAAAAATCAGAAATCGAGTTTTGGTATGAATGAATCCAGCCAGAAAAGGTGAAGAAAGGTTTAATTAAAGAAAATTAGTAACAATCAATTGAACCTTATTAAAAGGAATTCCGAATCAATCACAAGTTGGCAAAACCTTTTTGGAGGGAGAATTCATCATATATAAAGCATACATACATATTAAACAAGAAAGAACTATCATGCTAATTAGAAAAGCCTGGCATAGAAAAGTTCAGAGTCATAAACAAAGAAGTTCAAGTTCAATACATAGATTCAAAACGAGTCTGAGAAAGCCTAGAGTTCCACAATAGAACCCTAGTCCAAACATAAGGTCAAAGCTCGCCCAAAAACCCCCAATCCTAGGGTTTCCAACTCGAGTAAGATACAGAGGCGAGGAGGCAAGTAGTTAAAACATGCTCAGAGATCTTTTTCAGAGTCTCATGAGAAAACAAGCAGATGTAATAGCAGGTTTGAAACAACAAAGTGAAAAAGCTGATTTGAAGCATAAAGAACACGTTTTAAGCAAAGCTCGGAACTTAAGCAAGTGCAGAAGAGAAATGAGGTAGTATAAACTTAAGAAAATAGTAGAGGAAACATGTTTAACAAAGAACTCAAACAAAGTCTAGAATAAGGCAGATAAAGAACTAAAAGCTTAGTAGAAAATACAGTAAAGGAACACAGGGGTATCGGAAAATCCTGACAAAAGAACACATAATATAAACATGTGAAAGTATGATAGAAACACAGTAGAAGAAAGAACGGAGCACAGTAGAAGAACATGCATGATAACGACAAACACAAAAACACAGGAGAGGAACATGTGTGGTAGAAGAAGAAAATCATAAGAACATAGTATAGGCAGACACAGACAAAGAAAAGAAGAAGAAGAGTTAGAAAATCATTTGCAACTTTTCAGAAACCCTAAATTGAAGAGAAGTAATTTTTGAAAGAAAAAATTGGGGGAAAACATTTTAAAACCCCAAATAGAGCGCAGATATAGCATAGATTTAAGAAAGAATCAGAGAATCCTCGAATAGCTAGGGTTTCAGAGGAACCCTGAACGAGAAAGGCTTGGAAAAAGTCCGATCATGAGTCGGAGAGGTCAGAAATAGGCTCGAAACGCTTTGGATGTGCCGGAGCAAGGTTGGAGAGGCTCCAAAACCATGGATCTGAGAAGATCTGCAAGGACACCATCGAGGTCAGACCCCGAAACTTTGAACCCCAAACGTTTAAGAGTGAACAGAGGCGAGTACAGGCCATCCATAGCTTGAGAAACCATGGATTCCGATGAGGTTGTGGTCGGAGAGGATGAGAGAGGCTAGGGTTTCGAGGAACCTTCGAGAGAGTTTAAGAGAGGGAGAGTATTCAAAGGCGGCTGACAGAATCAAATGGGGGAATTAGGGTAAGGTTAGGTGAATCAAAAAGGTAAGGAGTGATCGTGGCTGTTGATCAAAATGATCAACGGCCTGGATTGAAAGAAGGGGCCAGGCGGGTTGATTAGTTGGGTCGGGGTCGGGTTAAAATTGAAATTGGGCTGGGTAATTAGGGGTTTAAGATTGGGTCAATTAGAGGGTCAATTTGGCTATAATTGAAATGAAAATGGGCCAGATTTTAAATAGCCAGTTTTTCCCTTTTATTTTATAAAAAATGTTAAAAAATGATTTTGAAAGCAAATTAAAAGTATTGGGTCAGTTAATAATATATAAATATTAATTTAAAAATACTAAAACCAATTTTATAATTATAAAATGCTATTAAATCTTAAAGCAGGCTAAAATTGCAATTGTATGCAATTTAGACTTTTAAATACCAAATAAATTAGTAAAAATATATAAAAATTATATTAACTATATTTTGGTATAAATATGGGAATAAAAATAAATTATTCACCAAATTGATAATTTTGGGAATAATTATTGGTTTTTATACTGCTAAAATGGGAAATAAATTGATTTAAAAATCTTTAAAAATTAGAAAAAATACTAAAATACTTGGGCATGCTTATATATGCATATATATCTTATTTTGAAAGTATTTGCATGTAAAAATACATCGAAAAAAATTGGATATCAACAATCAGTATCTTCCATTAATGTGTATGCTTTCATAAATTCTATTTCAGTATCACGAAGGATGATTAAGGAAACCCCAAGAAATTGGTAGTAATTCAGCATTCAAGGACAATTATTTCGAAGGGGGAGGGGGATGATGTTACACCCTACACATAAAATTTAAAATTTTATAAGCTTTGTTTTTAGTTTGTCCAATCGGTCGGCGACACGTGGGGGTGCACAAAGGATTACGTGTTTTTATTTTACTTGTGCCAGTTGTCATCGGGTTCTGCAACCGGGGCGAGGTAACCCGTTTTGCATGTGGAGTGGTGGAATTCCCTTTGCTTGGTACATATAAATGAAGGCAGTATAGCTCTTTCTCTTCTATTCTAGAAAGTTTCACCCATTCTAGCTCACTCAAAAGCTCTCAAGTTTCCTAAGAAATTTCCAAACGATTTAGAGCTAGAATCAAAGGTAGGCTTAGTAGAAGGAGTAGAGTAAGGATCTCGTAATCATTTCTATATCAAACGTTCTTCTGATATATTGATTTTGAAGATTCCTTAGAAGTGAAACTTTCCATTATATGAGGGTATGAATCCAGAAGGTGTAACTAGTTCTTCAAAAGGTATGTAAGGGAGCTTTCTTTCTTGGTATGACTTGATATAAGCATTTTTTTCTGAATGATCCTTATATTGTAAATCTTCACTGTCCTAAGCTCTCCTTGGTAATGTTGTTCATGTTCTTGTTCGTTGTTACCGATAGTGCTTTCTTTTGAGTTAGAGTTGTTCACGAATGGCACCATAAGGTGATAAGGTACAGTCTATTCTAAGTTTAATTTTAGAAGTCTAAATAAGTAAAAAGTGTGTTGCATTTATGTATATATATCTATATTTATTTTGTGTTACTGAGCCAATGTGAGGCCGGGTATAGAATGACGAAACATGAGATGCTACCGAGTCTATATGTGGCTGGGTGTGGAATGATGTGGTAACAGATATTACCGAGCCCTAGTGTGGACGGGTACGAGATGACCCAACATGAGGTATCACCGAGCCCATGTGTGGCCGAGTATAGAACAATGTGATATCAAATATTAGCGAGCACATGCATTTCCAGGTACGAAATGATGTAATATAAGTAATTACCAAACCCGTGTGTGGTCGGGTACGAGATAATAGGTTATGCAGTATTATCGAGCCCATGCATGGCCGGGTACAGTGTTGATGTGATAAGCCTCAAAGAGCAGATGAATATCACTTGATATGAGATGATACGTCCCCGAAAATTGACTTTATTATTTTTATTAAATTTGCATGCATCTATTATTTGAGGTTACCACAGTTTACACTCCACAGTAGCTTGCCTTCGGTACTCAGGTTAAAGTTGAGTACTCTTATCTTCTATGTTATGTTTTCGATTTACAAGTATACTATCAGTTTTACATACTCAGTATATTTTTCTTACTGATGCCTTCTTTTAGGCACTGTGTTTAGGCCCACATGTGCAGATAAACCTGGTGATGTCCCTCCCCAGTAGGGTGTTTGTTCCATCTGTTCGTTGTTGCTCTCCATTTCTTTGGAGTAGTTGCTCAAGTCAGTAGGTACTGAAACTTATGTTCTAATCATTTTGGGTATGGTAGGCCCTTTCCTAGCCAAGCTATGTGTTAAGGAACTCTTAGATGCTTGTAGACCAGTTTTTGGAAGTAGGTAAATATTGCATGTTGGCGAACAGCTGTGTATGTATATGTATTTATTGCTAAGGTTTTCCCACAGTCAATGGTGTTTGTTTAAATATTCGTTCGGAAGCCTTATTGGCCCAGATTTTATGTTGTAAGGTCTAAGCGTGGACGTCGGTTCGCATGTGCCTTTGGGCATCGTGTGCCAATAGCACCTCCCAAATTGGGGTATGACACCTAGGGGGCTCGGGTGTGCTTGGATCAGTTTGATGTTGGTTGATAGTTCGGGTGCTGGTGTGCCACACTTGTCAGGTTTTGTGCGCAGGTGCGAGTCCGCAAAAGTGGACTGGTGATCGCAGATGTGAGGGATAGATAGGACTGGAAGGTCTACAGATGCAAAGCTTTTGCATCTACGAGCCTGTAGATATGGAGGAATTGCGCGCAGAAGCGCAGGCATGCAGCCTTGGGGAGTTTGCAAAGAAGTGGAATCTTTGTGGCACCGTGGGATTGCAGAAGCGAAGTGCAGCTCCGCAGGTGCAAGTAATCGGGAGCTTAACTAAACTGGTAGATACGAGAATTTGATCGCAGAAGCGGTGTCGCAAAAGAGACATATGTGTCCACAGTTAGGGATAATCACTGGGCAGATTTTAATTCAAGGGTTTAGCTTATTTTTCATTATTTGGATATTGGGACCTCGGCTAGAGGCAATTTTTGTGGAGAAACCTACTTTACTTTAGTGGGTAAGTAATCTTTACTTGATTATGATGTTAGATCTTGATTCCTTAATGTTTTGTGCACTTAATATATGGATTTGAAGAAGAAAATTTGTAGTTTTTGTGCTAGATTTTGGAGTGTGAATATTTGAAATTTGAACCCCGATTTAAAGTCGGATTTGGATGAAACTTATATATTTGGACCCGTATTCGAATGGGTAGCCGGGATTTGTGAGTTTGGTCAGGTTCTAAGAGACGGCCCCAGGTTGACTTTTTGATTGTCGTTATGTTTTCTATTAAATATGAACCTTTATGCACCGTTATTGTTCCTTCTAGCATTATTTGACGCCATGGTGTATTATTTGACTAGATCTGAGCCGTTCGGAGGTCGATTCGCGAGGAAGGTATTTTTGAAATATTGATTCGACTCATTTGAGGTAAGTATATTGCCTATCCATGAGTGAGAGACTTGTTTCTTGAGTTATTGGTGTTGGCTACGTGTTGGGGGTGGCGTACATGCGAGGGGCCAAGCCCAGGTGCGTGCACCAGAATTATCCATGATCGAGATAGTTTTTAGGCTATATTATGCCTTATTTTTTATATTCGATCCTTCCTATCATGCTAATTATGTTTGTATGACTACATAACCCGTGAATCATGCTAGAGATTATGTGTATGCTTGCTTTCTTATTTGAATGTGATACTCGTTGTGGTGTGACGTAATTGCCTAATTTGGCTTGTATTTGTACACTTCGCACATGCATACACTTTAGCATGCTATTTTATCAGTCCAAAAGTATGTGATTCAATATCCATTGACTGTATACATGTCTTTTTTTATATGTTTGTTGTGTTTGAACTAGTTTGACGTCACGTGAGTTGTCTGTGCGAGTTGGGTTGACTATGATATATGAGTAGTCTGTGCAGATATTATGACTATGACACATCAGTTTTCCGTGCAGCGTGTGGATAAGGATCCATCCCCCTAGGGTTGTCCTCTCATGTTTCTCCTTGATGACATACACGTGGTTGTGGAAAGTTGATCGGTGTTGGATTTTTGTTTATCTTCTTTATATGCAAATTCCTTGGATGTATACATGATTTTTACTGCATATCTCCTTTATATGCTAGCTGCGGACTTGTATACATGCCTATTTTTGCATATCTTCTTTATACGCTACCTCTATTGATGAATTGATACACAATACATATCTTCTCTATATGTCTTTCTCTGTGTGACTTAACATGCCTATTTATGCATATTCTCTTTATTCTGTTGCAAAGCTAGTGCATATCTTCACTATGTGCACCGTTGGTTGTATCTACATTCATGCGTAGATTCTGGTATTGTTACTGTATATTTGACGTATTCATGGGATGTACAGATTTATCACATGAGTATCATTGATGATTCATGCTACTACCCCTCCGAGGTTAGTCATGATACTTACTGAGTACACGGAGTCGGTTGTACTCAAACTACACTCTGCACTTAATTGTACAAATTCAGGTGTGGGACCTATTTGAGATCTATGTTGGTTTTTTGTTGTTGTGTTGTTGAGAGAAGGTAGAGTTGTTTCCCGTTCGCAGTCCCAGGCGTCTCTTCATATCTTCCTTACTGTTGTTGCTCCGACAATATTTTATATTATCGGACTTGTACTCCTATTGTATAACTCATGACTCTGTATTACCAATTTTGAGGGATATATGTATTGACGCAATCTTATTTATGGTTATTTGACTCTCAGTCTTTATTAGGTTGTAATTTTTTATCATGCTTTGTTATTGCTCTTATGATTGACTTGCCTAGCAAGTGAGTTAGGCGCTATCATGAGTGATGGTAGTTTTAGATCGTGACAATCTATGTCACATAAATTAAAATGAAGAGAATATTTTTATTTGTATTGCCGCTGAAAAGATTTAAGTAGAACTTGCTGGAAAGCTAAAAAAATTATTATTTTTTTTTTGCAAAATTTGATTAGTCTAATATCTCAAATTCAAAGTTATATCGTAACCCTCGAGCACCACGTCAACTAGGGACAAAATCACACTCATAATGCACGTGATCCCATAATTCTTTTGCCAAATTAGATAGGAGTTGTAATAAAATAAAGACTGTAAAGTAAAGACACGTATAGAGAGAAACTATTATATTATTCAAATTCAAACTGATGTACATAATGAACTGAAATCTCTTCTATTTATAGAAGAAAGGAAGTTGTTGTGTAAGCTGCTACTATACCAGATATGGATAATCTTCTGCTGAGAGTAATATTTATCCATAATGGAACACTGAAAGGATAAGCTCATTGTACCCGGTATGGATAATCTTCTATTGGGGGTAATATTTATCCATAACCGGGTACCGAAGGGATAAGCTCATTGTACCGGGTATGGATAATCTTCTACTAGGGTAATGTTTATCCATAACCGGGTACCGAAGGGATAAGCTCATTGTACCCGGTATGGATAATCTTCTACTAGGGGTAATGTTTATCCATAACGGAGACCTGAAAAGATAAGCTCATTATACCCAGTATGGATAATCTTCTACCGGGGGTAATGTTTATCCATAACCGGGTACCGAAGAGATAAGCTTCTTCAGGAGGCTTATTTCCAATAGAGTACTAAATTGATAAACATATTTAGGGCGGAGTCCCATATGGATAAGCTACTTCAAGAAGCTTATTTACCATGGGGTACTAAATGAACATCCATAATATAATATATTTATAACACTCCCCCTTTGATGTTCATTAAAAGATAATGTGCCTCATTAAAATCTTACTAGGAAAAACCACGTGGGAAAAATCCTAGTGAAGGAAAAAGAGTACACATATTTAGTAATACGCATTACTAGGTGCCTCATTAAAAATCTTAGTAAGGAAAAAAGAGTGCATCGCGTATTTTACTCCCCCTAATGAAAACCCTATTTCAAATATTTGAGTTTTCACATTCCAATTTTGTATACCATCTTCTCAAAAGTTGAAGTTGGCAAAAATTAAGTGAATAAATCTGCTGGATTATCATTGCACATCAATGTCACCATTTTTCTGAAGGTCGTGTGTGTAGAATAATTTTGGTGAAATGTGCTTCGTTCTATCTCCTTTTATAAATCCTCCTTTCAATTGGGCTATGCATGCAGCATTGTCTTCGTATAAAATTGCGTCTTTTCTCACATTCCAAACCACATTTTTCTTGAATAAAATGAATTATTCATCTCAACCATACGCATTCCCTACTTGCTTCATGAATAGCTATTATCTCAGCATGATTTGAAGAAGTAGCAACAATAGATTGCTTTGTGGAGCGCCATGATATGACGGTACCTCCATATGTAAACACGTACCCAGTTTGAGATTGAGCTTTATGGGGATCGGATAAATAACCTGCATCTGCATAGCCAACAAGATCTGCACTATCTTTGTTAGCATAAAACAAACCCATATCAAGAGTTCCCTTTAAATATCGCAATATATGCTTAATCTCGTTCCAATGTCTTCGTGTAGGAGAAGAAATGTATCTTGCTAGTAAATTAACAAAAAATGTGATATCAGGTCTTGTAGCATTAGCAAGATACATTAGTGCACCAATTGCACTGAGATAGGGTACTTCGGGACCAAGGAGTTCCTCGTCCTCTTCTGGAGGTCGGAACAAATCCTTATTCACTTCAAGTGATCGAACAACCATTGGTGTACTCAATGGGTGCGCTTTGTCCATGTAAAAGCGTTTTAAGACCCTTTCTGTATAGGCAGATTGATGGATAAAGATCCCGTCTGCTAAATGTTCAATTTGCAGACCAAGACAAAGTTTTGTCTTTCCAAGATCTTTCATCTCAAATTCTTTCTTAAGATATTCAATTGCCTTTTGGAGCTCTTCTGGAGTTCCAACAAGATTTATGTCATCAACATAAACAGCAAGTATAACAAATTCTGATGCCATTTTCTTTATAAAAATACATGGACAAATAACATCATTTATGTAACCTTCTTTCAGCAAATATTCACTAAGGCGATTATACCACATGCGCCCAGATTGCTTTAAACCGTACAAAGATCTTTGTAATCTGATTGAATACATTTCCTGAGATTTTGCTTCAGGCATTTTAAATCCTTCAGGGATTTTCATATAAATTTCATTATCAAGTGAACCGTACAGATAAGCTGTAACTACATCCATTAGATGTATTTCAAGCTTTTCATGTAGTGCTAAACTGATGAGATATCGAAATGTTATGGCATCCATAACAGGTGAATATGTTTCATCAAAATCGACTCCAGGTCGTTGTGAGAATCCTTGTGCAACAAGGCGAGCTTTGTATCTTTCAACTTCATTTTTATCATTCCTTTTTCGCACAAAAACCCATTTATGACCAACTGGTTTTATACCAGCAGGTGTTTGGACTACTGGTCCAAAGACCTCTCTTTTAGCAAGTGACTTCAATTCCGATTGAATTGCCTCTTGCCATTTTGGCCAATCAGATCTTTGTCGACATTCTTCGACAGATCGAGGTTCAAGATCCTCACTATCTTGCATAATATTAAGTGCAACATTATATGCAAAAATATTATCCACCACTATTTCAAATCGATTTAAATTAATCCCATCACCGTTCGAACTTATTAAAAGTTCCTCACTCACATGAGCTTCAGGTTCATTGATTTCTTCAGGAATCTCAGAACTAATCAGATTTTGGGTCTCTTCAGGGGATCCCTTCATAGTATCGTTTTGATCATTTGTCGATTTTCTTTTTCGAGGATTTCGATCCTTAGAACCCAAAGGCCTACCACGCTTCAGGCGTGCTTTAGGTTCACTAGCTCTCATGCTAGTAGATGGTCCTACTGGGACATCAATTCGGATAGGCACATTCTCTGCTGGGATATGTGACTTAGTTATCCTTTTCAAATCAGTAAATGCGTCTGGCATTTGATTTGCTATATTCTGTAAATGGATGATCTTCTGGACCTCCTGATTACATATAGGGGTACGGGGATCAAAGTGAGATAATGATGAAACTTTCCACACAATTTCTCTTTTGATTTCCTTTTTCTCTCCCCCTAATTGTGGGAAATTTGTTTCATCAAACCGACAATCTGCAAATCGAGCAGTAAATAAATCTCCTGTCAATGGTTCAAGATAGCGAATAATAGAGGGTGATTCAAACCCAACATATATTCTTATCCTTCTCTATGGTCCCATCTTACTGCGTTGTGGTGGTGCTACTGGCACATATACAGCACATCCAAAAATTCGTAGATGGACAATATTTGGTTCATGACCAAAAACTAATTATGACGGAGAATATTTATTATGATGTGTCGGTCTGAGACGGATAAGTGATGTTGCATGCAAGATAGCATGGCCCCAAATAGTAGTGGGCAATTTTGTTTTCATAAGTAGTGGTTTTGCTATCAATTGCAGGCATTTAATAAATGACTCTGTAATGCCATTTTGAGTATGAACATAAGCTACAGGATGTTCAACTTTTATCCCAACTGATAGACAATAATCATCAAAAGCTTAAGATGAGAATTCTCCAGCATCATCAAGGCGAATAGCCTTTATTGGATAATCTGGGAATTGTGCCCTTAATCGAATTATTTGGGCTAATAGCTTTGCAAACGCCAGGTTGCGAGATGATAGTAGGCACACATGAGACCATCTTGACGATGCATCTATTAGGACCATAAAATGTCTAAACAACCCACTTGGTGGGTGAATAGGTCCACATATATCCCCATGTATACGCTCTAAAAAGGCAGGGGATTCAATGCCAAACTTCATTGGTGATGGTCTAGTGATTATTTTGCCTTGATAACAAGCATCACAAGAAAATTCGTCATTTGTAAGAATCTTCATGTTCTTTAATGGATGCCCACTCGAATTTTCAGTAATTCCTCTCATCATTATTGATCCAGGATCCCAAACGGCCATGCCAAAGCACAAAAGTATTTGAATCTGTAAATTTTTGGTTTACGATAGAGTGTGCTTCAACTGTACTAATTTTTTAATAGTATAAGCCAGAAGATAAAGTTGGTAACTTTTTCACAATGCATTTCTGGCCAGAAATATTCTTTGTAATACAAAGATATTCCATGTTCATTTCATCTATTGTCTCAACATGATACCCATTTCGGCGGATATCTATAAAACTCAACAAGTTTCGTCGGAACTTGGAGGAGAACAATGCATTGTCTATAATAAGTTTTGTTCCCTTAGACAGAAATATAATGGCTCTTCCGGAGCCTTCAATCAAACTTATATTACCAGAAATTGTTGAAACATTTGCTTTTTCCTTATGCAAATAAGAAAAGTATTTCTGATCCCTGAATATGGCATGAGTTGTTCCACTATCAATAACACAAATATCTTCATGATTTGTCTTTGATCCAAACATAATTTGAGGATTATCCATATTCTCTAATAATACTTTCAAAGTATTTGCTCGAAATGGCAGAGTCTCATGCTGATAACGTGTTATAAAATAAAGACTGTAAAGTAAAGAAAAGTATAGAGAAAAACTGTTATATTATTCGAATTCAAACTGATGTACATAATGAACTGAAATCTCTTCTATTTGTAGAAGAAAGGAAGCTGCTGTTTAAGTTGCTACTATACCAGATTTGGATAATCTTCTGCTGAGAGTAATGTTTATCCATAACGGAATACTGAAAGGATAAACTCATTGTACCCGGTATAGATAATCTTCTACTAGGGTAATGTCTATCCATAACCGGGTACCGAAGGGATAAGCTCATTGTACCCGGTATGGATAATCTTCTGTTGGGGGTAACGTTTATCCATAAAGGAGTACTGAAAAGATAAGCTCATTATAGCCGATATGGATAGTCTTCTACCGGGAGTAATGTTTATCCATAACCGGGTACCGAAGGGATAAGCTTCTTCAGGAGGCTTATTTCCAATAGAGTACTAAATAGATAAACATATTTACGGCGGAGTCCCATATGGATAAGCTTCTTCGGAAAGCTTATTTACAATGGGGTGTGAGCACGTGATTTTTGTCTCACATGAATTACTCCAAAAGAATTTTCAAAATTAGGTCATTTTCTTTAATTATGTGTTATTCTAGGAATTACTGTGCAATTTTCCGGATCGTTTGCATATTTTATGCATTTTAATGCATTGAAAATAAAAAAAATATAGCATATGCATTTAGAATTTAGTTTTACATTCTTACATTAATTAAGTAAATTGTTGTTTTACAAAAATGAAAAATTCACAAAATAATAACGTATTTGTGCATTTTAGTGTTTAATGTCAAATTTTGTGATTTTTTTTTAATTTTAATTTAATTTGGTATATAATTATTTGTGATAGGTATTATTTAAAGTTAATTAATCTTTTTAATGTTAATTAGGGTTTTTAAAAAAATTAATTAGGGTTTTAGTTTTAATTTTTGGAAGAAAAGAAAATGGAAATGATTAAATAAAAGAGGGGCAAAATCTGTTGGGCTATTTCTCATTTTACCCAGGCAAAAGCAAAATCCACCCCAATACCCGCCCCAAATCAGCCCAAAACCCGTTCCCCACCCGGTCCAGCCTCAATTGAAACCAAACGACGTCGTTCCTCATTAGTGAAGTGATCTAGGCCGTTAATCGTGAATGATCCAACGGCCAAGATCAAATCCCCACCCCACTATATATTCCTAAAACCATACCCCCCCAAGCCAAACCCCCCCTCACCTCTTCGTCTCCAAACCTCAGAGACCAAATGCATCTGCCACCCTTCACCACCGTGCTCCGCCCACCGGAAATCGCCTCACGGCGGTTTTGGTGGTCCAAACAACCCCAAAATTACACCACAGCCTCCCCACGACGTCCTCTTTCCAAATCCCGAATCAGTTTTCTTCGAATCAGTACCAGACGCTTTGAATCTTAGATCGAAGAATCGAACCAAACCCTAATCCGTTCAATGGCCACAAAACTCACACCTTTTGAACACTAGACCACCCTCGTCCCAAGTCCCCTACTAGTTTTGCGCGAATCAGAGCGGAGTTGGTCGAATCTCAAAACGAAAGAGCAAACCCTAAAGAGAAAGAATTGAGGTCGTGGTCGACCTTAGTCGTGTGTTCTCAGTTGAGAACACTCAATTAAGGTCTGTCTCGACTTCAAACACATATGGGAGTTTCAACTAAAACAAATGGGAACTGGGACTGAAATTCTAAGGTATTTATTTTTCTTTACTTTTTCTTTTGTTGTTTCATGGTTTGTCTGATTAAGTTTCGTTATAGTTCTGTCTTTTTCAATTACTTTCCTTTCTTTCTTCTCCATCAGACTTTTTCTTGGTCCAGTTTTCTTCTATCAGTCAACATATGGTTAAATAGTTTCGTCGATTAATCCGGTTTAATTGTAGTTCAGTATTTCTGGTCAAATCATTTGTTGTTATGCCAAATTGTTTCATTTTTATGTGATGTTTGGTCCCCTACTCTGTGACGTGACTTGGCATATGAATTTAGTTGTTCATTCAATGTATTTACAGTTTCATCTGCTCGTATTTAGGTTTAGTGTAGAATTGTGTTAGTCTATTCCCTGAATCCTTAAACCCTTCATCTTGGTTGCAATACTGTTCATTCTGATCTGAGTTCAATTGTTGTGTGAGTTTAGTGGTTTGAATCTGACTGTGGTTCTGTTTGAGTTTGGAGTCTGATGGAATTGAACTTGTGGTTAAATTCAACTTTAGTTAATCAGTGATTAGGTTTCTTCTTTAAGAATTGGTTATAGCTGAAAGATGTAGCACAGATTAAAGGAGGTTAAGTTAGGATAGTAATCACAGTGGTTCCAGGGGTAATTTGGGAATTTAAAACTTGAAGAAATAGGTAGTTTGAGTGTACTGTCCACTAAGTACTAATGTACCATTAAAATAATGCATTTGTTTAATAATTAGTGGGGAACACAACATATTGGTATGGGGGTAATGATAAAAAGTTAAAGGGGCGCACATGGGAGGGAATAAACAGGCTGAAAAGTGCAAAATTTGAATAAAAAAGAGTTTAAACATTGGTCTTTAAAAGGGGAAGACCTAAGAGAAGAAAAGGGGAGAGATCAGTTTTTTGGGTCAGTGTTAGAGAAATAGAGAGAGTTTTTGGGAGTTTCACCAGTCCTGGAGAAATCAACTGGTGAGAAAATATTTTAAGCCAGTTCTTCTTTAAGCAATCTGAGAGTTTGAAAACACTTAAAATACTGGAGAGTCAGTCTGTCTCTTAGGGATCAGTTTGGAGAGTTTTAAGCTTGAAAATAACAGAGAGAAATACTGAGAAGTCTCACTGTGTCATTGAAATTCTTTTCCTGCTTAAGTGATTTCATTTTCCTAATTCAAATACACTAGACTGATCTTGAGTGACTTTGAGTCCAGCTAAAGTGGTTTCTGATTGAACTTTAGCCTATTGAAAGTTTCAAGTGGTTCTGGTCGTCTCTTTGAGTTCATTTGGTTTGTTTGGGTACTATTGTGGGTCAATCTTTTGGTTTCTGTTTGGTTTTTGGGTCATTGAATCATTCCTGGGTTGAAGAATAGCTGTGTTGTGGCTGTGTGAAATTCCTAATAGTTGTTGACTGCCCTATTGAGCTAACTGCTTCTACTTCCTGTTGATTTCTGATTTCCAGGTACGCAATTTGAACTCACCTTGATGTAACTGCAGATTTGAATGAAATGAAACCATATTTCCATAGCCATGCTCGTTTGGAATGCATATGGCTGTATTTGATCATCTGTTGAGTAGTATACATATTTAGTTCATCTAATTTGTATTGTATTAAGGACGGTATAATTAGAACCATTTCTGAACTACTTAGACCAGCTGATTCATACTGGACCGTATTTGGACTGTGAGTATTTGTTTTTCTCAGACTTGTGTGAATACTCTTAGCTAAGCATTCAGTTATACTTATGTTCAGTAGAGCAATGTCTTAACTAGCTAAGGTTAACTCCAGTGGTCATTTCAGGTTGCTTCATGAAGTTATTCTAGTAAGTAATATAGTTGCAATAAAGTCATTTTAAGAAGCTATTTCAGTAGTAGTTAAGTTTGATTAAAATACTAGTTGAGTGTGCTAGGGAACATAAAGGATGTAAATAGCCAAACTATGTAATCAGGGTGGTAGTTCATACACTTGAGGTTACCTCATGAGCATTTTACTCAATCCAGTCTTTGCGTTTAATCTTGTCTGGGGTACGAATTATTATAAGTGGAAACTAAAATTTCAGCAAGTGTTTAGTCTTGTTTAAATTGGAGTTGTGGTTCATTTTGTCGAAAAGAGGCTGAGAGCCTATATTTAGGCGGTTTGGGCTTCAAAGTGTGAACAAGGTGGCCTAGGTCCTATTTCACATTAAATTCATTTGGACCTGGGCCCAGGCCTGTGAATGGCCTGCCCTTGTGCTTATTTGGGTCTTGATTTTTTAAAACGGGTTTCTTAAGTCATGTTAATTAATTAGACCCTTTTGCTTTATTTTAGAGAGACAAGTAAGAAAAAAAAAATCAGCGTAGCTTTTAGGTTTGCCTTTTAAATGATAAAAATGAGATGAGCCTAGCTAAACAAACAAATAAATTACGGGGCTCTCATTAAATGTATATATAAAAATACTTAGATTTCGGGATGGGCCGTTTAGCGAATTTCATGGTTTTTCCCCAAAGTAACAATGCGCTAGTCTCTTTATGCGCGTATTTTAATAATGTTACCTTCCTAAACTCGGGTGCGCATTTATGTGACCCAAATCCGAATCTCAACAATGTTAAAATATGACAAAAACCACGGGTGCATTTATGTGACGTGGTTCAAGACTTGTTTTAATGACGTTGCAATTTTCCTTTAAAAATAAATAAAAAGCGGTTGAAGTTAAAATTTGCACATAGGTTCAACATGTATTAAAATCAGATAAATAAGTCGAATATGACAGTTGAGCGACTGTGCTAGAACCACGGAACTCGGGAATGCCTAACACCTCCTCCCGGGTTAACAGAATTCCTTATTCGGAATTCTGGTTCGCAAACTGTAATACAGAGTCAATCTTTTCCTCGATTCGGGATTCAACCGGTGACTTGGGACACCATAAATCTCCCAAGTGGCGACTTTGAATTAAATAATAAATCATGTTTCGATTGTGCTTTAATTGGAAAAACTCTCCTTACGCCCTTGCGGGTGTAGGAAAAAGGAGGTGTGACAGCTCTGGCGACTCTGCTGGGGATCCGAACCCAGAATCTCTGGTTCAGGGTTCAGAATTCGAGCTTAGATAAATTGTTATATTTGGCTTTATCTGATTTTGTTACATGTTTGGGCCTAATGTGCTAAGTGATGCTTTTACCGCTTTGATATTATCTGAACTGTATATAAACTGTTACAAAACCCTTCTCTTCTCATCTTCGGGGATGTGCTCGCTGGTCGGGACTCCCTATTCTGTTAGTGTCATACCTTGAAATAAGAAAGAGGCTTCAACAAGTTACTAAGCCGGATGGCCTTTTGGTTCCCGGTACGTAACCCCCTCCTCGACTCGAGTTGTCCGCTCGGGTACACAGTCTAGAACAAATACCTAGGTTATGAACCTAGAATAACTCAGCTTCATGCCGGATCTCGAGTAGGAACGTTTGTTTGCATCATGTGCATTTAACTTTGGAGGCTCAATACAGGGATTGGGTCTGTCTAGGACAGGTGTACCAAAAATGACAAAAGACCATCCTGATGCATCTTACTTGCTACTTGTGCATTTGTTTGCTTCGGACTGGCATGCTGACCGGCTTTTGAATATTTCGAGGAAAGAGAGATAGAGGTATGAGGGTTAAAGAGAGTTAATCACCTGTTTTGAATAAAAAAACAATGTCCAAATAGTGTCGAAACTCTGCCGAATTTTTTAGAAAACGAAAAAAAATGAAAAAGAAAAAAAAAGGAGAAAAAGAAAAAAAATTGTTTATGAAAAATAGTTTTATTTGCCAATGAAAAAGAGTCTTGTTTTCAAAAGAAGTTTGTTTTATCAGCCCGAACTACGCCAGTTTGATTCTCACAGGGTGGGAGATACGTAGGCAACCCCCATCGGGTCCAACTTCACTTTTTGCGAAAATAGCCAAAAGAACAAAATGTTTACTTGAAAATAATTAGGGTGATGTCATTCTTGTTAGGAATAGCCGAATGTCCCTAAAAGGGCGTCGAAAGGCTATTTTTGCAAGAACAACCGCCTGTGGTCATTTTTTCAAGGCTTTCACCGGTTAGCCGACACAGCCTTAAAATCTTCGACCCCGAGGTGCTGAAAGGCCGTATTGGCAAAACCGGGTTTTATTTTAAATAGAAAAGTGTTCATGTTATCCTTGAGTCAATTGAATCATGGTTTTTGTTTAACCACCCTAATAAATGTGCAGAATGAGCACAAGTCAGAATTTACATGTAACAATAGTGAACAAGATCCCTTTGGAGTTGCACATGTGGTGGGATGACTTAGGCGAATCAGGGCGTGACACGGTCAAGCTATACCTGGGAGACCTCGCTGGGTTGCTGAAGATTAATCCTATGGGGGATATCATAAAGGCTTTGGTCGCATTCTGAGACCCGGCTCACAATGTATTTCATTTCTTACATTTTGAACTTACCCCAACATTGGAAGAGATAGCCGGATACATCGGGGGTCCTAAGGTTCCTTTGAGACACCAGTACCTGATTGCTCCAAGGGCCATAGCCGTACACAGGTTCTTAGGCTCTTCGAAAATAAGCAAGGGGGTCCACAACCCAGACTTGATAGTTGGTTTTTGTACTTTGCGGTTTATATACAACAGATATGGCCACATAGGGGGGTTCAACAACCCGGAAAACAAAATCTGTAGCAAAGGAAACTGCCTTAAGTGGGAAGAACATAGGTGTTTTGCATTCATGGTAGCCTTTTTGGGACTCCTGGTGTTTCCTATAAAAGACGGGAACATTGACATACGAGTATCTGGGGTTGTCAGCACTTTACTTACTCAGGCCAACAGCACCCTTGCACCCATGATAGTGGCTGAAATCTTTCGTGCTCTCACAGCCTGCAAAGCCGGGGAAAACTTTTTTGAGGGGTGCAATGTGTTGCTGCAGATGTGGATGATTGAACACCTATGTCGTCGTCCTCAATTTATGAGTTATGGGTCGATAGAGAAAACATGCATAGAGGAATTTTCTGCGAGGATTGACGGAATCAGCTTACCAGAAAGGGTCCCAGAATGGATAGCACGCCTCCGTTCCATCACTGCAAGCCAAATAGAGTGGACATTTGGATGGCTACCTATGGATGAAATCATATATATGTCAGCCACTGGACCCTATTTCCTTTTGATAGGGCTCAGGATTATCCAGCCCTATGCCCCTTATCGAGTTTTGAGGTAGTTGGGGAGATGCCAAATAGTTCCGAAAGATGAAGATCTTAGTGTCCAAGTAGTCGAGATCGGGCCCAACGGACAATTTCATGAAGCAGCAGTCTGACAAATTTGGAGTGAGTGTCAATACTTAACAGCAAATGCATGTGTACATGATCGGTCCAAAGGTGAAGCTTCGCCGGGATACCTTGCTTGGTATAGGAAAGAAATCAAGTTTAGGAGACCGGCCAAAAGACCCCATCTCTAGGAGTTCGTCAAGGCGTCGCAAGAATAGTGGGATTGGTTGGCTAAAGAACATGAGTACAGGGTTACAATAGGCAAGTTGGAGAAGCAAGTTATGGATTTGAAATTTGAGAAAGATTTGCATATCGCTGCAGATGAGGGCAAGAAAAAGAGGCTAGCTAATGAAAATGAGGCCCTTCGGGCCCAGATTCGAAAAATGAAAATAGCGGCAGAAAGTCCCGCCCGAAGTGCCACAGATGAAAAACTTATAGATAACCTGAGGCAGAAAGTGGGCGAATATAATTTTGATCTGAAGAAAGCAGAAAGTGAATTAACCAGGGCTCGAAAACAATTGGCTGAAAACTTGACAGAACGAGCACATCTGATAAAGCAGCTGAGAGAAAAGTATGACAATGAGATTGCAGGACTAAAGAAAAGGGTCATCGTCACAGAAAAAAATGATCAAGCAAGCAAAGGACTTCAGGGTTGAAAGGGAACATTGTTACACGGCCTTGGCACAATTAGAAATAGATTTGCAACGACTTCAGGAGCAGAATCATGCAGCCGAGCAAACTTTGGAAGCCAGGGCCCAGCAAATTGGGCGTTTGTTACGAGAGAAAGGCATCATAAGAGAGAAAATTAGGAACATCGCCGACTACATCGTCATGAAATGCCAGATCTGTGAGGATATGACCCGTACTACCTTCTTCGCAGCAGTGATGACATTTGTTAAGCAGATAATGTGTGACTTGGACCGACTTCAAAGGGATCTTGCATATAGCCCCGCGGCGAGACCGAATGATGTCCCGCGGGCACCAGGAGCATTGATGTACTCATGAGTTTCGTTGAGTCTGTATTTTCTTTTCTGTCAGAGTCTGTGAGTCATGTTGGGTTTGTATTTTCTTTCTGTTTTGAGTCTGTATTTCTTCAGAATATGATAGCTTAATTTCGGAGTCTGTTCTTCGTCTTTGCATCAGAGTCTGTTGGTCTTTTGAAATTTGTTAATATTGAGTCTTTATAATCGAAGCATCTGTTTTTATAAAAAACTAAAAATCCCAAAAATGTTTTATTTACTTGCGCACTTATCTGACAGAACTACGCACGGTCTGATTCATGCGGGGACATGATACGTAGGAAATCTATATAGGATTCGACCACCACTAAAAAGGAAAAGAAAAAATAAAGAAGGATAGAATAAAGAAAGTTTAAAAAAGAGGCACAATTGTGAGAGGCCGGAATGACGCACGCAACCGAAGCAAATGCATGATAGAAATGGTTAATTGCCTAGGTGTATTGCATCCCAACGTGTAATTGCATATGTGTTAAACTCTAAAAACTAACAGGTTTGTTGTTTTCCAGAGAATTCAAGCAGTTAGTTTAACTAGAGTATACTGGCACATTATCATTACCAAACCAGATCGAAAGGACCAATACTGGAAATCATGTCTATCCCAGATGTCGACACTAGTGTTGAGGCAGAGGAGTTGGACGTCAATAAAATGAAAGAGGAGATGCTCAAGCTTAAGCAATAGATGGCTGAAATGTACCAGGACTGGTCCAAAGGGCAATCACCGCCAGCTTACCCTGCTAACCCTGCTTTTACCCCACTATTAGCTCAGTCTCAGGATCATCCCGCCACCGATCCAAGTTTTCCCATTTATCAACACTACCATGGCACTACTTCTCATATGCCACAAGCTCCACCACCAAAATCAATCATACCCTCCTCCGCCAATCACCCCTATCTTTGTGGCATCTCCACCAGCTGCACTCCATAAACCCCCGAGTGAACCTGTGTTCCAAGCTCAGGACAACCAGTATTATCCCCCGGATCTTACCTTCAAAGCGCCCGAAACCTATCCATATGATCCACATTCTGACCTACCGGGGAAAGCAGAAAAACCGGCCTGAAATCCTGAACAGGAAGAGATGTCCAAAAAAATGAAAAGCATAGAACAATCCTTCAGGGATATGAGAGGGTTAGCAGGTCAGGTAAGTGTAGCTTACAAAGAACTTGTGTTTGTTCCCAAATGTACAACTACCGGTGGGGTTCAAAATGCCCAAATTCGACTTGTACAACGGACACGGTGATCTGGTGGCTCATCTGAGAGGTTTTTGTAGAAAGATGAGGGGAGCAGGCGGAAGAGATGAATTACTGATGGCGTATTTCAGCCAAAGTTTGAGTGGATCGGCATTAGAATGGTACACCAGACAAGATCATAGCAGGTGGTACACATGGATCGGCATTAGGATCGGCATTAGTTTGAGATCATTCCGGATCGACTATCCCTGACCAAACTGGAAAAGAAGCACAGTGAAAGCTTTAGATAATATGGTTTCCGGTGGAGGGAGCAAGCAGCAAGGGTAGATCCCCCAATGAAAGAGAGCGAGATGGTTGATTACTTTTTGCAGGCTTTGGAGCCGACCTACTTTGGTCATCTAGTGTCCGCAATTGGCAAATCTTTTAATGAGGTTGTAAAAATGGGAGGCATGGTCGAGGAGGGGCTTAAGTCCAACAAGATCATGAGTTATTCAGCGATCAAGGCAACCACCCAGGCCATTCAAAGCGGCACTGGGGGTGTACTTGGGAAAAAGAAGAAAGAAGATGTCACGACTGTTGAGTCCGGGGCCTGGTTCGGATCTAGAGGCCCGTCACCCTACTATAGCCAATCACGACCCTACCACCAAAATTACCCCCACACTTTGTATAGCCCTCTACAGCACTACTACCCACCGCCAGATCCCCATTTTTCCGTCCATCATGCACAAGCCTATACCCAAACCCAGGCACTCGCACAATGGCATGCGCCGGCTCTAGAAAATCCATACCCAGCTCCACAAAACACATATCCACCCCCAAGGGCCTACAGAAATCCCCCCGAGACAGGTTTCCGACCAAACCAAGCCCTCAAGAATGAGAGGTCACGGAAGCAAAAGACTTTCACTCCACTGG
The DNA here is from genome assembly GCF_000393655.2 of Nicotiana sylvestris. Taxonomy (NCBI): domain Eukaryota; kingdom Viridiplantae; phylum Streptophyta; class Magnoliopsida; order Solanales; family Solanaceae; genus Nicotiana; species Nicotiana sylvestris. The sequence continues at coordinate 57,588,414 of NC_091060.1, read as the reverse complement.
GGGAATCATATACCAGTCTTTTCCACAGGTTGAGGCAGTTGGGCATGTTGAATCCAATTGAGCCTAAAATGCTGAATCCTCCCCCTAGAAATCTTGACCACTCGGTGAGTTGTGAGTACTGTTCAGGGGCCCCTGGGCATGATACAAAGAAGTGTTGGAAACTAAAAATAGTTGTGCAAGAGCTTATTGATACTCATCGGATCGAGGTTCAAGCCCCAGAAGCACCAAATATCAATCAGAATCCACTGCCAGCTCACCATGAGACACACATGATTGAGTTGATACACAAAGAGAGGGAGCCTAAAAAGCCCTCACAGACGGATAGATGATAAGCCAACTATGGTAGCCGAGAGAGGGTCGTCATGCATTGTTGCAGTGAAACCAGAGAAAGCTAAAGTGGTAGTGCCAGGGGTTGCAAGTAAACCTATTGTGGTCGTGAAGGGTGCTCGCACAGAGCCTATTATTATAAAATCAGTAACTCAGCTTCTAGTAATCAACAGCAAGGTTGTTCCTTGGAATTATGAACGGGTGACGATGATTTACAAGGGGAAAGAAGTCAAAGAAGAAGTTTGTGAAGCGCAAGGTTTGACTCTCTCAGGAAGGTGTTTTACTCCCGAAGAGTTAAGAAGAGCTAAAGATAATTCAACGCCGGTAAAGAAAGCTGTAACTAAAGAAGAGGCAGAGGAATTTTTGAGGAAAATGAAAGTGCATGACTATTATGTTGTAGAACAGTTGAGGAAAACGCCCACTCAGATCTCATTACTCTCGTTGCTAATCCATTCAGATGAGCACCATCAGTCACTGGTGAAAATCCTAAATGAGGCCTATGTTCCCGACAAGATCTCGGTAAACCATCTGGAAAAGATAGCCATCAAGATTTTTGAAGTAAACAGAGTCACTTTTTCCGATGATAAATTGCCGGTAGAGGGTACTGAGCATAACAAAGCCCTTTACCTGACAGTGAAATGCGAGGATGTTGTGGTTACCCGAGTATTGGTTGACAATGGTTAAAGCGCGAATATATTTCCTCTCTCCACTCTAATCAAGATGAAAGTATAAGATGATAGGATCCATAAGAACAGTATCTGTGTGCGGGGATTTGACGGCGGAGGCAAATACTCAGTCGGGGACATAATGCTAGAACTAACCATAGGTCCAGTAGAATTCACAATGGAATTCCAAGTGTTGGATATAGTTGTTTCCTATAATTTGCTATTAGGGCGACCGTGGATTCACGCCGCTAAAGTGGTGCCATCAACACTCCATCAGATGGTCAAGTTTGAATGGGACAGACAGGAAATAGTGGTTCACGGCGAAGATAATTTGTGCGCTCACAACAACACCATTGTGCCATTCATTGAAGTGGAAGATGACAAGGGACCATGGGTCTACCAAGCTTCTGACGCAATGTCAGTCGAGAAAGTTCCAGAGGGGAAATGTATCCCGAATCCGAAGATAAATGCCGCATCAGTCATGGTAGCGTATGAAATGTTGAAGAATGGTTTTGTACCAAGAAAGGATTTGGGATCAGCGTTGCAAGGCATCATACAGCCCGTGTCTCTTCCTGAAAACTTGGGAACATTTGGTCTGGGATTCAAGCCCACAACCGCAGACATAAAAAGAGCCAGGAAATTGAAACAAAGGACATGGGTCCTTCCAAAGCCGGTCCCACGTCTTTCCAGATCATTTGTTAAGTCCGGTACAAGGAGTCGCCCAGTGATAGCAATTCTCGGTTCTGTGATTAATCCTAATAAGGAGTTGATTGAAAGATTTGAGAAGTTGTTCGACAGTGAGAACATGGTGGAAATTGGAGAGGGTTCTAGCAACGCGGAAGTGCAATTTGTCGGGCCAAAAACAAAGCTTAATAATTGGAAGGCTACTCCTCTCGCTACTCGGAAGGAGTCTTGGTAGTTTGCTTTGATTTTCCTTTAAGTTTGTACGGATTATTCCAGGGTTGTAATCCAGATTTCATTTTTTCAGTCTGTTTGAGTGTGCAAACCTTATTATCTTTTATCATTCAATGAAATACAATTTCCCTCTCTTCATCATTCCTGATGGTTTTCTTTTTTGTTTTTGTTTTCTTCTCTATACAGTTCTTTTTACGCTGGTTCTAATGACATGGCATGCATAAGGAATCCTCAACCCAGTCTTAAAAATCAATCTGATTCCGAAATGTTAGTTCAAGAAGTAGATTGTGATTACGAATCAGAATATGATGATGAGGATGAAGCCTTCGAAGAAATTAGTAAGGAGTTGATTCACTTCGAAGAAAAACCCAAACCCAACCTGAATGACACAGAAGCCATCAATTTAGGGGACACAGACAATGTCCGAGAGACTAAAATAAGTGTCCACCTTGAGCCAAAAATCCGGGAGGAGTTAATCAAAGCACTCATCGAGTACAAAGATGTTTTTGCGTGGTCATATGACGACATGCCGGGTTTAAGCACTGATTTAGTGGTCCACAGATTGCCCACTGATCCGGCGTTCCCCCCTGTCAAGCAAAAGCTGAGGAAATTCAAAACTGATATGAGTGTGAAGATTAAAGAAAAAGTTACCAAGCAGTTGGATACAAAGGTTATTCGTGTCACCCGATATCCTGTTTGGTTGGCTAATGTCATGCCCGTACCGAAGAAGGATGGCAATATCAGAGTATGTGTTGATTACCGCAATCTCAACAAAGCAAGTCCGAAGGATAACTTCCCATTACCCAATATCCACATTTTGATCGAAAATTATGCCAAGCGTGAGATTGGATCTTTTGTGGATTGTTATGTCGGGTATCATCAGATTCTAATGGATGAAGAAGATGCAGAAAAAACGGCGTCCATCACGCCATGGAGAACGTATTGCTACCGGGTAATGCCATTTGGTTTGAAGAATGCTGGGGAAACTTATATGAGGGCAATGACTACTATATTTCATTATATGATACACAAGGAGATTGAGGTATACGTAGATGATGTGATCATAAAATCAAAGCATCAGGCCGACCACGTCGGGGATTTGAGGAAATTCTTCCAGAGGCTTTGCAGGTACAACCTCAAGCTTAACCCCGCCAAGTGTGCATTTGGTGTTCCATCCAGAAAACTGTTGGGATTCATAGTCAGCCGGCGAGGCATCGAGTTGGACCTATCAAAGATCAAAACCATACAAGAATTGCCACCTCCGAGGAACAAGACTGAAGTGATGAGTCTATTAGGAAGGTTGAACTATATCAGCAGGTTTATCGCTCAGCTCACGACGACTTGCGAGCCTATTTTCAAGTTACTGAAGAAGGACGTTGTGGTCAAGTGGACTAATGAGTGTCAAGAAGCATTCGACGAGATAAATGGATACTTGTCTAACCCGCCTGTGCTAGTACCTCCAGAACCAGGGAGACCTTTGATTCTTTACTTGACTGTCCTGGAAAATTCATTTGGCTGTGTACTGGGGCAGCATGACGCCACCGGCAGGAAAGAACAGGCCATCTACTATCTTAGCAAGAAGTTCACGGCTTATGAGGTTAAGTATACTCATCTAAAAAGGACATGTTGCGCCTTAACTTGGGTGGCACAGAAGTTGAAACATTATTTGTCATCCTACACTACTTACCTCATTTCACGCTTGGATCCATTAAAGTATATCTTTCAAAATCCTATGCCGACAGGAAGACTTGCGAAGTGGCAGATTTTGCTCACGGAATTTGACATCATCTATGTGACTCGGACTACGATGAAAGCCCAAACATTGGCCGATCATTTGGCTGAAAACCCGGTCGATGAAGAGTATGAGCAGTTGAGGACTTATTTTCCCGATGAAGAGGTGATGCACATTGACGAGCTAGAACAGGCCGAAAAACCAGGCTGGAAACTTTTCTTTGATGGGGCTGCTAACATGAAAGGAGTCGGAATATGAGCTGTGCTTATTTCTGAAACAGGGCATCATTATCCTGTTACGGCTCAGCTTCGGTTTTATTGCACCAACAATATGGCTGAATAGGAGGCATGCATTTTGGGTTTGAGGCTAGCCGCAGACATGAATGTCCGGGAAGTTCTGGTCTTGGGAGACTCGGATCTTATAGTGCACTAAATTCAAGGAGAATGGGAAACGCGAGATCTGAAGCTCATACCATACTGACAATGCTTGCATGATCTTTGTCAACGATTTAGATCAGTGGAGTTCAGGCATATTCCAAGGGTCCATAATGAGGTCGTCGATGCTTTGGCTACCCTAGCGTCAATGTTGCACCATCCGGACAAAGCCTATATCGATCCTTTGCACATTCAAGTACGAGATCAGCATGCTTACTGCAACATGATTGAAGAAGAATTTGATGGTGAACCGTGGTTCCATGATATCAAGGAATACATCAGAATGGGGATATACCCAGTGCAAGCCACGGGAGATCAAAAGAGAATAATTCGACGGTTGGCAAGCGGATTTTTCTTGAGTGGAGGAGTTTTGTATAAAAGAACACCAGACCTGGGATTGTTAAGATGCATAGATGCTAGACAAGCTACATCTGTCATGTCCGAAGCACATTCAGGAGTCTGCGGACCACATATGAACGGATATGTGTTGGCAAAGAAAATTCTCCGAGCAGGTTATTATTGGCTCACCATGGAGCGAGATTGTATTAGTTTTGTGCGCAAATGTCATCAGTGCCAGATACACGGAGATTTGATTCATTCTCCGCCATCGGAATTACACACAATGTCAGCGCCATGGACCTTCGTTGCTTGGGGCATGGATATCATTTGACCAATTGAGCCAGCAGCATCCAACGGGCATAGGTTCATTCTGGTAGCCATTGATTATTTCACCAAATGGGTTAAGGCCAAAACTTTCAAGTCTGTGACCAAGAAAGCAGTGGTCGATTTTGTTCACTCAAATATCAACTGTCGATTTGGAATCCCAAAGGTGATCATCACAGATAACGGTGCTAATCTTAACAGCAATTTGATGAAAGAGGTATGTCAACAGTTTAAGATTACACACCGCAATTCTACCTCATATCGTCCCAAGGCGAATGGAGCAGTTGAGGCAGCCAACAAAAACATAAAGAAGATACTTTGGAAAATAGTAGAACGTTCTAGGTAGTGGCATGAAAAATTACCATTTGCGTTGCTGGGTTATCGCACTACTATCCGTACTTCAGTAGGGGCAACTCCTTATTTGTTGGTATATGGAACTGAAGCCGTAATACCTGCAGAAGTTGAAATCCCGTCCCTTCGGATTGTCGCTGAGGCTGAGATTGATGATGATGAGTGGGTCAAAACCCGTCTGGAGCAATTGAACTTGATTGATAAAAAAAGATTGGCAGTTGTGTGTCATGGCCAGTTATATCAAAAGAGAATGGCAAGAGCATACAACAAAAAGGTGCGTCCCGGGAAGTTTGAGGTGGGCCAGCAAGTGCTGAAACGCATCCTTCCACATCAGGCTGAGGCAAAAGGCAAGTTCGCCCCGAATTGGCAAGGGTCATTCATTGTAACCAGAGTATTGTCCAATGGTGCTTTATGTTTAACAGATATCGAAGGAAAATGCATAGACATGGCTATCAATTCTGATGCAGTAAAAAGATATTATGTATGATTTCTTTGGTATAATTGTTGATTGTTTGTATTTGGCATTATTTCGAAGATTGAAATGACGAAGGAAATTTGTTCTACTATCTAAACACTTTACCCTTTGTTCCCCTTTTTTAGCCTTATTTATTTCTTTCATACCCCTCTTTTGGAATCAATAACGAAAAAGAGAGAAAAAGAAAGAAAAGAAAAAGTGAAAATAAAAGAAGTGAAAAATATAATAACAAGGAAATTCAGGTGTGAACTACGTTTGACCTGATCCCTGTTAAGGGTACGTAGGCAACTTTACAGCTCGGTCATAGTAAAATAAAAGTCAAAAGATCACCAAGCAAGAAACTGGGGCAGAGGTTGTATTTGTAATAAGAAATATGATTCCAAAAGTTGTAATTTTAAACCCATGTCAAATTATTTTGAGCCTTTGATACCCTTTCTTTCTAATCCCATCCAAAAGCCCACATTACGGTCCAAAGAAAGACCTTCTAATCAGTTTTCGAGAGATGACAAGTCGAGCAAATAGAGTAATTCATATCAGGGTAATACTCCGGTCCAAGCAGGGAATTAATGAAAATGAGAGAGTCTTATTGGTGAAAACCTTCACAGGCACCATAAGGCAATGGAAGTTGAGAGAAATAAAATGAGAGAGTCTTATCGGTGAAAACCTTCACAGACACCATAAGGAGACGGGAGTTGAGAGAAATGAGAGAATCTTATTAGTGAAAATCTCTCGAAGGGCACTATAAGGCGACAAGGAATTAAAAGGGGCAAACGAGATAAGCTTGATGGAAAGGATCCGTCGGGACCTCAAGTAGAATAAAGATGTTGTTTCGGCAAAAGAAGATTGGTTGCGAGACCTTTGAAATGCAAAGTAGGGATATCAGAAAGATTGATTGATGTAAATAGACTGGATTGATTAATCCAAAAATGCACGACATGACTATTGGGATCGGTTATACCATTCAGATAAGTTATTTTTTTTCTTTCTTCAAACAATCGTTCAGAAAGATTTTTCTTGTTTTATCTTTCGAAGTCATCAATTTCCATTTCTTTTTGATCAATAGTAGTTTGTTTTTAAGAAGGATTGTCAGTGCTAACTACCAGTTGCCAACGTGGTGCAAGGTAAATGGGGATAAGACATGCGAGGATAATGTGATGGGACAAGAAAGACGTCGTTGTAAGACCAAATGATGGATTGGTCTAAGTTTTCGGGACAGTACGGAGCAAAGGTGGAAAACAACGGTTGAGAGGTTGGTGAATACAGAATCATCAAGAAGGTCGGAAGCTATCAGCCAAGTTTCAAGATGGTCGAACAACGCAGAGCATGGGAAAGAGCAAAAGGGAAAACCGTCCCCAGCAGGAACATCCCCACGTTTTAAACTAACAAATTCTCTTTGATTTTAAGCAGGGACAGGAAATGTTATTGATGACAGAAAGACATGCCACAAGAAAGATTGTCAAACTGGGGCAGAAAATTTTCTTTCATTTTGAAAATTTTCTGGAAGGCAAGTACCCACTTGGGGAAGAAGGAAGATAACACAAGTTTGGAGAAAAGTGGTATCCCCAGCAGTTTTCGGAAGAAGGCAAAACAAGTTTTAAAGAAAGCAATTTCGGGAGGAAGATAACACAAGTCTTAAGGGAAGTAGTTCCAGAGGAAGGAAAACACCAGCTTTAAGGGAAGTATTCTTTGAAGGAGGAAAATAACATATTTTTTTAATGAAACACCGGAGTTATCCCCAGCAGTTTTCAGAGGAATGAAACGCCAGTTTTGGGGAAGCAGTTCTGAAAGAAGAAAATTCAAGTTAGAAGGAAAATGGTTCAGGAGGCAGGAAGGAACAACGGCAATAGAACGCATTTTTAAGAAGTAGCTGAAGTCAGGAGCCCGCCTGGATAATGGAGGTGTTATATTTTCAAGAAGTAGTTGAAGTTAGGAGCCCGCCTGGATAATGGAGGTGTTATATTTTTAAGTCGTTGTTGAAGTCAGGAGCCCGCCTGGAGAATAGAGGTGTTATATTTTTAAGTCGTTGTTGAAGTCAGGAGCCCGCCTGGAGAATGGAGGTGTTATATTTTTAAGTCGTTGTTGAAGTCAGGAGCCCGCCTGGAGAATGGAGGTGTTATATTTTCAAGAAGTAGTTGAAGTCAGGAGCCCGCCTGGAGAATGGAGGCGTTATATTTTTAAGTCGTTGTTGAAGTCAGGAGCCCACCTGGAGAATGGAGGTGTTATATTTTTAAGTCGTTGTTGAAGTCAGGAGCCCGCCTGAAGAATGGAGGTATTATATTTTAAGAAGTTAGTTGAAGTTAGGAGCCCGCCTGGAGAATGGAGGTATTATCTTTTTAAGTCGTAGTTGGAGTCAGGAGCCCGCCTGGAGAATAGAGGTTGGTATATTTTCAAGTTGTAGTCGAAGTCAGGAGCTCGCCTGGAGAATGGAGGTATTATCTTTAAGTTGTCTATTGAAGTCAGGAGCCTGCCCGGAGAATGGAGGTATTATCTTTTGAAGTCGTAGTAGAAGTCAGGATCCCGCTCAGAGAGCGGAGGGTTACAACAAAAATCCCCAACATAAACTCAAGTGCAGAAGTCAAAAGAGATGCAACAATGGTCAAAGGAAGATAATTCGCGTGTCGAAGGAGAAACAATTCGAATTTCACAAGAAAGAAAGAAACATCAGAGGAAACACAAGCCAACAAGAAAGCAAGGCAACAAGAGCAAGTTTGAAGATCTAGATAAGATTCTGTAATTCCTAGTTTAGTCTAGCTTCTTATTTTCTTTTAGCATGGTGTAATAAGGAGGTCAGTAAGTAGCGGCAGTAACATTAAAACCACAGCTCCGTGGTAGTCCCAGCTACCGAAACTTCCCGAACTACATTGACCTGATTCCTTTATAGCCAAGGATATGTAGGAAACCTTTGAAGCAGAGGTTCGGTCAAATCTTTCAAAAAATGCTTCCCACGGAGTATTCAAACGGGCAAAAAATCGCTCATATCCGCTCACTTTATCTTTGCATGAAAACTCTTCATGTTTTCGGGCAAAGAGGGGCAGCTGTGAGCACGTGATTTTTGCCTCACATGAATTACTCCAAAAGAATTCTCAAAATTAGGTCATTTTCTTTAATTATGTGTTATTCTAGGAATTACTGTGCAATTTTCCGGATTGTTTGCATATTTTATGCATTTTAATGCATTGAAAATACAAAAAATATAGCATCTGCATTTAGAATTTAGTTTTACATTCTTACATTAATTAAGTAAATTGTTGTTTTACAAAAATGAAAATTTCACAAAAAAATAACGTATTTGTGCATTAGTGTTTAATGTCAAATTTTGTGATTTTTCTTTTAATTTGGTATTTAATTATTTGTGATAGGTATTATTTAAAGTTAATTAATCTTTTTAAAGTTAATTAGGGTTTTTTTAAAAAATTTAATTAGGGTTTTAGTTTTAATTTTTGGAAGAAAAGAAAATGGAAATGATTAAATAAAAGAGGGGCAAAATCTGTTGGGCTATTTCTCATTTTACCCAGGCCCAAGCAAAATCCACCACAATACCCACCCCAAATCAGCCCAAAACCCGTTCCCCACCCGGTCCAGCCTCAGTTGAAACCAAACGACGTCGTTCCTCATTAGTGAAGTGATCCAGGCCGTTGATCGAGAATGATCCAACGGCCAAGATCAAATCCCCACCCCACTATATATTCCTAAAACCATACCCCCCCCCCCAGCCAAACCCCCCCACCTCTTAGTTTCCAAACCTCAGAGACCAAATGCATCTGCCACCCTTCACCACCGTGCTCCGCCCACCGGAAATCGCCTCACGGCGGTTCCGGTGGTCCAAACAACCCCAAAATTACACCACAGTCTCCCCACGACGTCCTCTTTCCAAATCCCGAATCAGTTTTCTTGGAATCAGTACCATACGCTTCGAATCTTAGATCGAAGAATCAGAGCGGAGTTGGTCGAATCTCAAAACGAAAGAGCGAACCCTAAAGGGAAAGAATTGAGGTAATGGTCGACCTTAGTCGTGTGTTCTCAGTCGAGAACGCTCGATTAAGGTCCGCTCGGCTTCAAACACAAGTAGGAGTTTCAACTAAAACAAATGGGAACTGGGACAGAAATTCTAAGGTATTTATTTTTCTTTACTTTTTCTTTTGTTGTTTCATGGTTTGTCTGATTAAGTTTCGTTATAGTTCTGTCTTTTTCAATTACTTTCCTTTCTTTCTTCTCCATCGGACTTTTTCTTGGTCCAGTTTTCTTCTATCAGTCAACATATGGTTAAATAGTTTCGTTGATTAATCCGGTTTAATTGTAGTTCAGTAGTTCTGGTCAAATCGTTTGCTTTTATGCCAAATTGTTTCATTTTTATGTGATGTTTGGTCCCCTACTCTGTGACGTGACTTGGCATATGAATTTAGTTATTCATTCAATGTATTTACAGTTTTATCTGCTCATATTTAGGTTTAGTGTAGAATTGTGTTAGTCTATTCCCTGAATCCTTAAACCCTTCATCTTGGTTGCAATACTGTTCGTTCTGATCTGAGTTCAATTGTTGTGTGAGTTTAGTGGTTTGAATCTGACTGTGGTTCTGTTTGAGTTTAGAGTCCGATGGAATTGAACTTGTGGTTAAATTCAGCTTTAGTTAATCAGTGATTAGGTTTCTTCTTTAAGAATTGGTTATAGCTGAAAGATGTAGCACAAATTAAAGGGGTTAAGTTAGGATAGTAATCACAGGGGTTCCAGGGGTAATTTGGGAATTGAAAACTTGAAGAAATGGGTAGTTTGAGTGTTCTGTCCACTAAGTACTAATGTACCATTAAAATAATGCATTTGTTTAATAATTAGTGGGGAACACAACATATTGGTATGGGGGTAATGATAAAAAGTTAAAGGGGCGCAAATGGGAGGGAATAAACAGGCTGAAAAGTGCAAAATTTGAATAAAAAGAGTTTAAACATTGGTCTTTAAAAGGGGAAGACCTAAGAGAAGAAAAGGGGAGAGATCAGTTTTTTGGGTCAGTGTTAGAGAAATAGAGAGTGTTTTTGGGAGTTTCACTAGTCCTGAAGAAATCAGCTGGTGAGAAAACATTTTAAGCCAGTTCTTCTTTAAGCAATCTGAGAGTTTGAAAACACTTAAAATGCTGGAGAGTTAGTCAGTCTCTTAGGGATCAATTTGGAGAGTTTTAAGCTTGAAAAGAACAGAGAGAAATACTGAGAAGTCTCACTGTGTCATTGAAATTCTTTTCCTCTTTAAGTGATTTCATTTTCCTAATTCAAATACACTAGACTGATCTTGAGTGACTTTGAGTCTAGCTGAAGTGGTTTCTGATTGAACTTTAGCCTATTGAAAGTTTCAAGTGGTTCTGGTCGTCTCTTTGAGTTCATTTGGTTTGTTTGGGTACTATTGTGGGTCAATCTTTTGGTTTCTGTTTGGTTTATGGGTCATTGAATCATTCCTGGGTTGAAGAATAGCTGTGTTGTAGCTGTGTGAAATTCCTAATAGTTGTTGACTGCCCTGCTGAGCTAACTGCTTCTACTTCCTGTTGATTTCTGATTTCCAGGTACACAATTTGAACTCACCTTGATGTAACTGCAGATTTGAATGAAATGAAACCATATTTCCAGAGCCATGCTCGTTTGGAATGCATATGGCTGTATTTGATCATCTGTTGAGTAGTATACATATTTAGTTCATCTAATTTGTATTGTATTAAGGACGGTATAATTAGAACCATTTCTGAACTACTTAGACCAGCTGATTCATACTGGACCGTATTTGGACTGTGAGTATTTGGTTTTCTCAAACTTTTGTGAATACTCTTAGCTAAGCATTCAATTATACTTATGTTCAGTAGAGCAATGTCTTAACTAGCTAAGGTTAACTCCAGTGGTCATTTCAGGTTGCTTCATGAAGTTATTCTAGTAAGTAATATAGTTGCAATAAAGTCATTTTAAGAAGCTATTTCAGTAGTAGTTAAGTTTGATTAAAATACTAGTTGAGTGTGCTTGGGAACATAAAGGATTTAAATAGCCAAACTATGTTATCAGGGTGGTAGTTCATACACTTGAGGTTACCTCATGAGCATTTTACTCAATCCAGTCTTTGCGTTTAATCTTGTCTGGGGTACGAATTATTAAAAGTGGAAACTAAAATTCCAGCAAGTGTTTAGTCTTGTTTAAATTGGAGTTGTGGTTCATTTTGTCGAAAAGGGGCTGAGAACCTATATTTAGGCGGTTTGGGCTTCAACGTCTGAACAAGGTGGCCCAGGTCTTGTTTCACATTAAATTCATTTGGACCTGGGCCCAGGCCTGTGAATGGCCTGGCCTTGTACTTATTTGGGTCTTGATTTTTTAAAACAGGTTTCTTAAGTCATGTTAATTAATTAGACCCTTTTGCTTTATTTTAGAGAGACAAGTAAAAAAAAAATCACCGTAGCTTTTAGGTTTGCCTTTTAGATGATAAAAATGAGATGAGCCTCGCTAAACAAACAAATAAATTACGGGGCACTAATTAAATGTATATATAAAAATACTTAGATTTCGGGATGGGCCGTTTAGCAAATTTCACGGTTTTCCCCAAAGTAATAACGTGTTAGTCTCTTTAGGCGCGTATTTTAATAATGTTACCTTCCTAAATTCGGGTGCGCATTTATGTGACCCAAATCCGAATCTCAACAATGTTAAAATATGTCAAAACCCACGGGTGCATTTATGTGACGTGGTTCAAGACTTGTTTTAATGACGTTGCAATTTTCCTTTAAAAATAAATAAAAAGCGGTTGAAGTTAAAATTTCCACATAGGTTCAACATGTATTAAAATCAGATAAATAAGCCGAATATGACAGTTGAGCGACCGTGCTAGAACCACGGAATTCGGGAATGCCTAACACCTTCTCCCGGGTTAACAGAATTCCTTATCCGGATTTCTGGTTCACGGACTGTAATACAGAGTCAATCTTTTTCTCGATTCGGGATTCAACCGGTGACTTGGGACACCATAAATCTCCCAAGTGGCGACTCTGAATTAAATAATAAATCCCGTTTCGATTGTCTTTTAATTGGAAAAACTCCCCTTACGCCCTTGTCTGTGTAGGAAAAAGGAGGTGTGACATGGGGTACTAAATGAACATCCATAATATAATATATTTATAACAGGAGTATGTTTATATATATATTTTCTAGAATAGATTTTATATTATTTGCTTGCAGTTGATCAGATACTAGATTGTTTAATTGATTCCCACTTAATGCTTGCAATATTCTTATTCTCCCTAATCCCAATTTGTCTATAGTCGCTATTTCAGTTTCATGTCTCTTTCTTGCTCTAAAACCTTGCTCTCAAGAAAACTTTACTCTCAAACCCATGAGCTCGCCCTTTCAAGTCTTAAGAAGATTTTGTTCTTATCTTTAATTTATATTCTTCTATTTTATTTTTAATGAAATTTTGCATCTAAGAAGAAAGAAGATTGACTTTAAATTTAATTATTAGTGAGTGATTCCCTTGCCTCAGCCACTTTTGCTAGAATATTAGCTTAAAATATTTCACCTTGCTAAGTTTTAATATTTGGTTTTATTTCTAACAAAAGTTCCTCTATTCTAAAAGTTTCAGGATTAACTCATATCTATATATATATTAAAGCAAGAAAGCTGTCATATATAATTGGCATTATGATTAAGCCAAGTAGCATACGGAGAAAAAGCCACTTGGCATTTTAGGATAAATAATTGGAAAAAACTTAATGACAATCTATATAAAGAATTCGAATTGATAATCCAATTCTAATCAATGAAATTTTTAAATGGTAACTTTGTACCATAATAAGAAAGGAGCTTATATTTTGGAATCTGTTCGCAAGTACATTTATTAATTGAATTTTCATCCAATTAAAATTAAGTACTTAAAAAATTAAATTAATAGCATTGCTTTGGTATAATCAAATTAATTGAATTTTACATGTATACAGATTGAAAGCCAAACCTCTTAGCATCGATTTATATTTTTGAAGAAAAAAATAAAAATATTTTAGTAGTGTAAAGTTATTCCCAAACTACATTTTATATTTATACCGTTTTCAAATTACACGGTAAGCATGCAAAATTTATTGAATTGAAATTCAATAAAATATTTTGGATTGTACTTTAAATATATGTTAGTCCAAATAAATATTATGGGTCAATATGATTAGATTAATTATATTAGTCCAATATATATGGATTAAATAAATAAGTCTTAATCTATTGGGCTAGTCCATTTAATTGCGCTAAAGTGATGAGCCCACTTAATTAAGCCCAAGATGTTATCTTCCTAGAGGCCCAGTTTGGTGCCACATGTCAAATGACGTGGTGCGCCAAGTCAAACGAAATAGCCAATAGGATCGTGTCATGTGTCAAAATGACAAGGCATGCCCAGTCACACTAAAAGGCCAATGAAATCGCGCCACGTGTGCAAGTGACATGTTCTGGCTAATTAAATGCGGTCATGTCACACTTCAATTTGATTGGTCGGAAAGAGTTTGTTCTTATCACAACTCTTCCCTTCCACAACGATAAATAGGGGTCTTCATAACTCAGAAAAGGGACCAGAAGATATAACAAGAAGCAAGGAGCTCGTGGATTAAACACCGCAAATTTCTCCCCAAGTTTCAAGCTTCAAGCAATCAAGTTCAAGTTCAAGAAATCAAGTTCAAGCTCAAGAACGAAGAACAATTCAAGTATTCAAGATCAAGAACGAAGTCAAATCAAATACAAGGCGTTCAAGATCAAGGCTACTTATTTGTGATAAAATTCGTGGCAACAATCAAAGTGTTCGCGACGGATAAATCAAATTACAATTCAAGATCAAGCTCAAAGGCCCTTGAATTTATACTATACTAGAATGCATGCAAAATCAAGAGGCTAGAATTGACAAGATAACAGACAGGGTGGGGATATTGATGGAAGAAGAATCCACCTATGCACCCGGCAAGCTCCCAGAAGTTCTAGAGAGTGACTCTCCCCCAAGACAAGCAGCATCCACTAAGGTTATCCTTGTCTCATCTGAAGGGATGATTCCAATCAATCAACTGAAGGAGTTCATCGAAGGAACCATTAAGAACAAATATGAAGTTGCTGCCAAATCCTCCCTTACATATGCAAAGTCGTACACTGCAAGGGTCGATATGGTGAAGATGCCTGCTGGCTATCAACCTCCGAAGTTTAAACAGTTTGACGGTAAAGGTAACCCAAAGCAACATGTTGCGCACTTCGTGGAGACGTGCAACAAAGCTGGGACTTATGGAGATTACCTCATTAAGAAGTTTGTCCGCTCGCTAAAAGGAAATGCTTTTGACTGGTACACGGACCTCGAGGCCGGATCTATTGATAGCTGGGATCAACTAGAACAAGAATTCCTCAATCGATTTTATAGCACAAGACGCACGGTGAGTATATAGAGCTTACAAATACTCGTCAACGAAAGGGGGAACCAGTTATCGACTTTATCAATCGTTGGAGGAATGCAAGCCTCAACTGCAAAGACAGGCTTAGTGAAGCTTCAGGCATAGAGATGTGCATCCAAGGCATGCATTAGGGATTACGCTACATCTTGCAAGGTATCAAGCCTAGCACATTTGAAGAACTTGCAACTCGTGCCCATGGCATGGAATTGAGCATGGCCTCCGCCGGAAATGAAAGGCTTCCCATCTATGAACCTGCAAAGTGAATGACAATCAAGAAGTCAGGAAGTGGGGCAAGTTCGTACCCAAGTCTGAAAGCAAAGAAGCTATGAATGTCAATACGTCACATATGAAGTTCACGACGAAGGTGAGCAATAAGCAGAGTATGAAATCCACTTCTTTTCAAGATAAGCCAAGTGGAAAGTTGACTCTAAAAGAAATGCAGGAGAAAGAATACACATTCCTGGATTCTGATATGCCAGCCATTTTCGAAGAACTCCTCGAGTTAAATCTCATTGAACTTCCGGAGATAAAGCGACCAAATGAAACTGGGAACATGAACGACCCAAATTACTGCAAATATCACCGACTTGTAAGCCACCCTCTGGAGAAGTGCTTTGTCTTCAAAGACAAAGTTATGGACCTGGCCCGTGAAAAGAAGATCGTGCTTGAAGATGAGAAAGAAAGCGCGAACCAAGTCTGTATCACCTTTGGCTCATTCAGTCTAGATGAGTTATGTAGTTTAAAAGGAATCAAAAATGAAGAATTACTGGTAAATAACAAAGTTGAAAATGATCAACCTGATGATGATGAAGGTTGGACGTTGGTGACTCATCGTAGGCGCCACAAAAGGATCCCACGAAAAGAATCAATAGAACAACCAACAAGGAAGATGATGGTAAATAGACCAACGAAAAAGAATCCAGTTAGGCATTTGAAGAAAGCAAAAGTGGAGATGCACCATTCTCAAAAACCACGAAATCCAGTGACCTTGGAGGAGTTTTTACCAAGTTGGTTCCGCACGAAGATTTCCCATGAGGGCATTGATGCCTCTTGTTGCCATGCTGACAAAGGAGAAGAAAAAAGTGATGACCTACCATTGGCACCATCTTCGGAAAAGCCCGTCAAGTCCACTCCTCAAGAAGTTAACGCTTGTAAGAAAAGGTCACGTTCACAAATGACGATCTTTTGCTAGGTGATACTCCTCATAACCGCCCATTGTACCTGGTTGGCTATATGCACGATGAAAGGGTAAATCGGATTTTGGTTAATGAAGGATCCTCAGTGAACATTTTGCCAATCTACACAGTGAAAGAACTTGGTATTCCTATGAACGAACTCTCAGAAAGTCGTGTGATGATCCAAGGATTCAACCAAGGGGGGCAAAGAGCCATAGGCGCGATCAGGATGGGAATCACTATTGAAGATATGCAATCAAGTGCATGGATGCATGTGATCGACGTGAAGATTTCATACAATGTTTTGCTTGGGAGGCCTTGGATACATGAGAATAAAGTTGTTCCATCTACCTACCATCAATGTTTGAAATACTATGAGGGTGAAGTCGAGAAGACGGTAGTTGCTGATGATGAGCCATTCAACGAGGCTGAGTTACACTTCGTCGATGCAAAGTTCTACTTGAAGAACCGCATTGTGAAGGAGCTGAAAGTTGATGATGGTATGAAAAGCAAGAACGATGAACCCATAACTAAAAGAGCTGAGGTGACTATTGGTAAAGCCAAAGATATTACTGAGGAGGTACCCGCCAACGTGAATAAATGTCATAAAGGGGGTATTGCGTCTTATGGAAAGAAAGTAAGTCCTGCGCTCCAATATGTCCCTAAAAGGAAGAAAGACGAGGGCGAATCATATAATCTCCAAACTAAGATGCTAAGGGAGTTAACTCTTTCGGTAAAACGAATTGAGGCAGTAAAGTTGCCCTCAAAATCGCTTGCAGTTGTTTGTAGCCCAAAATCGTTTGCAGAATGTGGCACTCCCTACAAAGCGAACAGATGAAGGTTTTGATCCTAATGCTTACAAGCTATTTGCAAAAGCTGGATACAATCCCAATGAGTCATCAAAGTTAGGGAATCTCCCATCAGAAGCTGCAACGAGGCAACCACCTGAAGGTCTTGGATACAAGCAACCGTCACCAGTGCGCATCTTAATAAGAAGGGCGAGTAGTAATTATATCAGTGTAGAAGACGAATCTGCCGCTTCTAACAGGCCTTCTATCTTTGATCGGCTTGGAAAATCAACTGTGAGAACTTCCGTATTTGAGAGATTGGGTCCATTAAAGAAGGGGAATAAGTTCCAGAGAAATTATCGAAATACAAGAACACCCGCTTCACCCAAAATTTAGGAGATCTCTAAGGATTTCCAAAGTTTGGTTCCTTCTAGAATGAGGCGACAAACAAAACTTGTGGTTTCATGTGAAGAAGTACTGAAGGTAAAGCCATATACTGTGGTCCACAATAAGGAACGTGACGAATATGAAGAAAGTGTAGGTTCTTCGTATCATATCACTGTACATGGGAAGAATGGTGTTCCGTCTTCGATGGAGGATAATGCAGAATTGGAGCATGTTTCACCGTGTTATCACATATCCTTCAACGATGGGGACCCTCAAGAAGATGAAGATGCAAAAGATGCTCCACTTGAACTTGAAGAAGGAGTTAAGACGACAGTTGATGCCTTAAAAGAAGTCAACCTTGGCACCGATGAAGAGCCAAGGCCTACCTACCTAAGTGTTTTACTAGAAGCTGATGAAGAGAGCACTTATATTGAGTTACTCAAAGAGTTCAGGGATGTCTTTGCTTGGAGTTACAAAGAGATTCCTGGCTTGGACCCTAAAGTAGCAGTCCATCACCTTGCAGTCAAAAATGGTGTTCGCCCTGTTAAACAAGCCCAAAGGCGTTTTAGGCCAGACTTGGTTCCCTTGATTGAAACTGAAGTTAACAAACTCATCGAAGCTGGATTTATTCGTGAACTTAAATACCCAACATGGGTTTCAAGTATTGTCCCTATAAGGAAGAAGAATGGCCAGATTCGAGTGTGCGTTGACTTTAGAGATCTTAACAATGCATGTCCGAAAGATGAATTTTTGCTTCCTATTCCAGAGCTAATGATCGATGCTACTACTGGTTATGAGGCAATGTTTTTAGACGGTTCGTCGGGTTATAACCAAATAAGCATGGCTCCAAAAGATGAAGAGCTTACTGCATTCCGTACTCCAAAAGGGTATTTATTGCTACAAGGTAATGCCTTTGGCTTGAAGAACGCTGGTGCTACTTACCAAAGTGCTATGCAACATATTTTCGACGATTTTCTCCACAAGAATGTCGAATGCTATGTTGATGACTTGGTAGTGAAATCAAGAGAGAAGGGCAACCACATGAAAGACTTGAGGATGGTATTTGAATTGCTCCGGAGGTATCAACTTAGGATGAATCCATTGAAATGTGCCTTTGGAGTTACTTCTAGAAAGTTCCTTGGTTTCATTGTCCAACATCGAGGGATCGAAACTGATCAAGCCAAAGTGGATGCCATTTTGAAAATGCCTGAGCCTCGAGATATCCATGAATTGAAAAGTCTGCAAGGAAAGCTAGCATACCTTAGAAGATTCATATCAAACCTAGCTGGGAGGTGCCAACCATTTAGTCGCCTCATGAAGAAAGGCATTCCTTTCAAGTGGGACCAAGCTTGTAGCAATACCTTCAAAAGTATCAAAACCTACTTGATGAAGCCTCCAGTTTTAGCAGCTCCTATACCTAGAAAGTCATTGATACTATACATTGCGGTGCAGGAAAGGTCTATTGGAGTACTGTTGGACCAAGAAAATAGTGAGGGGAAAGAAAACTCACTTTACTACTTGAGCAGGATGATGACACCAAACGAGTTGAATTATTTGCCAATTGAAAAGTTGTGTTTGGCGTTAGTCTTCTCAATTCAAAAGTTGAAGCACTACTTTCAAGCTCATGTTGTCCGTCTTATTTTTAAAGCAAATCCCATCAAGTTCGTGATGTCAAAACCTGTTCTTAGTGATCGACTAGCGAGATGGTACCTCCAATTTCAACAATTCAAGATTCTGTACATCCCTCAAAAGGCCGTAAAAGGACAAGCATTGGCAAACTTCTTGGCAGATCATCCGATACTTGATGACTGGGAGCTAACTGATGAACTACCTGATGAGGACGCAATGGTCGTTGAAGTTCAACCTCCATGGAAGATGTACTTTGATGGTGTTGCACATCATAGGGGAGCCGGGGCTGGCATAGTATTTGTCACTCCCTAAGGTGAAGTCTTCCCCTACTCCTTCACCTTGACACAACTTTGTTCCAACAATGTTGCTGAGTATCAAGCATTACTACTTGGGCTCGAAATGGCCGTTGATATGAAGCAATTGCAATTGCAAGTCTTTGGTGACTCCCAGTTAGTGGTCAATCGGCTTTTGGGTAGTTACGAGGTCAAGAAGCCTGAACTACGCCCATATCATGATTACGCAAAAAAGTTGATGGGGTGGCCCAGTGATATGACTATCCAGCATGTAGCAAGGAAAGAAAATAAGAAGGCTGATGTTTTAGCTGCTCTAGATTAATTATTAGCCCTGCCTGACCAAGCGCAAGTTACCGTCTGCCAAAAATAGGTAGTACCGCCGCCAAATGAGGTCGAAGGTGAAGAAAATGAACTCAAGCATCTTGTTGTTGTTTCTGAAGTAGAGAAAGAAGAATGGCAATAACCCATTATCGACTACTTATGCTATGGGATACTTCCAGAAAATTCGAGGAGAAGGACTGAAATTCATCGTCGTGCACCTCGCTTCCTTTACTATATGGATACTCTATACATAAGGTCGTTCAAGGGAGTACTCTTGCGATGCCTAGGAGAAGAAGAAGCTCTCCAAGCTTTGCAAGAGGCACATTCTGGGGTATGTAGGTCACATCAGTCCGGACCAAAGCTCCACTTCCATATAAAAAGGATGGGATATTATTGGCCAATGATGGTAAAAGATTTCTTGGACTACGCTCGAAGATTCAAGGCTTGTCAATTCCATGCGAATTTTATTCATCAACCTCCTGAAGTGTTGCACCCGACTATTGCATCCTGGCCATTTGACGCTTGGGGATTGGATGTTGTTGGACCACTGCCGAAGTCCTCTGGTGGGCACCTATACATCTTGGCTGCAACTGACTACTTCTCAAAATGGGCTAAAGTTGTTGCTCTTAAGGAAGTAAAGAAGGAAAATGTTGCAAGTTTCATTCGAGTAAACATTATTTATCGCTTTGTCATTCCTCGTTACATAATAACGGATAATGGAAAGCCATTTGATAATAGGTTGATGAACAAGATTTGTGATCTCTTTGGCTTCAAGCAACGTAAGTCTTCAATGTACAATGTTGCCGCCAATGGTCTAGATGAGGCATTCAACAAGACTCTATGCAACTTGTTAAAGAAAGTCATCTCCAAATCTAAACAAGATTGGAATGACCGTATGGAGGAAGCTCTATAGGCATATAGGACGACTCACCGCACGCTAACACAGGCGACTCCTTATTCACTCGTTTATGGAGTCGAAGTCGTCTTGCCACTTGAGCGTCAAATACCTTCGTTACGACTGGCTATTCAAGAAGGGATCACTGATTAAGAAAATGCTCAACTTCGGTTAGCAGAGTTAGAAGCTCTTGATGAAAAGAGATTGGAAGCTCAATAGAGTCTTGAATGTTATCAAGCTCGATTATCTCGCGCCTTCAATAAAAGAGTTCGCCCGAGATCCTTTCAAGTAGGAGATCAAGTCTTTGCCGTACGAAGACCCATAAACTTGTAGGGAAGTTCACTTCAAAATGGGGTGGGCCATATGTCGTACAAGAAGCTTACTCAAGTGGGGCTTACAAGCTGGTTGATGCAAATGGTATGAGGATCGGCCCTATCAATGGCAAGTTTTTGAAGAAGTATTATCCTTGAAGTTGCAATGCTCCTCGACGTACGAGCCTAAACTACAAGTCATGATGCTCCTCGACGTACGAGCCTAAACTACAACTCATGACGCTCCTCGACGTACGAGCCTAAACTGCAAGTCATGATGCTCCTTGACGCATGAGCCTAAACTGCATGTTGCCACACTCCTGGCCCGCAAGAGTATAAACTGTGTACGGCCCAAAAAAAAGTCCGCTAGGTTGAAAATCTCGAAAGAGGCAGCCTAGGCAAAAGTTAGGATATACAAAAAAAAGTCCGCTAGGTTGAAAGTCTCGAAAGAGACGGCCTAGGCAAAAGTTAGGATGTAAAAAAAATAAAGAAAAGTCCGCTAGGTTGAAAATATCGAAAGAGGCGGCCTAGGCAAAAGTTAGGATGTAAAAAAAAAAAATCTACCCAGTCTGAACTACGGTATGACTTGATCCTCTTCACCGAGGTACGTAGGCAGCTTAGAGTTTCATTCTAAGTTCAGTCGCATAAGTTCAAAAGATACATATTGCCCCAATTGTTGTTCGAGTGAAGTATGGAGGAATCCAAAATCAAGCTGAAATGTCATTCTCCTGTTGAACTTTGATCTCATTTGATTTAAAGGGGGCAACCCTCCTTGGTAAATTGATATCTTCAATGGGCCGATTTTAGAAGGATGTCAAGTATTTGCATTGAAGTCCAGGGATTCTCTATGTCTTCAGGTTCGCCAAACCTTCAAGTTTGTTGGTCTCCAAGTCCGCCCTCTGCCTAAAAAAGGGGGGAAGAGAAGCGAGGCGTTAATAGGATACACAAGTATAAGGAAATGATTTCTTGGCGCAACGTTTCAAATTCAGTAAGATTTGAACCCCAAGATATTTGTGAGAATATGGCTCTTAAATTTCTATTTATGGCAAGTAAAACGTCTTCCGATCTCGAGGCTTCCATACCGAGATATGAAATTTTTTGGTGAGATTGCGCAAATATGGAATAGATAGCATGGTACAATATAAAGTTGATTTCAAAATATTATCTAAGACGATTCTGAAGTTGTTTGATTGAGAATTTTGGATTTGTTCTAGGTCTTGAATTCTAGTTTTCTTGAAATTAAACGGTTTGCAAATTAGTAATTTCTACATCGAGATATGAATTCTTTGGTGAGACTGCGCAAATCTGGAATTGATAGCGTGGTACAATATAAAGTTGATTTCAAAATATTATCTGGGACGATTCTGAAATTGTTTGATTGAGAATTTTGGATATATTCTAAATCTTGTAGTCTAGTTTTCTTGAAATCAAACAGTTTGCAACTTAAATAATCCTACACCGAGATATGATTTTTTTGGTGAGACTGCGCAAATCTGAAATTTTTAACATGGTGAAATCTAAAGTTGGTTTCAAAATATTATCCGGCGCGATTCTGAAGGTTTTTGATTCTGAGTATTGGATATATTTTAGATATTGAAGTCATCAAATAGTTCATTATTTGGACTCTCCCACGGCAAGATATGAATCATTTGTTACAAGCACGTAAAGCTGAAAATTATGCGACTAAGATAAAAGTCGAACAATGTAAAGCAAAAGAGAAGCTGAAAAATTTAAACACTCGAAGTCTCCAAGTTGAAGTCTTCAAGTGTATTCAAGTTGAAGTCCCCAAGTTGAAACCTTCAACCCCGTCGGTCTTTAAGTTGAAATCTTCAAATCCGCTGATCTTCAAGTTGAAATAATTGAGATCTCCAAGTCTCAAAGTTGAAGTCTTCAACCCCATCAGTCTTCAAGTTGAAGTCTTCAAATCCGCTGATCTTCAAGTTGAAATATTTAGGCCCTCCAAGTCTCAAAGTTGAAGTTTTCGAGTCCGTCGGTCTTCAAGTTGAAATCTTCAAATTCGCCGATCTTCAAGTTGAAATATTTAGGCCCTCCAAGTCTCAAAGTTGAAGTCTTTAAGTTTGTAGGTCTTAAAGTTAAAATATTTAAGCCCCCCAAGTTGAAGTCTTCAAGTCTTTCGGTCTTCAAGTTTCAGTCTTCAAATTCGCCTATCTTAAAGTTGAATTATTTAAGCCTTCCGAATCTTCGAGTTGAAGTCTGCAAAGTCCGCCAAATCTTCAAAGTTTTCCAAGTGTTCAAGTCGATGTCGTCTTCCAGTTGAAGCTTTATAACTTTCCAATCTTAAGGTGGACATATAAGTCCCTTTGCACCTTAAGTTGGCCTCTTCGCGGGTTTGTCTTTAAAAGGAACTATAACTTTCCAATCTTAAGGTGGACATATGAGTCCTTTGCACCTTAAGTTGTCCTCTTCGCGGGTTTGTCCTTAAAAGGAACCATAACTTTCCAATCTTAAGGTGGACATATGAGTCCCTTTGCACCTTAAGTTAGCCACATTGAGAGTAATCTCTCCGGTAGTTGGGCTACTTTGAGAGTAATCTCTCCAAGAATCGGACCATTTTGAGAGTCATCTCTCCAAGAATTGGGCCACATTGAGAGTAATCTCTCCAAGAATCGGGTCATTTTGAGAGTAATCTCTCCGGTAGTCGAGCCATGAAAGTAATCCCTCCGATATTTGGGCAAGGATGAGTACCTATCCCCTCACACCCCAAGATTATCTTCTTCATGTGTGGATTATCTTATTGAAGAAGAACATATTTTTCTCGCTTGACCTACAAAAAAAAAAGAAAAAAAAGACAACAAAGAAGAAAGCACAAAAAAAGAAGAAGAAGAAGAAATTACTTTCGCGTCAATGCCTCCAAGTCGTTAAAAGTAGAATCAAAGCAATTTGAACACACACTGAAATTGGTATTGAAATTGGTACTAATAGAATGAAGGGTGTGTGGTATTTATAGATGTCATAAGGTGGCTATTGAGAGCTAGATATCGATGTGGGATGGTTGTTGTGAACGAAACCCAACAAGGATTTGAATTGTACTAGTTAGTCTCCTAATTGAAGTTGGTTCACGTGAGAATCCAGTAAGGAGGATATTTCCTTAAAGAAAGGATACCATATCCTTTTCCAATTGGAAGACAAGAAAGTCACGTAATGCAACATGCTAAGTATTCATAAATGAATTATTATATAATCTACTAATTGCTACTCAAACACTCGAGTCATGCTAGCATTTACGTATATCACTAAAATGCCACATGAAGCTACGTACAAAAAAAATGAAAAATGAAAGAGTGAACCTCACATGTACTTCAAGTCTAGTCTTAAAATAATCGATAAGCCTTGAAGTAGGGGGCATTTGTAAGCATGCAAAATTTATTGAATTGAAATTCAATAAAATATTTTGGATTGTACTTTAAATATATGTTAGTCCAAATAAATATTATAGGTCAATATGATTAGATTAATTATATTAGTCCAATATATATGGATTAAATAAATAAGTCTTAATCTATTGGGCTAGCCCATTTAATTTGGCTAAAGTGATGAGCCCACTTAATTAAGCCCAAGATGTTATCTTCCTAGAGGCCCAGTTTGATGTCACATGTCAAATGATGTGGCGCGCCAAGTAAAACGAAAGAGCCAGTAGGATCGTGCTATGTGTCAAAATGACAAGGCATGCCCAGTCACACTAAAAGGCCAATGAAATCGCGCCACGTGTGCAAGTGATATGTTCTGGCCAATCAAATGCGGTCATGTCACACTTCAATTAGATTGGTCGGAAAGAGTTTGTTCTTATCACAACTCTTCCCTTCCACAACTATAAATAGGGGTCTTCATAACTCAGAAAAGGGACCAGAAGATATAACAAGAAGCAAGGAGCTCGTGGATCAAACACCGCAAATTCCTCCACAAGTTTCAAGCTTCAAGCAATCAAGTTCAAGTTCAAGAAATCAAGTTCAAGCTCAAGAACGAAGAACAATTCAAGTATTCAAGATCAAGAACGAAGTCAAATCAAATACAAGGCGTTCAAGATCAAGGCTACTTGTTTGTGATAAAATTTATGGCAACAATCAAAGTGTTCGCGATGGATAAATCAAATTACAATTCAAGATCAAGCTCAAAGGCCCTTGAATTTATACTAGAAAAGTAGAATCAGAGGAATCATAAAGATTGTAACATTCAAATATTTGAAATAAAATACTACGATTGTTGCGATATTTTCGGTCTTGATTTTATTTTCTCAAGTGCAATTTATTGTCTACATACACAAAGATCAAAATTACACAAATGAATTTGAGCTAAATTACATAAATGGAGGTGACCATCTAATCTAAGATGGGTGATTTTATGGATGATTTTGAGTTGAGTTTTATTTTCTGTATGTTTAGGAACTAGAAATCATGGAAGGACCTTTTGAGTTAGTGGCACTAACTGAATAGAAAGTATCAGTAGTTTTATAGTGAATTAACATAGCTATGTATATTTTGAAAAAACTAAATTATAATTTAGTTTTCAATGTGATAGTTAGTGATAATTTGAAGATAAAAATATTTGAATATAAATATAATTTTTTTTGCTTATGGCACATAGAAAAGTAATAGTTATTAACAAAATTAGTAGTTTTATGATAAAATCATAAAATAAGAGGGTAATCAAACTTAATATTAAGTTAAGTGGCGTACTGACAAAAGTCACTTGATATTTTTAGGACAGAATCCAAAAATATTTAGAGACAAGATATAATAATAAGTAAGGAAAATTAGATTTGATCAAATTTAATTTAAAGGTATAAATCAATTAAGATTGAATACTATATATTTTCGTTGCAAATAGATTCAAAAACTTTCCAAAAATAAGAATTTCTATTTTAGTAATTATTTACTAACCACATAATTCATTTTCTTCCATTTCATAATTTTTTTAGAAACATCATGTAAAAAACCCCGATAGTGGAATTATCGTTGTAAAAAATTGAGATAAGATTTTGTTTTATAAAAAATTAGGATAAAAACACACACTTTGAAATATGAGTAATAAGCGAAAGTTACTATTGAATAACTTTTATATTTATTTGTATTGTACTATAATGTGTATGGTAAAAATGAATAGTAAATGTAAACATCTATATATATATATATAAGAATAAATTTTCCAATTTTAATTAAGCCAAGTGGCAAGTTATAACAAGACAAGTGAAAATTTATTAAGAAGCCACTTGGGAGCCTTATTTAATTTAAATTAAGCTATATGTTGTACTACACAGATTTTTCAGGAAACAAATATTCAATCATCCCATTTATATCGGCTCTTTATAGAAAATTTTCTTTACATAAAGTTAATTGTATTTTTTAGGATTAATAAATTAAAACACCTGTCGTACATATATTCTATACCTTCTTATCGCTATCTCTTCCTTAAAAAATTTGCCAAAGAATTAATAATAATAATAAGATTAATCTATATATCTTATATTATTTTCTTAAGCCATATCAACTCAATTCTTTTTCAAGATTTTGAATGGAAAAACAAACAAATAAAATCTTATCCAAGCTTTTGAATAGGAAAGGAAAACTGCAAGGACGAAAAAAATACCTCAAGTTTTTGGTGAAGTATAAGAAAATATAAACGCATGCTCCTTTTTTGTCTATTATTGACTTAAACACTTAATAAAATATATAAAATTTTATAGTAAGAAGGTAATATAAGAAGATAGGGTATAGATAGTGTGAGACATAAATTAATAAATAAAATAAATAAATAAATAAATAATAATGCATATTATTAGTAAATTTAAATATTAATATGAGCAGTAGAATAAAAGAATGAAAATAAATAAGAAAATCTGTATATATATATATATTATGGTTAAGCCAAGTAGCAAGCTATTAAAAAGCTACTTGGCAATATTAAGGAAAGTTAGTAGCTTGGGATATTGTCAACTAAGAAAAAAATCGGTTAAGAACTATATATGCAATCCATTTACTAAATTAAAATTTTTATTATTTAATTCTGTTTTGAATCTTATATGGTAATAATAAAATAAAAATAATCTATATAACTTCTCTATATTTATTTTGTTAAATCAAATCATATTCAAAATTTATCCAAAATTTTGAATTGAAAAATAAAATAAATCAAATCTTATCCAAGCTTTTGAATTGAAAAATAACACTCCAAAGATGTAAAAAAATACCTTGAAATTTTGGTAAATTATAAAGTATGGGCATATGCACTTTTATTTATGTTATCTATTATTGGATTAATCACTAAATAAAATAATTATATATAATTTAAATAGGGGAAACTAATACAGAAAGAGGAAAATTAGAGATAGTGTGAGAGAATTTATACTTTTAATTAAATTTAAACATAAAATAAAAATAATGAATAAACATACTCAAAAAGTAATATTGATAAGAAAATTTTCTCACTCTCTCTCTATATATATATAGAATTCCTAATTCCATATTGAATAATATAAAAATATCATTAGGGTATTTATACTTAATATAAGGATATTATATATATAACATAAAATAAAAATTATTAAAAATATTGGTAGATGTTTTGCAAAAATAATAAAAGGCTTATCTCTTTTTAGTTTTAATGAATTAAAAATTATAATTTAGTAAACAAAATATTACATTATTTAATAAAAAATTAATCAATTATTATAGTAGAAAAGAATGTATGAAAAGAGGGAATAAAGATAATATGAGAATATTTATACTTTAAATCAATTAAATATAACAAAAGGTACGTAAATAGTACTCAAAAAATTTATTGACAAATTTATACAATTAAAAATTTAAACAGTATAACATAAGTTTAGAAAAGTAAAAATATTTTTAGAGTAAGAAAATATATATCTATTTTATATTAAAAGAAATAGTGACAAAATATTAGGATAATTGACAAGTTAATAAAAAGTCACATTAGTAAAAAATAAATAATACTAAGTACATGCTAATTATTAAAGAATTAAACAAGAACCAAATAATTTATTTGATTACCATATGATGTGTATTCTTTAAATTTATATAGATTTTGTTATATTTATTCACACTGCATTACAAAATAAAATAGCAACTAAATTTTATTAAAATAATATTAAATCATATTATAATTTCATAAGATTAATACTCTATCAAAATATTCGCGCATCGCACGGGTTTTAACACTAGTACACTAATATAATTCCACTTGGCGGGCCCTTTATTTATTATTACTAGACGTAATGGTATGTCCATGTTCTAGAAATTCTAAATTCCCCTATAATGCCAACCCAAAAGAAGAAACCCCAAAAGACAAGGAAACTCTTTGAAATGGAGGTTTTGTTCTGGGATATTTTTAAAAAAAAAAAAAAATTACCAGTTCTCAAGACTTTTCAAGCATTTCTTCTAATTGTCTGCCTTTAATCGCCTTGTTTGTTGCATTTCTTACAGGTGTCGGACTATTAATCTAACTCTGAAGGAGCAACTAGAAACATGGTGTGCATTATCTTGAATCTAGTCTACATTGTGTACCAAGTGAGAGTAGAAAATAAATAGCACTTTTGACAAGTAGCTTTTCCGATCCATCTCTAAATATAACATCCCTTTCAGCATATTCTGCAAATGCGACTTCTATCCTACAGTCACATAAAGAAAAAGGGAGGGAAAAAAGACTTCCCTAATCAAATTATATTAACCAAAACAAGTCAGCATCAAAACTAGACATACAAAATACGATTTTCTGGATTGATTAATTTTAATCGGTGAGCAGTTTAATAAATGTAACTACAAATTTGCATATGTTTAGGTAATACATAAACATATGAGCAGGGGCGGAGCTAGCCCATCAACTACAGGTTCGGGTGCACCCAGTTGTTTTGATCCAGATCATGTATTTGTCTTAAGAAATTCATGGAACATGTAAAAATTAGTAATTTAGAACCAAGTGACTTCGCCTCTGCACATGAGCTTCTCTAATGAAGTACTTAACTAATGACTAATGTCCATTACAAGCATACACAGATATGAAATGAAAAAGTAAAAAAGAAAATGAAGAATCTGGAGAAGACAGAATTAAGAAAAAGGGGAAGGCATATTTACTGATATTCTCGGACTTTCACACTGCATACATTTGCATCCAGGTGCATTTCAGCCATGTATTCATGCTCCATTTCCCTCAGTTTGCTTAGAGCTTAAAAAAATTCAGTTTGCTTAGAGCGTAAAAAAAAATTAATATTTGAGGAGGAATCTCGTTATTGAAATACAAATTCTCTATATCTCTAACTCTTCTTTTTTAAAGTTACATGAATATTTTCTTAATGTTTTTCTTTCATTTTCCTCAGATTCAGGAAATGCTTCAATAAGTTTAAATGCTGAGGTTTTATAATTTAGGATTAATATCATTTGCTGATTTTATCATTATAGTCTATAAAATTATTAAAATTCCTAAAATTTGCTATTGGTCAATTGTTTTTTTTTGTGTATTTAAAATTGATCTTTTTCTATACTAAAGAGCAGTTTAAATATTAATAGTATATTAAAATAATCCAAACTGATCATTGGACACTTAAAATAATATATTATTTTGAAAAATGATTATTATAGGCCAACTAAAACTTTTCGAGTTCGTCATTAATTAAGCAAAATAAAAACTAATTTTGTCATTTACATGCATGTCAAAAATCAAAATTCTAGTTGATATTGAAGGGTAAATGAACAATCTAGGGTTGGGGAATGGAGATTATAGTTAATAATTTTTTTAATTTTTACTTTTTTAAATATTAAATATTTATTAGTTAATTAATTTATTAAATTTTAGCCCACGGGCCGGCCCAGGCCCAGTCTCAGTCAAGCCTCAAGGGCCAACGGGTTGATTTGGGCCGGACTTATAAGCCTCAGTTTTAAATGGGCTCAAAAAATTCTAGCCCAACCCTACCCAAGAAATGAACTGGGTTGGACTGGTCTCACGAGTTAAGCCCATTTTAGCGGCTCTAGTTTTAATGATTAGTAAACATAGTAGCGGTATTAGGTTGGTGGTCAGAAGCTGAAGGATCTAGTTGTGTTAGTTGGGCCTTGTATAGTGTATGTCACTTAATCTTAGAGGATGTAGGATTCACTTTCGCCCACAGCTTATTGTATATAAATTGTACAATAAGTGTCTATTTTGTATATTTTACGAATAGTGACAACCTAGTTTCTATGTACCTTCTATTACCTTTCTCCCTTGTACGGTTGTACCCTACCATTTTTTATGTAGTGATAGTCTTTCTTGTATATATTTTGTATTGTGATATTTATTTTGTATAGTGACATCTATTTTGTATAATGATAGTGTATTTAGTATATAAATTGTATAATGATAGTCTATTTTGTATATTTGTTTGTATAGTGGCAGTCTATTTGTATATCTTGTATATAGTGACAGTCATTTTTGTATATTGAATGATTACACGTTTGTAATTGATGAGATGCATCTTTCTGTGATTTTTAATTATTTATTATTTGTTAGTCTAGGAATTGTAACAAATGGAATATACTCTACGGATGCTATGTTTGAACTTACATAGTATTATATAAATAAAAATTTCAGTTTCTCAAAAAAAATAAAAATATACTCCACAATTCTTAAAAGGAAAGATGCAAAACAAGCAAAAACTGAAAATTGATTATTCTTTTTTGGCAACTAAAAAATTTTCATTATCAATGGAGTAATGTATAGTAAAACGACCCGACATGTATAGCGAATTTTTTTCCTGTATAACCATATCTTGAATAAAAATAAAATTCTATTAAGTGCATGTAATATCAATCTTACTATTGAAACTATCAAATTGAGAAAAAAATTCCTGACAACATCTTGTCAGAAAATTAAATTCAAAAGTCTCCAACCAGTTCATCAACCAAAAGTAAATGAAAAGGTCGTTAACATTTTCTAGTGGCGATTTTTTTCTTCATGAAAAGAGCTGAACTCTGATATATAATGTTTGTTGTCGATTTTTTTTAATCTCTTTTCAATAAATTCTTCCGTCGAAATTTTAGTAGTGTACTCACTTGCATGCAAAAAAACTGAAAAAGGAAAAGGGTATGCCGATCTTTAAGTTTTTGACTAGCTATGATAATTAATTTTTGGCTTCAAACTGCATAATAGATTTTTGGACTAGTGTTTGTCAAAAGTTTTAGCCGAACGGCTAAAAGTGAAATTGTCTCTTGTTATTTTGTAATATATGACCTAACAACCATCCAAATAATAGAGAATCTCAAAAGATCTTAATTATTAATGAAGAGTTCAAGTTTGTAAAAAAGTAGAGTCACATTTGGAATTTACTTTATGAAAAGCATGTGATTTCTTTCCTACTTCCTTTATTTTCTAGGTAAGAAAACTTTGTTTCTTTCTATATTTATCTCTAATCTATGCTGCTAGTCATGACTATATATTGTTGGAGATCTTTATTTATTTTGCAGGCCCACGCACCTACACTGAGAGTATTGAGAGAGCACAAAGCAAGATGCAATTCCAATGAGCAAGAGAGAGCTCAAACGATTGAAGTGTGGCAATATTTAAAAGTCTTTTGATGACAAGTATCTTAATCAAAATCATTTGGCAACCATTCTAGAAGTATCAGATAAATGGCAAAATATTTTTGGAAAGTGGCAATTGCTTTGCCACGTTCTTTTCCCTCGGCATATTAAATCCATGTATATGTGCCTATAAATAGGTTCTTAATTGGACAAGAAAATCATCATCAACAAAACAAAGATATCCTTCTACTTCTTTCCTTCTAATTTCGGTCTTTATCAGTTTTTTTGGTTGTTGTTTTTTTTATCAAAGTTTAGTAGTTTAATTTCTTTTGTTCCCCTTTTTTAAATAGCTAGGTTAGTAATATTTAATTTTCCTGATTCTTGTATCCTCTAAATAAATAGAGATGTGCTTGTTTAATCATGGGGAAACATTTCAATTGCGAAAATAGTTTCTTAGGACAGCGTCCAGCACGACTCAAGCCAATTCGTGTATCTGCTTACAAATAATATTATTGCAGTATTATTATTGTTATTTTTCGGTACAATCTAAGAAACTATGGCAAGTAATACTACTACGAAAATCTTTGATGGTGCTACCAATTTTGGTATTGTTCCCGATGCTATTGTTTCAGTTGTCCTGCCAGATATTTATGGTGTTACAAATACGTTATTGCATTTACAACGTGAGCGGACACTGATGTCAAAATACAGGTATGTGAATAGATATGGTTACATATCCAATGCCAACAAATACGTTATTTCAAAGTACTAGAAAGACTTATTTTTTCGTAAATAGAAAAAATGATTTGTTATCCTTGATTACACTGATTTAGGCGATTTAAAGCAGACTATGGCTAGAGGTGGTAAAAGATATCATGTGACTTTTATTGATAATTTTTCTAGATATACTAAGTTGTGTTTGCTTAGAAATAAAGATGATGCTTTTAATGCTTTTATTTCTTATAAAACTGAAGTTGAAAATCAACTTAGTAGAAAAATCAAGAGAATTAGATCTGATAGAGGTGGAGAATATTTATCTTTGAATGATTTTTGTGAAAAGAATGGAATAATTCATGAAGTAACTCCGCCCTATTCACCTGAGTTAAATGGAGTATCTGAAAGGAAAAATAGAACATTGGAATAGATGATGAACTCTATGTTAGTTAGTTCTAATGCTCCTGATAATTTGTGGGGTGAAACTATTTTATCTGCATGTCACTTACAAAATAGAATACCATATAGAAGAACTGACAAAACTCCGTATGAATTGTGAAGGGGTTATAAACCTAACTTAAAATATCTAAAAGTGTAGGGGTGTCTTGCTAAAGTTCTTTTGCCTGAACCTAAAAAGAGAAAAATAGGTTCTAAAAATGTTGATTGCATGCTTATTGGATAAACATAGTGCTGCATATAGATTTCTTGTTTTAAAAAGTAATGTGCTTGATTACAATACTATAATTGAGACAAAGAATGATGAGTTCTTTGAATATATTTATCCACTGTCTAAAAAAATTCTTCATACACCTGTTAAAATAAATAATTAAATTATATCTAACGAGGAACTGAGAAGGAGTAAAAGGCCTAGGAAAGAATATTTTTCTTATGTAAATAATTTTCAGACTTTTCTTGTCGATAATAAACCATCAAATTATTTTGAAACTATATCTTCTTCAGAAGCTAATTATTGGAAGGAGGCAATAAAAATTGAAATCGATTCTATTTTGAAAAATAAAACATTAATTTTGACAGATTTACCTCTTGGTGCAAAACCTATCGGTTGTAAACGAATTTTCAAAAAAAAATTTTAATCCTGATGGATCTTTAGATAAATATAAAGCTCGGTTAGTAGCAAAAGATTTTCTCAAAAATAAAATATAGATTATTTTGATATATTTGCACCAGTGAATAGAATTTCTTCTATTCGAGTTTTAATTGCCTTAGCTTCAATCCGTAAGTTGTTTATCCACCAAATGGATGTTAAAACAGCTTTTTTAAATGGTGATTTAGAAGAAGAAATTTATATGGTTCAACCTGAAGGTTGTGTTATTCCTGGACAAGAAAATAAAGTTTGTAAATTAATTAAATCTCTTTATGGACATAAACAAGCTCCTAAGCAGTGGTATGAGAAATTTGAACAAGTCTTATTGAGAGACAGTTTTTCTTCAATTGAGGTAGATAAATGTGTTTATACTAAAGTGGTAGACAATGATTATGTGATAATATGTTTGTATGTTTATGACATGCTTATATTTGGTATAAGTTTAGATATTGTGCAAAGTACTAAATTATTTTTGTCTGCTAATTTTGATATGAAAGATCTGGGTGAAGTAAATATAATATTGGGAGTTAAAGTTATAAAGAGTGAAGATGAAATAATGTTGTCACAAGAACATTATGTTGAGAGACTTCTTAAGAAGTTTGAATATTTTAATGTCACATCTGTGAACACTCCTTTTGATACTAACTCTCGGTTGAAAAAGAATAATGGTGACCTAGTTGCTCAGTCTAAATATGTGCAGATTATTGGGAGTCTGATGCATTTAATGAATTTTACAAGGATTGATGTAGCCTATGTTGTGTGTAAACTAAGTAGATATACTCATAATCCCAACAGAGAGCATTGGTCTGTATTAGATAGACCAATAAAATATTTAAGAGGAACCATGAGTTATGGTGTCCTATATAGTGAATTTTCTTATACCTAGAAGGGTACAGTGATGCAAAATGGATCTCTGATTTAGATGAGACAAAATCCACTAGTGGTTATGTATTCACCCTTGGTGGTGGTGCAATATCGTGAAAATCATCTAAACAGACGATCATTGCTAGATCGACTACGGAATCAGAGTTTGTAGCTCTGAAGTTAGCTGGTTCTGAGGCTGAGTGGATAAGAAACTTCTTAGCTAATATCCCTTTAATGAAGGATGTATTGTCTCCTTGTCTAACATTGTGATTGTCAAGCGACAATAGCTATTTCAAAGAATAAATCTTATAATTGTAAAAGTAGACACATGAAACTGAGACATGATGTCATAAAACAGTGTCGAGAGATGGAATAATTTCCATTAACTATGTGAAGTCAGAGATAAATTTGGCATATCCTCTAACTAAACCTGTGGGAAGAAAATTAATTCTTTAAACCTCAAAAGAGATGGGGTTAAGGCCGATATATTGTCAATAGAGATGGTAACCAACCTATGTGATTGGAGATCTCATGAAGTAGGTTCATATGGGTAATTACAAGTCAATATTGACACTGAAGCACTAAAAGAGAGTGCTTGACTGCTACTAATTGAGAGGCTGAGTTATAACTCTTAATGAATTCACATTTCTTATGGATGGTGTATTTAAAAGCAGTCAGTATACACTTGATGAAATTCACCTATATGAGAGTGGAGTGAGGCCGCTCCTATGAGATTTTGGCCTAGTCTCTAGAGCTCTCATGAATAACCAGGCACGTACATGGCCTAGTGGCACAAAACCGCGTTGAACAACAAAATTGTGAGGGTCGAAATGTGATTGATAAAATCTCTGACTTACAATAAGAATTATTGGTTCATAGAAATATTATATTTCACCAGTAACTTTGTGAGTTAAATTTCGTTGATCTAAATTTGGTTCATAGTCCAGAAGACACCAAACCTATTACATTTAGACCATACAAATCCAATAAATTTATTTCAAAAAACCTTTAAAATAGTGGGTGATTGTGGCAATATTTAAAAGCCTTTTGATGATAAGTGTCTTAACCAAAACCATGTGGCAGCCTTTCTAGAAGCTATGAGATAAATGGCAAAATGCTTTTGAAAAGTGGCAATTGCTTTGCCACGTTCTTTTCCCTCAACATGTTGAATCCATGCACATGTGCCTATAAATAGGCTCTCAATTGGACAAGAAAACCATCATCAACAAGACAAAGAAATCCTTCTACTTCTTTCCTTCTAATTTCGGTCTTCATCAGTTTTTTTTCCTTCTCAAAGTTTAGTAATTTAATTTCTTTTGTTATCATCTTTTAAATAGCTGGGTTTGTAATATTTAATTTTGTTGATTCTTGTATCCTCTAAATAAATAGAGATGGACTTGTTTAATCCTGGGAAAATATTTCACATTGCGGAAATAGTTTCTTAGGACAGTGTCAAGCACGACTCAAGCCAATTCGTATATCTGCTAACAAATAATATTATTGGGGTATTTTTATTGTTATTTTTCGGTACATGAAGTTATCCTTAATTATTTCTTTATTTTGTCTAGAACTTGTAGTAGGTGTTTTGAATTGCTTTTAAGCTAGAGATAGCTTGAAGGTAATTGTTACGGTCAGAGTGGTTGTAGGCCTCAAGTGGCTAGATTTATTCTCTTAGGTTTTAAGAGTTTGTAGGTTTTAACAAAATATTGTTCATTGTTTTAGCAAAGTTTTTAATAGAAATCCTAAAGGTAAGTCTTTATTTTTACTCTCTTGAACAAGGAGGTTTTTCCACTTACAAATCTCTTGTATTATTTAAATTTCGAACTTTACTTGTCACAGGAGTAGGTTGAACCAGTACAACGAACCTGTTCCTTGTACTTGAGTTCAATAGCGGGTTTTGCATAGGTAAATTTTAATAGGCTGAACATTTATTAGGGCACTATTCACTCACCCCCTAATGTCTTTGTATATCAAACTAACAATTGATATTAAAGTGGGTTCTAGTATCTAGGCAAATACCTTTACGAGATCCGTGAAGCTAGTCTATGCATGTTGCGTTATACATGTTGTTTGACTATGTTTACATATTGAGCGTGCTAACGTAATGTTATATTCCCTTTGTCTCAATTTTGATGAGGTAGTTTGACTTAGCACGGAGTTTAAGAAAAAAAAGTAAGACTTTTAAAATTTGTGATCATAAAGGCTTAGGGGGTAAAAGATTTGTATGGCCATGATATTTGTGTGGTTATAAAAGCTTCGCATTAAGGATAAAATAGTTAAAATAAAAAGTTTAAAGTTAAATTATTTTCACTTATAGAAATGTGTCATTCTTTTTGGAATAGACTAATAAGGAAAGTGTATCATCTAAATTGAAACGGAGAAAGTGTGGATATTTCATACAAGCCAAAATAACATTATGGATGATGTGTGTGTTGAATTACATCTTTAGTTGGTTTATCATGCACATGCCTATACATTTGTCGGATTTTTTAGTTCATTATAACGACCCAATCAGTCGTTTTGAGCTCTAGCGTATCGATCGATGGTTTGAGGTTTTGAATAGCTTCACTTCATGTTTTATGACTTATACGCATAATCGAAATTGAATCCGGGAAGTTCGGAGTTGATTCGAAAGGAAAATTCTAAATTCGAAAGCTTTAAGTTGGAAGAGTTGACTAAGATTTGACTTTTGAGTAAACGACATCAGAATTGGGATTTGAAGGTCCCAATAGGTTCGTATAATGATTTCGGACTTTGGGCGTATGTTTGGGTTGAGTATCGGATTGTCCGGAAGTATTTCGGCGCTTATTGTGGAAATTTGGCGTTTTGAAGATTTTTGAATTTCCTAAGTTTAATTTGAAGTGAACTTTGATGTTATTGATGTCTGTTTGGGATTCTGAGCGTTGGAATAGGTTCATATTATGATTTGTGACTTGTACGTAAAGTTTGGTATCATTCCAGAATGTTTAGATATGGTTTGGACGCGTTCATCGAAGTTTGAATGTTTGAAAGTTGAAAGAAGAATTTTGATTGTCGATTCATGATTTTGATATTATTCATAGCGTTTTGCAACTTTTGATAAGTTTGGATAAGGTATTGGGACTTGTTGGTATGATTAGACGGGGTCTCGGAGGCCTTGGGTGAGTTTAGTCGTGGTTTCGGATCATTTCTCCATGTTTTGTTGTTGTTATTGATGGTTTTGGTGTTGTTCATCGCGAACGCATAGGGGTGATCGCGTTCGCGAACAAGGATTTTGGCTGCTGGGATTTTTGTGTTTCGCGTTCGCGACTGTTGTACGTGTTCGCGAAGGTTTGGGCAGTAAAGTTTCGCGTTCGCGTGCCCTTTCTCGCATTCACGTAGAGGAATTTGGGAGCAGAAGCAAGTTGTTCTTCGCGAACATAAGGGAATTGATGCATTCTTGAAGAAGGACGCCTGGGCAGATTATAAGCTTGCAAGGTTGGGATTTTCTCATTTTCAACTCATTTCTCTCTTGCTTGCACGATTTTGGGCGATTTGGAGGGGCTAGCATCATCATCTACCTTGAGGTAAGAAACGTCTACACATTGTGAGTTAAATACATGTTATATATGGATTTAAAATGTTACAACCCATATCCACATGTGTTAGTTCATGCCATATATTAGTTAACATAAATCCAAGAAGGAATTATCTTTGAGATGATACGAAGTCAATCCTATTGGTCTTAAGTGATACAAGAGTGTATAAGGGTGATTAACAAGTATTAGAAGTTCAACGAATCAAGGATGTTGTAACTCGTATTTTCAGGTAATCTAGCGGTGCTTAATACACTCAAGAGGTCATTTATTAAGGTATTTTAATCATATAATATCCGTATCATAAGTCTTGAAGTCAAACGAGTTATGAAACAAAAGTCGACAAAAGTTGTCGCAACTTAGGTTCATAATTTTACTTAAACATTAGGTCAAATGTTTCTAATCTTTTCTCAAAATTTACAAGGAATTACGGGGTGATCTACCAACCAAACTAAATATCTATGAGTTTAGTTTCCAACGCATTAAACCGTTCATCGATACGATCTCGGAGGAGAGAGATATTCACGTTTTCGCGAGACTGCGCCAAGCACCTCTCTATGGGGCCCACTAAGGCGGTTTAAGATATTTGGACCTATATAGGATGACTCCAACCCATTTTAAGTCATTTATTCTCACTATTTTCAGACCTTAGAACCCTAGGAACATCCTCTCAAGGTTCTCTCAAGATTCAAGACCCAAAAAAAGGGCAAACAACACAAATCAAGTGTCGGGAATTCCGTGGCACTAGTAAGTCTCTTGTTCTTCTTGTTGTTGCTCATTTTTGTGTCATTCCAGCTCGTGTGG
Source organism: Nicotiana sylvestris (assembly GCF_000393655.2). NCBI lineage: Eukaryota > Viridiplantae > Streptophyta > Magnoliopsida > Solanales > Solanaceae > Nicotiana > Nicotiana sylvestris. The sequence goes on along the minus strand of NC_091060.1, from coordinate 57,550,068 downwards.
GAGGTTGTTTTAAAGGGTTTATGTTCTGTAAATACTCCCTCATGTTCTTAATATCAATCCTAGGTGATTTCAAGCCTTCTAAAGTGATTCTAGTGCCGAAAAACACTAATTGATCGCTAGTTTCGCTTTTTTGTTGTTGTGGCAGCATTGGAGGGATATTTCATGGAAATTTAAGGTCAAATTGGAGTTGTTCTTTCTGTATAAAGGTAAGGAACCTCTTACTCTATATGTATTTAAGATTATCCAAGTTGCGGCTAAGCCATTGAAGCTAGAACTTGTGAGATATATATCGAAAGGCTTGGTAGTAATGTTATTGTTTTGTGGACTGTTTTGCGTTGTTGTTGGGCTGCGTATTTTACTACTATCTTGTGGAGTTTTGGAGGAGTAAGGGTGTGGATAAACACCATATATATGTAGGGTTATGGGCTGATAGTTATTCGTAACATTTCCAGGTTGTTTGACACGACTACGGTGGTCGTCGTATGTATGGAGTGATTAGGCTGTGTGTGGACTATTTTGGGAGGCTCAATATGTTTATTATTGATGTTGTTTGGGCTGTTTGGTGATTGTTTTGAATGGTGTGAGGTCATATATATAGGGGAGGTGTTGTCCGTTTCATCGTAAAATAGGTTGTGGTCGATACATAATAGTTATGACGCTTAAATGATAACGATAGTATCGTTTCTCTTATTGTAGACTAAGGAGTTTTGACAATTGCATAGCTTGAGATTGGGGCAGTATATACAAGGTATGTGAGGCTATCCCTTTCCTTCTTTTGCACGACTCCGATTGTACATAATGTAATGAACGATCTTCCAAGATACTCTACTCTTAGAAGCTAGCAGTACTTACATTGTTTTCGATGTTAATGTTGCTTCTCTTATTCTTATGTTATCAATGTTATTGGTACTTCCTGATTCTTATAAGGTTCATAGTGAAGAGTTAGTCCTAATAACGTGTACAGAGGATACCGACCTTACGTCACTCCGAAAGGTTTAGAATGTGATTCCATGAGTCGAGCATGCATTATATATATGTATCTATTTTACTCTACCGAGCCACACTATAGTTGGCCGGGTACGGCACCTATTGTGCAACCACTGATCAGTTGGGTTTTACCGAGCTCCACGTGGCCGGGTACGATTCTACCGAGCCTATTATGGCCGGGTACGATATGATGATGATGATGCCCATAGAGGCGAATGCTTTAAAGGTTTATGTATTTATACATATGTATCATGCATTTCATGTAAGTAGCCCTCAGAGGTACTAAGATGTTACAGGTTGTATATTCTCTATCCTTGCTTACATTACTGATCATATTTATGGTTCCTTGCCTTACATACTCAGTACTTTATTCGTACTGACGTCCTTTTATTTGTGGACGCTGCATGTCGTGCTGCAGGTCCTGATAGACAGGCAGGTGCAGCTCCCCCACCACAGTAGACTGTCCAGTTCAGCGGTGATTGGCGAGATCCCTTCTCCGGACTTGCCTTGGTCTTGGTATGCAATTTTTGTTATAGACATTATGGGTATGTCGGGGCCCTGTTCCGGCTATGTTGCAACACTTATGTTCTTTTAGAGGCTCATAGACAGGTGTCGGCTCATGTATAGTTTGGTATGCCTTGTCGGCTAGTTTTTGTTGTATAGTCTTTCATAGTAGCATGGTAGCTCATACCTTATATGTAGTTTCTTGATTGTCTGGTCATCCCCTGCTATGTATGTTCATGCCGTCATATTTTATTGCTGGTTGTCCATGATCTAGGTCTACCATTTATATTGATCTCGTCAGCCCTAAAAGATAATAATGAAGGTTAGATGAAATGTACGTTGGTGCTCGGCAAGTGTGGTCGGGTGCTAGTCATGGCCCTTTAGTTTGGGTCGTGACAAACTTGGTATCAGAGCAAGTCTGTCCTAGGGGTTGTCTATGAGCCGTGTCTAGTAGAGTCTTGATTATGGATGTGTAGCGCGCCACATTTATAATCAGGAGGCTACATGACATCTAGGGTTGTTACCTTCTTCCTGAATCTAGATCGTGCGTAGAGTTGAGTCGTAAGTGTTCGTCTCTAATATTCACCTTGTTTTTTTCAGTGATGCCTTCGACTAGGAAGCAAACGATTAGTAGACGGCTTGATACAGCAGCGGGAGAGGGTACCAGTCAGGTGCCCCAAGTCAGAGCAGGACAAAGTGAGGCTCAAAGTGAGATGCCCTCTCATACCTCATCTACTCCATCTCCTCCAGAGGATATTAGAAGGCACCCAGCGCCTCCAGTTCCTCCGTCTGGCACTCCAGACCAGGATATGCGGAGTGCTTTGCAGTTATTGACTAGCTTGGTAGCTGCTCAGGCTCAGAGGCAGAATACAGGTGCTGCTGAGAAACCAGTTAGTACAAGAGTTCGTGATTTTATTAATTTAGACCCTCCAGTGTTTACCGGATCAGACCCCAAGGAGGACCCACAGACTTTTATTGACCAGGTTCATCGTACACTTCGGGTTATGCATGTTAGTGATACAGAGGCAGTAGAGTTGGCTTCTTATCGGCTACGGGATTTAGCGGTTCTCTGGTATGATAGTTGGGAGAGATCCAGGGGTCCGAACCCTCCTCCAGCTGTGTGGAAGGAATTTTCTGAGGCCTTTCTTCGTCACTACTTGCCAGTTGAGATACGACGAGCTAGAGCTGATAAGTTCTTGAACCTTAGACAAGGTAATATGAGTGTGCGAGAGTACAGTATGCAGTTTGATTCTTTGGCAAGGTATGCTCCCCATATGGTGGCCGAGATGAGTGATAGGGTGTATATGTTCGTGAATGGGTTGGGACCACATCTGATAAATGAGTGTACGACAGCCTCCTTGGTGGAGGGCATGGATATTTCCCGTATTCAAGCTTATGCCCAGACCCTAGAGGATCATAAGCGCCAGCAGAGGGCAGTTAGGGAGCAGTATAGGGGCCAGCATAAGAGGGCGAGATTTGCAGGGTATTCTGATGACTTCAGAGGCCGCATCAGGCCATAGTTTTCGAGGAGTTCGGCGCCACCTGTAGCTAGTGCTCCTCCACAGTTTCAGAGGCTTCGATATGATCGATCCTATTCTGGTCCAGGTCAGAGTTCGCGGGCATCTGGCTCGCAACATCACAGGGATACTAGTCAGATGAGACCCCCAACACCACATTGTGATCAGTGCGGCAAGGCCCACTTTGGACTGTGTCGTCGAGGTTCTGATGCATGCTATTCGTGCGGGCAGCCTGGCCATATGATGCGGGATTGTCCTAATAGAGGAGGTGATGGTATGGCTCAGCCGACTGGATCTGTGTCTGGTTCTTCCTCATCAGTTCGACCTCCAGCACGGGGTTTTCAGCAGTCGACAGGTCGTGGTAGGGGTAGAGGTGCAGTGCCGAGTTCGAGTGGTGCTCAAAATCGAACCTATGCTCTAGTAGGTCGACAGGATCTCGAGTCGTCTCCAGATGTTGTTACAGGTATTATATCTGTGTTTTCTTATGATGTATATGCGTTGATTGATCCGGGATCTACATTATCATATGTTACACCCTTTGTGGCTAATAAGTTTGGCATTGAACCTGAATTGATAAGTAAACCCCTCGCGGTATCTACTCCGATAGGAGATTCTGTGATTGCTAGAAGGGTATATAGAGGTTGCACTGTGATGATTTGTAGTCGTCAAACCTCGGCAAATTTATTTGAGTTAGAAATGGTTGATTTTGATGTGATAATAGGAATGGACTGGTTGGCCTCATGCTATGCAAATGTTGACTGTCGTACGAAGATGGTTAGGTTCCAATTTCCGGGTGAACCCGTCATTGAATGGAAAGGGAACATTGCTACACCGAAAGGTAGGTTTATTTCCTATCTTAAGGCAAGGAAAATGATCTCAAAAGGTTACATTTATCATCTCGTTCGCGTTAGGGATGCGGAGGCGAAACCGCCTACTTTACAATCAATCCCTGTGGTCAACGAATTCCCAGATGTTTTCCCAGATGAACTCCCAGGCCTTCCTCCTGAAAGGGAGATTGAGTTTAGCATTGATGTGTTGCCTGACACTCAACCGATCTCTATTCCTCCATACAGAATGGCCCCGGCAGAGTTGCGAGAGTTGAAGGTGCAGTTGAAGGACTTGCTGGATAAGGGCTTTATTAGGCCTAGCACTTCACCTTGGGGTGCACCAGTCCTATTCGTGCGGAAGAAAGACGGGTCGTTACGGATGTGTATCGACTATCGACAGTTGAATAAGTCTACTATAAAGAACAAGTATCCACTTCCAAGAATTGATGACCTGTTTGACCAACTCCAGGGTGCCAAGTATTTCTCTAAGATTGATTTACGTTCAGGGTATCATCAGGTGAGGGTTAGGGAGAAGGATATTCCAAAGACGGCCTTCCGGACAAGATATGGGCACTTTGAGTTCTTGGTGATGTCGTTCGGGCTAACAAATGCCCCAGCAGCTTTTATGGATCTCATGAATACTATATTCAGGCCCTATCTTGATGTGTTCGTGATTGTATTCATTGATGACATTCTAGTGTATTCTCGTTCGGAGGCGGAACATGCGGGCCACTTGCGGATAGTATTACAGACGCTTCAGGATCGTAAGTTATATGCTAAGCTCTCCAAATGTGAATTCTGGCTGAACTCAGTAGCATTCCTTGGCCATGTGATATCTGATGAGGGTATTAGTGTCGACACTCAGAAGATCGATGCAGTAAAGAATTGGCCGAGACCTACAACACCATCAGAAGTCCGCAGCTTCCTAGGGCTAGCAGGATATTATAGGCGGTTTGTAGAAGGATTTTCCTCTATATCATCACCATTGACTAAGTTAACACAAAAAGCTACCAAATTCCAGTGGTCTGACACTTGTGAACGTAGTTTTCAGGAGCTGAAGAATCGATTGACATCTGCACCAGTGCTCACTCTTCCTGAAGGAACAGAAGGTTATGTGGTATATTGTGATGCCTCAGGTATAGGTTTGGGGTGCGTATTGATGCAGCGTGGGAATGTGATTGCTTATGCATCAAGACAATTGAAGAAGCATGAAAAGAATTATCCAACCCATGATTTGGAATTGGCTGCAGTAATATATGCTTTGAAGATATGGCGGCACTACTTATACGGCGTCCATGTTGACATCTACACAGATCACAAGAGTTTACAATACATCTTCAAGCAGAAAGAGTTGAATTTGAGGCAGCGTAGGTGGCTTGAATTATTGAAAGACTACGACGTCGAGATATTGTATCATCCCGGTAAAGCCAATGTTGTGGCAGACGCTCTCAGCCGTAAATCAATGGGAAGCTTAGTACATATTGAGGCAGGTAGATGGGGGTTGATTAAAGAGCTTCATCAGCTAGCCAATATGAGAATCAGATTGTTAGACTCTGATGACGGAGGTGTTACTGTACAGAATACATCAGAATCATCTTTGGTAGCCGAGGTAAAAGCACGACAATATGAAGATCCTATCTTAGTACGATTAAGAGAAAGCATTCAACAGTGTAAAAGTATGGCTTTTGGGATCGGAAAAGACGGGGCACTGAGATACCAGAGCCGATTGTGTGTGCCTAATGTGGCAGGGTTGCGAGAGAAGATTATGAATGAGATTCATCAATCCCGATATTCCATCCATCCCGGCTCGACAAAGATGTATCATGATGTCAAGGAGCAGTATTGGTGGGATAATATGAAGAAGTCTATTGCAGAATTTGTAGCCCAGTGTCCCAATTGTCAACAAGTAAAGATAGAACATCAGAAACCCGGTGGATTGCTTCAAAATATAGAGATTCTGACCTGGAAGTGGGAGGTGATTAATATGGACTTCATTATTGGATTACCTCGCTCTTATCATAAGTTTGACTCCATCTGGGTGATAATTGATCGACTTACAAAATGTGCCCATTTTCTGCCAGTGAAGACAACTTACACGGCTGAAGATTATGCGAAGTTGTATATCAAGGAGATTGTTAGGCTTCATGGTGTGCCCATATCTATTATATCAGACCGAGGAGCTCAATTTACGGCTAACTTTTGGAGGTCTTTCCAGAAGGGTTTAGGCACACAAGTAAATCTCAGCACTGCATTTCATCCGCAGACTGACGGACAGGCTGAACGTACCATTCAGACACTGGAAGATATGCTACGAGCATGTGTTCTAGATTTTAAGGGGAATTGGGATGATCATCTTCCACTCATAGAATTCGCCTATAACAATAGCTACCATTCCAGTATTAAAATGGCCCCATACGAGGCACTATACGGGAGGAGATGTAGATCACCAGTTGGATGGTTCGAAGTCGGTGAAACAGAATTATATGGGCCAGATTTGATTCACCAAGCTATTGAGAAGGTGAAAGTGATACAGGAGCGATTGAGGACGGCACAAAGCAGGCAAAAATCTTATTCTGATGTCCGACGTCGTGATCTAGAGTTTGAGGTTGGTGATTGGGTTTTCCTGAGGATCTCACCAATGAAGGGTATTATGCGTTTTGGGAAGAAAGGTAAGCTGAGTCCAAGGTATATCGGGCCGTATAAAATTCTTCGACGGATTGGACAGGTTGCTTATGAGTTAGAATTGCCATCCGAATTGGAATTTGTCCACCCGGTATTCCATGTATCTATGTTGAGAAAATGTATTGGAGACCCTTCTCGAGTCGTCCCTATCAAAGATGTACAAGTTACAGAGGACCTATCATATGAAGAAGTGCCAGTGGCGATATTAGATCGGCAAGTCCGCAAGCTGAGAACAAAAGATGTAGCTTCCGTCAAAGTATTGTGGAGGAACAAAAATATGGAAGAAATGACATGGGAAGCAGAAGAGGAGATGAAGTCTAAATACCCTTACTTATTCCAGAATGAAGATAACAAGGATGCTGGTGGAAGACAGGATACATTGGAAGGTGAAACGGCTCTATGAGGTAAGCAATAATTTGAGAATACTCCTCCTTAATACAAAATGGTGATATGTAGATAATGTAAATACGCATAATGCTTTGTGTAGCCTTGTGAAGCCATATGTTGGGCTTAATTACTTGCAAGTTTTGCTAGTGACCATTTTATAGGGGAAAATTGATCGGAAATTTCCATTGGAATCCACGATGATTTAAACTCCCCATAAACCCTTACATTCGAGGACGAATGTTCCTAAGGGGGGAGGGTGTTACAACCCATATCCACATGTGTTAGTTCATGCCATATATTAGTTAACATAAATCCAAGAAGGAATTATCTTTGAGATGATACGAAGTCAATCCTATTGGTCTTAAGTGATACAAGAGTGTATAAGGGTGATTAACAAGTATTAGAAGTTAAACGAATCAAGGATGTTGTAACTCGTATTTTCAGGTAATCTAGCGGTTCTTAATACACTCAAGAAGTCATTTATTAAGGTATCTTAATCATATAATATCCGTATCATAAGTTTTGAAGTCAAACGAGTTATGAAACAAAAGTCGACAAAAGTTGTCGCAACTTAGGTTCATAATTTTACTTAAACATTAGGTCAAATGTTTCTAATCTTTTCTCATAATTTACAAGGAATTACGGGGTGATCTACCCACCAAATTAAATATCTATGAGTCTAGTTTCCAACGCATTAAACCGTTCATCGATACGATCTCGGAGTAGAGAGATATTCGCGTTTTCGCGAGACTGCGCCAAGCACCTCTCTATGGGGCCCACTAAGGCGGTTTAAAATATTTGGACCTATACAGGATGACTCCAACCCGTTTTAAGTCATTTCTTCTCACTATTTTCAGACCTTAGAACCCTAGGAACATCCTCTCAAGGTTCTCTCAAGATTCAAGACCCAAAAAAAGGGCAAACAACACAAATCAAGTGTCGGGAATTCCGTGGCGCTAGTAAGTCTCTTGTTCTTCTTGTTGTTGCTCATTTTTGTGTCGTTCCAGCTCGTGTGGGAGGTTGTTTTAAAGGGTTTATGTTCTGTAAATACTCCCTCATGTTCTTAATATCAATCCTAGGTGATTTCAAGCCTTCTAAAGTGATTCTAGTGCCGAAAAACACTAATTGATCGCTAGTTTCGCTTTTTGTTGTTGTGGCAGCATTGGAGGGATATTTCATGGAAATTTAAGGTCAAATTGGAGTTTTTCTTTCTGTATAAAGGTAAGGAACCTCTTACTCTATATGTATTTAAGATTATCCAAGTTGCGGCTAAGCCATTGAAGCTAGAACTTGTGAGATATATATCGAAAGGCTTGGTAGTAATGTTATTGTTTTGTGGACTGTTTTGCGTTATTGTTGGGCTGCGTATTTTACTACTATCTTGTGGAGTTTTGGAGGAGGAAGGGTGTGGAGAAACACAATATATATGTAGGGTTATGGGCTGATAGTTATTCGTAACATTTCCAGGTTGTTTGACACGACTACGGTGGTCGTCGTATGTATGAAGTGATTAGGCTGTGTGTGGACTATTTTGGGAGGCTCAATATGTTTATTATTGATGTTGTTTGGGCTGTTTGGTGACTGTTTTGAATGGTGTGAGGTCATATATATAGGGGAGGTGTTGTCCGTTTCATCGTAAAATAGGTTGTGGTCGATACATAATAGTTATGACGCTTAAATGATAACGATAGTATCGTTTCTCTTATTGTAGACTAAGGAGTTTTGACAATTGCATAGCTTGAGATTGGGGCAGTATATACAAGGTATGTGAGGCTATCCCTTTCCTTCTTTTGCACGACTCCGATTGTACATAATGTAATGAACGATCTTCCAAGATACTCTACTCTTAGAATCTAGCAGTACTTACATTGTTTTCCCTGTTATGGAATGATTGATGTTAATGTTGCTTCTCTTAGTCTTATTTTCCTGATTCTAATAAGGTTCATAGTGAAGAGTTAGTCCTAATAACGTGTACAGAGGATACCGACCTTACGTCACTCCCAAAGGTTTAGAATGTGATTCCATGAGTCGAGCATGCATTATATATATGTATCTATTTTACTCTACCGAGCCACGCTATAGTTGGCCGGGTACGACACCTATTGTGCAACCACTGATCAGTTGGGTTTTACCGAGCTCCACGTGGCCGGGTACGATTCTACCGAGCCTATTATGGCCGGGTACGATATGATGATGATGATGCCCATAGAGGCGAATGCTTTAAAGGTTTATGTATTTATACATATGTATCATGCATTTCATGTAAGTAGCCCTCAGAGGTACTAAGATGTTACAGGTTGTATATTCTCTATCCTTGCTTACATTACTAATCGTATTTATGGTTCCTTGCCTTACATACTCATTACTTTATTCGTACTGACGTCCTTTTATTTGTGGACGCTGCATGTCGTGCTGCAGATCCTGATAGACAGGCAGGTGCAGCTCCCCCACCACAGTAGACTGTCCAGTTCAGCGGTGATTGGCAAGATCCCTTCTCCGGACTTGCCTTGGTCTTGGTATGCAATTTTTGTTATAGACATTATGGGTATGTTGGGGCCCTGTTCCGGCTATGTTGCAACACTTATGTTCTTTTAGAGGCTCATAGACAGGTGTCGGCTCATGTATAGTTTGGTATGCGTTGTCGGTTAGTTTTTGTTGTATAGTCTTTCATAGTAGCATGGTAGCTCATACCTTATATGTAGTTTCTTGATTGTCTGGTCATCCCCTGCTATGTATGTTCATGTCGTCACATTTTATTGCTGGTTGTCCATGATCTAGGTCTACCATTTATATTGATCTCGTCAGCCCTAAAAGATAATAATGAATGTTAGATGAAATGTGCGTTGGTGCTCGGCAAGTGTGGTCGGGTGCTAGTCATGGCCCTTCAGTTTGGGTCGTGACATAAAAATGAAATTTTATAGAAATTGTGGGATTCGAAAGAAAACCTAGAATTTGATATTTTTTTATTTTGACCATGAAATTGGGAATAAATTTATATAATTGAGATCATGGTATCACGAGTAATATTTAACTTCAAAAAATTTCAGAATCCGGATACGTGAGCTTGAGGGTTGACTTTTTGAGAAGAGTTGGAAATTATTATAAATTGATTAATTATGAGTGTTGGAGTATATTTTTATTGGTTTGCATGTTGTTTGACAAGTTTCGGATTGATGGGCATCAATTTGAGGTGTTAGAGAGGCGTTGGAGTTGGTTATGGAATTTCGAAGCGAGGTAAGTCTCATGTCTAACCTTGTGAGGGGGAAACTACCCTATAGGTGCTACTAGTTGTGGATGCTACATACGCACGAGGTGAAGAGAATTCGTACTTAGCTAAAAGCATGTTTATGTATAGACGTTGAACTTTATTATGTAATATTTGGGTTATATCAACTCAACTTGCTAGCTTAATTAATTGAATTTATAATTGAAGTTAATTTGGGAATATATTAGGCCGAGCTTTATCACCTTGAGTTGTTTGGAAAGATATTTGACAAATGGTAAAAGTCATGTTCACTTTATACTCATGTACCTATGTTGTAAGCACGTGACTCGTAATTCGAGAAGATTCTTCCATTCCTGTGGATCAGGACGAATGCCTGGCAGTATATTGAGATGCATATATGTTTTGCATTAGTCGACCCTCGAAAATATACACACCACTCTGGATCAGGCCATACAACTTTGACATAATCGTGCGTGATACCGCTAGGAGTCCGAATATTCATGAGATCCCCTTTTGATCGAGACCTACTATTTATATGGTATTCCTTATTCGTTTAAGATTTGTACTTGATATTTTCGGATCCGTTGAGATATCATATGAGATTTAAGAGATTTATGTCGCCAAAAGAAATGTTGGAGGATTATATGAGTTACAGTTATTACCTCATGGTTACTGTTGTGTTTCACATCTATTTATAATTTATTATATTACTTTGTTGGACCACTAGTAAGTGTGGATGTCAACCCTCCGTCACTACTTCTCTGGGGTTAGGCTAGATACTTACTAGGACGCATTGATTTACATACTCATGCTACACTTCAGTACTAAATATACAGGATCTGACAGGTTCATTTGGCGTTCATCTTGGCATGTAGGCCCAACTGCTGAGGGGACTTTATGGTGAACTGCCTTCTACGCTACGCACTGTAGCCCACAAAGTCTCCACCGTATTTATTTACTTTACCCTATCTATTTTACATTCTAGACAGATGTTGTATTATTATTGCATTCCTTATTAGATGCTCATGCACTTGTGACACTAGGTTTTGGGATGTTCTAGTTGATGTTTATGGATTTGCATATTATTGTCACCCTTTTATTTTTATATCTTACTAATTATGTATGTACCTATGATTTTAAATGCGTAAATTTCATTACTTAATAAATTTATGATTTTGAAAGTAATAAAAGGAATAATTAACGTGATAGTTCACCGTTGGCTTGCCTAATAGTGACGATGGGCGCCATCACGGCCTATAGTGGATTTTGGGTCGGGATAGCTTGGTATCAAAGCTCTAGGTTCACTTGGGTCTTAGAGTCATGAGCAAGTCTTATAGAGTCTTGCGGATCGATACAGAAACATATGTACTTATCTTCGAGAGGCTACATGGCTGTTAGGAGCACTTCCCTTCTTGATTCCTCATCATGCGATTTGATTCCATTGAAGCTTATTCCTTCATTTCCTTCCTACTCATTCTTATACAATGTTGAGCGCTTGTTATCTATTGGGCATCGAGGAGTTGTAGTGGTACTTCAGATGTGGTGTAGGATATTCCTCCCAGCGTATTCAGGCGGGCTATTATCGTCACCTTGTGGTAGGGTGTTCGGTCATTTCAGCCGAGCACTAGTGTTGGCTACGGTTTTGAGGCTATACATAGTGTATTATGATGTTTATGTGTTGTTATCGAGTAGTGTTGGTATAAATGGTAGGGTGCTTATTTATGTGTCACAGTAGTGAATGACTCGAAAGGAGGATCACTCGGTTCATGTTTTAGAGGTTCGTCATTTAATTCCAGTGGAGGAAAGACAATTGGATTATGGATGCTCAGGCCTTGGTTGATGGAAGCGAGACTTGATATTTTCGAACGTGGTAGAATTCTCTATATCTTTATGGATTCTACATTTCAATATCAGGAAGGTGAAGGAAATGGCATTAGATTCACAGAAGGTCTCTTCAGAGTGGGTGTCTCGGTTGTGGTACTTTTGGGGTGCTTAAGAGGGAATACGACGGCTAATGGGCCTTAGGGCAGTGTGGTTTTATGCTAAGATCTCTGGTGGTGAGTTTCGGGTAAGGATCGTGGTGTTCTGACAAGGAAAAGTGTCAACTTGAGGGTAATTTGGAAGGAACTCGGAAAAATAGGATAGCTTGTTAGTAAGTTGGATTAGCACGGTAATGGATATGATCGGTTCTTTGGGTACTTATAATGTGGTGAGTCACTACAGATGTTTTGTGGCAATACTCTTGGATTTGGCGACAAGCGGCTTGGTTGAGTTAAAGAGATTCAGTTGTAATGGCATGGTTATGTGCAAATGGGTTTTAAAGAGTTCTCGATGGTTTCTACCATAGTTTGAGATGGATATTTCCTACCGGCATGAGTAGCATGTTGCGTGTTGTGATTTTAACCTGGATGGGATCAAGTAGAAGGTTTCTGACTGACTGGGTATGTATTCTGCTTGTGACTCAGAGTTGATTACGAGATTCTCGTGTTTTTTATATGATGGCACGATAGATGCAATGTGTCTTGTAGGATTGAGATTTGCATGTACAAGGTAATGATTCAGTTTTGGAGGGAAGGTCGTGAATCTTGAACAATATGAACGGTTTCGGATGTTTAGATGAATGCTATTACTACTTGGTATTGCTTGAAAAGGGTGCGCATTTTAGATTTTGCTTTGTAGCATGAAAGAATTATAGAACTATTCCTCATAGAATGATCGTGTATGAGAGATGTGTTAGACATTCGGGTGGTGGAGTTGGGATCAAATATGGTAATTCATGTATTCTATGGATTTCGAGACTAGGAGTTCTCAGAAGCAGATTATTTTGTGGTTGCGGACTGTGAAGATATGGCCAAAGTTAGCCAGACGATGGTACGTGTTATGGTTAAATCCTTGTGGATGGTTGGAGGGTTATTTATACATTTGGGGATGAACGTAGTTGATTTGGGGCCCATTGGTAGGCCCGAGGGGGATGTGCATTCTACATCGTGTCGGATTTGTTGACTTAGCATTGTTATTGCTGAAAGTTATGTCATTCAGATAGAGTTGAGCTTGTTTGTATTCTGATATGCTCTATGTGTTACTCTTCTATACTATGAGGGGTTGTGATTTTTTAGTTATATGCACATCCGATGCGGTTCTGTTTGGGACTTGTAGTGAAATTCAAGTGAAATGGTTATTAGGGTGTTGAATGGTTGATTGCACATTGCTTATGGTCTTTTAGGGATGTGGTATATTGTGTTATTCATTTCTCCATGGTTATGGTCATGCACTTCGTGTACTTGATGACGAATTGCGTGTGGTTGTTGATTTTGAGCATTGTGGCTTGAGGTATTTCATATAGATCGGTGTTCAGATTGGGTTGTGCATCGCAACGATGTTATGCTAGGATACGATCCTGTGTGCTTATTTCATGTGTTATGTTTCCCCTTGTGTGGTGGATTGATAGCATTGCACTTCGTAGTGGTATCTGTTGAGCTGGCGGGATGGTTTCTTTATTTTCATTCTCTTTCCATCATTGGGTATATTTGAGTTATTGTCCGTTGGTGCACGAATTGCATGGTATGTGGCTCTAAGTAGGATTTATGTGACAGGTCAGTCTAGTAGCTTGTACTGGATGAGGTAAAGTTATGGGCCTGAAATGAGTTCTATCAGATTTGATTACGGTATGTTTGGAAGAATAATATCGGAAGTCAGGCTAGGATTTGGCTTTGGTTCTTGTCGGACGAAAGAGAGAGCTCCATGACTTGTTGATATGATAAGTGGTTATGAATCTCTATGTGTTTCTTTCATCATTGGCAGTGTACGAAGGTTTTGAATGAGGTTTTATTTGATATGAGTTACTAGTGATATCAAGTTTGTTTTGAGCAACTATTATGGTCAGAAGTTATTGTTGTGAGCGTCTGAGTTATGTGGTATAGCATGTGATTAAATCTTGGGCTATGGTTATGTTTAGTACAGCTTGTTCAGAATTATACAACGTGTAGGAGCGAGATTCGGATCATATAAGGAATTTCGGATGTTGGAAATTGTGTTTTAAGGTTTTGGGACTAAGGTTGAAGTAAGGATCCTCTGTTAGATGGGTTTGTCGGGCTTATATGGATTGGGATGACGTGGGATCACCCATGGTTATGTGTATGGTGAGGGTATATGACGATTTGATGGCTTTGGAACGACTCTTGGCACGTTCGAGGACGAACGTATGTTTAAGCGGGGAAAAATGTAACGACCCGATCAGTCGTTTTGAGCTTTAGCATTCCATCCGGTAATTTGAGACTTTGAGTAGCTTCATATTATGTATTATGACTTGCGTGTATGATTGGTTTTAGTTTTCAAGTGGTTCAGGATTGATTTGAAGAATAATTCTCGTTTGAGAAGTTTTAAGTTGGAAGAGTTGACCAAGGTTTGACTTTTGGATAAACGGATTTGGAATCGGGTTTTAATTATTCCAGTAGATTTGCGTGATGATTTTTGATATGTCCACAAAGTTTGGTTAAATTACGATGACTTTTGGATAAGTTTGGATTGTATGGTAATTATTTTTTATTTCGACATCAATTCGAGCAAAAAAGTTACCATATTGAGCAAACAACCTTTGATTCGTATTTTGACTAAACCATTATATCCGTATCCTAATTTTGGAACAATAGCAACTGAAATCATCAAGTTTCGACATCATATGAGGAATTTAAGATCATTTTACAAAGAATTAGGTTGCCTGATTTTTTTTTAGATTAATTACAAAATTGCCAATGAATTCGTATTTAAAAATCTACATATTTTCGAATATTGAAACCAATATATCTCCTTCAATATAAGGTCAAATGGAGTGATTCAAAAGCCTAACTTGATTGAAATTTTACGAGGAATCTATTGGAGACATCAAAAGAGAGTTTTGGGATGTTTTGGCACAATAAACAAGGCAGAATAGCTGGGCAGAAGCATATAATATCGAGGATTTGTTCATTTGGTCATATTTTGAGTTGGGAAACTCGAATTTGGGCAATTTCACCACATGGATTGGGGTAAATATTTTATATTCTATTTTAGTTATATTTCATGAATTCATCTTCGTTTCTGGCATTTAATTGATGATTTCAAAGTGAAATTTATGGGGTTTTGTTTAAAATTTCATAAAGTGAATTTTTGAGTTTTGAACATCAACTCGGAGTCGTATTTGAGTGAAACTAGTATGGTTAGACTCATAATTGAATGGATTATCGAATTTTGTAAGTTTTGCCAGATTCTGAGGTGCGGGCCTAGGTTTGACTTTGGGGTTTTTATTAAAAGATTCGATCTTTATCGATTAAGTTTGTTTCTATTGGCATTATTTGATGTCTTTGAGTTGGTTTTGGTTAGTTTCGAGCGGTTCGGAAGTTGATACGTGCGAGATAGCTTTTCGGTATTAGATTCAGCTTGTTCGAGTTAAGGAACACTTCTAAACTTGGTGTTGAGGGTATGAACCCCTGAATATACGTGTTATGTGTTTGGTGTTGAGGTGATGCACATGGTATGACGGGCATGTGGGCATGCACCGTGTGAATTATGACTCGGTTGACTCTGTGGTACTGTGTAGTTACCTAATCTTACTTGTATTCATGAAATTTCTCTGTGCTAGAGTAATTGAGTTGTGATCCATGTTAGAACACATGTTTAGGCTATATGCTTATCCTGTTGGGACCCACTGAGGTCATTTCTGCTGTTAAGTTCTTTGCTTAAATCCCAATTACATACTCAATCATATTCATTCATTTGCATATCATACCCCCGTGTCTGTTATCATTCATTGTCACATCGTGTTATCATTGTTTGGGTTGATTGGCATGAGATTTGTGAGTCCGAAAGACTGGAGAGATTGTTGACTGAGTTGGGGTCTGGGGGCCGGATTGAGAGTGATATTGATGGAATTGGGCTACACGTCGCAGCAGGCTCTATGGGCTTTATATTTATTATTGATGGGATAGGGTTGCACGTCGCAGTAGGCCACATTGGCTTTATTATTATTATTATTATTATTATTATTACTATTATTATTATTATTGTTGTTGTTGTTGTTGTTGTTGTTGTTGTTGTTGTTGTTGTTGTTGTTGTTGTTGTTGTTATTATTATTATTATTATTATTATTATTATTATTATTATTATGGATCGAGTTGCTCGCCACAGAAGACCCTATGGGTTTTATATATATTATTGATGAGATCGGGATGCATGCCGCAGTAGGCCATATTAGCTTTATATTAGCGCTTAGGCAGGTCTGACATACCAGCAGTGAGCGCAGTTTTTATTGATTCATGATGGAATCGGGTTGTGCGCCATAGTAGGTATCGTACAGTGCTGAGTGACTGAGTGATTGAGCGTGATGAGTGGGAGTGTGAGACAGTGAGATTGAGTACTCTGAGAGTGTGAGTACATGAGTTCATCACTATGATGCATTGGATTTGACATGTATACTTGACATACATGCATAGAGATATATTTCCTCATGCTACACAATTTTGTGACATTCGGAATTTCACATGCACATTGACATGTAGGCATAGAGATGTACTTTCCGCATGCTATCTCAGATTGAGATATCTTATCTGTTGAAAGTTTTTGTGGAAAATCACAGTTTTCTGTTTTACTCATATTTTGGTGATTTCGGTGAAAGATTTAGGTTTTACTATTATACCTGAAAAGCATGCCTATTTTCCGTAACTGTGAACGAGCTGAGCATCATATCTTTAAGTTATTTCTTGTAATGCTTTTATTATATTGTCATGAGTTGTTTTTGGTTATTGGTGTTGGACTTTGACCATTGTCCAAGCTCGTCACTACTTTCAATCTAAGGTTAGGGTTGTTACTTATTGAGTATATGGGGTCGGTTGTACTCATACTACACTTTTGCACCTTGCATACAGAATTAGGAGTTGATGTTGCTGCTAGTGGTGGGAGCTGGCAATGAAGATGTACCTGCGTTCCGCTTATAGCTGCCTCTTGTTCTTGGTAGCTTTAGATTTATAAATCTGTTTATGTACGTTTCGAACAGATGATGTATTTATTTCACACCAGCTTTGTAAACTCTAAGTCTTACAAGCTCATGATTTATACTACCAATCCTTGAAAGTTTTATATAAAAGTTAAGTTATTTCATCACTACGACTAGTTGAATTTTGGGTCGTGACAAGCCAAGAACCGCACATAACGAAATATCTTCAAACCTTTATAAGTTTAAATTCCAACCTTTGACTAGAAGCGCCGAATCAATCTCGGACCATCCGAGGCCTAAAACCAAAAATATGTACAAGTCCAAAATCATTATATGAACCTATTAAAACTTTCAAATCATCAATCCTGAGTCGTTTACACAAACGTCAAATGTCGAGCAACTCTTCCAACTTAGCTTCCAACTTAAGAATTTCTATTTTAAATCACCCCCGAACCTTTCGGAAATCAAAATCAACTAAACCCGCAAGTCATAATACATCATATGAACCCACTTAAGATCTCAAATCACATAACGGATGCTAGAACTCAAAATGACTGGTCGGATCGTTACATTTAAAATATACTACCTTTGAGTCCTAAAAATTCAGTTTTCCTAATAAATATACAAAATTTAGTTGCTTTCAAAGTCTTAAATATTAGAAAATAAATAAATATGTATTCTTAAATATTAAGAAAATAGTTAAATTGCTATTTTATCTAGTATGAAAGCAAATCGGCAAAGGGTAATTGTAACATTATTACCTTTCCTTTTTATTACTTTTCCTTTTAATTTTGGTCCCGGCAAGTCAATTATAACAGCTCATCCTTTTTCGGATGGATCGAGGTGGAAAACCCCGAAGAGAAAAAAGAAGAAGGGATTGAACAAACTTACAATCATTAAAATAAAAAAAATAAAAAAAAAAGAGGACGAAAAATAAGAAATATAGAGAAAATTAAGGAAAAAATAGCGGTCAAATCTCCAATGGTTAGCGCTGGAAACTAGAAAAGCCAACAAGTGAGAAAATTCAAAAGGGAAGCTTTCCTTGGAAGTTGACCAAATTGACCATTTTAAGGTTCAAACTAGTCAACCTCCTTATAAAACGCTGTGAATCCAGTTTTTCCCTCCAAGTCTTTCTATTCGTATTTAAAAGGTTTTCATCTTTCATAATACTATATATTGTTGTGGTTACTTAATTCATCCATTGACATATATGGTTGATGAGATGTCCACGTTCAGTGCAGGTTATTAATAAAGATGCATTTCTTATATTATAAATGCCAAATGATCTGCAGATTCTTGATTTTGGCATATATATAAGTGCTGGGACTCAACATGGATTCATAGGCAATTTCTGGCATCTGAAACCAAGAAAATAAAATTTGAATTTTCTATCTGTTTTGTGGCAATTTGTGAAACATGTAAATCCCTACCCTACCTGTTACTGCTCGTTATATGATAATTTGAAAAGTTTTTCCCGCAACTTTCAGCGATCAAGAAGCCTATTATCGTTCATGAGGTAAGATATTCACTAATTACGAAACTGATTTGCAGGTTTAAAAGCGTCAAAAATTAGTGAACAACATCAATACTGTAAGCAATGACAAAATTCATTGGTAAATCAGGGAATCAAAGTACAGTAGGAGGTTCATCAAAAGACACAATGTTTGTACAGGCAGACTCGGCTTGCTTTCGAGAAGTTCAACGATTAACTAGAATATCTGATTATGATGAAAATTGCAAAACTGTACCAGCACCAATACGAAGACTTCAAAATCACAAAAGCAACCGATATCTAAACTGCACGAGCGTAGACAATTCCAAAGGCCAAACATAGAGATCGCTAAATCTACTTCACAATTTCAGCCCATCATCATCCCAAGTCCCTATGAATGGCAATCACTAGTATCCATTCCTGAAAATTGCTCGAGCTATATATCAATCCCTTCAAGTTTATCTCTTAGTCATTTCCGTTTAACGCGTCCAAATAAACGAGCTTCTCCATCCGCTGAGATGATCAATAAGGTGGACGAAGAGAGAACCATCAAAGAAAGAAGGTTTTACTTGCATCCATGTCCAAGGTCTAAATATGGAAATGCTGCAGAACTAGAGTTACTCACCTTGTTTCCTTTAACTTCCCCTCGTGAAAACAATGAATCATGATCCATGAGTTGATTGATTCTTTTATCTTCTTTTTTTTTTTCCAGATAGAAATACTTATTGTACTATTATATCAATTATTTGCATTTTTGTTCACCGAAAACTACAAGAACAGCCAAAATTAGACAATATTTACCAACAATTAACCATTAAATCATGCTACCAAAAATAGCTATAAAAAGTTACCAATGATATACAACATTTAAATAACCTAGCTAGTAAAAAAAAAATTTAATGGGTATGGTTATAGTTCGTCGAAAATACATGAATAAGGCAATATACAAAATCTGAGAGAGATTGAAGATGACTTGGACCGGCTTGGAGTCAAAATACAACATTAAAAAAACCTAGGAAAAAAGTTTTTTTAATGGATATGCTTGATATTCATTTGAAAACACATAGATGCGGCAATATATAAACTTTGAGGAAGATTGGAGGTGTTGGACTGATTTAGAATCAAAATTTGTTGAAATCGAGTTTAAAATTTTCACTGCAACGTATATATCTAACATGCTTTTCACATTTATCTCACGCATAGATTTACATGGATATATAGATGATACAAAAAGGATACACATTTGATACATATAGCTGGATACACAAATGATACACTGGAGATACAATGAGATACACATATTATCTTCTTTTATGTTCATTTTCTATTTCGAATTTGGCTAAAATTTCAATTCAAATCTCCCCAAAATTGAGATTCAAACTCATTAAGATGTTCTTAATCTATTCCAACAACATCCACCCAAAATAAATTTTAATTTTGTAGACCGAAATTTTTAAATTCAAGCTTAAGCGAGCTTTAATGACTTCCTATAGCTTTTTTCAATATAATTCTAGGATTCAAACCAACAAACTAATGTTTAAAAGTGATTTCAAGATCAAATAAGCAACTTATATCACTTTTGTCTCTAGTTAATATCTCAGACAAAACGAACAACCAAACTTTAGAGATATAGCAAGACTTAGTCCTTTTCAATACAATTCGTTGGTCAAACAAAGGAGGACACACGTGGCTATTTAATATTTGGAGTGGTTGACTGGATTATTTAATATTATTTTTAAGGCGAAGAGGATACTGTATGAGTGGAGGTGGAGTATGGTGGTTCCATGTATAAGAACAAAGGTGATATCCAGAGTTGTAACAATTATAGGAGTATCAAATTACTGAGTCATACCATGAAAGTGTGGGAGAGGGTGGTTGAAGCGAGGGTGAGGATGACAGTGTCTGTATCTGACAACCAGTTCGGGTTCATGCTAGGCCGTACTACTACAAAAACTATACACCTTGTTAGGAGGTTGGTGGAACTGTACAGAGAGAGGAAGAAGGATCTGCACACGGTGTTTATTGACCTAGAGAAAGCGTATAACAAGGTTCCTAGAGAAGTTCTCTGGAGATGCTTGGAGGCGAAAGATGTGTCAGTTCCCTACATTATGGCGATTAAGGACATGTATGATGGGGCTAAGACTTGGGTTAGGACAGTAGGAGGCGACTCTAAGTATTTTCCAGTTATAATGGGGTTACACCAAGGTTCTGCGCTCAATCCGTTCTTATTTGCCCTGGTGATGAACGTGTTAACACACCATATTCAAGGGGAGATACCATGGTGCATGTTATTCGCCGATAGACATAGTTGTGATTGATGAGTCGTGAGCCGGTGTTAACGAGAGGCTGGAGGTTTGGAGACATGCTCTTGAGTCTAAGGATTTCAAGCTGAGCAGGACGAAGACGTAATACCTGGAGTGTAAGTTTAATATTGAGCCGACGGAAGTGGGCATGGATGTAAGAATTGAATCACAAGTCATCCCAAGTAGAGGCAGCTTCAAGTACCTTGGGTCGATTATCCGAGGGTATGGGAGATCGGTGAGGATGCCACACACCGTATTGGGGTAGGATGGATGAAGTGGAGGTTAGCATCTGGAGTCCTGTGTGACAAGAGAGTGCCACTGATACTCAAAGGTAAGTTCTATAAAGCGGTGGTTAGACCGGCCATGATGTGTGGGGCTGAGTGTTGTCCTGTTAAGAGCTCACTTATCCAGAAGATGAAAGTAGCAAAAATGAGGATGTTGAGGTGGATGTGCGGGCATACTAGGATGGATAAGATTAGGAATGATGATATTTGGGAGAAGGTGCACGTAGGACGTGGCTCCCATTGATGACAAGATACGGGAAGCGAGACTCATATGGTTCGGCATGTTCAGAGAAGAAGCTCAGATGCTCCGGTAAGGAGGTGTGAGCGGCTGGTTGTGGAGGGCACGAGAAGAGGTAGAGGGCGGCCTAAGAAGTATTGGGGAGAGGTGATCAGGCAGGATATGGCGAGGCTTCAGATTTCCAAGGACATGACACTTGATAGGAAGATGTGGAGGTCAAGTATTAGGGTTGTACGTTAGGAGGCAGTTGAGTCTTGTCTTACTTCATACCTTCGTGAGACTAGTCTGGTAGGGTTTTTGTCTAAGATAGCTAGTGGCAATGTTGTGTCTTATTATTTCGCTTTTCAGTGCAGGACCTATTTACTACCTATTGCTTTTGCTTTGCATCTTTCTTCTGGATTTCATGTTGTTATTATTTTTCCTATGATTTCTATGGTGATACTAATATTGTCTCCTTTTGTCTTTTTGTTTTCTTGAGCCGAGGATCTTTCGGAAACAGCCTCTCTACTCCTTCGGGGTAGAGGTAAGGTCTGCGTATACACTACCCTCCTCAGACTCCACTAGTGGAATTTTACTGGATTGTTGTTGCCGTATAATTATATTTTTGTGCAATGAGTATAATAACGCATTGGATTAACATCCTGCCGAGAAAGGGAACACTTAGTGATAAAGCTAAAGAAATGGCTGAATTAAGAATGGAAGAAAAATAACCACATGCTTTAGTTTTTCTAGAATCCTAATTTGATGTTAAAGATAAATATTTAGTATTGGAGTGAAGAGGGGGCACAGCATCAGGTAGGCTACGCGAGGATAAAAAGGGGGAGGAAGGAGGTAGACTAAAGAGAGAAGCATACAAATAGTCAATTGTGCATTAGTAGTGCTTTTATGAAATTTTTCTTTAAGAAAGTGATTTTGCAGTTCTGGCTCGTAAGTTCACATTTACAGCAAAGAATATTTATACATGTAGACGTGCAAGACATGTCTCTACTTATAGTATCGAAAAGAAAAACTTTTTGCCCATCAACTTAAATTCAAAATGGCTTTAATTTCTCAAGAAAAACAAACACTCAAGAACGGTTTGGAATTAGTATTATTATAACTGCAGCTGATTTGTGAAAAAGAGACTAGTCTTTTCTTTTGAAGGATTCTTGAGGCAAAAATGAGACTGTTAAGTCAGTCCCCATAGCAATCAAAAAAAGGATGCAGAGCAACTATAACGAAAACACAGCCTTTTTCTCCCTTGGGAAGCTTACAAAATGGCATACCCAAGCGGAAAAACAAGTTAATCCTTCTAACCGAGCAATAGAGACATACTACTTCTAGCCCTTGTAGATCAAAAGTTAGCATTTTGTTGATATTATATTTTCTAAAGCTTCTGCATCAAATCTGATATACATGTAGGGGTTTGTTCCTTTTCAGTCTGTCAGGCACTGATCATTCTTGTTTTCTATCATTGTTTCACTCGCTGAATCTTCTTGATCGGAGTATTCATCATCATGGCCAGTGTCTGTACATTCTCCCCCCTTCAAATCTTTGTTATTATCAGTTTGAGAAGTTGAAAGAGTATCTACAAACTCAGCGCATGGCACTATACTCTTTCCAGAAGGTGAATCAGCAGAGCTTAAGTCTTCCTGGTCAGTCCGCAGTCGAGTTTTGACAAGGTAATGTGCCACAGATTTGTAACCAAGACGAATTACCTGGAAACATGTGTATTTTCTTGTGTAAAAATCCCATCTCTTTTTTCTTTTTTGGGATAAGCATTTCAATTTTATTAGCATTGAATGCTTCAACCCCTTAAATCCACTACCCCTAAACCCAAACTTATATGTATAGACTATAGAGAGAGAGAATACCCCTTTCCCAGTGGAATGAATTCAGAATAAAAAGCCAATGAAGGTCACCTTTCTATAAATAGCACCAGTTGGTGCATACCCCTTTTCGCGTCTGCATCGACTGCAATTACAGATTCCTCGGCAGACGGGGCAAATCCAGTTTGGATTTTCATTTGCTTCAATGACATTCTCCCCATACCTACATAATTTAACCCAAAAAAGTTTTCAGAAAATGGGGGATAAATCATCCACTGTGTGAACGACAACTATTCTTGCTTGTGTTCTTATATCATTGGGAATGTATTGCCAGCACCTTCTCATAAGTATGGTTCCAAAAGGAAATTCCATTTTATTTTGTCAAAGACAGTAAACAAGCTTAAGTTTAAAAATCTATGGGAGGATAAAATACTGTAGGCATTAAGATCATCAAAAAATGTACTTTTGAAGTAACAACCATGGTCATATGAATTCAGGACAGAAAATTAGCTAGAAATGAAAATACTGCAGAAGAAAGGCGAAGAGGATTTCATTCGTTATCACCTCATGCACAGGCAATCTCCACAGAACTGTCCTTGAACCAGCTTGCACTTGCTGCACTCAGTGTGTTGACCAAGAGTTTTCTGCCTGCAATTGCATCAAGTATCTCTAGGTTACAATTTAATATCAAGCAATAAAACAAAACAAGAGAAGGTTAGATAGATTCCTGTTGATTGTACAAAGAAGGATGTTATCCTGAAGTTGGCAGCAGAGCTTATTATATATAAATTCTAAGTAAAAGCGAATGCGGAATCAAAGTAACTCTGCAATAATGACGAAGACACCTGTTTGATGTCACTTTAAGACGGGTGTCAATTGTCATCAACAAAATGGTTTCTGCTCTAAATGAATACAACACATTAGGATATCAAAAAATTAAGTTGATATGCAAGCATCTGCGCTACAGATTGCACAGCCGTAAGCAGATACATAATCTCGGAGTTCTACTGCAATATTCAAGCCAGAAGTTCATAAACAATATTATTCACTCTTTAATAAACCATAGGCTTTAAGCTTGCTTCCACATTGGCAAGAAAAGCTTCAGTTATTCACACTAAATGGAGAAGAGATATTTTGATCAGACAAGACAGGTTTGGCAATCTTTGAATTGAGATTCATATCCAGAATTGCCCGGTGATTCAACTTTTACCTGGAAAACTTTCACGAACTTACTATTAGACATTAGTTGAATAAAATCTCCATCCTAAATGTTTTCAGCTTCTCAAACAATGTTGGATCTTATGATTGTCAGCAGACAATGATTTACTTTTGGAAGCATACGCGAACATCTTATAGAACTACTTAAAATATACACCATCAGATGCAATTTTCAAGACTAGCACGTTGCGCCATACAAAAAAAGACCACGAAATGCCAATTACATTTCTAAAGTTAAGATGCAAACTTCTTTCTATTGGTTTAAATATCACATGCAACAAGATGCTTTAATAATATCACTGAAGGGTGAAGACTGCTGACTTAGGTTATCGTCCATATGAATATAAATAAATTCTCATCCTTCCATAAAGATCGTGATGTTTCATATCAAGACTTGAGTTCATAATTCAAATTTAACATACTATGAAATACCACTTTTAGGAGTTGAAGAGGCATTTAATTATCAGTAGCTCTCTGTTCAAATTCTTTCACAAGAACAAAGAGTACTAAACAAACCAAACGTAGCAATAAGATGCTAGCTGTTCTATTTTTCCCTGAAGCACTACTTCCACGCTTTTATATCCATTCAAACTTCGAATTATCTTCTGTAAAATCGTATCACTCCTTCAAATACATCAAAGATGCAAATTGTTTTCTATGGATTGCATAGAACAGTACCTTTATAAAGAAATAAGCAAAAAAAAAAAAGCAACAAAAACGGATAGTGAGAACAAATGTTTAGACCTGCACTGATGACATGACTTGCCATTATCAGGATCATATATGCGCTGGCCATCTTCATCATAACCGTCAACATAGAGAGTCCAAGCATCCTGGCAATCACCTAAAAGCTTTTCTTGTTCCTCTGTGTAGAATTCGGGGTTTTCACCTTCTGCTATGTTAATCTCCACATCCTCTGTTGGTATCTTCTCCGTCTTGGTCCTACGTTCATTGTAACTAACTGGAGCCTTATCCTTCAACCTAAAAACATTTAAACATCATTCAATAAACAATATTGTTTCAGGATTGGGAAAAGAGAGACCAAGAAATATTCTGCTGGATGGAAAATCAACACCCTCTAACACAAGAAAACACCAAATGAGATATTGAACACAAACCAATATATCCACCTTAATCAGGTTTCATTAGCAAAACCTTTTTCTTTAAGCTGCGTTTAGTGTGGCATAATTATTTTTCACCAGTTGGTTGGTTAAAGCTGTTTTCAACCGCAAGAAAATGGCAAAGGGTACACATATTTCAACCAGTTTCTTTTCACCAACACATCAAAAATTGTCGCCAACTTTTGATACTCCAAACTGTCACCAACATCTATGCTCATAACACATTTCTCACCTTCTGGAGGTAAGATTTGTTATCTACTTTTATTCAGAGTCAAATACCATAATATCTATAAACAAACATTTTTTCTGCATAACTTTTCTTATTAAAAAGAATTGATGTCTAGAGGTGGAGCTAGGAAGCTTATAGGTTCGGGACTCTAATCATTTTAAAGTTACTGGATTCTAAATTAATAACTTATATATATTTAATGAATTTTTAAGACAAATACAAAATTCGAATTAAAGCTACTGTGGGTTAGCTGAACCCGCTCCTGGCACTCTGGCTCCGCCCCTTATTATGTCCAACATAACACAATAGGAACCAGAACATTCTTATCTCTCCTACTTTTTGGAGAATCACAAGGAAGAATGGAAAACCCCGGAAAATGTGATATAAAATGCAAAAGGCTAAGTAGAGAAAAACGCCATAGAATAAAGTCAAGATAGACATAGAAACGACAAAATGCAAAGCAACAGATTTAATTAGTTTTGGGGAGAAAGTTTTAATTGGACGTAACCTAAAAGAGCGGCGAGGTGGGTCAGTTGACAATGGCTGGCGGTTGCTTCGGGGAGTGGGTTTCGGTGATAGTTTCTTGGAAAGGGCATTTGCAGTATTGATCTTCTTCGAAAGTTCGAGAATGCCCAGTTTCTGCATTCTCTCCTTGTTCTCTCTGATTCTCTCAGCTCTTTGCTTCTCATACTCTGCTGCTCCATCAATGACGTTGTTGGGACCTTGTTCTTCTACTTCTTTGGCTGCCCCTCTCTTGCTTAGCGCCTTCACCATTGTTAGCGATTTTGGGTCTTACCTTTTTTGTATGACTGAGAGAAAGAGGGGGATTTTCTTGTCTTGTCTTGGACCAAAGAAGAGGGTACGATGGGAACAGTGATCGGTGAATGGTTAAATAGCACGCCTGCATCTGTTATAGAAAACAGCTCAGCATGGCGCGTCATTTCAAAAATATTTCCATTGCTCCCTCCATTTTGAATTTCCTTTTCTTGTCTTTTCCCTTTTGGAGAGAAGGAGGGAAAAGGTACGGTCCGAAACTAAGTGGGCGTTTGGACATAACAATTGTAACATTCTAGAATAAAGTGAATTTTTTTTTCAAGTAAAAATAGTATTTAAAAGTTAGAGTTAGTGTTTGGACATGAATACAATTTTGGGTTGTTTTTAAATTTTTGCGAGTGATTTGAAATAAAAAAATTTGAAAAACAACCTTTTGAAGTTTTTCAAAATTTCAAAAAAATTCGAAATTCATCTTAAAATGAAAATTGAAAATTTCAAGGCCAAACACCGATTTCAAAAAAAAGTAAAAAATTTTGTATGGCCAAACGGCCCCTAAAGTAACATGAAAAATTAGCAAAAGAACCAAAATACTATGTGAATTACTTGTCATGAAACAATCTCATGGCATTTATTGTTCGCTTTAGACCTAGGTTTGCACGGATTTATCTTTCGAGCTATGTCACCTCGAGCCCCAAAAGCACGTGTATCATGTGATTGTGTCATGCCTTATAAAGTTCTTCACACCCCTTCTTCAAAAGTTTGCCAACCTAGAAGCTTGTCAGTCCTGCTTGACCCGCTCTCATCAGCTCACCCTCCGTCATATGCATCACATTCACCCCTCCTTGGGACTCAGCGTCCTCACTGAGGTTTTCCCCACCGCCTTCTCAAAGATGTGGGATCCACCTAAATTTAGTTGGTCGTTGAGGTTTGCCTCACCATCGTATTGAGGGAGATTCGACTTTGATATCATATTTGTTATAAACCACGCCCATGGCATGTATTGTCTCTCTAGGCTTAGGCCCGCACGGATTTTTCTTTTGGGGTACGCCACCCTAGCCTAAAAGCACGCTTACCATGTGAACTTGTGTCATGCCTTATAAAGTTCTTTAGTTTCCTCTCCCATTCCGATGTGGGATTCGCCTAAGGTGATCGACATGTGCACCCTTCTTCAGAAGCTCGCCAGCCTAGAAGCATGACAATCCTGCGTGACCTAACCTTATAAACTCGTTCTCTATCATTTATGACATAAGTCATAGTGTTATTGAATAAATAACAGATGGTAATGAAAAAATATATTACTGGTTATAAATTTGATGAACGGCATACTGAATTTTTATTTCTAAAATCATTAAAGAAATTTGTGGTTTATATGGACCTTCTAAAAAATTATTACCATTACTTTACATAATGCCTCAAGCAACACTAGTGCAGTGAGAACTTCAAATCTAGTTTTACTCTCTACCATATCTTGATATTTCTCATATTAGGTTATGTTGATATTGTTGTTTGTATTTTATACTCTTAGATAAGTTTGTAGAGTATACACAAAGGCAATTTAGGGAGGTCCTAGGGGGCTCGAGTGAGTTTTGATGATTTTGGAGCATTTTAGATTGAGCTGCATGTTAGTTTTCTGGGGCATAACAGTGCATCGCGATCGCAGAGCTATGTCTCACGATTGCAAAGAGTAAATGGGTGTTGGGGGTGTGCATCACAATCACGTGTATGAGTATCACGATTGCGTAGAGGAACTAGGTCAGGAGAGGTAAAGTGAATCGTGACCGTGTTGGTATGGTCTACGATCGCGTAAGAGGTGCTGGTTGAACATCATGGCCGCATGAGGGGCAGACGCAATCACGTATACGGAATCTGGACTGAGTTATTTTTATACATCACGATCATGTGGGTGGTAGTTGTGATCGCGATCACGAAGAAGGATTTTGGTGTTAGGGGTATTCTATATCCAGATTTCGTGACTGAGCTTATTTTTACTGTTTTTGAGTTTTGGAGAGCGGATCAAGGTGATTTTGAAATTTCACCTAAATCATAAACATAAGTGTTTATAACTTGGTTTTGATTATATATCATGAATACCCATGAATTATCACATAAATTAAGGTTTAAAAAGTAGAAAATGAGTTTTGACTTAAAACTTAGGATAATGTATTTTGAGATTTGAATATCGATTTGGACTTAGATTTAAAAACTAGTCACATATTTAGACTCGTGGTGTTATGAATCAAGTGGATTCGGCCTTGGATTTGGGTTTTGACGATGTAAACCCAGGTTGATTTTTGAAGAATTAACCCAAATAGCCGCCCATTTAATCTCTCAAATTAAAAATAGTCGGAAGATGTATAATATATGTATAATTATATATAATAAATGCATAATCTATGTATACCGGCTAGAAAAAATAAACATCGAATCTGACCGGCTATTTGTGGAATAATCCCTTGATGTTTTGGGATTTCTTCAAAGATTGAAGCTTTATTAATTGGGGTTGCTTCTTTTATTATTATTATTTAACATTACAAATAATATTTGGCTAGGTTTTGGGTAATTGGAGGTCAAGAACAAGGGAAAAGGCATGATTTAGGGTTGAAGACTAACTTGGAGAATATAAGTATCTTGCTTAACCTTAATTTAAGAGAATATTTTTTTAAAATAAAATTATTTGCTATATTCTACGTGTTTGGAATAATGTATATGTGAGTTGATGAGCTCATATGCATGCATCAAGGTTATATCATACTCTAGGTGCATTTTAGGCTTTGTTATGCTTTATTTTGGTACATGCTCTACTTGTGATATCTTTAATTGATTTTATGACTATTTGAGATTTCTTATTCATGTTAGAGATCATGTTTAAAATTTTGATTCTTTATTTGGACATGATGGATTATATATAAGAGTTGTAGTCATACATTATACATATGCATAGAGATCATCCCGTGTACACATATATACATCCCTGCATGGTTATTTTTCTGTCCATGTGTATTATACTTGGTTATCGCTTATTCATATGCATTATATCTTTGCATATGGTTCTCTTATATGGACTGCGATTATAACACGTGAGTTATCTGTGTAGTTGAGATAATTATGGCATGATAGTTTATGCTACACGATTAATGTGATATTAATATTATAATATATAATGGTTTATGCCATGCGGTTATTGTGATTGATAAGTTATTATACGATTGATTTCTGTTTTGGTGCTTGAATATGGATCCGTCCCTCTGGAGTCAGGTGATTACCCATGTAACATTAGGCCCCGTGAGTGCCAGTGATACACGTGTTGTGTTGGAGTATGTGGGATGTGTTTGATCATGTTAGAGCACATGGGATTTACTGGATATTGGTTATGGTTGAGTCTTGAGCATACATTGACATCCGAGACTAATGTAGAAGCATTCAAACATATCATCAACATATGCATATTCATCATTTTATATATGCATGTGTCTTGTTGGTGGTTGACAGAGAGTTTCAGAATGTCATATATTATGATGAGTCTACATCATGCATAGAAATTTTAAACACATGTAGGAGCATTCATATAAATGTTATTTGAGAATTAACGTAAAATTGGGTCTTTATCATTCATTGACACACTACATTCATGTAAAAGTAGTCGAGTTAATGATACTTGGTGCTTATCTCCTTTATGGGCGAATTATGTGTATTTGTATATACTTTTGACTTGGTTATTTGGAAAAGTATGCTATTCTATTCTTTGATTGTACACTTTATTATTAATATTAGATGTTCCTTGTCTATTTTTCTGTTATTTATGTACTTTTGAGTTGCACAAATTATATAAAATGAGTATTTTTTTACTAAACCTCGTCACTATTTGTTGAGGTTAATCTTGATACTTACTGAGTATATCAGGTCGGTTGTACTCATACTATACTTTTGCACCTTTATGCAGATTTTGGGGCTGAGCTATTGTGGAAGTCGAAGGATGGCATTGAAGATGTACTAGCGTTCCAGTTGCAAGCTATCATTTTATCTTAGGACTTGTAATTATGTTTATGCATATTCCAAACAAATGATGTATTTTCTTCATATTAGCATTGTGATCCTAATCTTAGTTGATCATGACTTGTATTACTACTTTTTGTGATAGTTGTATTAATTTCTGCATTCTTATTTTATTATTGATTTGATAATCTTCAGTTCGAGCTGTGTTATATATTGTATTACCTAGCGAGTTAGATTAGGTGCTATCATGATTTAGTGAAATTTGAGTTGTGATAATTTTTTCAACCAAAGAATTTTCTATGCAACCAGAGGTCGGGGTAAAGGGCAGGGCTAGAGCCTAGAATAGAGCACGTGTGGCAGCACCTGTATTTACTCATGCTCGTGCTAGAGGCTAGAGCGACATCAGTTGAGCCACAGATAGCTCTAGATGGTGAGCAGATTCTAGTTCAAGATGAGCCGGTAGGACCAGCTCAGGTCCCCGAGAGGTTTATTGATACCCTAATGCTTTAGGACACTTTGGTTTGTACGGTTGTATTAACTGAGAGCATGGCACAGGCGAGTGTACTTCCTATGGCACTGGTTACTTCCTATCTGGGGCAGGAGCTTATATCCCTGCTACCCACATTCCAAAGCAGATGGTTCATGGATTTCAAACTCCAGGAGTTCTACCAGCAAGTGTAACTTAGCCTACTACTACAACATGGCCCGATGATAGGCCCATTATGTCAGTAGATGAGAAGAAGAGGATGGATAGGTTTCAGAAATTGCAGCCCCCACACTTTGAGGGTGGTCCTTCAGAGGATGCCCATGATTTCTTGGGTATGAGTCACAATATTTTACATGATTTGGGATTTGTGAAGTCTAATGGACTTGATTTCACTACTTTTAAGCTGAGAGGGCCAGCCAAGAAATGGTGGCAAATGTACGAGCAGGACAGGCTAACAGGGTCACTCTCTCTATCACGAGTTCAATTTTTTCATTTCTTCGTGGGGATGTTTATCCCACCTAATAGGAGAGATGATCTCCATAGATAGTTTGAGCATTTGGTTAATGATAGCATATAATTGACCTAGTATGAGATGAGGTTCACAGAGTTAACACATTATGCAACTTTTTGATTTTCATTGAGAAGAAGAAGGTGTGGAGGTTCATTGAGGGTCTTCACTTTAGCATCAAGATTGGGATGGTGTGTGAGGTTGAAACAAAGACCATATTTCATCAGATTTTGGAGATTGCTAGGATATTGAAGCGCATCCATATGTAGGGCAGGGAGGAGCGCAAGGTCAAAAAGCCTCGTAATACTGGAGGATTCAATGGTGTCTCATCTGGAGGAAAGAGATATTATGATAGAGGATATCATGCTAGACCAGTTCAGCCAGCACTCCAGATATCCCGCGACACCTCATTCTGTCATGGTGCTCATTCAGGACAATTGCTATATAATGCCCCTTCAACCTGTGGTCCTTGCAACACACTCCAGGAAGGGTCAGATCAGTGGTTATCTATCATGACCCAAAATCTCAACCAATAAGTTGTGATGGTGCCTAATATCATTTGCTAGGTAAGGCAACACTTAACAATAATAATAGAAGCAAAACATAACATTTAATATCATAATATCATAAATAAAGAGTGAACGCTCCTAGGTCAATATAATAAGCCTAAAATCATCACAACCGTCTACACAACTTCCAAAGATTGGTGTCACTACGTGCATAAGCTCTAAACGGATATGTAACACTACATCGAGTCTTCCAAGTATCCAAGCTAAGCACCCTTCGGGACTCTGATGGTACCAATGCCTGAATTTACACAAGAAGTATAAAAGTGTAGTATAAGTACAACTGATCCAATGTGCTTAGTAAGTTTCGAGCCTAACTCCGATTAGGTAGTGACAAGGCTAATCCTAGACACCCACTATATAAACCTATGTAGTTAACATATAAGAGAAATAACAAGAGGAAATATGAGGAATAGTAAAGTGATCAACTAAAAGAAATAACAACCATGTTTCTCAAATAATAAAACTAAAACTTTCTCAACAACTCAAATCCAAGAGGATTAGATGATCTCTATGAAACAACATAGCAGAATCTACTCCGCATAATAAAAGGAATGAGTAAAAGATATAATAGCACGACAACACCCTTCATCCATTCACCTCTCACCTTTGCTCTCTCTATCTATCTCTTTCTCTTTCTTTCTTTCTCTCTCTCTCTCTCTCTCTCTCTCTATATATATATATATATATATATTATTCCTCACCAAACACGAAAACACCATTCGTGTAATAATAATGTAAAGAAGCACGAAAACACCATTCATGCATAAGTCACTCTTCCTCAAAAGCCTAGAAACACCCTTCGTGCAATCCACTCTTCCTTACCAAGCACATATAAAATAGTACCAAGCAAGGTAGGAAGCATAAATAACATCAAGAAGAGTTTGGCATGGATTTTAGCTGAGGGGAGACTTTGGCTATGGATGTTCAGTTCTTGGCTAATAAATTTGTGGGATTGGATATTTCTAAGTCTAGTAGAGTTCTCGCTTGTGTTGTTGCGCTAGTCGTCACATTAAGGCTCTCTAGTATGATGATCCCTATTTGTTAGTACTTAAGGTGGTTATTGTAGATGATGGTGTTATGCGGCTTCAAGGTCGGATTTGTGTTCCAAATGTTGATGGCTTGAGGGAGTTGATACTTCAGGAGGCTCATAGTTCGCAGTATTATATTCATACAGGTGCTATGAAGATGTATCACGCCTTGAATCAACATTATTAGTGGCGGAGGATGAAGAAGCACATTGTTGGGCATGTTTTACAGTGCTTGAGTTGCCAGCAAGTTAAGTACGAACATCAGAAACCGGGTGGTTTGACTCAGAAGATAGTTATACCAGAGTGGATGTGAGAGCGTACCGTAATTTACTTTGTAGTAGGATTACCACATTTCTTGAGGAAGTTTGATTTTATTTGGCTCATTGTGGATATGTTGACTACGTCCCCCCACTTTATACCAATATTGATTACTTATACTCAGAGAGGTCGGCCCAAATTTACATTTGACAGGTGGATAGTTTGCTTGATGTTCCTATTTCTATCATTCTAAACTGTGGCACTCAGTTCACATCTCACTTTTAGAGTAGTACAGTGGTATTTAGGTACACAGGTCGAACATAGTATACATTTTCACCCACAAACGAATGGTCCATTCGAGTGGACTATTGAGATTCTTGAGGATATGTTGCAGGCTTGCGTGATTTATTTTGGGGGTCATTGAGATTGATTCTTACCTTTGGTAGAATTTTCTTACAATAATAGTTATCAATCCAGCATTTAGATGGCTCTATATGAGGCTTTATATGGTAGACAGTGTCGTTCTCCTATTAGTTGATTTAAGACTGTGAGGCTAGATTGTTATGTACTGACTTAGTTCGTGATACGTTGGAAAAGGTAAAGTTGATTAAAGAATGACTTCGGACAGCTCAAAGTCGGCAGAAGAGTTATGCAGAGAAGAAGGTTCGTGATGTGGCATTTATGGAGGCTGTGAATGTACTTTTGAAAGTTTATCCATGAAGGGTGTGATGAGATTTAGGAAGAAAGGCAAGTTAATTTCGAGGTTAATTTATTGGTCTATTTGAGGTACTGGAGAGAGTTGGTGAGGTTGCTTAAGGCTTACTTTGTCTCCTAGTCATTCAAGAGTCTATCCGGTATTTTATGTTTTTATGCATCAGAGGTATAATGAAGATAAGTTGCATGTTTTGGACTTCAGCATAGTGCACCTAGATAAGAATTGGGCCTATGAAGAAGAGCCAGTAGCTATCTTGGACAGATAGGTTCAGAAGTTGAGGTCAAAGGCGATTGCGTCGGTGAAGGTGTTTGGAAAGGACAACCGAACAAGGAGGCTACTTAGGAGAGAGAGTCAGATATGCGGAGCAGATATCTACACCATTTCAGCACTTCAGGTATGTTTCTAACCCGTTGGAGGGTGAGTGTTTGTTTAATAGGTAAAGAACATAATGACATAATTGATCGTTTTGAGTATTAGAACCCATGTTTCCCTATTTGAAACTTTTCGTATGTGGGTTTGATGTTATATGGCATTCGGGTATGGGTGGTTTGGTTTTCATGAGGTTCGAGAGTGAGTTGGAATACTTAGTCTCAATTTGGAAACCTTAAGATTGTAAGAGTTGACCAAGGTTTGACTTTTGGGCAAACAACCTCGAAATCAGGATTTGAAGGTTCCTATAGGTTTGTATGATATTTTGAACTTGGGCGTATGTTAGGATTTGTTTTGGAGGTTCCTAGGTGGATTTGGTACCATTTATCGAAAGTTGGCATTAGAAGGATTTTGGAGTTTATAAATTTGACCAATAGTTAACTTTGATATTATCGGACTCCGATTAGTGTTCCAGGGCTATGGATAGATTTGTGTAGCTAAATTGAACTTGTGTGCAAAGTTTGATTAAGATCCGAGATGTCTAGGTATGAATCGGACGCTTGGTGAGTACTCCGCCTTACTATTTCATGATAAATTATACGTTGATGATTTCCCATGCAACCTATGAGGAATAGTGTGAGGAAGTTTGCCGTGCAAAATTCAATTAAAAAATAAAGTTGTTTGTCCATGTCTGTATATCATTATTTTATGTTTGAAAGATAGTAAATTACTAACCTTTTATATTTTTATTTTCGTCAGTATATTATCGTTACGTTCTTTATGACAAACTACTTTCAATCGACTCATTATGATAGCACCTTCATCGTGAGCTTTGCTATATAACAATCATATGCGTATGGTCAACAGATTTGTGTTTCCCATATCGTGCTAGCTAGTTTATGTGCTCAATAGCTACAAGTATACGTATATTTCACTCAAATAAATTAATATCAAGAATTTGTTAGTTTTTCCAACAATTATGGTGATGTATGGGAGAGGTAAGCAATGATGCAACTCTCCTTAGTGAGATAAGCAATGATGCAATGAGTGGTAGGTGAGATGGTAGTATTGCAAATTGATCCTTCTTGGTAGGTGAGATTTGCACTTTTGGTCCTTATCTCAAAACTATAAATACCCCCTTCCATTTCATTGTATAACACAACAAAAAAAACTCAAGAAGAAAGAGTTTGAGAGGGAGAGAGATATAGTTCCTTTAGGAATGTTTCCTAACAGGGGAGTGACAAAATAGTGAGTAGAATACTAGTCGGGTATTTTTCGGGAAACACTTTTGTGTGCGCCACTATTTTGGGTAGAGCTCAGGAATTGTTGTACCTCCAAATTATTGGGGAAGTCTCTCTTTGTATGCCTGCTAAATGTTTTAGTGGAAGTTGGTGTCGGATTTGTGGACGTAGCCTAAACGTTTTAGGTGAACCACGTTAAATATTGTGTCATTTATTTTTGGTTTCGTTGATCATTTATTTTATTCCGTTGTGCAGTAGTGTTTAGTACCACCGGGTCCTATCAAGTGGCATCAGAGTTTTGGTTAGAGTACTATTCATACGTACGAGACTATTCATCCATACGGGCACTATTCATATCCACGGTTACTATTCACCGTCGGAATTTTTTTTAGATTGCAGAAGTCTGTCAAATTCTGATCTAAATGGAGGCGAGGACAAGCAAGATGGTCAACCTGAATGGCACAAATTATCACTTATGGAGAAACAAGATGAAGGATCTCCTGTTCGTGACAAAGATGCACCTGCCGGTGTTCAGTTCTCAGAAACCTGAAGATAAGTCAGACGAGGACTGGGAATTTGAGCACAACCAAGTGTGCGGCTACATACGGCAATTTGTTGAAGACAATGTGTACAACCACATTTCTGGTGTGACACATGCAAGGTCGTTATGGGACAAGCTCGAAGAGTTGTATGCCTCTAAAACAGGTAACAACAAATTATTTTACTTGACAAAATTAATGCAAGTAAAATATGTAGAAGGGACAACTGTGGCAGATCACCTTAATGAAATACAAGGGATTGTCGACCAGTTGTCGGGAATGGGCATAAAGTTCGATGACGAGGTACTTGCTCTTATGGTGCTGGCAACACTCCCAGAGTCATGGGAAACCTTGAAGGTTTCAATCACCAATTCTGCACCCAACGGTGTGGTAAACATGGAGACAGTCAAGAGTGGCATTCTGAATGAAGAAATGAGACGCCGATCACAAGGAACATCTTCTTCACAGTCAGAGGTGTTGGCTGTTACGACCAGGGGGAGAAGTCAAAATAAGAGCCAGAGTAACAGAGATAAGAGCAGAGGTAAATCCAACAAATTTGCAAATGTTGAGTGCCATTACTGCAAAAAGAAGGGGCATATCAAAAGATTTTGCCGACAGTTCCAGAATGACCAGAAGAAGAACAAAGGCAAAAAGGTGAAGCCCGAAGAAAGCAGTGATGATGAAACGAACTCCTTTGGTGAGTTCAACGTTGTCTACGATGACGACATTATCAATCTGACAACCCAAGAGATGACCTGGGTGATTGATAGTGGGGCTACCATTCATGCGACGCCACGGAGAGAACTCTTCTCATCTTACACACCTGGAGACTTTGGTCGTGTAAAGATGGGAAATGCCAATTTCTCAACAGTTGTAGGCAAAGGTGATGTTTGCCTAGAGACCATGAATGGGATGAAGCTACTTTTAAGAGATGTCAGGCATGTTCCAGATATGCGCCTGAATCTGATCTCCGTAGACAAGCTCGATGAGGAAGGTTACTGCAATACCTTCCATAATGGCCAATGGAAGCTCACGAAGGGCTCATTGGTGGTGGCGCGGGGCACGAAGCAGTCAAAGTTGTACGTGACCCAGGCGAGCATCTCCCAACAAGTTATAAATGTTGCGGAGAATGATAGCAATATCAAGTTGTGGCATAGACGTCTTGGCCACATGAGTGAGAAGTCAATGGCGCGTTTGGTAAAGAAGAACGCCTTACCAGGTCTAAACCAGATCCAGTTGAAGAAGTGTGCTGACTGTTTAGCTGGGAAACAAAACAGAGTTTCGTTCAAAAGATTCCCTCCTTCCAGAAGGCAAAATGTGTTGGATCTGGTACACTCAGATGTATGTGGGCCTTTCAAGAAGTCCCTCGGTGGTGCCCGATATTTCGTGACCTTTATTGATGATCATTCACGAAAGACATGGGTATACACGCTGAAGACCAAGGATCAAGTGTTTCAAGTTTTCAAACAGTTTCTGACCTTGGTGGAAAGAGAGACTGGTAAGAAGTTGAAGTGCATCCGGACAGACAATGGCGGTGAATACCAGGGTCAATTTGATGCTTACTGTAAAGAGCATGGTATTCGACATCAGTTCACACCTCCTAAAACTCCCCAGTTGAATGGCTTGGCTGAGAGGATGAACAGAACTTTGATCGAGAGAACCAGATGTTTACTCTCTCATTCAAAGTTACCAAAGGCTTTCTGGGGTGAAGCTCTAGTTACAGCAGCCTATGTGCTGAACCATTCACCCTGTGTCCCTCTTCAGTACGAGGCTCCAGAAAAGATTTGGTCAGGAAGAGATATCTCTTATGATCAATTACGGGTATTTGGCTGCAAAGCCTATGTCCATGTTCCGAAAGATGAAAGGAGCAAACTTGATGTCAAGACAAGGGAGTGTGTATTCATCGGCTATGGTCAAGACATGCTTGGCTATAAGTTCTATGATCCGGTGCAGAAGAAGCTCGTCAGGAGTCGAGATGTCGTGTTCGTTGAGGACCAAACAATTGAAGACATTGACAAAGTAGAGAAGTCCACTGATGATTCTGCTGAGTTTGAGTTGCCTCCAACAGTGGTGCCGAGACAAGTTGGAGATGATGTTCAGGATAATCAACCTGAAGCCCCTGATCTTCCTAATGAAGATGAACCAGCAGATACTGAAGGTAACGAGGACAATGGTGATGATGATGCAGACGAGGAGGATCAACCTCAACCACCAATCCTCAATAACCCTCCTTATCACACAAGATCTGGAAGAGTTGTGCAACAGTCTACCAGATATTCTCCACATGAGTATGTGTTACTCACTGACGGGGGAGAACCCGACAGCTTTGAAGAAGCTATTGATGATGAACATAAGGAGAAGTGGATAGAAGCCATGCAAGACGAGATGAAATCCTTGCATGAGAACAAGACGTTTGAGCTGGTGAAGTTGCCGAAAGGCAAGAGAGCTTTGAAGAATAAGTGGGTGTTCAAGATGAAGCATGATGAACACAATTCCCTTCCGAGATTCAAAGCAAGATTGGTCGTCAAAGGTTTCAATCAAAGGAAAGGCATTGACTTTGATGAAATATTCTCACCAGTTGTGAAAATGACCTCAATACGCACGGTGCTGGGATTAGCAGCAAGCCTCAACCTGGAGGTTGAGCAGATGGATGTAAAAACCGCCTTCCTACATGGTGATTTGGAAGAGGAGATATACATGGAGCAACCAGACGGTTTCCAGCAAAAGGGGAAAGAGGACTGCGTTTGTAGATTGAGGAAAAGCCTCTATGGCTTAAAACAGGCACCAAGGCAGTGGTACAAGAAGTTCGAGTCGGTGATGGGGCAACACGGCTACAAGAAGACAACTTCAGACCATTGTGTGTTCGCTCAGAAGTTTTCTGACGATGATTTCATCATCCTATTGCTCTATGTGGATGATATGTTGATTGTTGGCCGGAATGTTTCCAGAATTAATAGCTTAAAAGAACAGCTAAGCAAGTTCTTCGCCATGAAAGACTTGGGGCCAGCAAAACAGATCCTTGGGATGAGGATTATGCGAGACCGAGAAGCCAAGAAGTTATGGTTGTCTCAGGAGAAGTACATCGAGAAGGTACTTCAACGGTTCAACATGGAGAAAACTAAAGCAGTTAGCTGTCCTCTTGCTAACCACTTTAGATTGAGCACCAAGCAAAGCCCGTCAACAGATGATGAGAGAAGAAAGATGGAGCGGATTCCATATGCTTCAGCAGTAGGAAGTTTGATGTATGCCATGGTTTGTACACGGCCAGATATCGCTCACGCTGTAGGAGTGGTAAGTAGATTTCTTTCTAATCCAGGAAAGGAACATTGGGATGCTGTTAAGTGGATTCTCAGGTATCTTCGAGGAACCTCCAAACTATGCTTATGTTTTGGAGAAGACAACCCTGTGTTGGTTGGCTATACTGATGCAGATATGGCCGGAGATGTTGATTCTAGAAAATCAACTTCAGGATACTTGATTAACTTTTCAGGGGGAGCTGTGTCATGGCAATCAAAGTTGCAAAAATGTGTTGCATTATCAACTACTGAAGCTGAATTCATCGCAGCAACGGAGGCTTGCAAAGAATTGATATGGATGAAGAAGTTCTTAACTGAACTTGGATTTTCGCAAGACGGTTATCAGTTATTTTGTGATAGTCAAAGTGCTATCCACCTTGCGAAGAATGCCTCATTCCATTCCAGATCCAAACATATTGATGTGAGATATAATTGGATCAGGGATGTGTTGGAGAAGAGGATGTTGCGGCTTGAAAAGATCCATACAGACGAAAATGGATCGGACATGTTGACCAAGACTTTACCGAAAGGGAAGTTTGAGTTCTGTAGAGAAGCTGCAGGGATAGTGGATCCACCATATAGTTGGAAGGGGGAGAATTGTTAGTTTTTCCAACAATTATGGTGATGTATGGGAGAGGTAAGCAATGATGCAACTCTCCTTAGTGAGATAAGCAATGATGCAATGAGTGGTAGGTGAGATGGGAATATTGCAAATTGATCCTTCTTGGTAGGTGAGATTTGCACTTTTGGTCCCTATCTCAAAACTATAAATACCCCCTTCCATTTCATTGTATAACACAACAAAAAAAAACTCAAGAAGAAAGAGTTTGAGAGGGAGAGAGATATAGTTCCTTTAGGAATGTTTCCTAACAGGGGAGTGACAAAATAGTGAGTAGAATACTAGTCGGGTATTTTTCGGGAAACACTTTTGTGTGCGCCACTATTTTGGGTAGAGCTCAGGAATTGTTGTACCTCCAAATTATTGGGGAAGTCTCTCTTTGTATGCCTGCTAAATGTTTTAGTGGAAGTTGGTGTCGGATTTGTGGACGTAGCCTAAACGTTTTAGGTGAACCACGTTAAATATTGTGTCATTTATTTTTGGTTTCGTTGATCATTTATTTTATTCCGCTGTGCAGTAGTGTTTAGTGCCACCGGGTCCTATTAGAATTTACGTTGCAACAGAAAATTAGCTACTACTGGGATCCCGTTCAATTTAGTATATCAGGATTGTACATCACAGAGTTAATTAAATAATCTGAAGCACAAGAAAGTAAATAGATTTACTGAACTAATTAATCTACTTCCACATTTCTTGAACATGAGGAAGTATGGGTTTGTCCACTATATAAAAAGAAAGGAGAACAATTGTTATAACTATAATAATTTTCTTCAATTATTTCTTGAACTAAATCTTCAATGGAGATTCTTAAAATATCAGTTAAGTTCGTCTTCATTGGTAAAAAGATAGGTTTATTGGAAAGAAATTGCAAGTGGTGGAGAAAGAAAAGGGACAAGCTAAGGCTCCAACATGCTTGTCCTAATAGGAACTAATCAACAAAACTTCAGTTTTCTCACGTTAATATACCATACGTTATGAGAGAGAAAAGAGAGAAAAAAAGAGAAAAGAGAGAAAAGAGAGAAAAAAAGAGAAAAGAGAGAAAAGAGAGAAAAAAGAGAAAAAAGAGAAAAAAGAGGAAAAAGAGGAAAAAGAGAAAAAAGAGAAAAAAGAGAAAATG
The DNA here is from genome assembly GCF_000393655.2 of Nicotiana sylvestris. Taxonomy (NCBI): domain Eukaryota; kingdom Viridiplantae; phylum Streptophyta; class Magnoliopsida; order Solanales; family Solanaceae; genus Nicotiana; species Nicotiana sylvestris. Next base: position 57,508,765 of record NC_091060.1, on the reverse strand, counting down.
GCCCATGCAGGTCTCGAACCTGCGACCTTCGCGTTATTAGCACGACGCTCTAACCAACTGAGCTAATGGGCCTTGATGCTATAAAAGAATGGTTTTCTGTTTTATCAACAAAGAGTAAGAATTTAGCCAAACCAAAGGCATACGCCCATAAGCCTTACGAATTCTTGATCTTTTACATTTCAAACATACAAATGAAAAGAGATAATTTTAGAGACTTTTCCTCCGTTTCGCTCCATCACACTAACTTTCTCGCGGTTTACGATATTATATATACCTTCCTTATTTAATATTTTGTGTAACAATTTTTTTAACATATTTATCATAACACAAGAAATTATGATCGAACTATTTTCCCTTTTAGTATAGTTTTTAATTAAAATTTTAAAATAACAATTATTTCCATCTCCACGACAGTAAAAAAAAATTCCCTTGGATAATGCTCAAACATCATGTCTCGTTTACAAACAATCAAGATTCATATAAACACATCAACTGCATACTATTACAAATTAAACCTAAATAATATTTACAGAAGTTAATATAGAATTGCTAATGCTCAGTAAAACTAAAGTGGTGCAGAATTTGTTTCTCTCCCCAAACAAACAACAAAGGGCTAAACTATATCATAAAAGATTTTCTCTTCTCAATTTAACATTCTCTATCTTTCTTAAATCTTGCCTAATCTTCTGGAATCTTCTATCGCACTCAAGGCACAAAAGAAACCTACTGAAAAGAATACGACATCGGAAAAACCTTCTAACGAGAAATAAAAGAAGGGCATAATCATGTATAGTAATTAATACAAAATTGAAGTCAACTAAATAAACAGCAAATCCATTAAAATAACCTTTTTTTTTCCTCACAGTGCCATGAGATTCCAAGAAAACCAAATGTCAAGCAAATAGTAGGGCGGTGATTGTCCTATAGTGTGTTCTTATATATCACATTCGATGGCAAGTGATGAGAATTGCAAATCGACACTCCACAAGACTTGGGGGTTGCTGTCAGTGGCGGATCCTATTATTAGTCAAGAACTCTTGATCAAGAACAAGAAGTAGACTGTTAGAGAGGAGAAGCAAATGATAGAGAGAAGAAGAAAGACTTGATTGCTTATTCAATCAACTGCACCCCCTTTCGTACACAAGGCTACTATTTATAACTACTTATAACTAACTACCGGATTATACAACTAATAATACTTAATGCTTATGAAATGACTTTGTTAACACTCCTCCTCAAGCTAGGTGTAGTAAAGATTTTAAGTACACCTAGCTTGGAGTCACTACTAGAATTCCTGTAAAAAGCGACCAAAAAATAGCGACCAAATTTGGTCTATGGGAAAAAGCGACCAAAGTTGGTCGCTAAACTAGCAAAAATAATAAAATAAATTGTGGAAACCAAATAGCGACCAAGGTTGGTCGCTAAAGTAGTCAAAATGTTGACTAGATTGGTCAGACTTTCTTGGTCAAACGTTTACTGAGATTAGCGACCAATATTGGTCACTAAAGTGGGACCCGCTTACAAAATTTTAATAATTATATTATTATTTTGAAAAAACTATAAAATATAAATATATATAATATAAAATTAGCGACCAACGTTGGTCGCTATTTTGGTCAAAATAGTCAACACATATTTGGTACCAAAAATAGCGACCAAGGTTGTTCGCTTTTTGTAAAAACAGAGTTAAAAACGGGTTTCCCCTCCCATTCTCTTATTTTCTTCAAAAAAATCCCCAAACCCTCTCTTCTCTCTCTCACATTCAAACACCCCCCCTCCGTCTCCCTCCAGTAGCGGCGCCACCGACGCCCGCCGGCGGTGGCAGCAGCTCCGTCGGTGTCCTCCACTGCCCAGCTGGTAGGTTTCTCTCTCCTTTATTTATGTTTTTTCGAAATAGACTTATTTTAATTTGTTTAATTCCTTCTAGTTTGAACCCTAAAAATTAATTGTTCTTAGCTAAATTAAATCTATGATAATTTTTAGTAGCTAAAATATTTGGTTTTACCTATTAATTTGGGCAAGAAATAGTTTAAAGAGAAGAAACCCTAAACTTTTAGGGTTTATGATTTTTTCTTGTGAATCGAACTTTTTAGGGTATAAATTGAACTTTTAGTTTAATCTTGATTAGTTTATAGGTAGATATTTAATATAGACACGTGATAGTATATATATTTGGATTTTCTCTTAAAGTTCAAGACAATGTTAATGTTTAACGCCTTAAGCGAATCGTTGCGTGGCTCTTGTTTGAGTACAACGAGTCACCCACATAGAGGATAACTAACATTAGCCGTGTAATAATGCTTGAAATAACAATGAGTTAAACTTTTAGGATAAAACTAGCTTAGTTATAAATAGAAATTTTAGGATATGACTTGAAGCTTTTAAGATATGAGTTGAACTTTTAGGATATGACTTGAGCCTTTTAGGTATGAGTTGAAGCTTTAGGATATAAATTGAAGCATTTATGTATAAGTTGAACCTTTAGGATATGACTTGAATTTTTGTGGATATGAATTGAACCTTTTAGGATACGAGTTGAATTTTTAGGATATGAATTGAACCTTTTAGGTATGAGTTGAAGCTTTTAGGATATGACTTGAACTTTTTACGATATGAGTTGAAACTTTTAGGATATGAGTTGAACTTTTAGGAAATAAATTGAACCTTTAGGATATGACTTGAACTTTTAGTTTATGTTTAAACTCGTAGGATATGAATATAACTTTTAGTTTTTAGGTTTTGTTCTTGTGAATTGAACTTGTAGGATATAAATTGAAACTTTTAGGATATGAGTTGAATTTTTAGGATATAAATAGAAATTTTAGGATATGACTTGAAGTTTTGTGGATATGAATTGAACCTTTAGGATATAAATTGAACTTTTAGTTTATGTTTAAACTCGTAGGATAAGAATTGATGAACTTTTAGTTTTTAGATTTTGTTCTTGTGAATTGAACTTGTACGATATAAATTGAAGCTTTTATGTATGACTTGAACTTTTTACGATATGAGTTGAAACTTTTAGGATATGAGTTGAACTTTTGTGGATATGAATTGAAGGTTTAGGATATGAATTGAACTTTTAGTTTATGTTTTAGAATTTTAGATTGCCGGACGATTATTAGAAGAGGTTGATGATGTTATTAGACATGCAATAGAACTTCCACCAAGAATAACTAAGACACAGTACCTGGCAAAGTGTGCCTTTAATTGTTCTTCTCATTAGCGACAATGATGATGAGAAGGCAATGGCATGTGTTTCAAATAGTGATGGTGTAGGTAGGAATTTAGTATTTCCTAAGTAGATAAAAGAAGAGCTTATAGAGTAATTTTGTACTTCATTTTCCATGAGGAAAAGAAGTTTAATTGAGAGTGACAAGGTTGATGAAGACGGAATGTGTTCCGTTGGTCATGGCAGTTCCCATAGAATGGGGATCATAAGACTCTATGATGACAGAGATTATAGGAAGTTTTGTTCTAAATTTTCTTTCAAGTCTGATCCGTACAAGCTTAATGTGATATTGGTGATATTTCTTCGGATTCAGACAATGATTTGACCGACAAAAGTATGGAAATGCTCTTAAAAAGAATTAAAGGTAAAATCTTTTCAGCATCCTTCTCTACCAAGAAAAACGTTTTACCTTTAATTCTTTTTAAGAGCATTTCCATACTTTTGTCGGTCAAATCATTGTCTGAATCCGAAGAAATATCACCAATATCATATTAAGCTTGTACGGATCAGACTTGGAAGAAAGTTTAGAACAAAACTTCCTATAATCTTTGTCATCATAGAGTCTTATGATCCCCGCTTTATGGGAACTACCATGACCAACGGAAAACATTCCGTCTTCATCAACGTTGTCACTATCAATCAAACTTTTTTTCCTCTTGGAAAGTGAAGTAGAGAATTCCTCTATAACCTCTTTTATCTACTTAGGAAATGTTAAATCCTACCTTTACCATCACTATTTTGAAATACATGTCGTTGCCTTCTCATTATCATTGTAGCTATAGAGATCAATAATTGATCAAAGACACACCCTATCAGGTACTGTATCCAAGTTATTCTCTGTATCCAAGTTCATCTCGAGTAATAGTACCACGAGGATAATCACCAAAGCCACCAGACAACTTTATGATGCCAATGAAGCAAGATGAGCTATTCAATGAAACTCGTATTGTAAAGAAGAAGAAAGAGACTGATTCAGAAAGGAGGGTCGAGCCTCGACTATATACATGTAAGCTTAGAGACCAAAGTTGGTCGCTAAATAACGACCAACTTTGGTCCCTAAATAAAAGGGACCATCAATATAGCTACCAGGCATGTTTGGTCGCTTTTTGGTCGCTTTTTATGCCATAAGCGACCAAATTTGGTCGCTTTTTGTGGTCGCTTTTGTCCGAATTTCTAGTAGTGAGTTGAGATGCTCATGTTGAACTCGATTAAGACCTTTGGTGAGAATATTAGCAGGTTGATCTTTTCTAGTGATGTAGTTGGTGGTGATAAGTCCTTGTTGTATTTTTTCTCTTACGAAATGACAATCAATTTCTATATATTCGGTTCTCTCATGATAAACTAGATTTGCAACTATTTGTATAACTGCCTTACTGTCTGTATAAATGTTAACTAGAGCTTTAAATTATGTGTCTACCTCCTTTCGCACACCTAGAAGCCAAACCAGTTCTGCTACAGTTGTTGCAAGGCTCCTATATTCAGCTTCTGCAGAGCTCCTAGAAACTGTAGTTTGCTTATTAGATTTCCATGATACTATAGAGTCCCCTACTTTAATTAGGAAACCAGTAACAGATTTCCTTGTGAGTGGGCAGACTGCCCAATCTGCATCACAATATGTAGTAATGTTGTTGCTGTAATTACTAGATAATAGGATGCCCCACCCTGGTTGATTTTTTACATATCTAACAATTCTTAAGGCTGCTTCCAAAGGCAATGTCTAAACTCCAATGGCAATGGTTGGCCTTGTTACTGTTAAATATAATAACTTTCTTATGAGTCTTTGATAGGCTGTTGATCTGTTAGAGGGCCTTCTTCTTTCTGTTTGGATTGTTGTTTCGAAAGTTATAATATGTTCGTTTTGTCATTTGGAACTTGTTTGTAAATTTTAGCTTGATTCCGGATTAGTTAAGCTTGAATCAGACGCATGGTTCGAAGTTTGAAGTTTAGAAATTTGAATAGTTCATTAAGCTTGAATTGAGGTGCGATTCATTATTTTGATATTATTTTATGGGATTTGAGCCCTCGAGTAGGTCCATTTTATATTTTGGGACTTGGTATGTTCTGATAAGGTACCAAGGGGCTCAGGTGAGTTTCGAGGTAGTTTTAGATCATTTTGGAGGATGATTTCATTGCTGATCTGCTGATTTCTGATGCCTCAGTTGTTCTTCGCGATCGCGAAGATGTAGTTGCGATCACGTAGGTAATATTGGAGCTTTGCTATTTTTATTGGTGTTTGTGTAAGTAGCGTCGCGTTCGCAAATGCTGTGGGACTTGAGCATCGCGTTCGCATACTAAGGTCACGATCGTGTTGGTATTCTGGGAGCTGGAGAACTCTTCTTCGCGTTCGCGTAGCTTTTGACTTTGTGGGCATCGTGTTTGTGTCGCAGTAGTATATAATGCATAGGGAATTTTTGTGGCAATGTTGTTTATTTTTCGCGGTCACAAAGCTTTTCCCGCGATCGCGATGGGTATTCCTAAAGTAGTATTATAAAGTACTCTATTTCGAAGGTTTTTGTTATTTTATTATATTTTGAGTTAGGGAACTCGGATTTGAGATTTTTTTGAGGGTATTTTCACCACACGGATTATGGTAAGTATTTTTTACTCGGATTTGATTATTTTACACGATTATATCTTTGATTTCGACATTTGATTAGTGAATTTAAAAGAAAAATTGGGGAAATTTGTCAAAACATTCTAATGTGAATAATTGGGTTTTCAACATCGATTCGGAGTCGGATTTGAGTGAAATTAGTATGGTTGTACTCATATCCGAATGAGTTGTCAGAATTTGTAAGTTTTGTCGGGTTCAAGGGTGTGGCCCGGGTTGAACTTTTGGTTGACTTTGAGTATTTGATTAAAGATTCAACCTTTATTGTTTGGGTTAGATTCCTAAGGCACTATTTGATGTTTTTGAGTTACTTTTGGCTAGTTTCGAGTAGTTCGGAGGTTGATTTGCGCGGGATGGTATTTTCAGAGTATTATTTTGGCTTGATTGATATAATTATCTTACCTAAACTTGGTTGAGACATAATTTCCTGAGTTTTTTGCTATAGCTACGTGCTATGAGTGGTGTATATGTGTGGGGATAAGCCCATGTGCGTGAACAAGGGTATTATCCATGCTCAGGGTAGTGTTTAGGCTATGATATGCCTTGAATTAATTGATAAGCTTCATGCTAAGAGGTTTCTCTTATTTGTACCCCAATTGTGAGCTATTTGAGCCAAGTTTGAGGTTACATAGAGGTTAATCTCCTTATTAAACCTGATAATTGCTATTTTGTGATGTAGTTACCTGATTAGAGCAATGATATCACACTTACACATGCATATACCTTAGCATGTCACTTATATCATTCCAGAAGTATGAAATTTTATGTTTTTTGATCATGTACATGTATTCTTGCACATCTGCTTTATTTTTGATATTGAATGGACTGGTAGCCCGTGACCACATCGGGCGAAATGTGATATATAGCGTGGGACCGCACCTAGAGGATTGTGACATATAGCTTGTGACCATACTTGGTAGATTGTGATATATAGCATGTGACCGCGCCAGACAGATTGTGATATATAACCTGTGACCAAGCTGGGCGGATTATGATATTGAGCCTGTGACCATGCCGAGCGGATTGTGTTATTGAGCATGTAACCACACCGGGTGGATCCAAATATTAAGCCCGTGACCACACCAGGCGGATTGTGATATTGAGCTTGTGACCACGCCGGGCAGATTATGATAGCACATGAGTTGTCCAGATACATGTGGATTCGGATCCATCCGCCTAGGGTCAACCTCTCATGTGTCTTCTTGATGGTGTACACACGGATTGCGACAAATCGATGGGTTTCTGGTTGTTTTTGTTTGGTTTGGTTATTGAGATTTTGATGTGGGCCTTAGAGCCATGATGCGATTTCTATTTGGATTAGGTTGCACGCCGCAACAGATTGTTTGATATTTTGTTATAGCATTTCATCTTTACTTGAAATTTTCCGTGGTTGTTTACCTAATTTATTTGCATATCTTCCTTATATGGTGGGTTACTGACTGAGTAGAGTACGTTAAGAAAAGTATGTGCACTAAGGTAATTTTATCGGTGATTTCATGATTTGATCATATTACGGTTCTATACTTGTTGAAATAACGAACTGTACAGGTGATAACGAGTATCATTTATAATTCTTGCTTCTATTATCTCTCCGAGGTTAATTATCTCTCCGAGCTTAATTATGACTAATTGATTATGAATATTAAGGAGGGAAATGAAAAATAATTTGGAGGAAGTGTAAAAAAATGTCCTGCTCTTGGACTTATTAAGAGTTCAGTAAAATGCATAAGGCTTGGTGGCCATTATAAGTCAATTGCCGGGAAAATTTATATATTCTCGGCAAATAATCAATTGCCGGTAACATTGGCCTTTACATAATAAATTAGCGGCAAGTATGTTATTGCCATTATATAATTTCCGCTAAAAGCCTTTTTTGTGGTAGTGTGATACTTGCTTAGTACATGAGATCAGTTGTACTCATACTAAACTTTTGCAACTTGTGTGCAGATCTTGGAGCTGAGAAGCTATGTATGACAGAAGCTGGCACTAAAGATGTACCTGCCTTTTGGATATAGCTACTACTCATCCTTGGTAGTTTTAGATTCGAATTCTATTTATGTACATTTCAAACAGAGATTGTATTTACTTCATATCAGTTTTGTAAATCTAGTCATAGTGGCTCGTGATTTGTACTAACAATTTATTGGGATTTCGTATAGACAGTTATTTTAATCACTGACCCTTATTATTCTCATTTGAGTTGTGTTGATTGTTATTTGGATTACCTAGCGGGTTGGGTTAGGTTCCATCATGACTAGATGGATTTTGGGTCGTGACAAGTTGGTATCAAAGCTCTAGGCTCATAGGTTCTATGAGTCATGAGCAAGTGTCTAGTGGAGTCTTGCGAATCGGTATGATGACGTCCATACCTATCTTCGAGAGGCTACAGGGCATGTAGGAAAATTTTCCAATATTTCTTTCCTTATCGTGTGGCATTGATTCAGCTTGAAGCGTTTCTATTAAATTCCTTCCACTCACTCATATGTATGTGAGTGCTCAGTATCAGTTGTGCATCAACGACTTGTGATTTCATGGATGAGGTGCGAGATGTGTTTTCTGTGTTCTAGTGATGGGCCAGTCTGGAGGACTTGAGGCTAGTGTTGCACCCCATGTTTTCATATGCAAAAGTACGTCATAAGTCAATTTATGTAAGCTCAGAAATGAGATCGTCTTTGAAAGTACATAAAGTAAGTTGATAATGTTACCTTGGAGGTTACAAATATTTAAGAACATGGATAACAAGTACTAAGAGGGTTGTAAGGCTTAGAAGCTAAACAACTTGAAGAAGATACGTTTCGTCGAAAGTCGACAAATTGAGAATGTTATAACATGTACTTTTGGGGTTATACTAGGGTGCTTAACATGACAAGGAGGTTATTTTATGAGTTATTTTAGTCATATGATAGTCGGGTGTTATGTTTTGAAGTCAAGCAAGTTGTGGAATAAAGGATGGGAAATGTCATCACAAGTTACATTCATAAATATGCTCAATATATGTGGAATTACGAGATGGTTCATCTAGAAAATCTACGAGTCTAGTTTCTAACACATTAAATGTTTGTCTATATAACATTAGAGTAGAGAGTTATTTGCATTTTCGCAAGACCGTGCAAGCAGCTCCCAGTGGGACCTACTTAGGCGGTGGTCGACCTACTTCAATTTAATAACGATTTGGACACCTAATTTTTGCTCATTTTTTACTCAACTTTGTCTCCAAACTCCTCCTAACCCTCCTAAGCAGGTACCATAAGGGTTTGAAGGGGAATCCAAGTGATTACACTATATTTCAACATCTAAAGTTAATTCTAGTAAAGAACAACACCTCTTTGAGGTTGTGTTGTCATTGAGGACAATTGTGGGCTGTGTCTGGATGAAATTTCAAGTGGTTGCTTTTGATTTAGGTATGTACAATACTCTATTACATATTCTTAAAGTTTCTTGTATGTTTGTTTCATTATTTGAGCAAGATACTACAAGAGAAGACTTGAAATATTTTGAGATATTATTGTTCTTAATGGACTATTTTGGGAAGGTTGTTCCATGAACTTTAAATGGTTGGAAACCTTGGAAAATGACTTGTTTATGCAAATGAATATATTTCTACATGTCGAACTTGCTATTGGTATTGTGAATAGGAAGATAAAGGACAATATAACAATAGAAATTTGTACTTGTTGTTGTCGGATTGTTTGAGTGTAGATTAGGTCATTAATAGGAGGTTAGAAGTCCTCTGATTGTGCTTCGTATCATTTTGGACATGTTGTTAAGTTAAATAATGTGTGATAATGGGGTTGAAGGGCGCTAAAGGGATTCAATCCTAGCTTGCCGCTCTTCATGATATGTTGATGATTAGTTATTGAAATATTTTGTACCCTACTGTTGATGTTGTTCTTATTGTATTCCTCTGGTTGTTGTTGTTTGTTATATGATATTATAGGAGGACCTTGTTATAGGGGAGATGCTGCCCGAATTTACGTAAACAAGCTACTAGCTTAAGTTACGGACTTACCCTTTACTTAACACTGATTTTGAATCTCCTTATGTTGGTAAATTGAGTTGAGTTGTTTGAAGAGTTGCTTGGAGGGTATTAAGGACTCAACAAGGTTAAGGTATGGTAAGGATAAACCCTTTCTTTCTTTTGGCATAATCTCGTAACTGCATGCGTTTGATAACGAGACCTAAAGAGAAGTTTGTACTTGTATACGGCGAAATCAGAGGGGCCAATTTCTCGTTGTTAAGGCATCTCAGAAGATCACCTCGAAGGCTCAGGACCACGGATCAAATACCCTCACTTGAGGATTGTTGACATTCGAACTTAGGATAACGACAATCTCGATAATGGTAGAAATGGGAAGCTTCCTAGGCGCACATCTAGGACTGACAGAGCATAGTGGACTACTCTAAGACCCGAATCAGGGTGTCATTTAGTTGTCATATATCTGTATCTTTGCAATTAATGCTTGTTGTACTATGATGCGATTCCTCTCCTATATAAAGGGGATCCTTGTCACCTTGTAAGGGACTTTTGCTTCAATTTCTCTACACAAAATATACAAGAACATTCTATTTTCTCTCTAACATATTCTCTTGATATTATTGCTTTCATTTATTATCTTCATATTTGTTCATCATTTATTTCTCATCATTGGCCATAGAGAGCCTTCATTGATTTATCTATAACTGTTAGTCGTACTTCGACCCCCCTCGATAGCTCCCTACCGAGCTTCGGAATCAACCTCGAGGCCCCGAATCAACAAGATCAAGGCCTCAATTATTGACCCATCGGTTCGGTTATCCCCTATCTTTAACTCTTATTTCGTTTCCAAGTCTCACACACATAGCATCAACTGCTTAACAACTAGCATAAAAATAGATCATGTATTTTTAGAATCCCATAATCAAATTTAATTGTTATTACCATTTTCACAGTAAACAGTTTGGCACCCACCGTGAGGCTAAAATAATAGGGATTATTTTCTTGTTAGTTTCATCACACAACGCAAGATATTTTTCACAATTTTTCTTGTCCAAGATCTTCGATTTCATGTCAAAATGTCTAACTCAGTGAATGGAGGCGAAAACAACAATCAATAGGACCACGGAGAGAACGATGTGGATGTTCCAGGTATTGGTGTGCCACCACAAAACCCTGGGAATGCGCCAGAACCAATCCCCGTGGATGTGGTCTCACGCGACGCCCAACGCATCGACATAAGCTCCCACACTGACAGGAGCGTGCACCAAGGGGATCCACAAGAAGCTCAGAAAACCCCGACCAGGGAAGAGCGTGAGGTTAGCCTTCATGTTATTTTGGAAATGTTGCAGGCACAACAACTGGCTATTGCTCGGCTGCAAAGTCACTAGAAAACTCCTAGCACGGTAGCACCGGGGACAGCTCCCCCGGCAGAACAGGTACAGGAGAGATCGCGCAATAACGGGTCGATGACCGATCCCATTATCGTAAAAATGCTCGAGGACCTCACCAAGATGATCGAATCAGGTGAGAAGATGATAGAATCCAACGACAAGAAGGTCGAGACCTACAACACCAGGGTCGACCAAATTCTGGGTGCACCCCCGGTCCTGAAAGGTGTGAATTCAAAAAAGTTCATACAAAGGCCGTTCCTAGAGGAAGCGGCCCCGAAACCCATTCCAAAGAAGTTCGAAATGCCAGAACTCCCAAAATACAACGGGACCTTAGACTCCAATGAGCATGTTACTGCTTACACTTGCGCAGTAAAGGGCAACGACATAAAGGACGACAAGATCGAGTCCGTCTTACTGAAGAAGTTTGGGGAAACACTCTCGAAGGGAGCAATGATGTGGTATCACAACCTATCTCCCAACTCTATTGGCTCATTTGCCATGCTGGCAAATTCCTTCATAAAGGCACATGCCGGTGCCATCAAAGTAGCAACAAGGAAGTCTGACGTGTTCAAAATCAAGCAGAGAGAGAACAAAATGCTGCGAGAATTCATATCTCATTTCCAAATGGAATGGATGGAGCTACCGCTAGTCTCCGACGATTGGGCAGTGCAAGCCTTCACTCAAGGACTGAATGAACGATGCTCGGTGGCTTCAAAACAGTTGAAACAGAATTTGGTCGAGTACATTGCTGTGACCTGGTCGGACGTCCATAACCGATACTAGTCAAAAATGTGGGTCGAAGACGACCATCTGGGAGCCCCCTCGGGTTCAGTATACCCAAACAGGCTTCCGACAAAGGAACCAAATCTAAACAAAGAAAGATATCAACCATATACCGAAGACAGGAGGAACGCCCCGAGACACAACCTACCTCGCAATGATCGAAGGATAGACCAAGGACAGGATCCTCGGGGACTCATCAACAGAGCCAGAATCGATAGGAACGCAGGTCCAACGGGGGCACCTCACTTATCAGAATACAACTTCAATGTCGATGTATTGGACATCATGTTCGCCTTAAGTAAAATCAGAGATGCCAGGTGGCCCAAGCCTGTACAATCAGATCCTTCACAAAGGAGTCATAACTTAGTGTGCGAGTTTCACAACACGCACGACCACCGGACCAAGGATTGCCACCAACTCCGAGAAGAGGTAGCTCGACTACTTAACAAAAGGTCACCTCTGGGAATTCCTCAAGGACCGAGCCAAAAATCAGTTTCGAGAAGGAGAGGCGGCAAAAAAGAACGAAACAAATGAGCCACAACATGTCATCCACATGATCGTGGGAGGCGTCGATGCCCTGCTGGAACCCGTAATGAGAAGGACAAAAATATCCATCACTAGAGAAAAGCGAACTCGGGGGTATATACCCGAGGATGCCCTCACATTCAGCGAAGAGGACACCGAGACCTTGTCTCAACCTCACAATGACGCACTGGTAATCTCTTTCCTTGTAAATTCTTTTCAAATAAAACGTGTACTCGTGGATCCAGGTAGCTCGACCAACATTATCAGGTCGAGGGTGATAGAGCAACTTGGACTGCTTGACCAAATCGCGCCCGCCACTCGAGTCCTCAATGGATTCAACATGGAAAGTGAAACAACGAAAGCAAAAATCACCCTCCCAGGCACCGTGGCCAGCACAACCCAAAATGCCAAATTCCATGTCATCGAAGGAGACATGAGGTACAACGCCTTGTTTGGACGACCGTGGATACACTGAATGAGAGCAGTACCGTCCACTCTACACCAAATGATGAAATTTTCGACAAAGGATGGGATTGAAACCGTCTACGGGGAACAACATACGGCGAGGGAAACAACGTCTACGGGGAACAACAACCGTCTACGGGGAACAATGTGGCACCAACACCAATACCTCCGCTCACAAAAGAGTCGAAGGGCAATCAAGCCACAACTTCGATTAAGACTGATTAAACAAAGTAAAGGACCGTACCGCGCCCTCATCTCGAGTAACCAAGACATATCGGTCCTCGTAACATCGCTGACACATCCCACACTAAGGTATAACCATCTCCTTTTTATTTCATATTTCATGCTAACCCTTATGAAGGCGCCCGACAGAAGCAATCAAAGCACTAATCCAGCTCGAAGACCTTAAGGTTTTAAAGCATCCATTGCACTCTTTTCCTTCGACCGAATTTTTATCCTAGGAAGGGTTTTATCGGCAAGGTTTTTAACGAGGCAACACCTGCGTGCTACCTAAGGAAGACTCAACAAGTATTCGAGGCTTCTTTTGCAATCAATCTCGAACACTGGGGGCATCCCCCCAGAAGACCATCCGCTCGGAAAAGCCAAGAAATGCCAAATGGGGTCCCAATAGGAAAATGATGTATCAGGCCAAATGGTTGAAGGAACTGTGTCCGTATAGCCGGGCCCCTGACGACGAAAACATGTACACTTGTACCAAATAATTGAAGGATATCTTTTATCAAAGCACCTCACACTCCAAAAGAAGCTCGACACCTCCGCAAAAATGACTTCTCCACCGAAAACATCCGGAACACTCGGGGACTGGCGTCAACAATTCAACACCTGTATGACCTCCGAGTCGGGACTCCAAGCTCATAAGCCCTCAATGAGGCAACATGAAAATCACAAAACATCTCCAAGGCCGAAAGTGCCCGAATACTCGGGGACTGGCATCAAAATCTCGAAAAATGCATGACCTCAGGGTCGGGATCTCCGAAATTGCAAGCCCTCAATGAGGCAATACAAAATTTACAAGTAACGACTTCCGAGCCAAGGTACCCTCGATGACTCGGGGACTGTTGCCAATCGCCATTCATTAAAAAACCTGAGGCCATAAGACCTCGAGCGGGCAGACTCGGTCTCGTAAGACCTACAAAAGGCATCAACTATATCTGTAAGACCTCAAGCAAGGCATGAACCACACTTGTACCAAGTGACAATATCTGTAAGACCTTAAGCAAGGCATGAACAATACTTGTACCAAGTATCCAAAACTGTAAGACCTCAAAGGCATGTAACATTTGTAAGACCTTACTAAAGGCATAAACCCGATCTCAAAGTTTCGGTTATATACTTGTAAGACCCCTAAACAGGCATACCCTTGATATTGATGCCGAAACTATCTCACTCGGGACTCAAAGGCTCCGGCCGAACACAAATGACTCCGGTCACAAGGCTGCACCAGCCAAACTAACGCGACTCGAGGATGTCCTACCGTCGCTACAAAATTACAGGCCTTCAATTACTTCGAATCTACTTTGAAAAGAACCGGTTAAACAGGATACCCTCGATATAGGCAAAAGAGCTTCGACCATATTAGCTCCTAAACATCGGCTTTGGGATACTCAGCCATCGAGCCAAAACCTCCCAAAGGTGCTCGATCATCGCCATATAACGACTCATAATCGAGGTTTTTTATTAAGCCGTCGAAGAGTCAGGCAAATACTATTTATCCTTATCGAGGGAAAAATAAAGCCCACATAAATAGTTGCATCGACCAAAGCGTAAGAGCCATTATCGCCAGCCTAATGAGCCTCAGGGACACACACACAAAAGGTCGCTTCGACCCAAGGCGTAAGAGCCACTATTGTCAACCCACACAAATGCAAAACTTGAGGGTCGAATGAGCTCGAGTCGTAACCCTATTTGGAGACTGAACCTAAAATAGATAACTAAATATGCCTAAGATCAAGGTGTAAGAGCCATTGTCGCCAGTCCGCATGAAAGGCTGCATCGGCCCAAGGCGTAAGAACCATCCTCGCCAACCCACATAAAAGGCCACATTAGCACAGGGCGTAAGAGCCATCGTTGCCAGATGACATAAAAGGTCACATCGACCAAGTGCGTAAGAGCCTACGGGCCAGCCTAATGAGCCCTAGGGCCATATCACGACTCTAAAGGATTCCTACCAACACAAAAACCAGTTCACCTGGCCAAATTCAAGACAGGAAGGGATACAAAAGAAATAAAGCCACAAAGTTTTCTTTTATACATATATGCGAAAAACAATCTCCGTCTACAAACATGCTATGAAAATGCTACATACAGATGGCAGAATCTGTGCGTCCCCCCCGAGGGACTATGGCTTGCCGGCCTTATCTTCGCTTTCTTCAGCATCGGGCAAAAGTAACCGAGTGTCACGCTTGTCCGCCCTCGCTCGCGCCAACTATTCCAAGAGGGCAGAACCCCTAGAACGAATCTCATTGAGGGTCTTCTTCGAGATTTGCAGCGAGCGTATTCTTCAACCCTCTTTTCGCGGTCAAGGATCCTTCTTAGCTCAGCTTGAGCATTGGCAGCATCCTTTGAATAGGCCGCCATCTCATGGTCGGCCTTAGTTCGGCTCATTGTAGCTTCTGCCCGGGCATCAACGATCTCAGCCCTGACCTTCGAAAGCTCGGACTCGAGCTTCGCAATCATTTTTGTCTCAACCAAAGCATTATCACGAACTAAGCGAAGTTGAGCTTCAAAAGCAGGAACTTTAGCAAGAGCATTCTTCCCCTCTAAAGCCTGAGCTTCCGCCCGAGCTTTTAGCTCATCAAGCTCATGCCTGGCCAGGCCAAATTCATCCCGAAGGTGCTCCAGGGCCTCCATCTTTTTCTGCAACTGAAATAAACAAAGTCTTAGCTTCGAAAACTAGAAGGTGGAATGCACGCTCACAGGGAACAGAAAATTACCTGCTCCTTCAAGTAGCTCTCATAATTCAAGCTTTGGCCTACCTTATACCGCAAGTACACCAACTCGACCTCCTTTTCATCACAAAGGAGCCTAAGGGATCTCTCCTCATCTAGAGCTTTCCGCAGCCTGGCTTCATGACGAAACAACTCGAACTTAAGCTTGTCGAAGGCCTGCAAAAGAAAACCTATTAAGGAAGGGAAGGCACGAAGCCCGGAAGGCCTATGAAAAAAACTCACCATAAATTGAAGCCGCTGGGCTTCCTCGAAGGCCGAGCGCACACCTGCCAATCCGGTTCCTCCGTCCCCGAAAAAGTCGACTCCGATTGAAGCGCGATCGCTCGGTGTATGCGACCCTGGGTTTCTAGTATCTCCCGAAGTACCGTCGACGGAAAAGGAAGGTGACAACAATGGAGAAACCCTCTCTCCAGAACCAAGAACCGCAGAAGCGACAGGCTCGGACGATGCTTCCGCTCTAAAGCCCCGGTCCCATTTTGCCTTGCTTTGAATGCTATCGCCCTGTAAAAGCACCTCTCGCTTATTATTGTCGTTCTTTAACCTGGAAACTGGCAACCCTTTTCGCTCTCCAGAGGAGCGCGGCCTTGCCTCGAATGACTCTCTGATGCCTACAACAGAAAGATTAATAAGCATAAAGGGAAAATGCCTCTCCATGTAAAGAAAGGGAAAGGAAAAAATAGCGCAACACGCACCATGATGTTTCCCTTCCCAGCTGCCCCGGGAAAGGGCTCGACACTTGTGCTCATCATAGGTCGAGTGGGTTGCCAACTTCCGAACCCAGTCCGGCAAATCAGGAACATCGCCTGACGCCCATGAAACCGCTGCGTAAAAGAAGAGAAGACATGGTTACGGAGTCGGCTTTTGCCATGGACTAAACTAAGAAGGCAGAAAATGCTCCGCTTATGTGTATAGTTCCACTCCTCAAGGAATGACATAAGCTCTACGGGGATGATGTCAGTAGTCCGCACTCGGACGAAGCAACTCATCCACTCCCGGTCTCCAACTTCCTCATCATCAACAACGAAGGGCGTGGTCGATTGACATCCCAAGGTTAGAAGACCTCGATGGTGAAAGGGTCGATACATCCTAACCAGATGATTGAATGTAAGTTCAATCCCCGCTTTCTTCGCGAAAAATCTCATCATCAACACTGTTCGCCAAAACAACGGGTTGATCTGCGCCAAGTGTTTTCTCACTAGCTCAAGGTGCTCCTCTCCTATCGAAGAAGTAATCTTCAAGGTAAACTCTCGTTAATGCTGAGTATCAGGGGTAAAACTCTCCCCTCTCTACTAGACAGATCCCGATATAACAGTCATGGCTATGGCGAGATTAGAGAACTAAAGTAGGAATCTATGCAAGTGCGTTGATGCTAAAATAATAAAAGGTTTGATGCAGGAAGAGAAAGGCAACTGCTTAAAACAGTGAGATCTCTAAAAGAGCAGAAACAATCCTATTTATACATGGAATAAACAACGACGATCCGCCTGCCTCAAAGCCGAGTAGAAATACTGACCGATGTCATCATCGCCAGTCCCGAGGTGGTATCCGACCTCGAGGACCTCCATCAAAGGGAGGGTTAGGCTCCACGAAGCCAATAACACCTTCGACAGTCCCGGGGTGGTACCCGACCTCAAGGATCTCCATCAAAGGGAATGTTAGGCTCCAAGAAACCAATAACACCTTCAACAGTTCCGAGGTGGTACTCGACCTCGAGGATCTCCATTAAAGGGAAGGTTAGGCTCCAGCATATTCGACAGTTCTGAGGTGGTACCCGACCTCGAGGATCTCCATCAGAAAAAGGATAGGTCCAGGAAGCCAATAACACCTTCGCCAGTCCTGAGGTGGTACCCGACCTCGAGGACCTCCATCAAAAAAAGGTTAGGCACCAGAAAGCCAATAATACCTTCGCTAGTCCCGAGGAGGTGCCCGACCTCGAAAACCTTCATCAGCGAGAAGTCAGGCTCTAAAAGGACAACAATGTCATCACCAGTCCCGAGGTGGTACCCGACCTCGAGAGCCTCCATCAAAAAGAAGTTAGGCTCCAAGGAAATAAACACCTAGGCTTCACCCGTATGGGCTTGCCCTTGGGGCACCGTTTGAGATCGGACAAACCCTCCTTTAAGATCTATCTACAATGCCTTAAGGCTATTTACA
This sequence comes from Nicotiana sylvestris, assembly GCF_000393655.2. Lineage (NCBI taxonomy): Eukaryota > Viridiplantae > Streptophyta > Magnoliopsida > Solanales > Solanaceae > Nicotiana > Nicotiana sylvestris. Next base: position 57,490,659 of record NC_091060.1, on the reverse strand, counting down.
CTAAGCTCAAAGAAAGTTTCCAGGTGGTCCGGATTTGAACGAACCTCCACTCGGGGACTTCCCTTGAAAGATCAAAGGCAGTCCTTGTCCACGGGCCTCCGAGCAAATTTCTTCTCAAAGGTTACCACGGAGCCTAAGTGATAAATAATGGTTTCAAGGCCCAAAGCATTACTTTCGTTCTACTCGAAGTAAACGTCCCGACGACCCAAGTTTATCGGCCCGATCCAGGCTCGATCCAAGGAATGGTGAAGGATTCCACGAGAAGCCGTACTAATCAATCAAAAATCAGGAAAGAACACTCACATCTGGGCTCGATATTGGCACTGACTGGTAGAGTCATACGCTCGAAATCTCCATAAACGTAAATAAAAGGGAATACAACAAGCGTCAAAGACAAAATTAAGGAAACATTTTCATATTCATAAAAGTTCAATTACAGAAGCCCAGAAGGGGTCCTTACATATGATTACAAAAGCCCACAAAGGGTCCTTATGCAGAAGCAAAAAAGCAAAGAAGGTACATGCAAGAGAAGCCTAGAGTCTAATCAATTCTTGAGTGTCATCCCCTTGGGTATGCGTCCTAAGCGGCAGTATCTTCTACCACCACCGCCTCGGGGGGCTCATCTCGGTATTGCAAAGTAGTGTCTTCAATGGAGAAGATGAAGAGGAGGAAAGTGGAGAAGCAGGAGGGGATGAAAAAATGCCATAGCCTTCCTAAGGACGAGGACCCTCATCGGCCAAGAGAACCTCAGACCAGTAAGAGACTTGGTGAGCGTCGACCTTACTTACACGACTACTTTGAGTCTACTTCTTGGGACATTAAGCCGTGAAAGCTACCGATCGGGGGCGAAGTGCCACACCAAACCGGTGTATGAAGGTGAGCAGCGGTGTATAATCTGGGCACCTTCGTGAGCAGCGGTGTATAGTCCAAATACCTTCCCAATACGGAAGAGATCAGCCTCCTTATCTCACCATCTCGAGCCAACAACAATAGCAGTGACAACCATAACAATAACGACAACAACGACGAGACAGTATAATCTCGCTTAACAAAGGAAAGCCAAGGCAAAAGGTCATGGACCCCAAACATGGTAGGTGGCAATTGAGGAGGATAATGGGAAGAAAGGGATGGAAAGATATTGAATAGCACATGGATAAAAAGATAATACTGAAAGGCCCCATTTATAGGGGTGACAACATGGCTAACAACGCCATCAATACCTTTGGTGGACGGATCGACATGTGTAATCAATGTGTTATTAGAAGCCAGATCGATAGCAGTACTGTCACTTTGGAAAATGGGAAAAGGCAGCGCATTGAATAATGTTGAAAAGACGAGTCCATGGGATGTTTCGGTAATCACGGAAACTTGTGTCATCAGTATGGCGCCATTGTGCGAAGTCCTAAGAGTTGGATGTCAAAATCATTTCTTGTTGCCTTTCTCTAAGAAATGTGGGGACTATCTGTATACGGAGAAATTAGTAGGGCCAATTTCTCATTATTAAGGCATCTCGGAAGATCATTCGAAGGCTGATGTTGTTGAAGCCTTTATATTATTTGAGGGCTGATTTTATCGAAGCCCTTCATCATTTGATTTTACCGAGGGTAGCCTGATTTAACCGATTTTTTCACAGTGTTCGAAGGTCTTTATTTTATGGCAGAAGTCAGACGTCTCCGAGCTGCATTATTTCGGCCGTAGCCTTCTTATAGGACTGCAGCCTTCAGGTATATCTCTTGGACTTGTTTCCTGATAACCTTTTGAACTTGTTCGAAAGGTTAGTCCCCGAGTATGGTGGCCTTAGCCTTTATATCAAGGTGATTCCCCTTTAAGGTCTTATGAATTTGAGTTTTTGATGACCCGGATGTGTCGACTGTCGATGACAGTCCTCGAGTATTCGGGGTGTATTTGCGTTTTGGTCCTTGGGCCATTTCTCATAGAATTATAAGTGTAAGGCTCGTATAATAGTATACTTCTTTGAGACACAAAGTGTTTTGATATAGAAAGAATGCTTCTTTGAATAATTGATATACATGTTTTGTCGTCGGGGCTTGACTATTCTATATGGACATGGTTCATCCGACCGTTTGGACCATTACAAAGTTCTCCTATTGAGGCCCTCTTTGGCGTGAAGTATTTTCCTCGAAAATATATCCTCCGAGGGTGGTGACCCCCAGTATTCGAGGTTGATTGAAAAGAAGCCTTGGATACTGTTGAGTTCTCCCAATTCGGGCCTAGTTTCCCTTCATTCGGGTCTCGAGTATTGAGGGTGACTTTCTGTAGAACTAAGTCCCCGATTCCAAAGTGTCGAAGGTTGGTCCTTCTATTGTAGTATCTCTCGATTCTTTGCTTCTGCACGGCCATACGAACAAGTGACGCCTCTCGTTTTTCATCTAATAGCTCGAGGCTAGTATTCATGGCCTCGTGATTTGACTCATCCGATGCATGTCAAAACCTGGCACTAGGTTCTCCGACCTCGACAGAGATAAGGGCCTCGAAGCCATATACTAAAGAGAACGGAGTAGCCCCGTGCTAGACTTCGATGTTGTTCGATATGCCCAAAGGACCTCGGGTAGAACTTCTCTCCATTTTCCCTTTGCATCGTCCAACCTTTTCTTTAGGTTTTGAATGATAGTTTTGTTTGTTGACTCGGCTTGTCCATTTCTAGTTGGGTGGTACGGTGTTGATAAGATCCATTTTATTTTATATGCTTCGAGGAACTCCGTCACCTTGCTACCGACGAATTGTTTTCCATTGTCACATACAATCTCGGCAGGCATCCCGAACCGACATATGATGTGGTCCCAGATGAAGTCAATAACTTCCTTTTCTTTGACCTTCTCGAAGGCCTGTGCTTCCGCCCATTTAGAAAAATAATCAGTCATAAACAAAATAAATTTAGCTTTACCTAGGGCTGTAGGTAGAGGGCCGACTATGTCCATTCCCCATTTCATGAAAGGCCACGAGGATAGGACCGAGTGGAGTTGTTCTCCGGGCTGATGGATCATCGGTACAAACTGTTGACACTTATCATATTTTTTGACAAACGCCTTAGTGTCTTTTTCCATGCTGTCCTAGTAATACCTTGCTCTAATAGTTTTGCGAATCAAAGACTCGGCACCAGAGTGATTCCCACAAGTACCTTCGTGGATTTCTCGTAGAATATAATCGGTGTCCCCCGACCCCAAAACACACCGCCAATGGTCCATCGAAAGTCCTCCCGTACAATGTTCCATCTCCATCAAATGTGAACATAGCGGCCTTGGTATGTAAAGCTCTCGATTCTTTATTATTCGATGGGAGCTTTCCATCTTTCAAATAATCGATATACTTATTTCTCCAATCCCAAGTCAAGCTCGTAGAATTTATTTCGGCATGACCTTCCTCGACCACGGACCTCGATAACTGGACGACAGTCCTCGGGACGATATCATCTTCTCCATCCGAGGATCCTAAATTAGCAAGTGCATCGGCCTCGCTATTTTGTTCTCGAGGTATATGATCAAGAGTCCACTCTTTGAAGCGGTGCAAAATGACCTGTAGCTTATCCAAGTACCGTTGCATCCTATCCTTTCGAACTTCAAAACTTTTCTTTACTTGGTTTACCACCAACAGTGAATCGCACTTGGCTTCAATGACTTCTGCCCCCAAGCTCTTATCTAGATCGAGACCTAAAATCATGGCCTCATAATCGGCCTCCTTATTAGTCAACCTAGAAGTTTTAATAGATTGTCTAATAGTACTACCTGTAGGTGGCTTCAAGACAATGTCAAGCCCGAACCCCTTCACATTTGAGGCACCGTCCGTAAAAAGGGTCCATACCCCCGATGATGTACCCGATCCTAGCAGGAGTTCTTTCTCCGCTTCGGGTATGAGGGTCGGCGTAAAATTAGCCATGAAGTCAGATAGGATTTGAGACTTGATGGACATTCGAGGTTGATATTCGATATCGTACCCGCTAAGCTCAACGGACCATTTGGCCAACCAACCCGATAGTTCGGGCTTATGCAAAACATTTCGAAGAGGGTAGGTGGTTAATACACATATGGGATGACACTGAAAATATGGCTTTAGCTTCCTAGATGCGCTTATCAATGCAAGTGCTAATTTTTCTAAGTGAGGGTATCTAGTTTCAGCATCTCTTAGAGTTCGATTTACATAGTAAACAGGGAATTGCGTACTTTGATCTTCTCGAACTAGTACTCCACTTATCGTTATCTAGAATACTACCAAATATAAGTAAAGCTTTTCATCTACCTTCGGGGTGTGAAGCAAAAGCGAGCTCGATAAGTACCACTTCAATTCTTCTAAGGCTTGTTGGTATTCCGGGGTCCATGCGAAATCCTTTTTCTTTTTGAGCAAGAAAAAGAACCTATAACTCCAATCTGATGACCTCAAAATGAATTGACCCAAGGCGGCTATTCGTCTTGTTAACCTTTGCACAGCCTTCACACTATCCATGATTGTGATATCATCAATGGCCTTGATCTTTTCGGGGTTGATTTAGATACCCTGATTCGATATCATGAAGCCGAGGAACTTACCCGAGCCAACCCCAAAGGCACATTTTTCCGGGTTAAGTTTCATGTTGTACTTCCTCAAGATTTTGAATGTTTCCTGCAAATGAGTTAAATGGTCCTCTGTGCGCAGGGACTTAACCAACATATCATCAATGTAAACTTCCATCGTTTTACCTATCTATTCCTCGAACATCTTGTTAACTAAGCGTTGGTGTGTAGCTCCAACATTTTTTACCATGAAGGGCATTACATTGTAACAGTACATTGCAAACTTAGTGATAAATGAGGTCTTTTCCTGGTCCTCCGGGTTCATCTGAATTTGATTGTACCCAGAGTAGGCGCCGAGAAAAGTTAGGATCTCGTGGCCAGCTGTGGCATCGATTATATGATCGATGTTGGGAATTGGGAAAGAGTCTTTTGGGCATGCTTTGTTTAAATCCTTGTAGTCTACACACATTCTAAGTTTATTTACTTTTTTAGGAACTACAACTACGTTGGCTAACCATTCGGGGTATTTTACCACCCGAATTGACCCTATTTTCACCTCGGACTGGGGATTCCTTTTTTGCTTTACCGGTTTGAACTTGGGGTCGAGGCTTAGCCGGTTTGTTGTTATTTTTGGTGGAATCCGTGTCATATCTAAATGGGACCAAGCAAAACAATCCATATTATCAATAAGAAATTGAATGAGTTTTTTCCTGAGTTTGGGGATTAATCCCGTTCCTAGGTATACCTTTCTCTCGGGCTTATATTCGATCAATATGACCTACTCCAGTTCCTCGACTGTTGATTTGGTTGCGTCTGATTCTTCGGGAACAACAAAGGTTCAAGGAGTAAAGAAATCCTCTTCTTCTTCTTTGATTACCTGTTCCTCCGGCTCAATTAGGACTGGGATCAGTGATTGCTATTTGGCTTCCTACTTAGCTTTGGTGTTTGACTTTTCCAAGGTCGAGGGCTCTAGTATCGGCGTCACTTATCAATTGCAAACATTTCCTTTGTAGTGTGTTGCTCTCCGTAAACCGTTTTCACACCATCCTCTGTTGGGAACTTCATCATCTGATGAAGAGTTGAAGGTACTGCCTTCATGTTGTGTATCCATGGTCTCTCGAGGAGTGCATTATACCTCATGTCGCCTTCGATGACATGTAATTTTGTATCTTGTATGGTCCCGGCTACGTTTAGTGGAAGGATGATCTCCCCCTTTGTAGTTTTGCTTGCCATGTTGAAGCCATTTAGAACCTGGGATGCAGGTACAATCTGATCCTGTATGCCGAGCTGTTCTATGACCCTCGACCTGATTATGTTTGCTGAGCTACCTGGATCCACTAGAACATGTTTAACTTGAATCTTATTTAAGAGAATAGAAATTACCAGGGTGTCATTGTGCGACTGAGATATGCCTTGTGCTTCTTTACCATAGAATTACAGGGCGTCCTCGGGCACATAGCTCCGAGTCCGTTTTTCTCTGGTGATCGACACCTTGGTGCATTTGAATGTAGGTCTTTGTGGGACATCGACACCACCAACGATCATGTGGATTACATGTTGTAGTTCTTCCTGCTCTTTTTTCTGCTTGCATCTTTCTCCCTGAAGTGATTCTTAGCTCGATCACTGAGAAATTCTCGAAGGTGACCCTCGTTGAACAATCGAGCTACCTCCTCCCTTAGCTGCATGCAGTCTTCAGTTCTATGGACATGTGTGCCATGATACTTACACAACATGTTTGGATTCATTTGAGAGGGATCGGTTTGTATAGGCCCGGGCCACCTGGTATCTTTGATTCTTCCAATAGCCGACACAATCCCTGATGTATCTACACTAAAATTATACTCCGACAATCGAGGTGCATCCGCGGGGTCTGTATGATTATAAAACCCGTTCTTACTTATGAGTCCCCGAGAGCTTTGACCTCGATCGTTTCTCCGATCATTTCGAGGAGCGTTACGACCCAAGCCATTGTTTCTCCAATCGACATATGACCGATATCGCTCCTTGTTAGATCTTGATTCCCTGTCTGTATCCCTCGGGGTCTTAGCTGCCAATGTGTTAGGATGAACTGAACCCAAGGGGGATCCCAACTAGTCGTCCTCGACCCTAATCTTTGATTGGTAACAATTATGCACATCTGACCACGTCACAGCTAGATACTCGATCAGATTCTGCTTTAATTGTCGAGACACGATCAAACTCCTTTCATTCAAACCCTGCATAAAAGCTTGTACTGTGCAGTCATCCGAGACCGGTGGTAATTCCATTCGCTCCATCTGAAACCTAGACACGAACTCCCTTAACATCCCGTTGTTCCTCTATTTTATCTTAAAGACATCTGATTTCCTTGTCGCCACCTTTATGGCCCCGACGTATGCTTTTACGAAGGCGTATGCTAACATAGCAAATGAATCAATAGAGTTTGGGGACAAGTTGTGATACCAAATCATGGCTCCCTTAGACAAGGTTTCTCCAAACTTTTTCAACAAAACCAATTCGACCTCATCAACATTCAAGTTGTTTCCTTTAATCCCGCAAGTATACGAGGTAATATGTCCGTTGGGATTGGTTGTTCCATTGTATTTAGGTATATCGGGCATACGGAACTTCTTGAGGATGGGCATCGGAGCCGCGCTCGGAGGAAACAACTTTTGTATGAATTTTTTGGCGTCCAATCCTTTTAAGACCGGGGGTGCCCCCGGTATTTGATCAAACACGGGAGTTATAGGTCTCCACCTTTTTGTCATTATCCTTAATCTTCTTTTCCCCGGACTCAATCCTCTTGGTGAGTTCCTCGAGCATCTTCATAATTGTGGGGTCAGTCCCCGAGCCATTCTCGTTTGATCTTTCTGGAACCAGCTCAGTACTCGAGTGTTTTTCGGTTCAGCTATACTCGGAGTTTTATTCTGACTCTGAAGTCGAGCGATGGCAATCTGTTAGGCTTACAACATTTCGAATATCACTTGGAGGCTGACTCCCCCCTCTCCTATACCTTGTGTTCCTTGGCCCCCAGAATGGGCTTCCTTGCGTACACTTTCTCTGGGGTCTGCGCCTAAATCTGCATTCAAATCAATGTATGAACTAACATCAACTGGTTCCACATTTGGCACTTCCCCGGGGTTTATCGGTGGTACACCGACCCCTACATTATTGTTTTCTCCATGAAATCCAAGACCTTCGTTTTCATGAACATGTGCGTTTTGCGAGTTCGACATGTTTAATCCTGAGAATCAAAAAATTCTTGACAAGAAAAAGTGTAAAATAACATGTGTTATGAGAATGAGTAATGAAATAATCATTATTATCTTTAACCCCATGGTGGGCGCCAAACTGTTTACCTCGAAAATACGAGTAACAATAAAATTTGATGTGTGATTTTAAAGATACGTGATTTAGTTCAATACTAATTAGTAATCAAGAATCTGAAATATAGATGAAAGAAATAAGTAAGACCAAACCAGTAGATGAGTCAGTCTCGACCTCGACCCCAAGTGACCTCGAGATTGGTCAAGAACAATAAAGCAATAGTAATAAAGCTAAAGGACAATTCTAATGAACAATGATATTCTTTGTCACATGATTAGATGATCTCTACAAATGATTGTGGTCCCCTTTACATAATAGAGGAACCCTAAATAAGGTACATTTCTATTTACAGTAAGGAATCTTATTGGGATAGCTGCATAACCGCCTAGTACGAATTTGTACTAATTCGTACAAATCTATTCCGGAATTTACGCCATGATCTTGGGGACGTGGCGAGAATCTTGTCCTTCTGTAACAAACTCATAATGACACTGTCTCGGAGTCGGTCATACTCGACTTCGATACTCATCGTACTTCGATCCTCGGGCATTGTACTTCGAGCTTCGAGTCTTGTCCATCGAGCTCGAAGTCGACCTTGCCAGAACTCGGGTTTAAGGCGACCCCTCGAACCTACAAAATCGGAGGCATATGATTTTGACCGTATACATTCATATTTATATTGTGGTTGCAGTTTAATTTCTTTGTAGATAACTTCCGATCCACACAACTCTTATTAACTTTTAATTTGTTTGTTTGTTTTCTTACAATTTATTTAACTACCAGATAAAACTTTTTCCCTTTTGTTAAGGCTATATAACATATCAAATAACAAAAAATTAAACATATTATATTAAAATTTCTCATGGATCAATTTGGGCTATATTTCAGCCCAAATTTTAGGTGAATTGAATTAGGAAAAGTACTTCCAGTTTATGCACCTTTTATTAGCTTAAACAAGAACCAAATTTGTAGTGTCCAGAAACTAAATAATCAATGGCCATAAATTCAGGATTAGTTTTTAGGGTCGTTCTTCTCAATTTCTGTTTGACGTGAACTTTTTTTCTTTTCTTTTTTTCACAATATTAGAAGTTGCTTTTGTTTGAATGCGATCTTTTTCTCTTTTCGTTTTTCATTTTGTGCATCGGCATCATGAAAGCTCGCTGGCAACGTGAGAGATAATTATCAATTGCCGCGAGGAACTTGGATTATTGTTCCTAGTTTTATAATTAGCGCGATTCAGATATAGAATCATGAGCCAAAAGTTTTGCTTGCAACCCAGCTAACCATTTAGTACCATTTCAATATATACCTTTCGTTTTAAAAAGATAGTGTTAGTTTGATTTGACATAAATTTTAATAAAAAAATAAAAAAAAATTGAGATATGTGGTTTTAAATAGTCATATCATTTTTATAGCTATAAAACTTTTGAAATTTGTGATCTGAAACATGTCATAGCATTTATATGGCTATAAATACTTTTTATTTAGGAAATATTGAAAGGTATCAATTTTTTCGAAATAGACTAACAAAAAAATAGTGTAAATTTTTTTGAAATGGAGGGAATATGTAGTTCCAACAAACTAGTCATTATCCAGTTTAAAGGATTAAGTCAACAATATTGTCTTAGTCAACTCTCCATTGTAATGAATGATTTGAAGTGATTATGCATCATTTTCTTTTGCCAAAATAATGAATGCGTGCACTTCTACTTAAGTATAAATTAAATTTATAAAGAGAAAGATTTGACGTTAGAATTAATCTAAGCTATTATCAATGACGTGCAGCCGCTATGTATATTATTGAATAACTCCGACCCACTAAAAGAGAGAAGATTTTTTTATTACTCGGATAATTCAAAGTATATATTGTTTGAACTTGAACTAATATATTGGCCACGCACCCAGTATTTTATTTGTATATATTTTGCGACGTGCGAACAAACAGGAAGAATAGCTAAATAATGGAACAGTTGGTCTCTATATAAACCATCAAACTTAATTGTGGTTTCATCATCGATCTTTATTAAGTCTTCTCTAGCACAAATTAACACAGAATAAGTAAATATGAGATCCATCAAGTTTGTCTTGGTCAAGCTCGTTATCTTTCAATGTATAACGTTATTAGTACATGCTAAGGACTTAGATTTCTACCGCCTTACCCTACAGGTATGTAATCACTTGAGAATTAATTAGTACTCACTCTGTCTCAATTTATGTGATTATATATTCTTCATTCGTATCGTTTCTTGATTAATTAATTAAAACGTTGTGGCTATATATGTATATATTCTCAGTGGAATCCAGCAGCATGCTACAATAGGATTATAGGTAAATGCTGTAACACAACCACGGGAAGACCAGCAGAAGATTTTGGTATTGCTGGACTATGGCCATCTTACAACAATCTCACATATCCAGAAAACTGTAATAAGGCAGGCCCTTATGATGAAACGCAAGTAAGTTTAATTATACAGAGGCGAAGCCAAGTCTTCAAGCTTATGGGTTCGAGATTCTAATAATTCTTTTAAATTACTGGGATCTAAATTAGTAATTTGTGCATTTAATAAAATTTTAAGACAAATACTTGATTTGAACCAAAGCTACTGAGTTCGGCCGAACCCGTAGCCAACACTGTGGCTCTGCCTCTGAGCTTATGTACATTTGATAAAATACAGATCTCGGACTTGCTGAGTAGTATGCAAAAGAATTGGCCCAAAATATCTTGTCCATCAAACAATGGAACTAGTCTGTGGGCTAAGGAATGGAAGGAACGTGGTACTTGTTCTAGGCTCAACATGCATTCTTATTTCGAAACAGCTCTTGATCTTAAGGAAAAGCTGAACCTGATTCAAGATGTTAAGCGTTACGGTACAGATCTTACACATGTGCATATGCATTCTTATTACTATATATATATATATAATGTAATGTCAATGTTGCTGTATTTAGTACAACTCTCTCCATCGTCCCAAAATAAATGTTATTTTTCGTTTTTCGAGAGTCATTTTAACTAATTTTTAAAGCTAAATTTGATTAGACTAACTTCTTATTTCAATAATAAAATTAATTTAATTATGGAAAGGCTCTACGAAAAGTACTACTTATAAGTAATATTCTTTACATAAATATGATATATATATATATATATATATATATATATATATATATATATATATATATATAATACTCCATCTGTTTCAATTTAGACGATACACTTTCCTTATTAGTACGTTCCAAAAAGAATGACACATTTCTACAATTGGAAATAATTCAACTTTAAATTTTTTATTTTACCCATTTTACCCTTAATGAGAAGTTTTTATAACCGTACAAATGTCATGATCACACAAAGCTTTTTCCCCTTAAACTTTTAATACTACAAGTTTCAAAAATCTTTTTTTCCTTCTTAAATTTCGTGTCGAGTCAAACTATCTCATCTAAATTGAAATGGAGAAACCAATACATTTTATAATATTGGTCAAAGTTCATATATTTTGAATCTCGAGAAGCGGAATGTTACACCTAATTTGGGATGCAAGAGGGAGTAGTATTTTCAGCTTGGTTTTCAATTGAGGTAAAATATTGTCAGGACTCGAACCAAATGGACAATTTTACCACTGGCGTCACATCAATGCAGCCATAAAATTAGCTATTGGACATGTGATCGCTATAGAATGCAATCTTGGTTTAACTGCGGACAGCCAGTTTTACAGGGTTCACATATGTGTTGATAAATCTGGTTCGGACTTCATTGACTGCCCAATTAACCTCACCGAAATCTCTGAGACAACATGTTCTTCATCTACTAAATGGTCTGGCTACGATACAGATAGTGTCCTTGAAGAGCGATCTGCCTATTCTTGGGCAAGGAAATAAATCTGTGCAAAAGTATGACCACTTTTATCATGAAACAAGGAAACTTCTTTGTACTTCGTTCATGCTTTTAAAGTGATGTTTGCAAGTTCAACGTTTAAGTCAAGTCGGTGTTCTCTTGCAATAAAGATTCTTTAGATGGTACACATCAAAAGAACTGTGTCCTTTTTATCTTCTTCTTTATTTTCTGACCATGGTTGTACCCTATTTACTTCTTTTTGTCATGGAAATAAAATTGCAAGCTTGTTCCTTAATAAAAAATAAAAAAAAACCCTTGTTTGTCTAATCACATTGACAAAAAGGAATATTTCCAACTGTGTCAATTTTCCTGCAACATTTTCATGAAAATGAGCTGCGTGGGAGGGATCTTATTTTGATCATTCAAATTGAGAAATCCCTACCCGAACACAAAGACAAGATTAGATAAACTATGTAACGCACTTGTAGGGTTTTTTTAGGTGTGAATAGGAAAATGCACCGTTTGGATTATGCCTCTCCATCTCACCCTTCTATTTATAGGATCTTGCCATATATTAAACCAATTAGATTGCTTGGTTATGCAACTTGCAATTTACAACTGGTAAATTGCAAGTCTCGTTACATTGTAAAACCAGTTGCACCCGTGGTTTTGCATATTGTTTCAGCCGCCCATTGTAACTTGCTGTCATAATTTTTTTTTATTTTTCTTTTCTTTTCTTTTTTATTTATTTACATGGGTTCCACAAATCTCCCCCTTAATTTTGATTTTTCTTCTTTATTCCAAATTTTGATCACAATCTCTGAAAATTTTCAAACTTAAGAAGTTTTGTAATGATGTCTGCAACTTGATCATGAGATTTGACATACTTGCAAACTCTACTTCCTTCTTGGTAATGCATTATCTCATGAAGTGATGCTTTGTATTTATATGCTTGCTTCGATCATGATATACCGGATTCTTGGCAAATGCCTATGTAAATTTGTTGTCAATACAAATCTCTGTAGCTTCAATTTATGGCAAATTAAGCTCCTTCAATAATCTTCTTAGCCAAATAACATGACATGTACAGGACATTGCTGCTAGATATTCAGCTTCACAAGTCGAGAGAGTAACACTTAATCATTTCTTTGAACTCCAAGAAATAACAGAATCATCCAAGAAAAATACAAAACCAGTTATGTTTTTCCTATCATCAATGTCTCCTGCATAGTCATTATCACAAAATCCCACAAGAGTAAAATCACTAGAAGAAGAATAAAATAACGCAGAGTTAATCGTACCTTTTAGGTAATGAATTCTTCTAGCTATCTTCAAGTGAGTAGAGGTAGGAGCTTCCATGAATCGGCTTACTACTCTAATAGCAAAGAGTATATCTTGCCTGGTACAAGCCAAGTACCTTAAGTTTCTCACAAGACCATTGAAAAATGTGAGATACACTTTTTTTCCTCCATCAAACTTTGACAAATTTATTCCACTCTCCATTGGCGTGTTGGGGTTGCAATCGAACATGTTGAACTTCTTTAAGATTTTTTTGTTGTATAGCTTACTTGAGAGATGAAAATGACCTCTATTTGCTTCACTTCTATGCCCAAGTAGAATGACATAAGCCCTATGTTTATAATCTCGAACTCATGAGACATATCTTTCTTAAAAGCTTCAAACAAACTTGGGTTACTACTTGTAAAAATAAAATCATTAACATAAAGACAAACAAGCAACATATCTCCACAAGTATGAACTATAAGCTAGAGCATATTCATGGAGGCAACGAGTAAACCCATTATCTTGAAAATGCTTGTCGATATGACTATTCCATGCTTGTGGGACTTGCTTCAATCCGTATAAAGCTTTTTTCAACCTCAACACTTTATCTTCATGATTATTGACCACGAAGCCCAATGGTTGTTCAACATAGATTTCTTCTTCAAAATAACTATTCAAGAAGGCTGACTTGACATCTAGTTAATGAATCTTCCACTTTATTTGTGCAACCAAAGAGATCAACAAATGATTCATCTCCATGTGGGTAACAAGTGCATAAACTTCTTCATAGTCAATGCATTGCTTTTTCTTGTAGCCTTTAGCCACATTTGGTACTTTGTATCTCTCTACCTCTCCATTAGCATTCTTCTTTGTCTTGTATATCCGTTTCACTCCAGCTGTTCGATGAACCTTGGGAAGAGTTGTTAACTCCCAAGTGTTGTTCTTCTATATTGACTCGATCTCCTCATCCATGGCTTTTCTTCACTTTTTGTCTGTAACATCTTCATCAAAGTTTATTGGTTCACTATCAGCAAAGAGTCAATATAAAAAAAATCAAAACTAGTAACTTCTTCGATGCCATCATTGAGCTCTTGAATATTCCTCATCCTGTGAGGCTTTCATTTGAACTTTCTTGAGAGGAAGGAGATGCAACATAGGTTGGAAAAGAATGTGGAGTTGTATCCTGCACAAGTACCATGCTCTCTTGTTCTTCTTCATCTCTATTGTATGGAAGAAAATCATATGACTTTTCTTCCTTAGGTTCCCAATTCTATGCCACTTCTTTATCAAATTCAACATCATGACTCACCACCACCTTGCAAAAACTGCTTGGGTTATATAGCTTGTCGCCTTTTGAGGTGCTGTCATAGCCAGTGACGAATCCAGAATTTTAAAGTGACGGGTGCTCGCCGATAAAAAATTCGAAAGAAGAGGAAAAAAAAGTTTAGTTATGGGTGCTCATTCAATATTTATCTAACTATTTTTAATAATTGCCTAGGTAAATTTACTAAATCCGGTTAAAAGTAATGGGTGCTCAAGCACCCATAAGTATCCATGTACATCCGCCACTAATCATAGCCAACAAATACATGCTTGATACTTCGATCATCAAGCTTCGCTCTCCCTTACTGTGACACATGAGCATAGGCTATGACACCAAATATTATTAAGTGTTTGACACTTGGCTTAATCCCACTCCATGCTTTTTGAGGACGACGATTTCCATAAAACTGACAAAACTAATTAAATTCCTTTATAGTTAATTCGCCTCCTTTATCGGACCTTAAATGTAATGTCTGGATTGTCTGTTTTGAGTATTTGAACTCCATTACCCTATTTGATATTTTTCGTGGGTGTATTTGATGATTTATGACTTGTTGGGATAGGTGGTTTGGCTTTCATGGGATTCGGAAGTGAATTGGAACACTTAGTTTTGTTTTGGAAACCTTAAGTTGGAAGAATTGATCCACGGTTTGACTTTTGTTTAAATGACTTTAGATTGGTGATTTGATGGTTCCAACAGGTTCTTATGGAGATTTTAGACTTAAGCATATATTCAGATTTTATTAGGTTCCTAGAAGATATTGTGCTTATTTGCCGAAAGTTGACAATTTGAAGTATTTGGGAGTTGTTAAGTTTGACCGATAGTTGACTTTGATGATATAAGACTCTGATTGTTGTTCAAAAAATTGGGAAAGGTTGATTTTGTTGTTTGAAAACTTGTGTTCAAAGTTTGATTGTGATACAGATTATTTAAGATTGACTTAGACGCTTGGTTGGAAGTTTGGAAGTTCTTAAACATAGAAGTTCATCTTGTGGTTTGATACTTGATTTGTAGTTATGATGACTTCCTATGTGTTTGAGAGATTTGGATAGGTTTGAGTAGTTTTTATGGAGTTTTTGGTATATTTGGATAGGGTCCTAGGTGTCTCGGGTGAGTTTCGGACCACTTAGAGCATGTTTGGAGTTGGCTGATATGTTGGTGTCTAATGTTTATCGCTTTGCGAGAGGAGCATCATGTTCACGATGAAGGATTTGGGGCAGGGGAGGAATGTTTTCTTGACGTTCGCACTTGAGGAATGGGTTCGTGAAGGTTTGTAACAGTGTACTTTGCATTCACATTGAGGGGATTGCGTTTGCAAATAGGAGATGGAAGCTGAGAGCTTTGGCCTTCTTGTTTGCGAGGGCTGAGTCGCATTCGTGTAGGTTTCTAGCAGGAAAGCATCGCATTCATGGAAGGAGCTTCACATTCGCGAAGAGGTAATTTAGGTAGAGGTATTTTGTGCTTTATGAATGCGAGTCATGTATCGTATTTGCAAAGAATATCCTTGGGCAGTACATTTAAGTGAGGACTTCGAGATATTTACTCATTCTCTCATATTGTAACCCTAGACTTGGAGAGAGACAATGTTTTTGGAGAGTTTCATACAAGACTTTGGGATAAGTGGTTTTTACCCATTTACGGTATTATTTCAAGGATCTTCATGGATTATTAACACCTAAAGCATAAAAATTTGAGGTAAAGTTTTTTTTGAGGGGGGTAAGAGAGGGGAAATTAAGGTTTTAAGCAATGATTTGGACTTGGATTTGAAAACCAAACACAAATTTGGACTCGCGGGTTATGGATAGTCGGGATCTACGCCTTGACTAAGGTTTCGACCATGCGAGCCCTGGTTGACTTTTGTTGACTTTTGGGGATTTGATTGAAGATTGAATCTTTATTATGTTGAGTTGATTCATATGGCTTTTTTTGACATTACTGAGTTGTATTTGACAAGATTCGAGCCGTTCGAAGTCTGATTTGCGAGGGAATGCATTCTTAGAGTATTGATTTTACTTGTTTGAGGTAAATATCTTGCCTAATCTTGTTGTAAGGAAATAACCCTTATGATATGACCTATCCAATTGAGATGGGAGAAAAGTGACGTATATATGAGGTGACGCATGTTTATGCGGGTGCTATGTATGATTTGATCGGATTAGACTTTAGGATTTTGTTATGTCTTGTTCGGACTCTATGTTTTTTATGATTCATATTTAATCATTTGTATGACTACGTGAACTTCTTGAATCTTTCTAGAGACCATGTGTAGGCTTCGATTTCCCGTGTGAGCATGATACTCATTATAATATGGATTACCCGCCTAATATAAGTTGTAGTTGTATACTTCACACATGCATACACCTTAGCATGATATTTGCCTCCGTCCATGAGTATGTGAATTGATATTTGTTGTTCGTATACAAGTATTCTTGTATATGCTTTCTATGATATGTACTGGTTTGACAACACGTGAACGGTTTGTGCGGGTTGAGTTATTATAAAACGTGAGTTATCCATGCGGTTGTTAAGATTATGGCACGTGAGTTGTCCATGTAGCGTGTGGATAAGAATCCATCCTCATAGGATCGTCCTCTCTTGTTTCTCTTTCGATTATGTACATATGGATAATGAAAACTGATTAGTTTTTGAGATTTTGTGTATCTTATCTATGTGAAAACTCCTTGGATATATATATGATTTTACCGCATATCTTCTCCATATGCTGGCCTATGTAACTTGACTGGTTTATGTATGAATAACTTCCTCTATATGTTGAGTTGTTAGTTGTTTACGATGCTTGTTCATATCTTCTCTATGTGCACCATTGGCCTTACTTGTACTTTATGCTTAGATTCTGATACTGTTATATATATATATATATATATATATATATATATATATATATATATATATATATATATATATAATATATATATATACTTACGCTATATACTATGCACTAAATATATGTATATATATATATTCATGAATTGTACAAGTTTGATTAGTGAGTATCATTGGACATACTTGCCACTACCTCATCGAGGTTAGTCATGATACTTACTGAGTATATGTATATATATATATATATATATATATATATATATATATATATATATGTATATTAAAATAATGAACTGTACAAGTTTGATTAGTGAGTATCATTGGACATACTTGCCACTACCTCACCGGGGTTAGTCATGATACTTACTGAGTAAATGAGATCAGTTGTACTAATACTAATACTTCACACTTAATTGTGCAGATCTAGGTGTGGGACCCAGCTGAGTGTGGAGAGCTGTCGCTATTGCTGTTGAGACCCGAGGTAGAGATGCGTTCTCGATCGCAGTCCCTGGCATCTTTTTCTATCTTTTATTTCTGTTACTGCTTCAAACAGTATACTATATTAGCAAATTTGTCTTCATGTTAAGAGCTCATGACTCGGTGCTATCAGTTTCTGGGAATTTGTTGTATTGACTTGGTTTCTGTCTATGTTTATTAGACTTTCAAATTTATTTATTCTAAATTTTTATTATGTTTCGCTATTGATTTATGATTGGCTTGCCTAGTAAGTGAGTTAGACGCCATCATGATTTTTGGTTGTGACATTAAAGCCTTTTATTTTATATCCTCTTTTCTTTCCACATGTGCTTTGGAATTTTTAAAAGCAACAAACACTTCAGATTTTTGGTTCAAGAAATAAGCTCAAGTCTTTCTGCTAAAGGCATCAATGAAGAGATGAGAGTATTTACTTTTACCAATGGAAGTTGGATTGATTAGCCTACAAACATCCTTAACAAGCTAGAGTGGCTTGGTTGCTTTTGACGCGGCCTCCTTCGAAAAATTCTTCCTTGCATGTTTTCCGAGAAGACAAGCTTCACACAATTGATTGCGATGATTAATTTATGGCATCCCATGCACCATGTTCTTTTCTTCCATTGATTTAAGTGCTTTAAAATTCAAGTGCCCAAATTGCATGTGCCAACACCATAATTCATCTTGCACATTAGTCTTCAAACACTTAGCATGAACTGTCTTATCATTCAGAGAAAATAATCTATTCTTTGCTACATGCACTTTAGGAATTAGAATTCTACTTTAATCACTAAGCCAAAGATGCATATTTTTCATGTGGATATCATATTCCTTTTCAAGAAATTGGCCCAAACTCAAGAGTATTACTTTTAATTTTGGCACATAATAACCATCTTAATTAACTTGTGTCCACCATCTTTACAAGAGATTCGAATCGTACCTATCCCTTCGATTTGAATCTTTGAGGTATCTCCAAATGACATATTACCTCTCACCATTTTATTTATCTCTTATCTTGGCATCCACACATATGATTACTTTCTCCATTATCCAAATACAACGAGCTACAATCATCCATGTCTTCTTCCTTGAGTGCATGCAACAATGTTGACTCATCTTCATCTTTGTTGTCGTCAATAAGATTAGCTTTCTCTTCAACATTGTTACGACATTCCCAAGAGTAATGGACAAATTTATGAAAATTATAGCACTCAATTTTTGATTTGTCATTCTTTGTCCATTATTTTTTTGGTAGTAGCCACGTCCTCTTCCTCCTCTTTGTCCACGACCATAACCTCTGAATATTTGGGAGATTTTAAATTCATTTGTTAAAGTTTTTACCAGTACTTCTTCATACTTGATAACTCTTTTCACTTCCATAATCCTTAAAGAATGCCCGATTTTTAAGAATTTGCTTCAGCGACATTTCTTGTCTCCTCTTGATCTTTTTTTTCACGAGCCTTTGAAGAACCCTCTAATTTTTCCATTGTAATGACCGATAGGTCATTTTAAGTTGTAGCTTTTCCTTCATGCTATAAGACTTTGAATAGCCTAATTTGATGATTTATTACTTAAGTGCATGGTCCGTTTTGATTTCCAGCAAGTTTAAATGTGATCTTTCAAAGAAAAATATGATTTTTGAACTTTAAAATAGTTCAGTATTTTAACCGTTCTTCATCGCGAACGCGCGTAGGCTCTAGGCATTTGGGGGGCTGGTAACCATTCTTCATCGCGAATGCAACAACAGGATCACGGACATGAAGGATTTGGAGGCGATATCCTTCATGAACGCGATGGCCAGTTAGCCACTGACCTTCGTGAAGACAATAGGTAATTCACGAATGTGAAGAACACCTGACGCCCAGGTATAAAAAGGGCTGAAAATTGGGATTTATCCAATTTTCACTAGTTTTGAGACCTAAATCATGGATTGGGGAGAATTTTGAGAGTATTTTCATCCCAACTTCTAAGGTTAGTAATTTTTATCTAGTCTTAATTTGTTCTCATGAATTTTTTTAGATTTTTATCCCTAAATCTAGTACTTTAAAGATTAGAAATTGGAGTTTTGAGGAAACACTTATGAGGGCTAATTTTTAGGATTGTACCTCGATTTGAGGTCCAATCTTGATGCAAATTATATATTTGGATTCGAGGGAGAATTGATAAATAGGAATTGGTCTTAATTTCGGATATCGACCGTGGGGGCCTGGGCTAACATTTTATTGATTTTTCCAAATATGTCAAAGATCGAACCCTTTTTATTCTAGGATAGTTTCTAAAGCTTGTTTTGACTTATTTAAGTGTTGATTGACTAGATTCGAGTCGTTTGGAGGCTTGTGCTAAAGGACAGATGGCTTTGGAGGGTTGAATTGTATCAAAAAGAGGTAAGTGTCTTGTTTAACATTTATTTGAGGGAAAAAGGATGTAATTGTGTCTATTTGCTATGAATTATATGTTGGGGAGGCGTATATGCATGGTGACGAGTGTATATGCATTTTCTATAGTTCAAGCATGCAGGTAAAACTAGCTTATTTACATCTTGTTGCTTCATTTATTATGTTTTTCATGCTTTAGTTAGATTGTATAATGCCTTGACTATTATTATTCATGTTAATAATCGTGTTGATCTTGTTGTGATATTGGGTAGTAAGGCTATTGAAATGTTATTTTAGCTATTAGTGCAAAGTGATGACTATTTCCATATAGCAAGTTAACTTCCATCACTCTTCTTGATATTGTTTGTGCTTTCCACCTTGCTTGGTACAACTTTACATGTTTATGCTTGGTGAAGAAGAGGGAATTACACGAATGGTGTTTTCATACTTGTGAGGAAGACTGATTGCACACAAAGGGTGTTTTGTGCTTTTTTAGGTTATTACTATTGCACGAAGGGTATTTTCATGCTTGTAAGGAAGAGTGAACATGCACAAAGGGTGTTTCTGTGTTTGTGAGGATGGGAGTAAAATCACGAAGGGTGATGTCGGGACATTTAATTGTTATCTCTTATTCCTTGGTTTTGCTATACGGATTGAGAGCTAGGCTATGTTGTTTCATAGTTGTGTTTCCAATTACTTGGACTTGAATTGTTGTGAAAGGTAGTTTGGTATTATTTTGCGGTTATAGTCATTATATCCCTTAGTTACTCCATTCATTATTCCCGATATTAATTCTTCTTGCAACTACACTTGTTATTTAACTTGCTACTTTTCTTGTTTTCTTAACTATTATATCTCTTGTTAGTTTTCCGTTACTTACTGCACAGGTTTATATGTAGGTGTATTTTCTTCCCCTCGTCACTACCTCATCGGTATTAG
This sequence comes from Nicotiana sylvestris, assembly GCF_000393655.2. Lineage (NCBI taxonomy): Eukaryota > Viridiplantae > Streptophyta > Magnoliopsida > Solanales > Solanaceae > Nicotiana > Nicotiana sylvestris. The sequence goes on along the minus strand of NC_091060.1, from coordinate 57,469,779 downwards.
GCTTCACAGTTATGGAATACATTAGGTCGGTTGTACTCATACTACATGTCATGACCCTAATTCCCAACCAAGAGGTCGTGATGGAGCTTAATACCACCTGCTAGACAAGACTCCAAACCACTCAAATCTAGCTAATTAATACTCAAATAAGTCAAAACAAGTGTTAGAAACTACCATAGTATCAAAAAGGTTCGATCGTTATCACATTTGGAAAAGTCAACAAATAGTCAACCCGTGCCCACATGGTCTGTAACACCCCATACTTTAGACAAAGTCCAACATAGGCAAATCACAAGAGGGATGTTGGGTATATAAGTTAACAAGTCTTAGACCCTAGTGACGTGTTTTAAATCCGTGGGGGCCTAGGCCTAGAGCGGACAATATCACTAGCTGGCTGGGCTGTTACAGATGGTATCAGAGCCACTCGTTTGCCAGCCTTGCCAATGGTGGGTCAGAGTTCAACTGAGTTTAGGCAAATTCCATCTAGGCTAGGCAAACCTTAGTACTGAGTCTAGGTGAATCCCATGCGATGGGGAAAACCTCAGGACGATGAGTCCATAAGAGGGGGTGTATGTACACCCCAGACTTTAGATAAAGTCTCACATCGGCAAAACACAAGAGGGACGCTCGGTATATAAGTTAACAAGCCTTAGACCCTAGTGATGTGTTTTAAAGCCGCGAGAGCCTAGACCCAAAGCAAAAAATATCTCTAGCGCGTTGGGCTATTACATGGTCGAAATCCAACATTAAGACTAATTCTCATTTACCCATTCTCCCCTGAGTCCAAGTATGCAATTTGTATAAAAATTGGACCTCAAATAGAGGTCCAAAACCCCAAAGTTATCCCTCATAGGTTTTTCCCCCAAAACTCCAATTTCTACACCTTAGAGTACTAGATTTAGGGATAAAAATCTATGAAAATTCATGTGAATAAGTCAAAACTAGATAAAAATTACTAACCTTAGAAGTTGGGTTGAAAATCTTCTAAAAAATCTCCCAAATCCATGGTCTAGGTCTCTAAAATGGTGAAAAATGGCTCAATCCTTATTTTTAACACTATTTATACCTCGACGAACTTTCTTCTGTTCGCAACGGGACCCCCCATTGGTGAAGACCAGTGGTCAGTGAACACCGCATCCACCTAAGGCAACTCCAATCCAAGCCTTCATGTTCGCAGCACACCCTACGCATTTGCGATACAACAGTCGCGCTCCCAGAAAACAAATGTCTCCTCGCCACAACTCCTTCTATGCGATTGCTTGACCACCATCGTGATCACGGAGAGCATTTCCTCCAGCATCAGAAGAATCTACGCAATAACGGTACTAGTTAAAAGATCATTAATAATAACCTGCCCCGACCCCATACAATCTCTGCGATCGCAAAGCAGTATGAAACCCTAGAAGATCAGCTATCTCATCAAGGCAAAAACTGATCCAAAACTACTTCGAAACTCACTCGAATCTCCCAGGGCTCACTCCAAGCATCCAAACAAGTATATAAACCTCACACAAACTCTCTCTTAAGTTCAAAACATCAAATTAACATCTAGAATCAAGAATCACATGTCAAAATTCAAAGATTTCAAAGTTCTTAAGTTCAACTTTTTGACTTTTAAAATAAGTGCCAAAATGACCTTGAGTTACTCGGGACCTAAACCAAATATGCGTACAAGTCTAAAATCATCATACGAACCTATCGAAATCATCAAAATACCGACCGAGGTCGTTTACCAATAATTTTGACCATGGTCAACTCTAACCATTTTAAAGTTCAAAAATTAAAATTTCTTTGAAAAATCACATTTAAACTTTCTGGAATCAAATTAGACCGTGTACGCAAGTCATAAATCATCATATAATTCTATATAAGGTCTCAAATCATGAAATGGGAAGTTAGAACTCAAACTACCTATCGGGTCGTTATATTTTCCCTCTCTAAAAGAAACGTTCAACCTCAAACGAACATAGAAATGTACCTGAATTGGAAAAGAGATACGATTATCTAGTCCTCATATCGGTCTCGGACTCTCAAGTAGCTTCCTCAGTCGGCTGACCTTTCCAAAGAAATATTAGGGAAAAAAACATCCTTAGATCTCAACTTTCGAACCTGCCGATCTATAATAGTTACCAGCTCTTCTTCATAAGTCAGATTCTCATCAAGTGTCTGATGGAAAACTACTTTCACGTTTGGTTCATAGAGCACTTTTTGCATTGAGAATTCCTCGTTCCTTTTCATGTGAATTCCCCAGCGGCGAATTTAAAACTTGTGGGGAAGTCCAATATATGAGACTTGTCTTATGATAATTTCGAAGCATAGAAACGTGAAATATCAAATGTACCCCTGCTAGGCTGGGAGGCAATGCAAGCCTATAAGCAACCTCTACAACTCTCTCAAATATCTTAAATGGGCCAATAAACCTCGGGCTGAACTTGACCTTCTTCCTAAATCTCATCACTCCCTTCGTAGGCAAAATATTCAAAAGTACCTTCTCACCCTCCATATAAATCATATCACGGACATTCTTGTCTGCATAACTCTTCTACCTACTCTGTGCTGTCCGAAGACGATCCTAGATCAACTTCACCTTATCTAAGACATCGATTATATTAATTCTTTACTTTTTCTAACCATATATATAGATTATAGATTGATTATACACAATTATACACATACAATACATAAATTATGCATAAATGATACTTCAACCAACTATTTTTAGTTTAAGTGGTTAGGTGGGCGACTATTTGAGTTAATTCTTCTAAAGTTTTTTATATACTTTCAAAATATCATTTTGCATTATTACCCAATTTATAGGGGTTATATGTGTATTTTTTTTTAATAATTTTTAAGACTTTAAAATTGGTTTTCTTGTTTAAATTATTCAATTATTTATTAACTATCCCTTCACATTATTTGGGGTGAGTTAATCATTCAAATTTACTATTTGTACCCACATGTATTTTATAATATTTTACTCCATTTTACCTAAGTATATTTGCCTTTTTGTTTTTTTACTATATATGCAATAATAGCCTATATTCGCATAGTAACTACATATAACCCTGAGTTATTGTGCTTAAGTATTTAATATCTTAAATAATATTTTTATTTATTTAATGGCTATTTTAATAATTTATTTTAAAGACTTTCATGTATTTTAAATTATAGCCCAATATAAGGATAATTTTCGGACTAATTTAAGATCCAAATGAATAGGCCCATCCCAATTCACCCCTCAGAAGCCCAAATCAAACGACCCCTTACTGATGGCCCGGTTGGAACCCATTAAACTACCCGCCCCCACTTATTCTTTGGTCTTGGCCGTTGATCTCTCAAGATCAACGGCTCACAATCACCCCACTACTTTTAATTAACCAAACCCTCGAAATCCCTACCCATTTCCCCTAAACCGCCCCTCCAAACACTCTCAACCTTTCCCCCTCTCTCTACAAAACCCTATCGACATGGGAGATCCTCCATCTTCTTTTCCTTATGCGCGTTCATACGTGGATACTACTTACGTTCTTTGTTCTTCTTGCTCAGTTATATGTAATTTTTATTACCATGCCACTAATGGCAAGGCTTATTCTTTTAGATATAACTTTGACCCTATGAATCTAGGTACGATTGTAGCTTTATACACTCAAAAAGAGGAAATTTCCTCTTGATTATGGCATATCTCCGTTGATTCCTTCATGATTAGGGCTTGTGGATGATTTTCCCTATATTCGATTCTAACTAGGGTTTAAAATTCTTACTTTTTTTACTGATTCAGATGTGCATGGGAAATATTCTTTCCTTTTTTTTGTTTGATTGACTGTTTTCCTTATTTTCTTGTTTAAATCTAACTATTGTATAAACCCCTCCACTAAATCCCTAAAAACTTACCTAACTACTATTATTCTCTCACTCTCACTCACTCTACACTATTTTGAAAGTTGGGCTCTTGGCCGACTGAAAGCTAAGGCCACCTGAATTTGACTGTTTGACCACTCTCAATGTGAGCACTGTCGGGGGTTCATCTGAGACAATTGGGAAATCTGACCCACTGGTAAAGTTTCTGCTGCTCTCTCTTTGCTACTGATAAGCAAGTTGCTGCTGGCATTTTGTTTTCTACATTATTTTCTCATTAATTCTGCAAACTGATAAGTGTTGAGTCTCTCGCAATTTCATCCTCTCTTACTTGTGTTCATGCTTTGTATGTTCATGTCATTTAAGCCTTTATGAACCAATATTCTACTGTTTGCCTCTGTTTGTATTCCTGTTTGCTTTGGAATTATTCTGTACCCCTTTGCTTCATACCCATTATATATGTGCAATTTGAATGATTTCTGACTGCTTTATGCCTGCTCTGCTATTTTGATCACCTATTGTTTGTTATGAGTTCCTTCTCATGCCTTACCATAGATTCTTGTACTAAAACTCTTAGGGGACTATCTCCTTCCCAGAACTTGCTTGAGTGAACTTCTTTCTGATGAGTCCTTTATGTATGATCTACTGTTTTCCCTGCTTTATCCCTACTTGAAACTTATATGCCAATTACTGTCTCAATGTTTAGCCAAACATGTTGCTCTATTGTTGAGAACTCTAATGTTGTGTTTGTTCAATCATGCACTCTTTAGTATTGCCTAAAAATTCTAGTTGAATTTCAATATACTTAGCTTCTTCTATTGGGTAGAGTCAACTGGCATAAGCCCTGGGCTCTGTCTGTTCTATTAGCCTTAAGTTGATATGTTTCCCTACCATGAGTTCTTTTGATTTGGGAATCTTTGTGTTATACTCAGCATGTTCGGCTACTTGTTGACTGTTGTAGATCATGCCTACTAGCCTATTTGTTATGTGTATTAGGATCTCATGTGAAAATTGCTATTCTCCTGACTATGACTGTATCAAACTTTCATGATTAGGACTCTTAGGTCTAAAGTCCCTTTTTGACTAATTCTGGATCATGCTTTACTTTGGATTTATTTTTCTCAAAAACTTAGCATGCTTATCTTGTATATGTCTTGTATGCTTACCCTGTTAACCCAAGTGACATGCCTCCTCAACTCTCCTAATATTGTGTTTATGTTTAGCATGCTAGACTCTTTGCCTTGTTGAATAATTGCTCAATCATGAACCTATGTTGTTAGTTTTCCATGTCAAACTTATCATGTTGAAACTGAGCTCTACTGATTCTCATAGTTTTCATGCTCAAGCCCTTTGTTTTACTAATACTGTCACCCTGGCTTCTAAAATACAAGAGCCAATATGCTTTATGTGCATCCTGCCAATATGTCATGTAATCCTGTCCCTATGGGGAATTGTTGTTAGTAGGGGTCAGAGCTATTTAATTGATTGCCATGTGTGATTCCTTAACTTGTGTGGTTAATTTGTTAATATGCAATTACTGGGCAAGTGATTCCTCTTTTTGGGACTAATACGAGTCCATATATGAGTTAGAGCCGTGCAATTTGATATACTCAAATTTTTCGAGTGTGCTTGGATTTGGGTCTTCTATTTCTATGAAGAAAGAGCATGCTGAAGGCCTAGGCGTCACTAGGTTATTTTTCTTTGGGCTTGCTCTGTTTATTGGGCCTAAATTCATTTTAGTTTGTAGTATTTGAACGTAAAAATTGCACGAGGCGCCTTTTTTGGTCGCCTCCATTTAATCTATACCTATTTTTTTAAAACTTTTAACTTGTACCTACTTTTTAAACAACTTCAGCCCCATTTCTCCTCCTTCTCCTCCTCAAAGTTATATCCGTCTCTTCTTTCTCAAACTTCTCCTTCTCCCTTTTCTGCAAAAGTAAGGTATCAAACAGATCGCATGAGGTTATAGATAATCCTTAATAAAAAGGACTAAAAGATAGCAACGAAGATCCGAGTTGATATACAATGTTCTAACACTGTGGTTGCATCATTTCTAGCTAGAGAATGATACACGAGATTTTTGCAGTAGTTGTGTTAGTTGGATATGAGACGAAGGAGATTGCAGATTATGCTATGTAGCTTTTCTATGGTTCAGCGACACTCTACAGTAGAACATAAAACTCTGCTATTTCTAGACCAAGGCCTTATCCTGTACCTTGTACCTCTGAGGAGATCATCCACCTCTTTCCACTGACGTTGCCACTCATACACTTTCAAGTATCCGGTAGACTCCAGTTTCAGATATTTAAAGTGGACGATAACATAAAAACTTATTTTTCCAGAAAAAACTTCAACTTTAGAGCTGAAGTTGGATAGTTAAAAAACAAAAACTTCAGCTCTAGAGCTGCAGCTTACAAACAAAAACTTCAGCTCTAGAGCTGAAGCTTGATAGTTAAAAAAATAAAAACTTCAGCTCTAGAGCTGAAGCTTACAAACAAAAACTTCAGCTCTAGGGCTGAAGCTTATAAACAAAAACTTCAGCTCTATAGTTGAAGTTCGATAATTAAAAAACAAAAACTTCAGCTCTAGAGCTTGTAGACATATGATTTTTGACCCTCCCCAAGATTATTTTATATATTAGCGTAAAATATTTAGTTTAGGCATAATATAGATATTTCAAGTAATTTTAGCTCTTTTACTTTATTTTATTACAAGAAAACAAAAATCACAAAAATAGGTTCATTAATGTTTTATAGTCAATTTTAATCTTAAAAAAAAAAAAAATCTTAAAAAGAAAATATAAAAATAGTATCGTATTTTTAATATGATATTTGAAAATGCCAAAATAGGTTTGTTTTAATGGTTAGTTTTATTAATTATTTGAATAGTAGGATTAATTAATAAATGAGACCGTATTTTTAATCTCGCTTGCAGGGAAATAATAGAAATTGGACTCGAGCAACCCATCTTTAGGCCTAATTTTGGACCTAGCCCACAATTGCCAAGCCCATAATTCCTAGGCCCATACCCCTTAACCTAAAAAACCCTACAATCTACAATATAAAAAAGGGGGGACCTAAAAATCTAGGAGAAGAATGCCTAAAAAAAAGCTGACATACTTGGAGAATCAGCGCCGTTTTCATTAGAACAGACCCTCCATCGTTCTTCTCTTCTTCTAGGAGAAAACCTGAGCCACAACTTTCTTCTATATAGACAATTTTCATAGCTTCCATATTTCCAGCAAAACACCAATGATTCCACCTTAAACCATCTACTTTACAATGCTTCACCTTAAATCACCGGCCAGATTTCTTTCCCTATGAGACACGGCAGCTCCACTGTCATTAATTGTTGTTTGTTCTATTAAGTTGAGTTCAGTCCGGTGAGAGTTTACGAGGTCGTCGACGAGGCATCCCGTTAGTGGTTTTCCGGTCAAGCGCTGGTCCTGGTTCCTATTCACGCATTGCTACTGCAGTCGGAGCGGATATCACTTTAAGGTCCATCTCTTACTTTGATTTTAAGCTTTATATTTGTGTTTTGTGATCGATCTTTGATGATTAAGAATGCTGAATGATTGCTCTGCTCGTGGTTTGTTTTAAAATTTTCTTGGTTTGAATTATTTTGTGTCAGCTTACATTTGACGCATTATTTGGAAACAGAGGTGAATTTGTCTAGTTTTTCTTTAGAGTGATGAACACATAATCTACTTGGTTCAATAATTTTGGGCTATAATTCACAAAGTGAGCCACAACAGCGAATGGAATTAATGGTAGTTGGGTTTAGATTAATTCATGTAACTAAAAGGTTAATGGAAATAAATTAAAGTTTACGTCTTTCTGTTGGAGTGTTGGGTCACGAAACTTGACTTGGAATGTTTGATAGAACTTTACTATATTAAGCTTAAAAACTGTTCATGCTCGCGTTCTTTTTTATTTAATTGCCTGCTAGTAGCATGTTTAGGCCGATCACACTTGGGTAGGCGAACCTTTAGGCATGTTTTGAATTTATTACCGTGATTATATACACGTTCACGTGACATAATTATGGTTTCTAATGAATATTCGTAGCTTGCTTTAGGCGCGTTTAATATATCGTCGTGATTGTGGACACATTCGCGTAACATAATTACGATTCCTGAAGGACAGATTGAGGTGTGCCATCCATAATTAAATCGCTCATGGTCCTCACATTAATTTTATAATTTAGATATAACAAATAACCAATTATCGTAGTTTGCTGTAGGCACATTTAATATATTATTATGATTGTGGACACGTTCGCGTGACATGATTATGGTTCTAAAAACAAACCGGAGTATGCGTTCGCGCAACTTTGGCCAAACTTTTCTTAATAAAGTGTTATTAGTTGTGGACACGTTTGCGTGACATGAATTTTGACACGCCAAACAAATGGGTACACATACGCGTGACCCATTTCAAGATAATTTCTTAATTAGAAGAGGCAAATGCACATAGGTTCTAAAATCAGTAATTAGACATTTTAGTAAGTCAAGTATGATCAAAGCGACTGTGCTAGAACCACGTAACTCGGGAGTGCCTAACACCTTCTCTCGGGTTAACAGAATTCCTTAATCGGATTTCTAGTTCGCGGACTGTTAAACAGAGTCAAGTTTTCCTCGATTCGGGATTCAACCGGTGACTTGGGACACCATAAATCTCCCAAGTGGCGACTCTGAATCTTTTAACAATAAATCCTGTTTCGATTGTCCTTTAATTGGAAAAATTTCCTTTTATACCTTTACGGGGTGTAGACAAAAAGGAGGTGTGACAGCTCTGATGACTCTGCTGGGGACAAGTACCCAGAATCTCTGGTTTAGGGTTCAAGAATTCGAGCTTGTTTCATGATTTTTACTTGGCTTTATTTATTGTTCATAATACTGTATTCTCTGAATCTTTATGCTAATTGCTATCTGTTTACCGCTTTGATATTGTTTGAATTGTATATAACTGTCTTCTTACGCCACCCCTCTGAGTCTTCTAAAAATGGTGCACACATTCGCGTGGCCCGCTTTTTCTGTAGAAACTATACCAAATAGAACGAGGCTGGGCAAGCAACAAGGCTGGGTAGACTTTAGTGCTCCCGCTACGTCGCCCCTTCTTCGGCCCCAGTTGTCCGCTCGGGTACCCCAAGTCTAGACCAAAACCCCAGGATTTAAACCTAGAAAAACACAGCCTCATGCCGGATCCCTAGTAGGAATGTTTGTTTGCATCACGTGCATTTGACTTAGGGGACTCAACACAGGGGTTGGGTCCGTCTAGGACAGGTGTCCCCAAATTAACAGACCATCTTGATGCATCCTATGTGATACATGTTGCATTCCTTCATGGGTAAAAGGGTCATTTGACAGACCAATGATAATTGAGGGCAAATGAAAAGAAAAAAAGAAGAAGAAAAAGAAAACGAAAAAAGAGGTTTAAGTGTGAAAATCAAGCAAGTAGGGCTCAATTATGTTTCTGTCACATTTTCGTTAAGAAAAAAAACACATGAAAAATTCAAAAAGATTTTGCACTTTTTCATCATTTTCTGAAAATCAAAAGAAGGGGGAAAAGAAAATCCAAAAAAGAGTTTACAAGTTTCGTCATGTTTTAAAAAAGACCAAAAAATATATATATTTGGTCTAGATTAGTTGTTTTTTTTATTATTCTTGCCCATATCCAAAATTGCCCGAACTATGCATACCTGATTCTCGTCTTTCGGGGCGTGATACGTAGGCAACCCACATAGGGTCCGGTCTTCCTAGTAAATCTTAGGTTCTTGGCTTTGCGGGGTCCTAGCCAAATTTTGCACTTCTAGCCACCTTTTGGCCAAATAAGCCATTTTGCAAAAATAGTCACAACCATGTCTTGCATGTGTCTAGTAGGGAACGTTATTGTCTCACATAGTGTTGGTTTAAGTTTTCTTATACAGGTGTGGATTTACATACTGGAGTTTGGGCATGACAGATACCCAAGATGACTGCATTCAGGAGCTGCTCGAGGAGCCATTTTATGTTTTTGATTCAATGGTTCATGTTTTATTTTCTAGTCTTGTATGGTAGTATCCAGTCTTTTAGGTGATGTTAGATTTAGTAATAGTCAAGTTAAGTTTGTCGAGTTTTTTGTTATGGTATTTCTTATTTTGTATGTGGAAATGTGTTACAAGTCGAAAATCCAAAAAAAAGAAGAATTTTGCGTTTTTGTTATAAGAAATAAAAAAACAAATTCTCCTTTGAGATTGTTTTCCTTTAGGCAATTAATATCAAAATAAAAATTATTTTTATATTTCCTCTACTATACTAGGACCAAAATTCAAAAAAAATAAGAGAGTTTTCTTTTTGTACTTCTTTAAAATCTTTCTTTAAGGTATTAATTCCAAAATCCAAAAAGATTTTCTTTTGAGGTGTTTCTTTGGGAAATTAGTGAAAAATGAAAAAAAAATTCTTTTTATTTTTATTAGAACTTTAGGATATTGTACATAGAAAAAAACATACTTTATATTTTGTTTATCATTGGAATTTTTCCTTTAGGCAATCGAAATTGAAATCCAAAAACATTCTGTTTTATCTTTTTCATTGCTTGCTTCGAGATCTTGCATCAGGATATCAAATGAGGATCCAAAATGTCTTTCTGTGGTTTATTCCTTAGAATCCTTAAAAAAAAAAGAACCAAAAAAATATTTTTCTCTTTTAAGGGTTTTCCTTGATAATTTCTCATAGAGTACCTGTTTTTAAAAAAAGAAAGGAAAAAAAGAAAGAAAAGAAAAGAAAAATGGAAATGTTAGTTTGTTTACTTTATTCCCGATCTTCCAGAACTACGCAAAGATCTGATTCATGCGGGGTCATGATACGTAGGTAACCTACATAGAGTTCGATCAAATCATTTTTTTTACTGTTAAAAGAAAGGAAAAAAGGGGAAAAGGAAAAAAAGAGAAAAAAAGAGGTAAAGTCATCGGATGTGAGAAATGAGAAGGAAGAAAAGAGCGATAATCAGAAAGAAAAAGGGGAAGGAAAATGAGCGAGCTAAGAAGTGCTAAAAAAACAAAGAAAAGAGAGGTTGAAATGAACAAATTGGGATGATGCCAAGTGACCTTATGACCCTCGAAGTCATTCTAGAACCATTAATTGTTGCTAGGTGCATTGCACGCAATGTGATATTTTTGTCGTTAAATGCCCTAACGCTAACATGATGGCTTCATTTGTTTTGTTATATTCATAGCAGAAGGGTGGTTGATTTGTGGTTTTAAAGGGGTAACTCATCTCTACAACATAAAGTCAAAGGCAATGGCAGACAACAACAAAACTGAGTTGGTTGATACAGGTGCTCAAAAGCAATTGGTTGAACAGGATAATGGGTTGGTTGAAGAGGTGAGGATGTTAAGACAACACATGGCGGACATGTATCAGGCTGGGATAACTGGGAAGGCACCACCCCCGCCACCACCTAGCTTCCTAAATACTACCCTTACCCAAACACCGGTCACAGTGCCAGATGATCCCCCATACTCTCCAGATTCACCCGCTTACCATGGCTTTCCCAACCACCCTAGTAGCTCCGTCACTCATCTTCCAATTACCTTTCCCAAAAATTGTCCTCCTGTCTTATCCGCCATCCCCAACAATGAACACCCACTCAAAGCTCACGATGCCCAATATTACCCCTCAGAGGTTGCCTACAAGGTTCCCAACTCATACAAACAGGGCCCGCGGGATGAGCCTTATGTTGAAAATGAAAAGATCACAGGAAAAGAAGGGCGAGATGGGATACCCAGGAGGCTGAAAGGCATAGAACAGTCCTTAAAGAACAAGCAAGGAATGGGAGACCAGGGCAGCATGTCCTACAAAGAATTGTCTATGTCCCCCGACGTTAGTCTGCCTGCAGAGTTTAAAGTGCCAAAGTTTAACTTGTATGATGGGTGTGGAGATCCGTAGCCCATTTGAGGGATTATTGGAGTGAAATGAGAAGTGTTGGAGAGAAAGATGATTTGTTGATGGCGTATTTTAGTGAGAGCCTGATTGGGGCAGCTTTGGAATGACATAATCGTCAAGATGTTGGTAAGTGGCCCACATTGGGTGACATGGCTCAAGATTTTGTTCGATGCTTTTAATACAGATCAGGTGTTACCCCAGACCGCTCCTCCATATCTAAAATGGAAAAGAAGCCGGAGGAAAGCTTTAGGGAGTTTAGACTTAGATGGAGGGAGCAGGTTGGTCGAGTCAATACCCCGATTGGGGAAGAAGAAATGGTTGAGCTCTTCCTAAAAGCCCAGGGGCCCACCTACTTCAGTCATTTGATCCTAGCCTTGAGAAAGCCTTTCAATGATGTGTTAAAAATGGGGGAGATGGTAGAAGAGGGAATCAAATCAGGCAAAATCATGAGTTGTTCGAAAGACATTCAGAACATCCCAGTAAGCTTGGGTGGAAGAAAGAGAAATAGAAAAGATGATCCGATGGGCTTTCCCGATCAACACTTCCAGCCTCGACATCATCCCCGTGGATATCCTTGGGCGCCATATGATCCTCCCCAATGCCATTTCTCTCCACGAAACTCCAAAAATCGTACATCACTCTCCCAGTACCTAGCTCCACAAAATGCCTATCCACCCCCACGAGCCTACCGAAAACTCCCTGGATCAGGTTTCCGGACCAATCAAGCATTTAAGAATGAGAGGTTGCTGAAAAACAAAACGCTTTCACCTCATTGGGAGTGTCATATGCCAGTTTGTTCCAAAAGTTGAAGCAATTGGACATGTTGAAGCCGATTTATATAAAAATACCAAACCCTCTGTCAAAGAAGTTTGATTTTTCTCAAAGGTGAGCATATTGCTCAGATGCCCCCGGGCATGACATATAGAAGTGTTGGAATCTGAAGAAAGCAATTTAAAAGCTTATTGATGCAGGTGACGTTGTCGTGCAAAACCCAGATGCGGCAGACACTAGCCAAAGCCTATCGCCTGTTCGTAGTGAGACGCATATGGTGAGTATGATTTGTTTTGAAAAGAAATATGAGAATTCTTCTGAGATCCTTGAAGTTCCACGCGCTGCAAAGTTTTCAGTGCTATCAGAGGTTGATCTTAAGAACGATCCAGCAAAGAGAACCCAAAAGCAATTTGTTAAGAACAATGTGATGGAAATTTGTGAAGGTCCTAGTAATGTTGATGCGGAATTCAGTGGCTAAGATGCCGAGCTTGGCAATTGGAAAGATGCTCCTTTCTTGGTTAGCCAGGGAGGAGTTTTGGTGGTTTATTTTGTTGTCATTTCTGTTGTCCGTGTTATTTCAGGGTTGTAATCCAGACATTGTCTTGTGGATCAAACCCTTCTATCCTTTTATCTTGCCTAGTTTGTTTAGTCATAGTAGCCCATCTAGCGTCGTCTAGGTTTGTTCTAGGTTTGTATCCCTAGTTTCGTTTGTTTGTTTTATTTTTCAAACCCTTTCACCATCTGTCTAATGCAATTTTCTGTTTTATGTAATTTCTAGTCATTTCATTTAATTCTTTTTTCTTTTTATAGTTCTTTTCCTGATTGACTCTAGTGACATGACATGTATGCATAATTCTCGGCCTGGTCTTAAAAGTCAGTTTAGTCATAAAGCATTGAATGAAATAATTTTGAAGATGATAGGGATATTTGAAGGAAATGAGTAAAGGCATTTTGAGATCACTTGAAGCCCGAACCATGTGAAACTGGGGCAGATAGAACATAAAGAAACCCTACTGAAATGGATCATGCCGCATCGGGTGGAAGCTAAAGGCAAGTTTGCCAAATTAACAGTGGCTGTTCGTGGTAATGAGAGTGAGAGTGTTGTCCAATAGGGCTTGGCAATTAACAGATGTAAAAGGCGAATGTGTGGATATGGTCATCAAGTCTAGTACAATCAAAAGATGTTACAAGCGTTTTCCTTGGTCTGTTTAATTGTGTTGTTTGTACTTGGCATGTTTTGGAGATTGGAATGACGAAGGCATTTTGTTCTGCTATCTAAACACTTTATCCTTCGTTACCCCTTTGAGCCTTATTTATTTTATTTCGTACCCCTCTTTTGGAATCAGTAGCAAAGATCAGAAACGCAAGCGCGAAAGATAAGTAAAGGAAAAGAGAGAAAAGAAAAGATAAAAATTGAAAAAAAAGAAGAAAAAAGAGGAAAAAGAAGAAAGAAAAAAACAACAAAACAACAAAAAGAGAAAAAGAGTAAAGAAAAGAAAAGAAAAGAAAAAACAAGAGAAAAAAGAGAAAAAAAAGAAAAAAAGAGAGAGAGAAAAGTACAAAAACGAAGCAATTCCTATGTCATTAACTACATTCGACTTGATTCCTTTTAAGGATACGTAGGCAGCCTCACAATTCGGTTCCATCAAAACAAAAATCCAAAACCCCCCAAGCAAGAAACTGGGGCAGAAGTTGTGGTTGTTGTGAGCAATCTGATTCCGAAAGTTGTAATTCTAACCCATTTGAATTGTTTTGGGCCTTTTATATCCTTTCTTTCTAACCCTGTCCAAAAGCCCACATTACGGTCCAAAGAAAGACCTTTTGATCAGTCTTTGAGAAATGCCAAGTCAAGCAGGTAAAAGTAATTCATGTTAGGGGCAACACTCTAATTCAAGCAGAAAAAATAAAAAATGAGAGGGTCTTATTGGTGAAAACCTTCACGGGCACTGTAAGGCGACGAGAGCTGAGAGAAATAAAAATTGAGAGAGTCTTATTGGTGAAAACCCTCGCGGGCACCGTAAGGCGACAGTAAGTTGAGAGAAAGAACAAAATGAGAGAGGCTTGATGGTGAAAACCCTTCGGGCATTACAAGTCGAATAAGGATTGTGAATCAGATTGGATGATCGGAGCATTGAAGCCCAGTTTCACGGTTTAGGGGTATAACAAGAGTTGAACATCAGACTTGTTTAACAGAATAGACCACAGGTGCATGTCATGGTCATTATAGTTGGGATCCACATCTGATAGGTTTCTACTTTGTAGTCTTCTCGTTAGGAATCATCTCTTTCCTTTGTCCTTTACTCTGTTCCTTTTGTCTTGTTTACTTCCTCTTCTTGAGTCTGTTTGGTCAAAATAAGTGAGAAATGACTTCAAAAGTTGCCACCAGCTTTCCAATTGCACAAAACGGGAACTGGACAGCACATCAGTGTCATAAGTCGGGAAAGAACAACGAGCGCACTAAGTTGGTAACAATCAACATGCTTTGGGGTCCATCAAAAATACAAAAGTTTGGTATATTTCAATTCGTGAACAGTGTAACAGATAGAGAATGTTAGGTGACGGGTCAAAGGTATTCTCTGCGATGAGATCAACAAAGAAAGTGGTTAACCAGTGACAAGCGAGGTCTTTCAAGCAGAAATCAAAGTTATCGTGACAAGTGAGGGAGTAATAGACCTAAAGGCCAAGGCCAGTGATTTAAATCAGGAAACAATAGCATGCATACTGAGCGGATAGAAATTAACGCGCTTTGGAATTCATGAGAAACACAAAGGTGCAGTACATGTCAACACAAGAGCACGATGCAACAGATGGAGGATGTTAGGTGAACGAATCAAAGGTATTTTCGGTGAAACACAAAGGTTGGTAAATGTCAGTTCATGAGCAATGCAACAGATAAATGGAATTGGGTCTAAACGGAGAAGGGGTATTTTCTGTGATTAGGATGACAGATAAAGTGGTTAGTCCATAAGCAAGCAAGGTCCTCGAGTGGAAATTAGTTATCATGGGAAGTGAAGGAGCAATCGCCCTCAAAGTCAAGGCCACAAACCAACCACCACATTTTAAACTGACAAAATTTTTCTTTGATTATAACAGGGGCAGGAAATTTTGGTTGTTTCGGAGAAACCCTCCGTGGAGAAAGGCAGTCACCAAACAGGTTTGATTTTTGATTTTCAGGACCCTCCTGGAAAATGGGACCTAGTTTAAAGTTCAGAAATATCATAATCTAGCATAAATGTATCCCAAAAGAATATAAGTTGGCTTAGAAGTTTGCATGTTCGAGATAGGATTCAATTAGGAGTTTTCAGGACCCTCCTGAATAATGGGACTTAGCTTTAAGATTTCGATTAGATAACAACATTTAGCGTAAATTCTGCTGTAGGGTAGTATAATTCAGCCATGAAAGTTGTCACCTTTAAGATAAAATTTTACCTTTGTTTTTCAGGACCCTCCTGGATAATGGGGAGTAGTTTAAAGATTCTCTTAGATATCAAGATATAGCAGAAGTCACACCTGTAGAAGATATAACTTAGATTTAAAATTATCGTTTAGTTAAGAGTTGTCAGGACCCCCCTACATAATGGGACCTAGCTTTCAAATTCTTAGTAATATTTGGTAATATGATTCAGTTTAAAACTCAGATATGTGACCAGTTACCAAACTGGGACAGAAAATTTTTCTTTGTTTTTGTCTATTTTGTTGAAATCAGGTACCCGTTTGGAGAACAGGGAGAAGACATTCAAATGCAGCAGTCAGGAGCCCGCCTGGAGAGCAGGGAATACTTTCAAGCGCAGCAGTCAGGAGATCGCCTGGAGAACAAGGGAGTACAATTTAAGTTTTAGCTTTCAAATTCTTTGTTTTGTCTATCTTGAAGTCAGGAGCCCGCCTGGAGAGCAGGGAATACTTTCAAATGGAGCAGTCAGGAGCCTGCCTGGAGAGCAGGGAATACTTTCAAATGCAGCAGTCAGGAGCCCGCCTGGAGAGTAGGGAATACTTTCAAGCGCAATAGTCAGGAGCCCGCCTGAAGAACAAGGGAGTACAATTTAAGTTTTAGCTTTCAAATTCTTTGTTTTGTCTATCTTGAAGTCAGGAGCCCGCTTGGAGAGCAGGGAATACTTTCAAGCGCAGCAGTCAGGATCCCGCTTGGAGAAAAAGGGAGTACAATTTAAATTTTATCTTTCAAATTCTTTGTTTTGTCTATGTTGAAGTCAGGAGACCGCTTGGAGAGCAGGAAATACATTTCAAGTTGAAGTCAGGAGCCCGCCTGGAGAGCAGGGAATACTTTCAAGCGCAACAGTCAGGAGCCCGCCTGGAGAACAAGGAAGTACAATTCAAGTTTTAGCTTTCAAGTTCTTATTGATATTTGGTAATATGATCCGTTTTACACTTACGTATGTGCTCAGCTACCAAACTGGGGCAGAAAATATCCTTTGTTTTTGTCTAGTTTGTTGAACTCAGGAGCCCGCCTGGAGAGCAAGGGAATACCTTCAAGTTTAGAAGTCAGGAGCCCACCTGGAGAGTAGGGAATACATTTCAAGTTTAGCAGTCAGGAGCCCACCTGGAGAGCAGGGAATACATTTCAAGTTAGCAGTCAGGGAGCCCCTCCTGGAGAATAGGGTCAGTTTTTACTTTAGTCAAGTTTAGTTTATAATTTTCCTAGTCTATTCTTTAGTTTAATTTCATCATTGCATCAATAGTACAAGTGGTTTACAATTTTGCTAACAACTCACAAATCTTCATAGTGCAAACTGGGGCAGAAAAATTTCTTTGTTTTGTATATTTTGTTGCAATCAGGCGCCCACCTGGAGAACAAGGGGAAACAACTCAAGTTTCTAGGGAAAGAAGTTTCGAAGGAAGACAGTTAAAGTTTCAGGGGAAAATGGTTCAAGGTGCAAGGGAAAACAGTATCAAGTAACAAGAGAAGACGGTTCGAGTTCAACTGTCAAGCGTCCACCTGAAGAAAAGGAAAAGCATCTCAGATTGCAATTCAAGTCAGCAACCAAAGAAAGTCACGACAAGAATGAGAGTCAACAGTCCGAGGTGATCAACAGAAGTTAGTCACAATAAAGAAAAAGAGAGAAAAGCAAGAAGTGAATCCAAATACAGAAGTTGATGAAAGATGTGAACTGCTTAAGACATGGTGAAAGTCACAAGCACTATATGTCCGGTTTTGATCCAAAAGCTATAGAAGAACAAGCTAGCACCTGCAGCTAACAAGTGTCAAGGTTCAAATCTATAGTCTGCATGAAGAACCATTTAAGACTCAAGATCAATCTTCAGAAGACTTATAGATAGAGACCTTGTAACTCGTAGTTGAAAGGTTTAGTTAGTCTTTTTCATTTGATTTTTGATGTAATAACAGGGACTGCGGACCGGAACCTCGGCGGAACGACACCTCGACCGGATATTCATCTCGACATACTCCATCATCTCACTCATCTCTGAACTACACGTGGCCTGATTCCTTTATAGCTAAGGATATGTAGGTAGCCCAGATACCAGGGCTCGGTCACATTCCCCTTTTCTCTTAGTTTTAGTCTCTCCAAATAAGGATCGGGTCAAAAACCTGTCTAGTCAGTCTTTGTCGGAAAACTCTGTACGTTTCCAGTCAAAGAGGGGCAGCTGTAGACATGTGATTTTTAACCCTCCCCAAAATTTTTTATATATTAGCGTAAAATATTTAGTTTAGGCATAATATAGATGTTTCAAGTAATTTTAGCTCTTTTACTTTATTTTATTACAAGAAAACAAAAATCACAAAAATAGGTTCATTAATGTTTTGTAGTCATTTTTAATCTTAAAAGAATATATAAAAATAGTATCGTATTTTTAATATGATATTTGAAAATGCCAAAATAGGTTTGTTTTAATGGTTAGTTTTATTAATTATTTGAATAGTAGGATTAATTAATAAATGGAACCGTATTTTTAATCTCGTTTGCAGGGAAAGAATAGAACTTGGGCTCGAGCAACCCATCTTTAGGCCTAATTTTGGATCTAGCCCATAATTGCCAAGCCCATAATTCCTAGGCCCATACTCCTTAACCTAAAAAACCCTACAATCTACAATATAAAAAAGGGGGACCTAAAAATCTAGGAGAAGAACACATAAAAAAAGCTGACATACTTGGAGAATCAGCGCCGTTTTCATTAGAACATACCCTCCATCGTTCTTCTCTTCTTTTAGGAGAAAACTTGAGCCGCAACTTTCTTCTACATAGATAATTTTCATAGCTTCCATATTTCCAGCAAAACACCAATGATTCCACCTTAAACCATCTACTTTACAATGCTTCACCTTAAATCACCGGCCAGATTTCTTTCCCTATGAGACACGGCAGCTCCACTGTCATTAATTGTTGTTTGTTCTCTTAAGTTGAGTTCAGTCCGATGAGAGTTCGCGAGGTCGTCGATGAGGCATACCGTTAGTGGTTTTCCGGTCAAGCGCTGGTCCTGGTTCCTATTCACGCATTGCTACTGCAGTCGGAACGGATATCACTTTAAGGTCCATCTCTTACTTTGATTTTAAGCTTTATATTTGTGTTTTGTGATCGATCTTTGATGATTAAGAATGCTGAATGATTGCTCTGCTCGTAGTTTGTTGTAAAATTTTCTTGGTTTGAATTATTTTGTGTGAGCTTACATTTGACGCATTATTTGGAAACAGAGGTGAATTTGTCTAGTTTTTCTTTAGAGTGATGAACACATAATCTGCTTGGTTCAATAATTTTGGGCTATAATTCACAAAGTGAGCCACAACAGCGAATGGAATTAATGGTAGTTGGGTTTAGATTACTTCAAGTAACTAAAAGGTTAATGGAAATAAATTAAAGTTTACGTCTTTCTGTTGGAGTGTTGGGTCACGAAACTTGACTTGTAATGATTGATAGAACTTTACTATATTAAGCTTAAAAACTATTCATGCTCGCGTTCTTCTTTATTTAATTGCCTGCTAGTAGCATGTTTAGGACGATCACACTCGGGTAGGCGAACCTTTAGGCACGTTTTGAATTTATTACCGTGATTATGTACACATTCACGTGACATAATTATGGTTTCTAATGAATATTCGTAGCTTGCTTTAGGCGCGTTTAATATATCGTCGTGATTGTGGACACGTTCGCGTAACATAATTACGATTCCTCAAGGACAGATTGAGGTGTGCCATCCATAATTAAATCGCTCATGGCCCTCACATTAATTTTATAATTTAGAAATAACAAATAACCAATTATCGTAGTTTGCTGTAGGCACATTTAATATTATTATGATTGTGGACACGTTCGCACGACATGATTATGGTTCTAAAAACAAATCGGAGTATGCGTTCGCGCAACTTTGGCCAAACTTTTCTTAATAAAGTGTTATTAGTTGTGGACACGTTCGTGTGACATAATTTTTGACACGCCAAACAAATGGGTACACGTACGCGTGACCCATTTCAAGATAATTTCTTAATTAGAAGAGGCAAATGCACATAGGTTCTAAAATCAGTAATTAGACATTTAGTAAGCCAAGTATGATCAAAGCGATCGTGCTAGAACCACGGAACTCGGGGTGCCTAACACCTTCTTCCGGGTTAACAGAATTCCTTACTCAGATTTCTGGTTCGCGGACTGTTAAATAGAGTCAAGTTTTCCTCGATTCGGGATTCAACCGGTGACTTGGGACACCATAAATCTCCCAAGTGGAGACTCTGAATCTTTTAACAATAAATCCCGTTTCGATTGTCCTTTAATTGGAAAAACTCCCTTTTATACCTTTACGGTGTGTAGACAAAAAGGAGGTGTGACAGAGCTGAAGCTTACAAACAAAAACTTCGCCAGTTACAAACAAAAACTTCAGCTTTAGAGTTGAAGTTTGACAGTTACAAAACAAAAACTTCAGCTCTAGAGCTGAACTTCAGGCCCGACTACTAGAATGCTGAAGTTTTGCGCGATTGCCTTTGCTACTTCAGCCCCGTATGCTGAAGTTATGCAAAAAGGCGGGTACGCTTACAATTTTTTTTGTAAAGTGGGAACAAGTTAAAACGTGACACAAAAAGTGTGTATAGATGCAAATCCCCTTTTTTGAACCTGTACTCTTTTATTTTGGGCCTGTAATAAATTGTAAACAAATAATTGGGCAATTAGTGAAATCGGGGAGCGGGGATATTCTTTTCATTGCATGAAAAGGTAGAAAATATGCATGTAGGACCTTAATTTATTTATTTGCTATTTATCTGCGTCATATGCTGATTTATTTGTTTATTCACCTAGAAAGCATGGCTTAAGGTTAATGTAATGACTTGCAACGTGGAAAACATGCCTATAGAATTAAAACAAGACTCATTGACTACTCATTTTCACACCTAGATACCATGCCTATAAGATCACAATGTTGTTAATTCAAATTGCTGCTACTACTATTCTTATTATATTGCTGCCTAGATAACATGCCTATAAGGATAAAATAAACAAGTGTGTATCGTACACTACTTTGTTGTCTAGTTATTATTGTCTAGATATCATGCTTATAAGATGTTACTACTCATTTAGAAATCATGGCTATATGATCAAAGATGAATAACTATGCGCTTTCGATGTTCTTGCTCCCCAGTCGCACGTCGCCTGGAGATCATGCCTATAGGGTCTTAATAAGCCATGTATTAAAATCAGTAGTTTGTAAGATTCTATGTCAACTTTTGAATTGATTAATCAGATAGGAATCATATTTATACGTCTTGCGCCGTTCCATATACTCCGATTTCAAATCTGCCCATCTACAACCGTTTACTTAGAATTTTGGAACACTATTAGCATGATCTTATAAACGTTTGCTTGCATTCGTGTCTATGTGAGGAGGCCAATATGAGCCCTTAATTGTTAACTATGTGCAGTCCTAACTATTTTGATTGTACGCCTAGTTTTATTATTTTTGAGCATCCAAAGGGAAGTCTAGAACTACAAAAGTAGTAGGTCTAAAGCCTCCTGGATCATAGGCATGAGACGGGTAAAGCACACATAGGACGTGGTTTAGAATTGGACTAGAACGCCTTTAGGTAAATGACTTTAAGATAGTAATTGGGAAGTAGGAGATGATAGTCTGTGCCTGCTAAATAATATGAGCAACCCTTACTTTTAAGGGAGTTTCGAAGTATAATTTATGTTGCAAGGGATGATCCTTTAGGCTAAAAAATATAGGACCCTCCACAGCTATTGTTTGTACACTTGTTTGAACTTAGATTAATTTAGGCCATATCTTGTAATCTTCAAAGATTGCATCAACGTATAATTCACTTTCTTTTCCTATAGTTTTGTCTTGTAAATCTAGATTCCCTGCTCTTCTTTAACTTATATAACCACATAGAGTAATTCAATAATCGCATAACATAAAATTCGATCGGGACCCATGGTTATGGACCTCGAAGAGTGTCTGACCCCTTCTCTTTGAGGTAATTTGAGCCCTTACCCGATCTTTGGCGATGTAGATGTCACAACCCGAACCTGAAGAGGCATGGCCGGCACCCGGTGCCATACTCGGCCTGAGCGTACCACTCTATAATTGTGAACTCTGGAGGATAACCCTCAACTTAGGCCGATGAGGCCATATTCTGAATAATCTAAAAATAATGTCTACAACTAGAAATACCAAGCTAAACATCCATATAGGGCTGGTAAAGCCACAATACTGATATAAAAAATGTACAAGATTCGTCTACAAGCCTCTAGGGATAACTGAACTGTATCATGGCCAGGACAGGGCCTCGACCTACCCATCAAATCTGTATATATAAAATGGACTCCAAGGTATAGACCTGGTAACTCCAAGAAATTGGAGCTTACCAACCAAGCTGATGTTTGACTTGTCTACTAGGAAGGTCTATCCAGCTGTCTATCAGGACCTGCAGGCATGAAATACAGCATCTCCAGCAAAAAGGATGTCAGTACGAAATAATGTATCGAGTATGTAAGGCAACAATATAACTAAAAGCTGAAACTGAACTAATAATATAATAACTAAAAGTACCTGGGATTCAAATATAATTTGAAAATATACTTACCTACTGATACTGACTCATCTCTCTCAATATAGTAAGTAAAATAGTTGTCTGGACCTATAAGGCTCGGTATGTGTAACTGCTCTGCCGTAGTAGGCTCGCTCATAGGCGCTCGGCTATACTAGGCTCTGTATCTCAGCAATTTTGAGCTCGCTCGTAGGCGTTCGACCACACTAGGCTCGGTATATAACTTACCATCTGATTAGAGATTGCCCAATAGGGGCCTGCCCATCGATTATAGCTCGATGGTGGTGAGAATACTGTAATACTGTATATACATATATAGACTCTCTGCTCTCTTGGCTGAAAGGAGACAAAACTAAGCTGAATATGAAGTCCCGATAAAGGAGAATACTGTAGCTTATGAGACTAGAATAATGTACATAAATTCAGGAATAAGAACTTCTCTTTATGCCTCGTTATCAAACGCATGTAGTTACGGTATCATGCCAAAATAAAGGAAAGGTTTAGCGTTAACATACCTAATCATAATCTATCCAATAACCATGTTGAACCCGTCTCATTGCACCTTAATCTACAACAATAATAATAACACTATCATTATGTTTCGGAAGGTACGACTATCACACAACGAATGACAAGCTTATTTTGTAATAAAACGGACAACATCTCCCCTATAATCTTTACTTCGTCTCAATTCGACATAACACCAACAAAAAAATAACACAACAATAAAAACATGTATACATCATTTTCCAACCTTATATCCATCACAAAATACCACAAAATAGTCCACATACCCCAATTAGTCCATACACAAAACAACAACCCTAGTAGTGTCAAACAACTCGAAAATGTAACGACGAA
The DNA here is from genome assembly GCF_000393655.2 of Nicotiana sylvestris. Classification (NCBI taxonomy): domain Eukaryota; kingdom Viridiplantae; phylum Streptophyta; class Magnoliopsida; order Solanales; family Solanaceae; genus Nicotiana; species Nicotiana sylvestris. Next base: position 57,446,365 of record NC_091060.1, on the reverse strand, counting down.
CGACCAGCTAACCACCCAGCCATTATGTGGTATGTCTCCACACCCTTTGTCCTCAAAAACTCAGAAAAAATAGTAGAAAAAGAGAAAACCCAACAACAACATGAAATATCCCACAAAACAGTCCACTACAAGTTGAACAAATCGAACTCACGGCTTCCGATCACCGTCCCGTGAGTTCTTTCAATTATTGAACAAATTCTATACCTTTACAGCAGAGAAAATGGATTAAAGAGTGAAGTATACTTACCTTATTTGGTGAATATCTCAACTCTTATCTTGGTTCTTAAATCCTTAGGTTTTTCTCCAATTAGAACTTGACAAGAAGAGAAAATCATTTAGGGTTTTGTGTTGAATTTTTGGAAGAATTTTTCTGGGGTGAACCTCTGATTTTTTTGCTATATTATGAGTGTAATATTTGAAGGAACTCAGCCTTTAAAAAGTCTCTTTGGCCTACAAAAGCTAGCTCCTTTGTGGACATGTTTCGTCCTTTCATTTAAGCAAGTAGGTGACACACCTACTTGTCACCTATGTAGTCTGTGCAGTCTTGCAAAAACACAAATATCTCTTTATTCAGATATCATATTAACAAAAGGTTTAATGCATTAGAAACTGTACTCGTAGATCTTCAATTTGGTAGGTGGATCATTCCGTAATTCCAAGTATACTGGGAAATAAGCTCAGATACATTTGGCCTAAATTCTAGCACATTTATGAATGTAACTTGTGATGACCTTTGCCAACTTTTGCTCCACGACTAGATTGACTTCAAAATATAATACACGACTGTCATACGACTAACATAACTCATACCATAACCTCCTTATCATTTTGATCACCTTAGTCTTACCCCAAAAGTACATGTTATAACATGCCCAACTTGTCGACTTTCGACAAAACTTATTTTCTTCAATTCGTCTAGCTTTTAAGTCTTCCGACCCTCTTAGTACTTGCAATTCATGATCTTAAATATTTGTAACCTCCAAGTTAACATAATTAACTTACTTTATGTACTTTCAAAGATTATCTCATTTCTAAGCTTATATCAATTGACTTACGACATACTCTCATGTACGAAAATATAGGGTGTAACATCATTCCCTCCTTTGGAACATTCGTCCACGAATGTTGACTGATGCTCTTATCAGTATCATAACATATAGCTCTTACAAATACTTTAGTACTGTCCTTGACATATAGGCAACTATTTTGTGATTAAATCTGTTACATCCCGCATTTTCATATGTTAAAGTTTCATCGTAAGTTAATAGACGTAAGTTCGGGAATGAGATTATTTTGAGATTATAAGCATCATGCTATTTCAAACAAGTGATGAGTGAATTTGTGAAGATGAGAGGGTAAGAAAATCGAAGAAAATGAATTTCGTCGAAATTGATCATTTTGGGATAAAATACGGCGAGCTAAAATACCCGGTATTTATGGACTAGTACCATACAGGGTACTACATGGACATGATAGTAAGGTGTATAAGGTGTGTTAAAAGCGATTAGTATTTTAAATAATTTGAGATAATTCTTAATTATGTGGGTAATTGGATAATTATTGGTTAATGGGGATTAACAAATTAATTAAAGGATTGAGTGGATAATTATTGGACAAGATTTGACCCCCCTAATGTGGCAACCATATAAGGATCAATTAAGTGGCTCATAATGTCACATTGCAAGTTGGCATACTAAGAGAATCTTGGGGCTTAGTCATTAGCTAAGGGGTAGTAATGTGATATTCCATAAGCAATGTGAAGTGCTTCAGTAAATCCATGCAAATATTTGAATCATTGCTTCAAGAAATTCATCCAAGCACTTGAATAGAAGTACGATATTTTCTTAGAACAAAATTCAGACGAGACTACGTAATATTATAGTAACGGGATTTTGCAATTCTTAAGGAGTACGGTGTAATCTTTCGCAAAAATATCATATGGATTTTTCCCTACTCCGATCTTGCGTTACGTGAATTGTTGCAATTGATGTATATTAGAGGGATTATCAAGAGAATCGGCTCAGGTTTGTTAAGTCTAAGACCTTCCTTCATTTTTCATGATCTCGTAATTACACAAGTTTGATAACGAGGCATAAAGAAAAATTCGTTTCCCAAAATTTATGTATATTTTCCTAGTTTTGTAAGCTACAATATTCTTCTTATCGGGATTTCATTTTTAATTGAGTATTTCCTTCTTCCAGTCAAGAGAGCAGGGAGTTTATATATACAGTATTAAAGTATTTTCATTACCATCGAGCTATAATGGATGGGCAGGCCCCTATTGGGCAACCTCTGATCAGATGGTAAGTTATATACTGAGCCTACTATGGCCGAGCGCCTATGAGCGAGCCCAACATGGTCGAGATACAGAGCCTAGTATGGCCGAGCGCCTATGAGAAAGCCTACTACGGTAGAGCAATTATATATATACCGAGCCTTATAATGCCAGACTACTATTTTACTTACTATATTGAGAGAGTTGAGTCAGTATCAGCAGGAGAGCATATGTATTTATTATCTTTGACTCCCGGTTACTTTCACTTATTATATTATCAGTTCAGTTTCAGCTTTCCGTATATTTCCTTACATACTCGGTACATTATTTCGTACTGACGTCCCTTTTCTGGGGGCTGCATTTCATGCGTGCAGGTTCAGACAGATAGGCGGTTAGATCTCCTCATTAGGTGTTGCCCGAGTTCAGCTTGATCGGTAAGCTCCATGCACTTCGGAGTTGCCAGGTCTAGAGCTTTATGTACATCTTGTGTATATATGTATATATGTTATGAGTAGGTCGGGGACCTTTTCTGATCACAGTATATCCACTAGTAGAGGCAGATATCTAGTTAGCATTTGCCGTTGTCTTGCAAGGTGGGCCATGGCCAAAGCATGACATCGGACATTCAGAGTTCCTTGGTCGCAAGTTGGTATGCAAGGATAGGTGAGGCACCGGGTGCCGATCTCGTCCCCAGGTTTGGGGCATGACAAAAGTGGTATCAGAGCACCTCTGTACTAGGGAGTCTACACGCTGTGTCTCGTAGAGTCTTGTTTATAGGTGTGTTGTGCACCAGACTTATAAGTAGGAGGCTATAAGGCATTTAGGACTGTCACTCTTTTTTCTTACTCTAGATTGTGTGGTAGAGCTCACTTATAAGAATTCAAATTCTGAACTTCTATTTTATTCATAATAAGACGATGCCTACATTCAGAGAGAAGGTCGGTAAGAGATATATCTATGGAAGTGTTGAGTTAGAGGAACTCGATTTCGCATGATGCTTATAATGAGTAAATGTAAGGTCTTCAGTAGATCATGTGTATACTAAGACGTGTAAGCCTCTCGATAAGTAGCCTTGAGGCAAAATATCTATCCACCTATGGTGAAAGGAAATGAGAGATTCAGAAGGTAGATACAAGCTTCAACAAGTCAGAGGAGCAAGATGATAAGGGTACGGGGTACCCTAGTTAATAAAGACTATCGGTATTTTCAACCCAGGCAGAAAAAAAATCATTGTGAGTTACCTTCAATAGTAATAGAGATATGTATAATTGACCACACCCATCTCAGTTATGCCCCATTGGGGGCTAAAAGGTGTAGTTTAAGAAAAGGACGAGATATAAGAATCCGGATGGGGTTAGAGTAACCCAAAATGGAGAATGGATGGTTTATGTTAGTTGACATTTCCGAAGGATATTACAAAGGTGCTAATAGACCTCTTTGTGAGACACCTAGATGGTGCACTCTATAATATTACAATTAGATGTGAATACTAGCATGATCAAAAAAAAATTTAGAAGATAAGCACTGAAAGCCTAGAAGGAATAAATAGTACCTTGGTATGGTTCGTGTCCCTAGTACAGCGAGAACATTAAGCAACACGAACAACCACTGGATGAAGTAAAAGGGAGCAAAAATCAAGAGAATGTCTTATTTAAGTTTTCAGAATAATGTGATAGACATAATGTTAGCGGGAAATAAGATGAAAGTTAATGAAGCATTATGAGTAAGATATGATATATGGATGACAACGGTAGATCAAAAAGACGACAGTATTATAGAATTTATAGTCAAGTGATGGAAAAATAGAACGAGAGGTGACAAGCCTTGAGAAAACAAAAGAATATAGGCCATAAAGTCATATCCTCATTTCGAGAAATAAGTTCGCAACTCTGATGCGATTACCAAAAGGAAAAGTTAGACCCCAGAGTAATATAAACTAGTATGGATTGGTGAACAAGACAAGCTAAATATGAATTAAGGACTGAGTGATTGATAATAGTCAACATCATGAAAAATTTCAGATTTTTTTCCGGCAATAATAGAATGGACAACAGAAGAAGATTCATGAGAAATTCAGAGAACAGTCATTTAGGAAGACACTTCCCTAAAACAAGCAATGTGAGCAAAGTTTAGCTTAAGGGACTGTATGTGCCAGTTATACTAAGTGTCACCCTCGTGAGTAAGGAATTTTGTTATCCTTGGTACAGAAGGATTACCGCAAGACGAGTAAGGGTCATCGATGATGTGAAAGGATGCCAAAGATGAATAGATAAAACATCTGTAGGTAGGTCATCGCAGCTCTAAATCTTAGTACTTCCCCCAAAGGGGGGAATATGGAGTGACGTGATATTAAGTCAGAATTAAGTTGTTCTAGTAACGATGGAATAGTAAAGAAGGAATGCGATAAAAATGAAAAAGGGATGAAATTGCACTTATTCAAGGCCTACAGATATGCTACGATTCCAGGACATTACACAAATACGACATTAATGAGAGGAAGTAAAGGTTCTTGCCTGAGATGTTATTGATAAATAAGGAGCTAGTACGAGACGTAAGTTAAGACAAAGAAAATAATCGAAGAGATATTACGCGGAATATTGATATGAGAACGGGCCAATGAGTAGTTAGTAGTTGATTCAAGAAGAGCCTAGTTATGGCGAGACAAGAGGATACAGACAAATCAACAGATTGAGCAAGATAGACATAGTGAACTCCAACGTAGGGAATTCGGTCTTGCAGATATGACCTTATAATATTTGAGTAATTCAGTTAGGAGTTGGGGTAGTTAAAGATATCATATGAGTGTTATGGAAATAAAAGAGAGTCCCGTTGGGAAGACAATCAAAACTTCTTTAGAAAGCAACTGTGCGAGCACATGAGTGTGGAGGTAAGTAACTAAAGACAATTATAGGTAAGTAGGAAGATCAAAAATTCTGTCGGGTAAGCGATATATAATCTTGTAACTTTACCAGAGCCAAAAGGTCTCCCTAAGTACTACAGTGAAAGACTACCTGAGAAAATAAGGAAGAAGGCTTCAACATAAGCAGAGTGACCTAAAAGAGGAAATGGTCTTGTAAGTAGAGTCTCACTACAACATTGTATGCACTCCATAAGAAAGTGGCACCTACCGTGGTTAATGAATGGGAAGAAAAATCAAAAGTAATATTCGAGATCATATGAGTTGCACGAAAATTCCGACATGCGTGGGAACAAAGATAAGCTAAGTATGCACGCAACAATGTGGTAGAAGACCAGGAAAAGTAATAGATTACATTTAAAGAAAGTTGAGAAGGAACGAAGGGAACTATTGGATCAATGATCCAGAGTTGGTTACGTTATAAATGCACTTGCGATTTTGGAGTGAGTATACATATGTTGACAATCATACAACTATAGAAGACTCCAATATAAGTTAAAAGGAAGAATTGAGTCTAGGTTATAGGCGAAGAATTGAATTGTTAGAAGATTATATCATGGATATTCTATAGAGTCCATGAAGGACTAAAGTAATAACTAATACCATGAGCAGCAGATCGGAAGATAGCTTAAGCCTACACGAAGGTTGATCAAAGGGAAGAGGAAACTAAATAGTTACATCAACTAATTAAATCAGAAGCCTGATTATTGGACCTATAAAATTATAGAAATCGTGATCGAGAACATTGCAGGACCAACCTTAATATCAGAGGTACAAGAGAGATAGTACAACAACCATAGTCTATAACATCTGTTGATACCCAATATTTCCCTATATATTTTTCATATATGCAAAATACTTTCAAAATAACATATATATGCATATATAAATATGCCCAAGTGTTTTAGTATTTCTCTCAATTTTTAAAGATTTTTAAATCAATGTATTGTCCATTTTAGCAGTACAAAAATCAATAATTATTCCCAAAATTATCAATTTTGGTGAACAATTTATTTTATTTCCATATTTATACCAAAATATAGCTAAGGTAATTGTTATACATTTTTACAAATTTATTTGATGTTTTAAAAGCTAAATTGCATATAATTGCAATTCAAGCCTATTTTAAGATTTAATACCTTTTTTTTGGCAATCCACTAGGCAAGTGCCTAGGGCTAGTGTTTTATTAATAACTGAAAAGAAAAATACATCAATTAGGAAAAGTACAAATAAGAGGGACAATAACACCGGTATTGTTACCCATATAACACAAACCGGGCTAACCTTATTGTATTAATCCTATTGAGGCTTGTCAACCTCGCCTGTTAACAAGAATGTAAAAAATATGAACTTGAAAGGACCAAATATTTTATGATCATCACAGAGTTTATAACATACTCTGTGATGATATTACAGATAAGGATACTAATAAAGTGGTAGAATAAAATGTAGTGCCCATTTGATTGTTGTCCCTTTTTTTTCAACCTTGTAGAATCTTCAATTTTTACTTCTTTGTCGTTTTCATCTACCTTGTTCAAAAAGTATTCAAGAATCATCGTCTATTTTTTGACCGGTTGGACCTCGTTGACGAAGTTGGGGCAGCCTGCTTTTGTTTGGCAGCTCTCATTGGAGGTCGCCTAACAATTGCTTCCTTGTCGGACCTTGTTGCAATTTTCATCCAGATAGCACCTACTTTTCTTGTTCCAATGTGGTCCTCCACAGTGTTTGGTGGTGTATCTAGGTGGTGAATACATGTGCGACAAGGAGGCTTACTTGGAATGAAATCTGGAGCCTCCAACTTGTTCTTTAATTTTCCAGTCAAAGTATTCTCAAAATATAGTATTTGAAGTTCATCCTTGATAACTATTTCCACACGATGGCTGGCAAATCGAAACCTTAGTTTAAGACCATTTTCCTGTTCCCTTTTCAAATTTGAGCAGGTGATTGAATTTGAAAAAGTGACCAAAGGTTCTTGATCATGAGATCCGCGATAATATTTCCCAAGCAAGGGCTGGAAAACTGTAGCAATTCATTCTCCTTTATGCATGCTTGACTTGTTGTGATCTGCTCCTCAAATTGTTCACAATGCAAATGTTTTGCTGTCTGCTGCATCTTCTTCTTTTTTTCTTTGTTGTTGTCTTTGAGGTTGAGGTTGTTGTATTGAGCTGGTGTGCATTGGTTGGAGTTGGTGTTGCTTCATGCTGTTCGTGCACAGAAATTGCAGCAAGATCATTTGCAATCCCCCCGTTCTCCTCTTCAATTCCTTCAAATTGTTCATTATATTTGGCAGCCCATTTTTTAGATTTGCTAACCATCTCTGTCGAAGCTGATTGAGCAATTTCATTTGTATTTGCTGTTGATAATAGCAACTGTCCAGGTTCGCCTCCATATTCACCAAACGACTCTATTGACTGTGAAGGTACTTCAAACACAAAAGTATTCAAGGTGACTAATGGTTGTCTAGCCATAGTAGTATTCAACACCATTACGGCCTGCGCATCTTTAATAATTTTTTCCACATGAGGACTGGAAAAATGCAGCGTTGGAGTATTGGAGTTGTGCGCTTGTTTATGCATTAGCTCGCTGCCTTGGCCAGTTTTTGTTTTGCTCTGTCCTTCCTTGTTACCATCAGTAGCTTTATAAGCTAAAAGCATAACCTGTTCAACATTGACACCACTAACGTCTTGCCTCTCTGGGTGACATACTCCCCAGCTGTGTGCAAAGGAGCATTGACTGCAATATCCTGTTTTTCACTAGTTGGTACAGCTGCTGCTGATGTTGTTACAGCACCAGTAACTTCACACTCCAAACCCACAGTTTCAGATGTTGCCGATTTGCTTGTTGTGTGTGGTACCTGTGCAGTACCTTTACCCCTTGATTTTTCAGCCTTAGTAGTTGTTCGATCCACAGTTGTTTTCAGAGTAGAAGTTGGTTTCCGAAACTCTGTTGTTGTTTGCTTCATTCCAGCTGAAAGTTGAGGTTGATTAGTCACTATAGCTGCACACTCCAATTGCATTACATCTACAATTGTTTCCTTAACTTGTTCCTGCTCCAGCTGCAGTACCTCATCAGCAATTCCATGACCTGATGCCACACCTATAGTTATGTTCTGCTCTGCATTAATAGCTGGAACTGGAGCTGTTACGACATCATTTTTTCCACCTTACGTATTATTGAATGAGTCTACTCCTTTGACATCCACTGCTTGTTGCCTCTGTTTAGTTGTGTCCAACTGACCATTAAACACACCAGCCCTTTGATCACCATTAACCAAGCCTCTTTTTTCATTTAACAGTTTCCTTGAAACTTCTCCCTTATAGATTCAGTTTCCGGAGCCTCCATCTGTTTTTCTCTTGAAATTTTATTCAAAATCAAACGACAAACCTCTTCTTCATGACCTTGGTGCTTGCACGCCTTGCAGTATGAAGGTAAGTTATCATAGATAATCTCCTGGAACACCTCCAAAATCTTACCAATTGAGTTATCAACATGCTGTAAACGTATCCGCTTCGGCAACTTATCATTGAGGTCAAGAATTACCTTAACTCTAGCAGTGCTAGGTCTTGATCTTGTTTGAGTAGCCTTATCAATTGCAATAGGGTAGCCAACTTCAGAAGCTATAGATAATAGAGCCTTTTTCGCAAACAGTTCCGGCGCAAGGTTTGGCATTGATATCCATATGTCTGCCTTTGTTGTTTCTTCCTTGTGATCAAAACCAATAGACCATGGGATGATTCTACACTGATGCTCCTCTCCCTTGTGCCCAAAATAAGTCACTGATCTCGTCAACGACATTACAAAATCGTCAAACTGATCGAACCTTAATAAAACTTGTCTTAGTGCTAATAAGCCAATCAAACAATGACCCTTGACTCCAAGTTGTTTGGGCAATATAGTTCGAAGTTCCTTCAAATCTGGTGCTCGTGTTGATACTTTTACCACGATTGCCTGGTGCAAGCCTTCCTCTTTTGCAAACTGTTGTCATTCCTCCATATCAAAAACCAAAGTTGGTTCTCCATGGACAAATTCTACTGTTTTGAGCTGTGTTTGATTCAACAAACCAGTTGATTTTGATTGAGTAAGTCGTCCAGCATATATATTTGTATTTGCGATTTTTGGCCCAGATTCAATCTGGGAAATTTCAGAAACTCCAGTGTTTTTTTTCTACAACATCTCCAAAATCCCGAATTGCAGCATCTTGATTGTGAATCGACTCTCCCTGAGGGCTGCACGTCCATGGCAGCAGCTACAATCCCATATTGATTGTAGCTTCAAACTACCAACTGTGAACCTGGAGATCAACAATCGCGATGCTACAGTAATCGCCTTGTAAACTCGTGAAGTTGAAGCAACTAGACTTTCTTGTGCTGTAACAAGTCACATCCACGTAATAGAAATGCAGAAGCTTAACTATTTTCGAACGAACTAGGCTGAATCGATGAAGATGACTGGTTGCTACAGTAGAACGTAAAGACAAATTAAGATCTACTGCTGGATGGTTATGATATTAGGAAACAAACAGAAAGAAGTTGTTTGATATGAGAAGGATGATGTTTTAAGACCAATTTCACTATCTTACCTTGCCGAAAACTAGAATTATGGACGATGAATAGTGACAGAATCACTATTCATTGTCTTCTTCCTAGAGAGAAGGCAGAGACTCTCTCCCTTGATTTAATAGCATTTTATAATTATAAAATTGGCTCCAATATTTTTAAATTAATATTTATATTATTTACTGATTAAGTACTTTTAATTTAATTTTAAAATCATTTTTTTACTATTTTTTATAAAATTAAAAGGAAAAGCTGGCAATTTAATCTAGCCTCATTTCATTTCTATTGTAGCCCATTTACATTTCAATTTTAGCCTCCATTAACCCACTCTTAACACCCAATTGGACCGACCCAATTTTATTTTAACCCGACCCCCTTAACCTGTTCACTAACCCACCCGACCTTTCTTTTAATCCAGACCGTTGATCATTTTGATCAACGGCCACGATCGTCCCTTGCCTTTTTTTAATTCCCCAACCCTAACCTAATCCCTTCATTTCAATCAGTTGGCTGCCTTTGAATACTCTCCCTCTCTCAAACTCTCTCGAAAGTTCCTGGAACCCTAGCCTCTCTCATCCTCTCCGACCACAACCTCACTGGAATCCATGGCCTCTCAGGCCATAGATGGCCTGTACTCACTTCTCTCCACTCTCAAACATTTAGGGTTCGAAGCTTTGAGGTCTGACCTCAATGGTGTCCATTCATATCCTCTAAAATTCGTGGTTTTGAGACCTTTCCGGCCTTGATCCGGCATATCCAAAGCATTTCGAGCCTGGTTCTAACCTCTCCGACTCAAGATCGGACTTTTCCAAGTCTTTCTCATTCTAGGGTTTCTCTGAAACCCCAGCTATTCGAGGTTTCTCTATTTTTTTCTTAAATCTATGCTATATCTGCGCTCTGTTTGGGTTTTTAAAATGTTTTCCCCCAATTGTTTCTTTCAAAAATTACTTCTCTTCGATTTAGGGTTTCTGAAAAGTTGCAAATGATTTTCTAACTCTTCTTTTTCTTTTCTTTATGTGTATTTGTCTATACTATGTTCGTATGTTTTCTTTTCTACCACGCATGTGTTTTTCTTCTTCTTTCTTTCTACTATACATGATTCTTCCGTGCTTTGTGTTCTACTGTGCTTCTACACCACGCTCACATGTTCATCTCGCTGTGTTTTCCTATATGTTCTTTTGCTATACTTTTCCAGTATTTTGTATTCTTCTACTGTATGTATCTCCTACTGAGTCCTTAAGTTTTTGTTTGCTTCTACTGAACCTTGTTTGAGTTCTCTCTACACACGTTCCCTCTACTGTTTTCTTAAGTTTATACTACCTCTTTTCTCTTTTGAACTTGTTTAGGTCCCAAGCTTTTCTTAAAATGTGTTCTCTATGCTTCAAATCAGTTCTTCATTCTATTTGCCTTGAACCTGCTATTTTATCTATTTGTTTTCACATGAGTCTCTGAAAGAGACCTCTGAGTGTGTTTCAGTTATTTGTCTTCTAGCCTCTGCATCTGATTCGAGTTGGAAATCCTAGGGTTTAGGGGTGTTCAGCGAGTTTGATCTTGTGTGTTGACTGGGGTTCTATTATTGAACCCTAGACTCTCTCAAACTCATTCTGAGTCTATGTACTGGATTTGAGCCTCTTTGTTATGACCCAGAACTCTTCTATACTAGGATTTTTAGCATGACCGTTCTTTCTTGTTTGATATGTCTGTATGCTTTATATATGAGGAATTTTTCCTTCAAAAGGTTTTGTCAACTTGTGATTGATTAGGAATTCCTTTTAATAAGGTGTGATTGATTGTTATTGACTTTCCTTAAGTAAAACCCTCTCCTCAGTTTTCCTGACTTGGTTCATTTGAACAAAGCCTGCAATTTTGATTTTTACTGGCTGTTTGATTGATTCCCTTTCCTTATTCTCACAAACCGTGTACCACTAGACTTTTGCCTTAAATAGACTTCTGTGTATTTAACCTTCTTGTGCTACTTTGGAAAAGATTTTGATCAACTATTTTCCTTAATTATCTTCGACCCGTTTGAAATCAGAATCCCTTAATTGAAGGGGAACTTATGTAATTGATTGCAAAACTATTTTCTTACCTATTTTCTACTTGCTTCCTGCATTATAAAAGGCACGACCTTTCTACACTATTAGACACCTTGAGTTCAATACTCTAACACACATTACCTACTGAACACCGTCAATTTCAATACTCTTACACTCTCAACTCAACACTCTACTCTCTTTTGAGAACTTCTGACTGGGTGCTTGCAATTTGGCTTAGATAGAGCTCTTCTCATCTTGTTTCCCTGAAACTGGTATGTTTTAATTTCGTTTTCAACCTCATCCCTATGTGTTTGCTTTACAGTTTCTACAATCTTGTCTACTTTACTATTTATGCTCTGTATTGAATATGATGTTCTCCTTGCATCTGTTGCTATTGTGAATTTCCCCATACCCTTATTCCCTTCTATGTGTTTGAGTTAAAGCTCAGGCATGGCAGCATCCAAATTGTTTCTCATGTCTGGACTTGATCCTTTAAGGGATCCTAACTCCCAAACAATGTGCCAACACTCCTAATTGCTGGGTATGACCACCAGCCTGTCTTATCCTTCCCCAAAATCTCCTCTATGCACTTGCACTCTCTCTTAGACTCTAAGTTCTGCCCCCTCCTACGAGCCTTGCTTTGGGACCTTGAGCTCCCTCTGAACTTGGACATTTGAGGGCTGACCCTTCCACACTACACTATAACTTAATTCTGCAATATATTTGGGAGTAAGCACTGCCCGAAGTCCACCTGAGACTCTTAGGGAACTCTGACACATCCCAAATAAGAGAAAGGCTTTGGAAATTGGACCTTTGGAGTTGGTTTATTTCATATTTCAGACCCGGGGTCTGAATTAGGCTCTCCTTGGTTGGGATTTTTAGCTTTCTGATGTAATTTTATTTTTACTTTCCTTTATTCATTTTGGGCTGTAATAATTTGTAATAACTTCTTGGGCTTTAGTGAAAAGGGGAGGGTTACTCATGTATGCATAAGGGTGGATATCATGTTCATTAGGTATTTACTTCTGCAAATCATGTCTTGTTTTCACTTTTGCATTTTTATTTAGAAATCATGTCTTTAGGTTCTGCACTTCCGCATTTTAGAAATTATATCTATAAGTTCTTCCTTTCATACATAGATATCATGTCAATAGTTTTTGCATTTCTGCATCTCATCTAGAGAACATGCTATAGGATTCTGCATTTCTGCCTATCATATAGAGAACATGTCTATAGGCTTCTGCACTTTTAAAAAACATGCCTATAGGTTCTGCACTGCATATCATATAGATAACTTGCTCATAGGGCTTCCTGAAATCCACATACGCATCCATCACTAGGCCAAACATGTATATAGGTTTAAATAACAATCAGCATTCTAGATACCATGCCTATAGGACTTCTGCATTCCTATAAACGTTTTAAAATCAACAACGTTTAGAAAGCATGCCTATAGGAATAACTAACAGAATCTGAATCGCCTATCTCGCTCACAAGTCTAAAATTAGTAGTAACGTTGTTTAATATCTGCAGAACTTATATTTTCTATAATTAGTAAGCCTTCTATAAAATCAGTCTATTTCTGCATTATTAGATACCATGCCTATAGGTCTCACCTAGGCAAGCCATAAGGTAATTAACTAACTGCACCAGTCTCTGAAAGTCACATTATTAGATACCGGGTATTGCATTGATGTGATCTATATTATTTGTAAACCTAGGACACCCTTTCCCTTTACTTGCTTATTTTCAGAATTTTCAAACTATTTCCTCGAAATTTCAACTTTCTTTTCTTCAAAACATTAATTTGTTTGCAGCCATAATGTGATAATCCCTCATATTTGAAACTTTTATTTGCTTACTTGTTCTTTATACTTAAAGTCACAATTGTAGAATGGCCGGGAACCACACTAGTGGATCCTGAGGGGTGCTTAATGCCTTCCCCTTGGGATAATTTCTAGCCCTTACCCAAACTCTGGTTTTTTCTAAACAAATTCTTCATAGTGTCCTAATGCACTTTAATCATTAGGTGGCAACTCTTCAACTCAAACCCAATTCCCAAAAGGGAATGAGTTGTTCTCCCAAATGTCATAAACCTGATTTCGCGCTAGCGAGAAAAAGGGGGCGCGACTACATGACGACTCTGTTGGGGTTATCTTCTTGGCTTTTACCATTTCATGCTATTTATGACTTTACGCTTCTTTATATGTCTTTATTTAATGCCCTTAAGTATTTATTTCCTCTTCTACTACGAAACTGACTCGTCTCTTGTTTCTTTCCCTTGATTCTTTTACTGCTTTCCTTTACTGCACTCCTTTATTAATGTTTTAAATTATTTTAATTATTACTTTATGAATGTTCAAATACGTGACAACTTGTTTTAATCATTGCATAAGCTTGTTTTCAACATCATATTCCACTCGTGCCAAACAAATACCATAGCAACGCTTATAATGAGTGGTTGCGCCCTTCCGATATTATCACCCCTAAATCCGGCAAAGGCATATTTGCGGTAAAACCAGTCGATCAACAGTGTAGTCGACGGTTCCGCGCCTTTCCCTTTTGAGTTGTCCGCTCAAGGGTACCAGTCTAATACCCCATAGCAACCCTACTCTGTTAAACTGTGCATGCATCATGGTAAAACCTAGCCGAGGCAGTTATGTTGTCCACATAATGACTCTTTAAGATAGCCTTATCCAAAGTCCACTAGGTTTCCTCGAAACCCAAACAGACACTACCACGTTCTGTCCATTTATTTGGAGAACTAAATGCTTCATGCTAATTGTTGATGTTAAATAGTCGAGTCTGGTGGAGGTAGGATCTTAACCCTTTGTTTTGCAAAAAATGAAGAACGAGGTCCCCAACTTCGGTATGGTTAGCATACCCTCACTCTTGCTAGACTGGTGGAGGAGTCTTCCATCAAATGACCAAATCAATGAGTGGAAAGAGAGGGCTGCCAAAGTTAGCGAAAAGTTGGAATATCTGGAATACAGTTGCTGGAATTAGACGGAAAAGTGAGGAAGCGAGTCACTGACTGCCAGAACGCTGAGGGAGACGAAAGAGAACACCTGGAAAAGGCATTTTTATTAGTGAAACTAGTGAGCTGGAGGATTTGATCAATAAGAGCATTCAACCTGAGGAAGGTCCTTCTGGGACCAAGTAGATATGAGTTTATCTTTTCGCTTTATAAAATGTAATAAGGCCCATGGCCACTAGTGACATTTTATTTCCTATTATTTAGCGTCATTTTGGGATTCATCAACATTTTATCAATAAAATGAGGCATTTAGCATCCTATGTTCTCAAATAAACTTGTCGCTAGGCCTACCTCGGGCACAAAGAGGTTCCCCAAATTAGGACACAATTTATGTTCTCGCACTATGTGTATAAATATTAAAACATTTATTTTCATAATCCTCACTGACTTGTCACCTTTTTATTTTTATTTTTGTTTATTTATTCCCCCCCCCCCAAGGTTAGTTCGTGCACTCTAGCATCATCATCATATTCCACAAGATCAAAGGGCTCTCCACCCACTCCTCCTCCGAGTTCTATCAGAAATAGGAACAGAGGAAAAATGGAAGATTTGAACAACACCAGGAAAGAGAACTCAGTCGAATAGGTAGAGGTTCCTCAGGGTATTCAGCTTTCCAAGGAAAGTGCCTCCCATCTTGAGCAGAAGTTGTTGAAATTTCAAGAAGAACTGGACCAAGTTCGGAACTTGGCAAGTTTGTCATTTTCCCTCACCAACCCAGATGTCAGTTTCCCAAACACTCAAAACCCCACACCTACACAAAACATTCCGAAACCACAAAACCACTTTGCTCCTCACCACTACTGCAATACTTGCAACAATACTCCACTGCTCATCCCGAAACCTGTAAACTCCACAAATAACCATTTTCACCCTCACCACAACACCCCCATCTATGTGGAAACTGTGCCGCATCCAACTTAACCCGTTTCGAGTATGCCCGAGTCTGATGATAAGGACTCAATTATTAGGAATCTGGCGGAAGAACTCAAGAAGCTGACTAGCAGAATTCAGGGCATCGAGGGAAGTAAGGGGATTGAAGGGCTAAATTACGAAGACTTTTGCATTCAACCTGATGTCGAATTGCCCGAGGGGTAAAAACCTCTTAAGTTCGAAATGTTTGACGGTATAGGGGATTCGAGAGTTCATCTGAGATCATACTGCGACAAGCTGGTCGGAGTAGGGAGGGCCGAAAAGATTCACATGAAACTCTTCATGAGGAGTCTGAAGCGAGATGCTCTGTCTTGGTACATCAGCCAAGACCCGAAGAAGTGGTCAAATTGGGTAAGTAAGGCGTTGGATTTCATGGGCAGGTTCAGGTTCAACATGGAAAATGCGCCAGATGTGTTCTACATCCAGAACTTGAAGAAGAAACCCACAGAGACATTCCGCGAGTATGCTACTCGTTGGAGATCAGAAGCTGCTAAGGTCAGACCGGCTTTAGAAGAAGAACAAATGAATAGGTTTTTCGTCCGAGCTCAAGACCCATAGTACTATGAAAGGTTAATTCTGATTGAAAGCCAGAAAATTTCCAACATCATCAAGCTAGGGGAGAGGATCGAGGAAGGTATCAATAGTGGTATGGTCACTAACTTTGAAGCTTTGCAGGCTACCAACAAGGCTCTACAGTCTGGTGGCACATCTAAGAAAAGGGACATGAGCGCTGTGATGGTTGCACAGAGAACAAAGTCCCCAATCAAATACCAAACCTATGCAATACCTCCACTTACATATCAACCTACCCAAATTAACAAGCACTATCCCCCTTACCAATCGCCTCCACCACCCAATATCATCCCACTTCACCTAGATACTCCCAACCCGCACATGTATACAAAACCTATAATGCTCATCCCTCTCACTATCAATCACCCCCCACTCTTCAAAACTTTCTTAGACCTCGATCAAATTTTGACCGCAGGCCTCCCAAACAGTATACCGCCATTGCTGAACCCAGTGACCAGCTGTAGGAAAGGCTCAAAGTTGCTGGTTATGTCACCCCTATCCCTGCTATAACCCTTGAGAACCCTTCTCAATGGGTTAACCCAAACAAATCTTGTGCATACCATTCCAGCATGAATGAACACACCATCGACGAATGTCGTTCTCTGAAAGACAAGATCCAGGCTCTAATTGACAACAAAATTATTGTGGCAAGGGAACTAGCTCCAAATGTCTGCAATAACCCTCTGCCAAACCACAAGGGTGGAGGTGTTCACATGATTGAAATAGAGGATGATTGGGACCCCAAGGGATCGATCG
The DNA here is from genome assembly GCF_000393655.2 of Nicotiana sylvestris. Taxonomy (NCBI): domain Eukaryota; kingdom Viridiplantae; phylum Streptophyta; class Magnoliopsida; order Solanales; family Solanaceae; genus Nicotiana; species Nicotiana sylvestris. Next base: position 57,429,285 of record NC_091060.1, on the reverse strand, counting down.
GTTTGATCACAGAAGGCGATGATCCAAAGATGCCAATAGTCACCCTTAATCCGATTGTAGTCCAGATTCAGCTTTTTGGGGACGTTGAGGTGAATATGTCCATACCACTTGTGTTCGAAGAACCTTCTCCTGCAAAGACGCTAGCGCCGATTGAGGTCGAGTTTGGGTCCCCAAAGGCACATGTACCATTTGAAGTTGCTGTGTTACCTTCCAAATCAAGGGTATCCATTCCAGTAGCAATGTTGGCCATAACACTATTCCATACAAAGGCTGTCCCTTGGGATTACACAACCGAGGCAAGGAGGAAAGGAAAAGCCAAATTCGGAGAAGCAGTTGCAGTACAGGGTATGACAAGAACCAGCATGGTTTATACTCCGAAACACTTAGCTGAGTCGAGTAAGCAGGCCTCTGGTCTGCCAACCATTACTGAAACTAGGCCTGATGATCTCTGGAGAAAGATACAAGCGAAGGAGTACTCGGTCATTGATCAATTGAACAAAACGCCAGCACAGATCTCTATCCTAGCTTTGCTACAAAGCTCCGATGCACATAAGAATGCTCTACTAAAGGTGTTGAGTGAGGCATATGTACCGAACAACATCACTGGAGGAGAGATGGCGAACATGGTGGGGTAGGTATTAGAGAGTCACAAGATCACTTTCCCTGAAGATGAGTTGCCACCAGAAGGTTTGAGTCACAACAAGGCGTTGCACATTACTGTGCAGTGCGAGAATTATTTCATCACTAGAATCCTGATTGACGGAGGGTCCAGCCTCAACATTGTCCATTGGTAATGCTCAGAACATTGGGTAAAAGCCTGCACGAGATTAGGACTGTATTCTGGGCCGGACCCGGGCATTCGTGGGCCAAACGGGTCGGGCTTCGTGGGCCTGGGCTCTGGCGGTCCCGGGCTTCGTGGGCTCAATGGGTGGAACCGGCCCGTGACGGGCCTAAGCCCATATGGTCCTGGGCTAAACGGGTCGGGCTCGTGGGCTTCGCGGGCCTAGCGGGTTTTTTTAAATGCAATTTATTGTAGTATCATGGCTATATTAAAAATATATATGTAGTATATATGTAGAAATCTAATTATTAAAGTGCTTGACGAAAAAGAAAAATAACAAAACAATAGTAAAACACCAAAATTGTCATGCATAATAAATTAATAACAAAGTACAACATGAAGCATAAATATGTCTAATAATTTTGAAATAACACAAATTGTTGAAAAAACTTTAAAGACGAATTCTTGGATAAATACCCTCAACACAATGCTTTATATGCCTCCTTAAAGTGCCTGTGGTTTGAACAGTACCAAAATTTAAGACTCTTCCACAGTTCTTGCACTTTAATTTTTGGCCTTCTTCATTTTCTTCAACCACTTCATAGTACTGCAAAATAAATAAGCGCACTCTTTCCGAACGAGGCATGATGTACCTTGAAAATTAAGATTGAGACTTGAAGTCTTGAAAATTGGAGATTGAGAGAAATTTAGAATGAGAAATGAGTATTGAAATGAAGAAGAGGGAGGGGGGTATTTATAGTGGTAGAGAAGGTTAGTTTTGTAAATTGAAAAAAAAAACTTGTTTGATTTTGATTTTTGAATTTTGAATTTTGAATTTTGAATTTTGAAAAATCTTGTTTTGTAGTATATATAGTATATATATAATATACATATATAGTATACTAGTATAGAATGTTATGTATATATATTTCATTGTATATTGTCTTGTAGTATATATTGTATGTTATGTATATATATTCTCTTATATATTTTTTTGTAGTATATATTATATCTTATGTATATATATTATAACTTATATATTTTCTTGTAGTATATATTGTATGTTATATATATATTGTAGCTTATAAATAATTCCAAGTAAAGACAAAGAAATATTGCGAAAAGATATTCAAGGGTATGTCTTATAATTTTTATTACCAAAAATGGCATATCTTTCTTAGTTTTCCTTCCCCCAATGGAATGAGCACAACAAGGTACTAATACCACCATTAGAAGGAAAAAAACTAAGGAAGATGTGCCAAAATACAAGTTACATATTAGCCTATGTATTATCTCTAACAAATCTCATAAATCCTTCAAGGTTCGGAGGAGGTTGCGTTGGTGGTGGTGGAAAAGAAGCTTGTTCATCACCACTTCCGGGCGAAGCCGAATCCTCCGCAAGTTCCGCTATCATTTCTTCATAAGCTTCATCTATCGCCGGTTGTGCTTCTGCAATTCCAAAGTTTCTTCTTTCCGAGCGGATCCAATCTCTAAACAATACTGATTTTTCCAAGCTATCCCTCATAGACGCTCTATGATCACCTATTTGCAGTCTTGCTTGACTGAAAGCGCTCTCTGATGCAACAGTTGAAGCTTGAATTGATAAAATATCCCGAGCCATCCTTGCAAGAACCGGAAAATGTTTTTCCCTTGCCTTCCACCATTCCAAAAGATCAAAAGAGCCGTCTGGATTCTCCTTTTCAAGTCCCTGAGACAAATAAACTTGAAGCTCATTTAGATGTGAAGTTTCATCATAATTATCACCTTGAGAACCCCTGAACTCCGTCCAAGATTTAAGGATCTCTATTTGGATCGTAATATAAAATACCTCCGGTGACAGTGTTAATTCCTGGTTGAACTAGATTTGAACCTGTACTAGGGTTAACCGCAGAATCTACACTTGTCCCCTCTAGTTGCGCTTTCATTTGAAAAAATCTAGCCTTATCTCTAGGGTGTGTTTTTATGTGCCTAGTCAAACTACCCGTGCCGCTACGGTCTCCAGTATATTTATGCACCATTAATTTCCCACAAGTTTTACACTTAGCCTTATTTTGTTCTCTTACTTGAGTAAAAAAATTCCAAACTAATGATGTTTCTAGGCGTTTAGCAGGTTCTCTATTAAAAGTAGGAGTTTCTACAGGTGGGTCGGCCGGTGCATCAGTTGGGTTATTAAGAGGACTAGTAGGTGTATCATCTAAATCCGGTGCTTGGGTTTCATCATCACATTTTCCTCATTATTTTCTAAGATGGTTTCATTAGGATAAAGAGCATTCATAATTTCATCATCTAATCTATCACCTGGTGCAACATTATGATAAAATTCACTATCGGTAAATTGAAAACAAGGGTGATCACTATCAAGAATTACGGAAGGAGGAGGACGTCTAGGTTGGCGACTACTTTCAACTTGCTTATCTTTTCTAGGTCGGGGAGCCGGGGGAAGGGTAGTTGGTTGGCCACTACTTTCACCGGTTTTATCTTTTCCTTTACCAAACATTTTTTTCAAAGAAAATACCATATTAATTATAATTATGCAAACTAAACCACACAAAAATATATTCTTAAAACGTAAGAGTTGAAACGAGTTTACCGGATTGCCGAACAACTACTTGAAAATTGAAAATCGTTGAACACTTGAAAACTTCAATTCAACAACTTCACAATTTTTCACGAAATTTCAACATTAAATTAAGTAATTGTAGTAGAGAGATTGAGAGAGATTGATGAATTGGTGAATAAAAATGAAAGAATGAGGGGGTATTTATTGTTGAGAAATGGGAAAAAGTGTAATTATATAAAGTTTGGGGGCCAAATGGGCATTTTCTAAACTTAAAAAGGGTCAAATTGTCAGCCCAAATGGCTAGATTTTAAATATGGCCGTTGGAGAATTTTAAAAACAAAAAACATTTTTTTTAAAAAAAAATAGCTGTTGGGCCCGTTAGGCCCGCCAGGCCTGACTGACGGTCCCGGGCTCGTGGGCTAATATATGAAGACCGGCCCGTCACAGGCTTCTCAGGACCACCAGGCCCATCCCACCAGGCCCGTTAGGCCCGTTAGGACCGTGGGCCCGGTCCGGTCCGGTTCAGGCCCGACCCACCAAGCAGCATTACACGAGATCAAGGATGGGGCCATCAATGTCAAAGCTTTCGACGGTTCCCAAAGGTCCACTATTGGGAAAATTAGCTTGTGTTTGCAAATGGGGCCTACTTGGTTCGATGTTGATTTTCAAGTAATAGATGTGCCGACATCTTATAACTTGCTTTTGGGACGACCTTGGATTCATGCCGATGGGGATGTAGCATCAATACTACATCAGGCAATGAAGTTTGAGTGGAATCACCAAGAGGTGATCATTCACAGCGACGGTAGCAATCCCATATACAATTATCAAACCATCCCAACAATCGGAGGAAGAAGAAAGATAGGCAGAGAAACCTATCACCACATTGAGTGAGTCAACGCCGTTGATAAGGACAAATGGTGGGACAACAAAATCGAAAGCATACTGAACTGGAGCGGATATGAACCTGGCAAGGGACTTGGCAAAAAGCTCCAAGGAATCGCCAAACCAATCAAACTGAAGAAACATGGTACCACTTTCGGTCTAGGATATGAGTATACTTGGAAGGAATTCAACAACTAGTCGCCACCATGGCGCGGCCCTTACTACCCACTGGAGCAGCCGGTACCCCATTTAGAACAGACTTTCCAACCAGCCGATGTTATATATGGGTCGGAAGAAGAGGAAGCACTGGTAGCAATCAAGAATTTATTCGTGGAAGATGATGACAAGGATTGTTGTGTCATTTTCAAGGAGGAGGGAAAGGAAGGCCCTTCTATACAAGCCGTAAGCCGAGGAGCACGCCTCAACAATTGGACCGTCAGAACCACCAGAGCCCGGAAAGCTTTGGGGTAGCAAGGCTGAACAAAGCACCATGCATTATCTTTTGTTTTTTCACCAGTTGACTTTCTTTCCGCATTTTTAATTTCAAAATAAGAGCTCCAATGTTCAAAACGGTTATGGAATTTAGCAAAACATTTCAATTTTCCCTATAAATCTTACTCTTATTATTTTTCTTCATTACTTTACTCATACAACATTACTATTACTTATATTTATGAACCGATGACTGTGACATGCAACGAGACAACGCAACACATGGATATAGATTAAGAGGAAGATGATATACTGGAAGAGATTGTTAAAGAGGTTGAAAATTTTGATAATAGACCTAAGTCCAACCTGGACGAAACTGAGGTTGTTAACTTGGGAGATGCCGAAAATGTCAAAGAAACTCGCATCAGTGTTCATCTGTCGTCGTCAGAAAAGGAAGAGTACACGGAATTTCTAAGGGAATATGAGGATATATTTGCCTGGTCGTATGAGTACATGACTGGTTTGAGTACATCTATTGTGGCACACAAACTGTCAACTGATCCAACATGTCCACCGGTAAAACAGAAGGTTAGAAAGTTCAAACCTGACATGAGTTTGAAAATCAAGGAAGAAGTCACTAAGCAAGTCAAAGCTAAGGTTCTCAGAGTAGTAGAGTATCCAACATGGTTAGCCAATATTGTGCCAGTGCCGAAGAAGGACGGGAAGGTTAGAGTCTATGTCGACTACCGGGATCTTACCGGGCCAGTCCAAAAGATGACTTCCCCTTTCCAAACATACACATTCTAATTGACAACTGCACCAAGCATGAGCTGCAGTCGTTCGTTGATTGTTTTGCTGGGTATCATCAGATATGGACGGATGAGGAAGATGTTGAGAAAACGACTTTCATTACACCGTGAGGGATGTATTGTTACAAAATGATGCCGTTTGGGTTAAAGAATGTAGGGGCCACCTACATGAGGGCCATGCCTACCATTTTTCATGATATGATACATAAGTAGATCGAGGTGTATGTAAATGATATCATCATCAAATCCAAGAAAGCCACTGATCACATGGAAGATTTGATGAAGTTCTTCAACAGACTGAGAAGGTATAACTTGAAGCTGAATCCCGTGAAATGTGCATTCGGGGTTCCTGCAGGAAAGCTACCGGGGTTCATTGTAAGTCGACGAGGAATAAAACTGGATCCATCAAAGGTTAAAGCCATTCAAAAATTGCCACCACCAAAAAACAAGAAGGATGTGATGAGTTTCCTGGGGAGACTCAACTACATCAGCCGGTTCATAGCATAATCCACTGTCATATGTGAGCCGATCTTTAAGATGTTGAATAAGGACGCCACTACCAAATGGACTGAGGATTGTCAAAAAGCCTTCAGCAGAATAAAGGAGTACCTGCCAACACCGCCAGTCTTGGTTCCACCCGAACTAGGTAGACCCCTAATACTCTACCTTGCAGTATTGGATGGAGCGTTCGGTTGCGTTCGTGGGCAACATGATGAAACGGGGAGGAAGGAGAAGGCCATATACTATCTTAGCAAGAAGTTCACCCCGTACGAGGCCCGGTATTCTCTATTAGAACGCACCTATTGTGCTATGACTTGGGTAGCTCAGAAGTTGAGGCACTATTTCTGTGCCTATACCACGTATCTCATATCAAGGATGGATCCATTGAAGTACATCTTTCAGAAGCCCATGCCCACTAGCAAGCTAGCCAAGTGGCAAATCCTGCTGAGTGAATTCGACATTGTCTACGTAACTCAAAAAGCAATCAAAGGACAAGCTTTGGCAGATCATCTTGCCGAGAATCCCATGGACGGAGAATACGAACCCTTAAAGACATATTTTCCTAACGAAGAGGTGTCATTCATAGGAGAGGACATTGCAGAATCCTATGATGGTTGGAGAATGTTTTTCGATGGAGCAGCAAATTTCAAAGGAGTTGGCATAGGAGCAGTACTAGTGTCGGAAACCGGTCAGCATTATCCGGTATCTGCCAAACTCAAGTTCCCATGCACCAACAATATGGCCGAGTACGAAGCCTACATCTTAGGGCTCAAGCTGGCCATTGACATAAACATTCAGGAATTGCTAGTGATCGAAGATTCAGACTTGCTTATACATTAGGTCTGAAAAGAATGGGTGACCAAGAACTCCAAGATACTCCCTTATCTGCATCATGTACAGGAGTTGAGAAAGAGATTCATAAAGACGGAGTTCCAGCATGTTCCCAGAGTCCAGAATGAGTTTGCCGATGCATTGGCTACCCTATCGTCCATGATACAACATCCAGATAAGAACTTCATTGACCCTATTCCGGTAAAGATCTACCATCAACCAGCTTACTGTGCTTATGTCGAAAAAGAAGCAGATGGAAAACCTTGGTTTCATGATATCAAGGAATACTTGGCAAAAGGAGAATACCTAGAACTTGCAAACCCTACTCAGAAGCGTACACTTCGAAGATTATCTAACAATTTCTTTCACAGCAGAGGAATCCTGTACAGGAGGACTCCGGATCTGGGATTGCTAAGGTGTGTCAACGCAAGAGAAGCATCCAAACTGCTAGAAGAAATCCATGCTGGGACCTACAGTCCACATATGAATGGCTTTGTCTTAGCTAAGAAGATACTCCGAGCTGGGTATTTTTGGATGACTATGGAAACAGACTGCATCCAGTATGTCCGGAAGTGCCACTGCTATCAGATACATACAGACATGATAAAGGTACCTCCAAAAGAGCTTAATGCTACCAGCTCGCCATGGCCGTTCGCCGCTTGGGGAATGGATGTTATTGGACCAATCGAACCAGCCACATCAAACGGGTATAGGTTCATCCTAGTGGCAATTGATTATTTCACTAAATGGGTTGAAGCAGCATCGTACAAGGTAGTGACTAAGAAAGTCGTGGCAGATTTTGTCCGTGACCACATCGTGTGTCGGTTCGGGATTCCAGAGTCAATCATTACTGATAATGGTTCCAATCTCAATAGTGATTTGATGAAAGCCATGTGTGAAACCTTCAAGATCAAGCACAAGAATTCTATAACCTACAGATCTCAAATGAACGGAGCCGTAGAAGCCGCCAATAAGAATATCAAGAAGATACTCAGGAAAATGATAGAGAAGCATAAAAAGTGGCACGAGAAACTATCATTCACTTTATTAGGGTACAACACCACAGTCCGTACATCGATCGGGGCAACCCCCTATATGCTGGTTTATGGTACAGAGGCAGTCATTCCCACTGAGCTAGAAATTCCCTCCTTGAGGATCATATAGGAAGCAGAACTCGACGGTGCATAATGGGTAAAGAGTCACTATGAGTAGTTAGCTCTTATAGATGGAAAAAGGATGAATGCGGTTCCACGGTCAGCTTTATCAGAACAGAATGTCTAGAGCCTTCAACAAAAGAGTCAAGTCGAGATAGTTTATACCGGGGCAGCTGGTGTTAAAGAGATTTTCCCATATCAGGATGAGGCCAAAGGGAAGTTCTCTCCCAACTAGTAGGTTCCATATATGGTTCACCGGGTTCTAACAGGAGGAGCCCTCATACTTGCAGAAATGGACGGAGAAGTGTGGCCGAAGCCGATCAATTCAGATGCAGTAAAGTGATACTATGTGTAACTTTTATGCTTTCCTCATATGATGTGATTTGAACTACGCCTGACCTGATTCCCGTTTAAGAGGGGATACGTAGGTAGCCCTATGGGTTCGGTCACAATTCAACAAAATTTTTATTTCCCCCAGCTATTGGAAACTGGTGCAGAATTTTGAGGAGGACCCTCAAAATTCCGAAGTTGATTTCAACCATTTACCGCAAGAAACCGTCAGAAGTACCAGCCCAATAAACTAGGGCAGAATTTTGAGGTGGACCCTAAAAATTCCGGGGCAAGAGAGGTCGCAATATCTTGAACCGCGTCGCAGTCGTCGGTTCATCTAAAGAAAATTATTCTCAATTATATATTTATGTCGTATTTTTACTAAATCATGCATTTCTATTATCAAAATTATTTTGTTTAGCAACGCTACCCCAAGGATACACACGGTATCACCAAACAGAGACAAGCAAGTCAAGCAAAGTCAACGGGGATACGAACTAACCATCCCCCCTTTACAAAACTCACGATTTTTCTTTGATGTAGGCACTCGAGTCACAAAATCATCGGACATATTTATACATTCACACTTCTCAGGAATACAACTCCCAGGACCATCACCTACCTGCAATTGCTATCCGTACATGATATCCCCAGTAGCCACAATATCGCAATCAGCTATCAGCTAAGAGATCTTATTACTATTCGCCTTTTATTTCTCTATATTGCATAAGGCTACCTTTTTGCCTTCCGAGAATAAGCTCTATCTCCATCTGCATTTCTCTGCTTGCATAAGGCTACCTTTCTGCCTTCCGAGACTAAACTCTGTCTCCATCTGCTTTTCTCTACATTGCATAATGCTACTTTTCTGCCTTCCGAGACTAAGCTCTGTCTCCATCTGTATTTCTCTACATTGCATAAGGCTACTTTTATGCCTTCCAAGGTTAAGCTCTACCTCCATCTGCATTTCTCTGCATTGCATATGGCTACTTTTCTGCCTTCCGAGACTAAGCTCTATCTCCATCTGCATTCCTTTGCATTGAGTAAAGCTACCTTTCTACCTTCTGAGACTAAGCTCTGTATCCATTTTGCATGGCTAAAATATCACCACTTCATATTGCATGGATGAAATATCGTTGCTTAATTTACACTTGCATGGCTGAAATATCTCCACTTCATCTTGCATGGCTGAAATATCGCTGCCTCATCTTGCAGGGCTGAAATATCGCTACTTCATCTCACATGGCTGAAATATCGCCACTTCATCTCGCATGGCTGAAATATCGCCACTTTATTTACATTTGCACGACTGAAAGATCGCCACCTTCTGCATTGCATGGGCTGAAAGATCGCCAAATATTGCATCTCATGGAATGAAAGATTGCCAAATTGTCAAAAGGCGTCATTGTTCGGAGACACCATTTTCATAGCCCGAGAACGCCATGCCATGGCCTGAGGACCCCTTTTATCTTTTGCATATCATTATTCAAAGGTATCATAGTTCGGAGGAATCATTCTTATAGCCCGAGTGCATCATTTCATGGCCTGCGAATCCTTTATTATACGCGTCATGGCCCAGGACGTCATGGTCTGAGGACGCCATCCTAACCGTCCAAAGACAACATTCATGGTCTAACGAGAACTTACATCACGTTTAAATTTATGCATAATATATGCGTTTATTGTTTACTTATAGGTAAACTGGCGAGCAACGACCATCTTGGCAGGAGCAATCCCGCTCCAGCTCCCACAACCCTATTAGACCTTAATCATTCATCCCAACCTGAATATTGTGTCCGTTCTTGGAAAATCTTCATCGACATACTCCGCCGATGAATCCTGAACTACATATGGCCTGATTCCTGTAAGACTAGGAATATGTAGGCAGCTCAGGAACCAGAGAACGGCCAACCTCTTCAAACCGTTTCGTTCGGTCAAAATTGGCCATCATATCTTTACCCAACAACTCTTTCATCCTTCTCGGGTAAAGAGGGGCATCTGTTGATATCCAATTTTTCCCTATATATTTTTCATATATGCAAAATACTTTCAAAATAGCATATATATGCATATATACGTATGCCCAAGTGTTTTAGTATTTTTCCCAATTTTTATAGATTTTTTAAATCAATTTATTGTCCATTTTAGCAGTACAAAAATCAATAATTATTCCCAAAATTATTAATTTTGGTGAACAATTTACTTTATTTCTATATTTATACCAAAATATAGCTAAGGTAATTTTTATACATTTTTACAAATTTATTTGATGTTTTAAAAGCTAAATTGCATATAATTGCAATTCTAGCCTATTTTAAGATTTAATAGTATTTTATAATTATAAAATTGGCTCCAATATTTTTAAATTAATATTTATATATTATTTACTGATTTAGTACTTTTAATTTAATTTTTTACTATTTTTTATAAAATAAAAAGGAAAAGCTGGCTATTTAATCTAGTCTCATTTCATTTTAATTATAGCCCATTTACATTTCAATTTTAGCCTCCAATTAACCCAATCTTAACACCCAATGTGACCGGCCCAATTTCATTTTAACCCGACCCCCTTAACCCGTTCACTAACCCACCCGACCTTTCTTTTAATCCAGGCCGTTGATTGTTTTTATCAACAGCCACGATCGTCCCTTGCCTTTTTTAATTCCCCAACCCTAACCTAATCCCCTCATTTCAATCAGTTGGCCGCCTTTGAATACTCTACCTCTCTCAAACTCTCTCGAAGGTTCCTGGAACCCTAGCCTATCTCATCCTCTCCGGCCACAACCTCACCGGAATCCATGGTTTCTCAGGCCATGAATGGACTGTACTCACCTCCCTCCACTCTCAAACGTTTGGGGTTCGAAGATTGAGGTCTGACCTCAATGGTGTCCGTTCAGATCCTCTCAGATCCATGGTTTTCGGACCTTTCCGGCCTTGCTCCGTCACATCCAAAGCATTTCGAGCCTGGTTCTAACCTCTCTGACTCAAGATTGGACTTTTCCAAGCCTTTCTCATTCTAGGGTTTCTTTGAAACCCCAGCTATTCGAGGTTTCTCTAATTTTTTCTTAAATATATGCTATATTTGTGCTCTATTTGGGGTTTTAAAATGTTTTCCCCCAATTTTTTCTTTCAAAAATTACTTCTCTTCGATTTAGGGTTTCTGAAAAGTTGCAAATGATTTTCTAACTCTTCCTTTTCTTTTCTTTATGTGTATTTGTCTATACTATGTTCATATGTTTTCTTTTCTACCACGCATGCGTTTTTCTTTTGCTTTCTTTCTACTATACATGATTCTTCCGTGCTTTGTGTTCTACTGTGCTTCTACACCATGCTCACATGTTCATCTCGCTGTGTTTTCCTATATGTTCTTTTGCTATACTTTTCCAGTATTTTGTGTTCTTCTACTGTATGTATCTCCTACTGAGTCCTTAAGTTTTTGTTTGCTTCTACTGAACCTTGTTTGAGTTCTCTCTACACACGTTCCCTCTACTGTTTTCTTAAGTTTATACTACCTCTTTTCTCTTTTGAACTTGTTTAGGTCCTAAGCTTTTCTTAAAACGTGTTCTCTATGCTTCAAATTAGTTCTTCATTCTATTTGCCTTGAACCTGCTATTTTATCTGTTTGTTTTCACATGAGTCTCTGAAAGAGACCTTTGAGCCTATTTCAGTTATTTATCTTCTCGCCTCTGCATCTGATTCGAGTTGGAAATCCTAGGGTTTGGGGGTTTTCAGCGAGTTTGATCTTGTGTGTGGACTGGGGTTCTATTATGGAACCTTAGACTCTCTCAAACTCATTCTGAGTCTATGTACTGGATTTGAGCCTCTTTGTTATGACCCTGAACTCTTCTATACTAGGATTTTTAGCATGACAATTCTTTCTTGTTTGATATGTTTGTATGCTTTATATATGAGGAAGTTTTCCTTCAAAAGGTTTTGTCAACTTGTGATTGATTCGGAATTCCTTTTATTAAGGTGTGATTGATTGTTACTGACTTTCCTTAAGTAAAACCCTCTCCTCACTTTTCCTGACTTGGTTCATTCGAACAAAGCCTGCAATTTTGATTTTTACTGGCTGTTTGATTGATTCTCTTTCCTTATTCTCACAAACCGTGTACCACTGGACTTTTGCCTTAAATAGACTTATGTGTATTTACCCTTCTTGTGTTACTTTGGAAAAGATTTTGATCAAATTATTTCCTTAATTGTCTTCTACCCGTTTGAAATCAGAATCCCTTAATTGAAGGGGAACTTATGTAATTGATTGCAAAACTATTTTCTTACCTATTTTCTACTTGCTTCCTACACTATAAAGGGCATGACCTTTCTGCACTTTAAGACACCTTGAGTTCAATACTCTAACACGCATTACCTACTGAACACCTTCAATTTCAATACTCTTACACTTTCAACTCAACACTTTACTCTCTTTTGAGAACTTCTGACTGGGTGCTTGCAATTTGGCTTTACTATTGCTTTTCTCTTCTTGTTTCCCTGAAACTGGTATGTCTAATTTCGTTTTCAGCCTCATCCCTATGTGTTTGCTTTACAATTTCTACAATCTTGTCTACTTTACTATTTATGCTCAGTATTGAATATGTTGTTCTCCTTGCATCTGTTGCTGTTGTGAATTTCCCCATACCCTTATTCCCTTCTATGTGTTTGAGTTAAAGCTCAGGCATGGCAGCCTCCAAATTGTTGCTCATGTCTGGATTTGATCCTTTAAGGGATCCTAACCCCCAAACAATGTGTCAGTACTCCTAATTGTTGGGTATGACCACTAGCCTGTCTTGGCCTTCCCCAAAATCTCCTCTATGCACTTGCACTCTCTCTTAGACTCTAAGTTCTGCCCCCTCATATGAGCCTTACTTTGGGACCTTGAGCTCCCTCTGAACTTGGACATTTGAGGGCTGACCCTTCCACACTACACTATAACTTAATTCTGCAATATATTTGGGAGTAAGCACTGCCCGGAGTCCACCTGAGACTCTTAGGGAACTCTAACACATCCCAAATAAGAGAAAGGCTTTGGAAATTGGACCTTTGGAGTTGGTTTATTTCATATTTCAGACCCGGGGTCTGAATTAGGCTCTCCTTGGTTGGGATTTTTAGCTTTCTGATGTAATTTTATTTTTACTTTCCTTTATTCATTTTGGGCTGTAATAATTTGTAATAACTTCTTGGGCTTTAGTGAAAAGGGGAGGGTTACTCATGTATGCATAAGGGTGGATATCATGTTCATTAGGTATTTACTTCTGCAAATCATGTCTTGTTTTCACTTTTGCATTTTCATTTAGAAATCATGTCTTTAGGTTCTGCACTTCCGCATTTTAGAAATTATATCTATAAGTTCTTCCTTTCATACATAGATATCATGTCAATAGTTTTTGCATTTCTGCATCTCATATAGAGAACATGCTATAGGATTCAGCATTTCTGCCTATCATATAGAGAACATGTCTATAGGCTTCTGCACTTTTAGAAAACATGCCTATGGGTTCTGCACTGCATATCATATAGATAACCTGCTCATAGGGCTTCCTGAAATCCACATACGTATCCATCACTAGGCCAAACATGTATATAGGTTTAAATAACAATCAGCATTCTAGATACCATGCCTATAGGACTTCTGCATTCCTATAAACGTTTTAAAATCAACAACGTTTAGAAAGCATGCCTATAGGAATAACTAACAGAATCTGAATCGCTATCTCGCTCACAAGTCTAAAATTAGTAGTAACGTTGTTTAATATCTGCAAAACTTATGTTTTCTATAATTAGTAAGCCTTCTTTAAAATCAATCTATTTCTGCATTATTAGATACCATGCCTATAGGTCTCACCTAGGCAAGTCATAAGGTAATAACTAACTGCACCAGTCTCTGAAAGTCACAACCAGCAGGCAGGCCTAATTCGAACTTCTTATCTGAAAATATGTGATAAATCAGCCTGCCTTAACGTTTAAGTTTAATTCAGACCATAACCAATACATGCAAGACATGCTAAATAATTTTTTTAAGTGAGGAGGCTTGTCTGAGCCTTTTAAACTATTACGTGCTTCCCATATCTGCTTTATGTGTTTTTGTTTGTCGCCTTAGAATTTTATCCTTTTAAACCCTAAAAAGCCCGAATCTCCCTTCCCTTTAGCATTAGTAGTCCCAAATGCCTCCGGGACTGATAGGATTGGGATGGGTAAGAGCATGCAATAAGTAACGAAACTATTCCGCGTTTTAGTACTTTAACGGGGTGGGAAAGGCTAGATATGGATATGATGACCGGTGCGCTAATACCACGTGTAGCCCCTCTTCTGAGGAGTGATTACCGGGTATTTCATTGATGTGATCTATAGTATATGTAAACCTAGGACCCCCTTTCCCTTTACTTGTTTATTTTTAGAATTTTGAAACTATTTCCTCGAAATTTCAGCTTTAATTTCTTCAAAACTTTAATTAGGGATAATTTCTAGCCCTTACCCAAACTCTGTTTTTTCTAAACAAATTCTTTCTAGTTCCCTAATGCACTTTAATTATTAGGTGGTGACTCTTCAATTCACACCCAATTCCCAAAAGGGAACGAGTTGTCCTCCCAAATGTCATAAACCCAATTTCGCTCTAGCGAGAAAAAGGGGGCGCGACAACAGCTCTACGATAAAGCCAATTAGAAATGTAATAGCCTCATAATAAGTCAGTATGAATATCCCAACGGATTGTAGTATTATAATAAAGCTCCAAGTGTTGAATGTGAATCATACCTATGTGGAAGGGACGTTATGAAAGAGATACAAGATGTGATGCAAGATTTTGAGGTAAGTAAGGTAAATGTGAACAACGTACGAGATACCCAAAGGCAGAAGATCGTGAATAGTCCATACTTTGGATAAAAGGCTAGAAGCGCGGGGATACAGTATATAGGAATAATAATGGCATCGTCAGTAGCATATCATCCAGCCTATGATCTAAGTATCGAAAAGCCTGACTAAGAGAGTAAAGAAGAGTTAGAGACGATGTGATATCTCGCTTGATGTTCCAAAATTACATAAGGAAATCTATGATGCAAGCAATTTGAAAGGTTGCAAGTAATATAAATAGATATGTATAGGTCGCAAGCTAAAGTATGGTAAAGAGATAAGGTTTTAGAAAATAGGAGTAAGGATAAGAAAAGGGTGAGTGAGAAGGTGGTAAGAATGGATAAGTCCTTAGGATTAAGCCCATGCAAACAAGAGACCTGATGGTTTCTCTAAGTATACAAAGCTCACTATAGCCTGAATGAACTCAAAGGAGTCTAAGACTAGTAGTATTTAGAAGAGATGGAATGCTTGCCTGGTAGTGAAATGAAGGTGTAATTGTGATAGATAAAAGATAACACTTGGGCCTTCGATTGAATAATGATTTGAAGAAAAAAAGGGAGAAGGAGAAAAGAATTTGCGGACGACATGAGATCAGAATACCCCCATAAGGTGAATCACATCGAGATACTATGAAATACGGTTGTGGAAATCACTTCAAATTTTCTTCGATGCAACGTGAGCCGAAGTGATTACGCAAGAGGTTTCAAGTTATCAGTGGTAGAGATCAATATTGAGGTGAATTAATAATGTATGGATAAAAGTCATAAAGTATGAGATGAGATTAGCCCGTCATTCTTAAGATGAACAGTAACAAGGAAGCATTGAAGGACTTAGAGTTTTACATATAGGATAAACAACAAGAGTAAACTGGAATTTGGTAGCAGACCCCAGCAACGATAAATCAAAGTAATAGTTATGGTATAGTATAACCTATCTTGATGCAGTAAAGTCATACGGATGGATAACCGTGTCTATGAAATAAGATATAGCAATATTCATAAGTTTGACAAAATACCGAGCGAAGAACTTCAGTAATGGCTAAACATCTGGGGAAAAAGGAAAGAATAGATGCATGAGCGCAATTACAAGGTCAGGTCACACATGCTACATGATAAAAGGTAGCAACAATTATGAGACTGGAAGGATTCTGACCATATGTCATGGTGTGAGAAAGAGGCCTAAAGGGGGGAATGCCATGTCTTTTGGACTTATTCACAGAGCAGTTGCCTAGATGGAAAGAGGAGCACTAAAGTATTCGTAAGACCTATGGGTTATAAGAATGATAAGTGCATCAGTCAACATTCAAGGATGAATATTCCAAAGAGGGGAATGATGTGACATCCCGCATTTTTGTATGTTAAAGTTTCGTCGTAAGTTCGAAAATGGGATTATTTTGAGATTATAAGCATCATGCTATTTCAAAAAAGTGATGAGTAAATTCGTGAAGATGAGAGGGTAAGCAAATCGAAGAAAATGAATTTCGTCGAAATTGGTCATTTTGGGATAAAATACGGCCCAAGCTAAAATATCCAGTATTTATGAACTAGTACCATACAAGGTACCCCATGGCCGTGATAGTAAGGTGTATAAGGTATGTTAAAAGCAAGTAGTATTTTAAATAATTTGAGATAATTCTTAATTATGTGGGTAATTGGATAATTATTGGTTAATGAGGAATTAACAAATTAATTAAAGGATTGAGTGGATAATTATTGGACAAGATTTGACCCCTTAACGTGGCAGTCATATAAGGATCAATTAAGTGACTCATAATGTCACATTTCAAGGTGGCATACTAAGAGAATCTTGGAGCTTAGTCATTAGCTTAGGGGTAGTAACGTGATACTCCATAAGTAGTGTGAATTGCTTCAGTAAATCCATCCAAATATTTGAAACATTGCTTCAAAAAATTCATCCAAGCACTTGAATAGCAGTACATGATTTTCTTAGAAAAAAATTCATACAAGACTATGTAATATTATAGCAACGGGATTTTGTAATTCTTAAGGAGTACGGTGCAATCTTTCGCAAGAATATCATATGGATTTTCCCTACTCTGATCTCGCCTTTACATGAATTGTTGTAGTTGACGTATATTAGAGGGATTGTCAAGAGAATCGCTTCAGGTATGTTAAGGCTAAGCCTTCCTTCATTTTGCATGATCTCGTAATTACACAAGTTTGATAACGAGGCATAAAGAAAAATTCATGTCCCGAAATTTACATATTTTCCGAGTTTTGTAAACTACAATTTCTTCTTACTAGTTCTTCATATTCAATTGAGTATTTCCTTCTTCCAGTCAAGAGAGCAGATAGTTTATATATACGGTATTAAAGTTTTTTCATTACCATCGAGTTATAATCGATGGGCAGGCCCCTATTGGGCAACCTCTGATAAGATGGTAAGTTATATACTGAGCCTACTGTGGCCAAGTGCCTATGAGTGAGCCCAACATGGCCGAGATATAGAGCCTAGTATAGCCGAGCGCCTATGAGAGAGCCCACTACGGTAGAGCAGTTATATATATATATATATATATATATATATATATATATATATATATATATATATATATATATATATATATATATATACTGAGCTTATAAGGCCAGACAACTATTTTACTTACTATATTGAGAGAGTTGAGCCAGTATCAGTAGGGGAGCATATCTTCAGATTATCTTTGACTCCCTGTTACTTTCAGTTATTATATTATCAATTTAGTTTCAGCTTTTCGTATATTGCCTTACATACTCGGTACATTATTTCGTACTGACGTCCCTTTTCTGGGGCGCTGCATTTCATGCGTACAGGTTCAGACAGACAAGCGGGTAGATCTCCTCATTAAGTGTTGCTCAAGTTCAGCTTTATCGGTAAGCTCTATGCTCTTTGGAGTTGCTGGGTCTAGAGCTTTATGTACATCTTGTGTATATATGTATATATGTTATGAGTAGGTCGGTGCCCTGTTCCGATCACAGTATATCCACCAATAGAGGCTTGTAGACATATTTTTTCAGTTAGTGCAGTATGATGGGTTTGTAGGCCTTGTATGTATATTTGGTTAGTTTGTCAGCTGTAGTACGTACGACGGCCTTGTCAGCCTAGCTTTAAATTGATATCTAGTCAACATTCGCCGTTGTCTTGCAAGGTGGCCCATGGCCAAAGCATGACATCAGATGTTAAGAGTTCCTAAGTCGCAAGTTGGTATGCAAGGATAGGTGAGGCATCGGGTGCCAGTCTCGCCCGCAAGTTCGGGGTGTGACAAAATCCAAAGCCTAGGACATTTCCCTCTTTAGGTCCCTTTCTCGCACCATGACCTGTGGTCGAAATTCTTCCAATCTCGTTACTGTTGCTACTTTCTGTCGTGAAACATGTACGACTCTATCCCTACTATGTGTCTCTTCTCTCCTTTTTCCTCAAGTTATTATCCAATCTCTAGGCCTCACTTTGTGAACATATACAGAACTATGACAAGATGTCCTTCTAGTCATCTATAGGTGTACTAAAGTCCTTCGCTTGGTACTTTGTCGAACTTACGACTATTTCTATATCTTGTTTCATATCCCGAGTTATCTATCCTTATGGATTTACAACATCTAGGTAGGTCAGACTATACCATAACACTTACTTTGATTTATTATTACCGAGGTCTGCTACTTAACTCCAAGGTGTACTGAGTTTTTTTTATAACTTACAGATACCATCAGCTTTGTTGTTTTGATGTGTTTAATCCCGAGGGCTTACCTATTCTCGTTACCTTCTCACTTACATTTTCTTATCCTTACTCATGTCTACCTAATAACTTGTCGCTCTACCATACTTTATCTTGCGACCTACACATATTTATTTATACTACTCACAACCTTCCTTTAACTTGATTGCACCATAGATTTCCTTATTTTATTCTGGAAACTCAGGAGAGACATCACGTCGTCTCTAACTCTTCTTGACTGTCTTAACTAGAGCTCTTGGTACCTAAAAACCATAGGCTAGAAGATATGCCGCTGATGATACAACTATCATTAGGGTGAATTTTAGGGATTTTAGGCTATGTTAATGGAGAGTGAGAGTTGAGGGTTTGGGTATTGATTTGTGGTTGGAATTGGATGAAATTGATTGGACTCATAGTTGAATGGGTGTTCAAAATTTGTGAGTTTGATCGGGTTCCGAGGTACGAGCCCGGAGTTGACTTTTTGATTTTGATTAAAGACCTTAGCTTTATTGTATAAGAGTATTTCCTATATCTATTATTGATGATATTAAGTTGCTTTGGATAGATTCGAGCCCCTTAGAGGCTGATTCGCATGGCAAGAGCTTTTTGGAATATTGATTTGCGCGCTTTGAGGTAAGTAACATATCGAAACTTGGATTTGAGGGTATCTAACCCTGGGAAATACGTTATATGGAAGGTATTGGGTACGCGCTAGGTGACGGGCATGTTTGCGTGCACCAGTATGTTTATGATTTAAGATGATTTTTGGACTATTATGAGATTTGTTGGCTATCATGTTTTGTTATATCCGTGTTTTCTAAACTTGTATGGTTAATTATATCCCAATTCATGTTAAAAATCATGTCTAGATTATGTGCTATTTGTTTGAGACTTGATAGGATATATTCTTGCCATTTATGAGGTATTTGCCTTAATTGTACACCTACTCTCTGTCATGATGTTATATCCGTGTATGATATCTCTATCTCAGTACTTTCTTATTTGATTTTTTCACATGTTGTTTATGCCTCATATGTGCTATTGAATTGTGTATTATGAGATGTGAGTAACAGAGACTTGACAAGTTGATGACTAAGCCTGGGCCATAGAGCCGATTTGGTATTTATTTTGAGGTGACGCGTATACGAGGGTCATATTGGGATAAGCGTTATCACAATATGGGGGCGCGACAATAGCTCTACGATAAAGCCAATTAGAAATGTAATAGCCTCATAAATAAGTTAGTATGAATATCCCAACGGATTGTAGTATTATAATAAAGCTCCAAGTTGTGGATGTGAATCATACCTATGTGGAAGGGAGGTTATGAAAGAGATACAAGATGTGATGCAAGATTTTGAGGTAAGTAAGGTAAATGGGAACAACGTATGAGATACCCAAAGGCAGAAGATCGTGAATAGTCCATACTTTGGATAAAAGGCTAGAAGCGCGGGGATTCAATATATAGGAATAATAATGGCATCGTCAGTAGCATATCATCCAGCCTATGATCTAAGTATCGAAAAGCCTGACTAAGAGAGTAAAGAAGAGTTAGAGACGATGTGATATCTCGCTTGATGTTCCAAAATTACATAAGGAAATCTATGATGCAAGCAATTTGAAAGGTTGCAAGTAATATAAATAGATATGTATAGGTCGCAAGCTAAAGTATGGTAAAGAGATAAGGTTTTAGAAAATAGGAGTAAGGATAAGAAAAGGGTGAGTGAGAAGGTGGTAAGAATGGATAAGTCCTTAGGATTAAGCCCATGAAAACAAGAGACCTGATGGTTTCTCTAAGTATACAAAGCTCACTATAGCCTGAATGAACTCAAAGGAGTCTAAGACTAGTAGTATTTAGAAGAGATGGAATGCTTGCCTGGTAGTGAAATGAAGGTGTAATTGTGATAGATAAAAGATAACACTTGGGCCTTCGATTGAATAATGATTTGAAGAAAAAAAGGGAGAAGGAGAAAAGAATTTGCGGACGACACGAGATTAGAATACCCCCATAAGGTGAATCACATCGAGATACTATGAAATACGGTTATGGAAATCACTTCAAATATTCTTCGATGCAACGTGAGCCGAAGTGATTACGCAAGAGGTTTCAAGTTATCAGTGGTAGAGATCAATATTGAGGTGAATTAATAATGGATGGATAAAAGTCATAAAGTATGAGATGAGATTAGCCCGTCATTCTTAAGATGAACAGTAACAAGGAAGCATTGAAGGACTTAGACTTTTACATATAGGATAAACAACGAGAGTAAACTGGAATTTGGTAGTAGACCCCAACAACGATAAATCAAAGTAATAGTTATGGTATAGTATAACCTATCTTGATGCAGTAAAGTCATACAGATGGATAACCGTGTCTATGAAATAAGATATAGTAATATTCGTAAGTTTGACAAAATACCGAGCGAAGAACTTCAGTAATGGCTAAACATCTGGGGAAAAAGGAAAGAAGAGATGCATGAGCGCAATTACAAGGTCAGGTCACACATGCTACATGATAAAAGGTAGCAACAATTATGAGACTGGAAGGATTCTGACCATATGTCATGGTGTGAGAAAGAGGCCTAAAGGGGGGAATGCCCTGTCCTTTGGACTTATTCACAGAACAGTTGCCTAGATGGCAAGAGGAGCACGAAAGTATTCGTAAGAGCTATGGGTTATAAGAATGATAAGTGCATCAGTCAACATTCAAGGATGAATATTCCAAAGAGGGGAATGATGTGACATCCCACATTTTCGTATATTAAAGTTTCGTCATAAGTTCGAAAATGGGATTATTTTGAGATTATAAGCATCATGCTATTTTAAAAAAGTGATGAGTAAATTCGTGAAGATGAGAGGGTAATCTAATCGAAGAAAATGAATTTCGTCGAAATTGGTCATTTTGGGATAAAATACGGCCCAAGCTGAAATATCCAGTATTTATGAACTAGTACCATACAAGGTACCCCATGGCCGTGATAGTAAGGTGTATAAGGTATGTTAAAAGCAAGTAGTATTTTAAATAATTTGAGATAATTCTTAATTATATGGGTAATTGGATAATTATTGGTTAATGAGGCATTAACAAATTAATTAAAGGATTGAGTGGATAATTATTGGACAAGATTTGACCCCTTAACGTGGCAGCCGTATAAGGATCAATTAAGTGACTCATAATGTCACATTTCAAGGTGGCATACTAAGAGAATCTTGGAGCTTAGTCATTAGCTTAGGGGTAGTAACGTGATATTCCATAAGCAGTGTGAATTGCTTCAGTAAATCCATCCAAATATTTGAAACATTGCTTCAAAAAATTCATCCAAGCACTTGAATAGCAGTACGTGATTTTCTTAGAACAAAATTCATACAAGACTATGTAATATTATAGCAACGTGATTTTGTAATTCTTAAGGAGTACGGTGCAATCTTTCGCAAGAATATCATATGGATTTTTCCCTACTCTGATCTCGCCTTTACATGAATTGTTGTAATTGACGTATATTAGAGGGATTGACAAGAGAATCGCTTCAGGTATGTTAAGGCTAAGCCTTCCTTCATTTTGCATGATCTCGTAATTACACAAGTTTGATAACGAGGCATAAAGAAAAATTCATGTCCCGAAATTTACATATTTTCCTAGTTTTGTAAACTACAATTTCTTCTTACTAGTTCTTCATATTCAATTGAGTATTTCCTTCTTCCAGTCAAGAGAGCAGAGAGTTTATATATACGGTATTAAAGTATTTTCATTACCATCGAGTTATAATCGATGGGTAGGCCCCTATTGGGCAACCTCTGATAAGATGGTAAGTTATATACTGAGCCTACTGTGGCCAAATGCCTATGAGTGAACCCAACATGGCCGAGATATAGAGCCTAGTACGGCCGAGCGCCTATGAGAGAGCCCACTACGGTAGAGCAGTTATAAGGACAGACAACTATTTTACTTTCAGTTATTATATTATCAATTTAGTTTCAGCTTTTCGTATATTGCCTTACATACTCGGTACATTATTTCGTACTGACGTCCCTTTTCTGGGGGCGCTGCATTTCATGCGTACAGGTTCAGACAGACAAGCGGGTAGATCTCCTCATTAAGTGTTGCTCAAGTTCAGCTTTATCGGTAAGCTCTATGCTCTTTGGAGTTGCTGGGTCTAGAGCTTTATGTACATCTTGTGTATATATGTATATATGTTATGAGTAGGTTGGTGCCCTGTTCCGATCACAGTATATCCACCAATAGAGGCTTGTAGACATATTTTTTCAGTTAGTGCAGTATGATGGGTTTGTAGGCCTTGTATGTATATTTGGTTAGTTTGTCAGCTGTAGTACGTACGACGGCCTTGTCAGCCTAGCTTTAAATTGATATCTAGTCAACATTCGCCGTTGTCTTGCAAGGTGGACCATGGCCAAAGCATGACATCAGATGTTAAGAGTTCCTAAGTCGCAAGTTGGTATGCAAGGATAGGTGAGGCATCGGGTGCCAGTCTCGCCCGCAAGTTCGGGGTGTGACAAAATCCAAAGCCTAGGACATTTCCCTCTTTAGGTCCCTTTCTCGCACCATGACCTGTGGTCGAAATTCTTCCAATCTCGTTACTGTTGCTACTTTCTGTCATGAAACATGTACGACTCTATCCCTACTATGTGACTCTTCTCTCCTTTTTCCTCAAGTTATTATCCAATATCTAGGCCTCACTTTGTGAACATATACAGAACTATGACAAGATGTCCCTCTAGTCATCTATAGGTGTACTAAAGTCCTTCGCTTGGTACTTTGTCGAACTTACGACTATTTCTATATCTTGTTTCATATCCCGAGTTATTTATCCTTATGGATTTACAACATCTAGGTAGGTCGGACTATACCATAACACTTACTTTGATTTATTATTACCGAGGTGTGCTACTTAACTCCAAGGTGTACTAATTTTTTTTTATAACTTACAAAAACCATCAGCTTTGTTATTTTGATGTGTTTAATCCCGAGGGCTTACCTATTCTCGTTACCTTCTCACTTACATTTTCTTATCCTTACTCATGTCTACCTAATAACTTGTCGCTCTACCATACTTTATCTTGCGACCTACACATATTTATTTATACTACTCACAACCTTCCTTTAACTTGATTGCACCATAGATTTCCTTATTTTATTCTGGAAACTCAGGAGAGACATCACGTCGTCTCTAACTCTTCTTGACTGTCTTAACTAGAGCTTTTGGTACCTAAAAACCATAGGCTAGCAGATATGCCGCTGATGATACAACTATCATTAGGGTGAATTTTAGGGATTTTAGGCTATGTTAATGGAGAGTGAGAGTTGAGGGTTTGGGTATTGATTTGTGGTTGGAATTGGATGAAATTGATTGGACTCATAGTTGAATGGGTGTTCAAAATTTGTGAGTTTGATCGGGTTCCGAGGTACGAGCCCGGAGTTGACTTTTTGATTTTGATTAAAGACCTTAGATTTATTGTATGAGAGTATTTCCTATATCTATTATTGATGATATTAAGTTGTTTTGGATAGATTCGAGCCACTTGGAGGCTGATTCGCATGGCAAGAGCTTTTTGGAATATTGATTTGCGCGCTTTGAGGTAAGTAACATATCGAAATTTGGATTTGAGGGTATTTAACCCTGGGAAATACGTTATATGGAAGGTATTGGGTACGCGCTAGGTGACGGGCATGTGTGCGTGCACCATTATGTTTATGATTTAAGATGGTTTTTGGACTATTATGAGATTTGTTGGCTATCATGTTTTGTTATATCCGTGTTTTCTAAACTTGTATGGTTAATTAAGTCCCAATTTATGTTAAAAATCATGTCTAGATTATGTGCTATTTGTTTGAGACTTGATAGGATATATTCTTGCCATTTATGAGGTATTTGCCTTAATTGTACACCTACTCTCTATCATGATGTTATATCCATGTATGATATCTCTATCTCAGTACTTTCTTATTTGATTTTTTCACATGTTGTTTATGCCTCATATGTTCTATTGAATTATGTATTATGAGATGTGAGTAACGGAGACTTTACAAGTTGATGACTAAGCCTGGGCCATAGAGCCGATTTGGTATTTATTTTGAGGTGACGCGTATGCGAGGGTCATATTGGGATAAACGTTATTGATTTGGGGTGAAGCGTGCACCAGGCCCCACTATAGGGCTATATGACTATGATTAGCACTTGGGGAGGATCCGCCCCTCTAGAGTCTGACATGCCAGCAGTGGGCGCATGCATAATATTTTATACACGGGCTTGATGATAGGTAGTTATGTCAGGTACCCATACAATGCTAAGTGGGATTATTCTTGGTGGATCCACTGTGATATTGTTGATTTGACATGTATAATTGACATGTAGGTATAGAGATGTACTTTCCTCTTGCTAGCTGATTAATGAAATATTTTATTCATGCTGGGCTTTCACTTTTATACTTGAAAAACATGTCTAAATTCCTGAAATGTGAATGAGCTGAACATGATATCATTGAGTTATTTATTTACACTGTTATCTTTACGATCTGAGCTGTTACTGGTTATTATTATTGGTCTCTGACTGTTTCTTCTAAGCTCGTCACTGCTTTTAGCACAAGGTTAGATTTTTTACTTATTGAGTATATGAGGTTGGTTGTAAACGTACTACACTCTGCACTTCGTGTGCAGATCCATGTGCCTCCCGACGGGGTAATTTCCAAACTTGAGTTTGTTACCTGCTTTTGGGAGATTATGAGATAGCTGCTATGTCGTCCACAGTCCTTGAAGTCCTCTTTCGGTTATTTCTATTATTATTGTTTTATTGTTCAGACAGTTATATCAGAGAATTTGGCTTGTATTTTGATATTCAGTAGTGCTCATGTACTTGTTAACACCAGATCTTTGGGATAGTTATAGTAGTATTATTGGTACTTTCTCAGTTACTTCATGATATTTCCACTATTGAGTTTAATTAAATTATATTTTTTATCAAATTCGTTGTTATTGGTGACTGTTGGCTTGCCTAGCAAGTGGTGTTAGGTGCCGTCGCGGCTCCGGTGGGAGTTGGGTCATAACACTTAAGTAGGTCAAGCATTTCGAAGCAACTTCAGATTTTGAATCTTAAGTTGTTCTATCTTTCAATTGCAACTTCAAAATTTTAAATTTTAAATCGTTCAATTTTTCGATACAGCTTCAAAAAACTTCAGATTCAAAAGCATATTTAAAATATGAAATCTTAAATAGTTCAATTTTTCAATACAAATTCATACAACTCCAGATTCAAAATGAGATTCAATATATGAAGTTCTAAATCATAAACTTGTTCTTCGAATTTCAACAATCCAACATAAAATTCAACACCTAAATTTACTCCAAATGAGCTCAAATTTGAAACATAACTTTCAAATATTATAAAGAATAAATCTCAGTCATTAAACTTTGAAAACAACCAAAAATTTAATAAACCTATTTTGCAAGAAGAAGAAGAAGAAGAAGAAAATATGTATATAACGTTACTAAAAAATTTGATAGCAATTAATTTTTTTTCTAAAAGTGGATACGGATTCAATCGGTGGTGCAAAACTGGGTGCCACATGAAAATTTTACTAGTGACTCCTAGATCCCATTGGCCGTGGCCCATGAAGATACTTGGTACATTTGGTTTATTTGGGGGAAAATAACGCCCACCAGCTACTTTTGGCCTTATTTTTTAAAAACTAGCTATCATTCTAGAACTTTAAATTCAGCCAAATACCTAGACAACACCTTAAATTTTGTTTTAATTTTCATTAGACACTTCAACTAAAGCCAATACTTATTAAACATTACAACTTCAACCTACATATGTCTATTAAACACACATTTGACAATCCCAAAACAAGCATAAGTGTGTGTATGCTACTTGTCATTGACCTAGTAATAAGACTAATAAGAAAATGAAAGTCATCAAAAGAAAAAGAAAAGAAGAAAAAAAAAACTGAAAAAGCAAAACAGAGACAAAGATTAACCTTCCTCCCCAGCAAATACCCTCTCCCCTTCATAGTCTTCTTCCCCAATCTTTGTCCATCCTTCATCCTCTTCTCTCCCAAAAATATCAAATATTTCACAGTCAACTAATTCCCCACCCCACCCCACCCCAATTTTTGAAGTCCTTTATTTCTTCTGCAATCTATCTTAAATTTATACAGAATTCCATGGCCACCAAAAATAACATGAAAATTCACAACTTCATTTAGACCTACTATTGTGACACCACCACAAGTAGATAAATATTTGATTGTTTTTTCTTTAAGTGAAAAACGAGAAACTATTGGAAATAAATTCTACTTCCTTCTCATTTCAGATGATCAATCTTATTGGAGGAATAATCGTGGGCTTGACTTCACCGACCAGTAATGTTTTGAGCATCCAATATTTTTTCGTCGGGCATGTTGTTATTCATGGAATTATGCCTGATCATTTTTTGAATTGCTTGATTTTGATGTGAAGAGTCCATTTTGATTTCTGAGAAGGTGAAATTGTGTATTTTTCTTGCTGGTTTTTTCTCTATATTCTTTAAAATTGTGGTGGTTTTGCCTCTGATTTCTGCGACAAAGCAAGTTAATTTTGAAGATTCTTGTCACGACCCAAACCGAAGGGCCACAACGAGCACCCGGTACCTTACTCAACCGAGTACCAACATAACATATCTTTCTTATTATACTATCATTGGTAAATGGGCCAAAAAGGCCGTCATGAGATAATCAGAATAAAACATAAGGGAATACTAGACATAGGATGACCCAACATGATATAGAAACTTATACATGTGACATATGGGCCTATAAGGCTGACATAATTATTTGTAAACTAAAAACGCAGGCCGATAAGGCCATACACGTATCTATATACCTGACATCTGTCTACAAGCCTTTAAGAGTACATAAACATCATAAAGGTCGGGACAGGGCCCCGCCATACCAGTCAATACATGTCCAAATCATACTGATCAAATAGGCAATTCCGCAGCAAGTGGAGTGCACCAACACCTTTCGCTGAGCTGAGCCTATAGGAGAACTGTCAACCTGTCTTTTAGGACCTGTCTTTGCTCGTTTCTTTGTATCATTTGGATCATGCCAAAAAGAAAGAAGGGATAGCCTTAACATACCTGCATGATATCTTCCTTATTACTCAACTAAGCTCGACATAATGTCTTGCATCTACAATAACTTAAATGATATTGCCGTTAACATATAATGTCGTACCATCGTATTTGGATAATCGTATGGCTTAAGGAAAATCAGGAAGAACCTCCCCTATTTTTAATACATCCCAAAGACCACTAAGGGTCATCAACAACCCAACAAAAACAACAATAGCAAAGAATAGCAACAACAAAAATGCTATCCAATATGAGTTTCTCTGATTATCTTAACAATCATATTGAGCGGCAAGCTCGTTTTTACTCATAACAAGATATGAAGTGAATCCAACTCTTATTTCATAAATTAGTTTACAACCTTCAGAACATCATACTTATATGTACCATATTATTTCTAGTTTAAAACATCCATAAAATGCCTTCCAAAACAGCCCCATACGTCTAGCACCTTAATTTTTACCGTCAATCACTTGTTTTTCATCTTTTCTTCTTCAAACAACTTAATTAACACCTAGAAATGCTTAACAACAACAACCACAATATTATCAAATTATTTTCACAATTTCCAGCCACCATAAACCATATATTTAGCCACACAACAACCCAACCAAAGAGACAACCATATCTCATGTTCTTTCAAGTGCTATCTTATGGTTTTTCACTCAAACAACACAACCAGTACAAGATTAGCCTTAGGCACAATCAAGAAGATGTTATACATACCTTGGACATCATCTAAAACTCGAAACCCTATCTCAACTTAGCTCACAATAGCCCTCAATCACACCACAACATCATATAAAAATTCTCTTGTAGTCTTTAACACCTTTGATGATGATTTGAGTTGATTTTCCTTAGGTTTGGTTCTTGGGATTTTGGACCAGCTCTTAGAGAGAATTGAGACTATTTTGGTGTAAGTTTTCTGTGTATAATGACCAGATATACAAGGGAGAAGATAACTTATAAGCCCACCGCCTCAATTCTCCAAGTAGGTGGGTAAGCTGCCTGCTTGGCAGCTTGAGCAGTGCAACTTCGGACACTTGTATCTCGCTAATCCGACATCGTATTGACAAACGGATCTCAGAATTGGAAACTAGACACATAGGGATTTAATTCAATATAAATATCTCCATGTAACTCTCAATAGATTGGGAGAAAACTACGTCGCAACTGGCCTATGAAATTGCTAGTTTCTCCGAAGTGCGGCTACGTAACTTGGCGATCCTACTATATAAATTTATATTTCTCTACCCCGATGTTGTATTAATAAATGGTTTGGAGTGGAAACTAGATTCCAAGACCTTCATTTTGGTATATAATATGTCCCAAAATGACCTCATATAACACATGAAATATATTGCTCAAAATGCTTGGTTACAAGGCAAATCCTTAGTAGGTTTTTCCGCAACTTAAATCCGATTTTTCCCAAACTTTATATTTCATATCAAAAAATCATATATAGTCATATCTTGACTTTAAACTCATTTTAATCATGATTAACAAGTCTCATATTCATCTTAACTTGCTTAAGACTTCAGTAAACCTTACTTATCCTTGTACAAGGATTTCGTCCTTTTTGAGTTTACATTAGATAATCCTATAATGATAGTGACGTCTGAAGTACGGGGTGTAAAAATATTAAATCACTTTATATGATTTTAAAGAAGATCTCATTTCCGAGCTTACATCAATTGGCTTACAGCATACTTTCGCTTACAAAAATATGGGGTGTAACATCATTCCCCCTTTGGAACATTCATCCTCGAATATTGACTGATGTGCTTATTAGTCTCATATCCTATAGATCTCATGAGTACTTTAATATTTTCCACCATCTAGGCAATTGTTCTGTGAATAAATTCAAAGACTAGGGCATTCCCCCCTTTATGGCTCTTCTCACATCATGACTTGTGATTAGAATTCTTCTAATCTTATAACTTTGACTACCTTCTGTGTTGCAGCATGTATGACTCTGTCCTTTTATGTGCGGATTTTCTTCTTTTTTCCAGCATTTTGCCAATCTCTTTACCTTAGTTTGTAAACATATATAGAACTATGATAAGATGTCCCTCGGAGCATATATAAGTGTACTGATGTTCTTCGCGTGGTACATTGTCGAACTTACAACTATTGCTATATTTTATTTTCTAATCTTGGTTATCTGTCCTTATGACTTTAGTGCATCTAAGTAGGTCATATCATACTATAACACTTACTTAGGTTTATTATTACTGAGGTGTGCTACACAACTCTAGGTTACTTTCTCACTGCTTATCCTATAACCTGCTGGCGCAACCTTGTCACATTAGGAACACATAATCGACCTCGATATCTGAGGACTCTATCTCCTGTAATCTCAAATGGTGTCTTCTCCTTTTGAGGGGTTGTATCTGTGTAATGATCTAGAACAAGATCTTCATACTGTCATTCCTTCACTTCAGTTACTAAAGAGTATGTTTCCATGTCCTAAATAGTAACTCCAATATCACCTGAATCTAGTAATCGAATTCCAAGATTAGCTAGCTGATAAATCTCACAAGCTATTTCACTTTTCTCTAGCTGTAAATATGATAGGCTACCCTTAGATCTACGGCTGGGGGCATCGATTACTATATTCGACTTCCTTGGACTATATAAAATATCAACATCATGGTCTTTCACTAGCTCCAACCATCACCTCTGACGTAATACATTGTCTCTAGGGCTCACGTCTCATTGGAGAACATCTGAAGTGATTTTCCTGATCCACCCAGGGGTGATACTATACTTCAATAATCGTACTTCATATCATCCCTACGTGATTCATCTTATGGGGTATTCTAATACCGTGACATCCATAAAATCACTTTTCTTTAAATTATTAATCAATCGAAGGTCCAAACGTCATCCTCTTATTTATCACAATTATACCATTATTCTACTACCGGGGCAGCATTTCATCTCTTCTAATTGCTCCTATTCTTAGACTCCTTTGAGTTCATTCAGACTGTACTGAGCATTCTATAGCTTATGAAAACCATCAGCTCTCTTGTTTTGTTGGGCTTAATCTCAAGGCCTTACCTGTTCTCGTCACCTTCTCACTCACCATTTCACACCTTTACTCCTATCTACCTAAAATCTTATCACTATAAGATACGTTAGCGTGCGACCTACACATATCGATTCATACTACTCAAAACCTTTCTTTACTTAGTAGCATCATAGATTTCCTTTCATGCCTTCTCAGTTGTCTTTAAATGTAAGCAATAGCTTTTCTGGGTCATTCTGCCACTTGTTGCATTAATACTTGGCTCATCTTAGTGCCCTCATATGTTGGAATTCCATGCAACCCATATGATCTTGAATATCACCTTTTGATTTTTTTATCCTTGCCGTTCATTAGCTACCGTTGGTGCTCAGAGGACACAATTTAGAACCTCTTCTGAACTTATACTTACTCACAATAACATTCTTTTCTTGTCTGCACTGTGGCCTATTTACAAGACCTACTGCTTTTCTTTGTTTGTTCCTTTGAAACTGGTATGTTCAGATTTATTTTTTAGCACCACAACAATGCGTATTTACTACTTTTGTGTCCATGTTTGCTTGCTACTTCTGTATATCTCAACACTTAAACTGACATGCTGATTTCCTTCTGTTTATTTGTTATGAACCCCATTCCCCTATTACCCTTATGTGTTCTGAGTTATGGCTTAAGGCATGTCAATGTAAGTTATTGTCCATGAGTTAAGTTTGATCCACTGGGGTCTTAACCTCTAAGCAAACAGGCTTGAGGGTGTTCCAGCATCTCCCATTGTTGGGTATGCCTATCAGCCTGCTTTTCTTTTGCCTCTTTACCACCTCCCCATTCCCTATACACCTATATGTATTGATGTGAGCTGTTTTCCCTTTCCCTTTCCATTCTCAGAATTCTATTTCTGCACTTGCACTCTCTCTTAGACCCTATGTTCTGCCCCCCTCTTGTGAGCCTTGCCTTGGGACCTTGAGTTCCCTCCGAACTTGGACACCTGAGGGCTGGCCCTTCCACATTGCACTATGTCTTAATCTGGTGATACATTTGGGTATGAGCACTGCCCCGAGTCTATATGAGGCTCTTAGGGAACTCTGACACATCCAAATAGGAGAAAGGCTTTGGATCATGATCTCTTGGAGTTGGTTCATCTCATATTTCAGACATGGAGTCTGAATTAGGCTCTCCTTGGTTGTACTTTTAATTTCTGATGTATTTTTCTTTTCTTATTTCATTCTGGGCTATAATAAATTGTAATAAACTCTTGGGGATGGCTAGTGGAAAAGGGAGGGATAACCATGTATGCAAAGGGTAGATATCTTGCCTATAGGAATTTCTGAATTTCTGCACTCTCATATAGATATCCTGCCTATAGGTTATTTCTGAATTTATGCACTCTCATATAGATACCATATCTGTAGGGATTCTGCATTATTTCATATAGATACCATTCCTATAAATTTGAATCTTGCATCAGCATGTAGATGTCATGCCTATAGGCTTTCTGCATTGTTTACCATGTCCATAAAAGGTTTTAAAATCAACAACGCATAGAAAGCATGCCTATAGGAATTACCAATCAAGTCTGAATCGTTTCACTCGCTTATAAGTCTATAACCAGTAATAAAAATATCTAACATTTGCAGAACCTATAACTTTTGCTAAAAACTTGCTTGTCTTTAATAAGATGGCAACTCCTCCTAACCAGTACGCATTTAGTTCATTGTTTCTGAAATCAGTAGATATCTTGCCTATAGGACCCTTGTCCAACACTTAGGCAAGCCTTAGGGTAAAAGTTCATAAACTGCATCAGTCTTTATTAATTACAACCAGCGGGCAGGCCTAATTCGGACTTCTTATCTGAAAATATGTGATAAATTAGCCTGCCTCAACTTTTTAATTCTTAATCAGACCCTAAACAGTATGTGCAAGACATGCTAAATTATGTGCTTTCTTTTGTTTAAAGGAGGTCTGTTTGAGCCTTTGCTTGTTATGTGCTTTCTCCCAACTTGATATACATGTTTTGCATGTCGCCTTAGAATTCTTACTTTTAAAACCACAAATAAGCCTAATATCCCTCCCCTTTAGGATTAGTAGTCCTAAATGCCTCCGGGACTGATAGGATTGGGACGGGTAGTAGGATGCAATAAGTAAACGAGACCATTACGCGCTTTAATACCTTAACGGGGTGGGAAGGGTAAATATGGATATGATGACCACGCGGTAACATCACGTGTATCCCCTCACTGAGGAGTAATTACTGGATGTTGAGTGGGGTGATCCATATTATTAATAAACCTAGGACCCTCCCCTTTCATTTGTTTCTTTCTTTTAAACTGTTTCTTCAAAATCAACTCTTTTAATTCTCTTACTTGTAACCGTCATGTGCAAAATCCCATCTTATTTGAAGTCTTATTCGCCTACGTATTGTTTGCACTTAAAGTCACAATAATGTCTGGTCGGGAACCACACTAGTAGATCCTGATGGGTGCCTAACACCTTCCCTTTGGGATTATTTCAAGCCCTTACCCAATCTCTGGTTACTCAAAACAAATCCCTCCTAGTGTCCTAATGAACTTTAATCATTAGGTGGTGACTCTTCAATTCAAACCTAATTCCCCAAAAGGGAATGAGTTGTCCTCCCAAATGTCATAAACCTGATTTCGCGAGAAAAAAGGGGCGCGACAGCATGGCGACTTTGTTGGGGATTTTTATGCTTTTACCATTTCAGACTATTATTGTGAATTTATGCTTCTTTACGTGCAATTATCTATTTATTTCTTTCAAAGCATTCAATTTTCTTTTCGATTGCGAAACTGACTTGTCTTTTGTTTCTTTCCTTTATTACTGTCCTTTATTGCTTTCTTTTACTACCACTTTAAATTATGAAAAACTATTGTATTTACTGCTTTTCTAACGTGCAAATACGTGATTACCTGCTTTAATTGTTGCATAATTATGCTCAACATCATATTACACTCGTGCCAACAAAATACCATAGCAACGATTATAATGAGTGGTTGCGCTCTTCCGATATTATCACCCCCTAAATCCGGCAAAGACATATTTGCGGTAAAACCAGTCGATCAACGGTGTAGTCGACGATTCCGCGCTTTCCCTATTGAGTTGTCATGCTCAATGGTACTAGTCTAAAACCCCATAGAAACCTTACTCTATTTAAACTGTGCATGCATCATGGTCAAACCTAGCTGGGTCAGGTATATGACTCTTTAAGATAGCCTTGTCCAAAGTCCACTGGGTTTCCCTAAACCCAAACGGACACTACCACATTCTGTGCATTTATTTGGAGAACTAAATGCTTCATGCTAATTGTTCATATTAATAGTCGAGTCTTGTGGGGGTAAGGGGCTAACTTTATTTGTTTTACAGAAAATGAGGCACGAAGTCCCCAGTTTTGGTATGATTAGCACGCCCCTACTTTTGCTAGACTGGTGGAGGATTCTTCAATCAAATAACCAAATCAATGAGTGGAAAGAGAGGGCCGCCAAAACTAGCGAAAAGTTGGAATATCCGAAATACAACTTGCTGGAATTGGAAGGAAAAGTGAGGAAGAGAGTCACCGACTGCCAGAACGCTGAAGGAAACGAAGGAGAACACATGACAAAGGCATTTCTACTGGTGAACCTACGCGAACTGGAAGATTTGATCAACGAGAGCATTCAACCTGAGGAAGGTCCTTCTGGGACCAAATAGATAGGAATTTACTTTTTGCTTTATAAAATGTAATAAGGCCCATGGCAACTAGTGATATTTTATTTCTTGTTATTTAGCGTCGTTTTGAGATTCGTCTACTTTTTATCAATAAAATGAAGCATTTAGCATTCTAAGTTCTCCAAATCAATTCGTCGCAAGGACTACCTCGGGCACAAAGAGGTTCCCCAAATTAGGACACGATTTACATTCTTGCAACATTTTTTCTTATAATTCGCACTGACTTGTTACCTTTTTTGTTTTTACTTTTGTTTTATTTACTCCCCTCCCCAAAGGTTAGTTCATGCACTCTAGCATCATCATCTTATTTCACAAGATCTCGGGGCCCTCCACCCACTCCTCCTCAAAGTCCTATAAAAAATAAGAACAAAGAAAAGATGGAAGATCTGAACAACTCAACTGAACGGGTAGAGGTTACTCATGGTACTCAGGCTTCCAAGGAAAGTGCGTCCCAACACGAGCAAAAGTTGTTGAGATTTCAAGAGGAACTTGACCAAGTTCGGAACTTGGCAAATCTGTCATTTTCCCTCATTACCCCAGATATCAACCCCACACCTCCACAAAACATCCCAAAACCACAAAACCATCCCACTCCTCACCACCACTGCAACACCTGCCATACTGCTCATCCCGGAACCCCAAAACTCCACAAATGACCACTTCCACACTTATCATAACACCCCTATCTATGTGGAAACCATGCCACACTCCACCCAACCTATCTCAAGCACACCCGAGTTTGATGATAAAGACTCACTCATTAGGAACCTGGCTGAAGAACTTAAGAAAGTTGACCAGCCGAATTCAGGGCGTCGAAGGAAGTAAAGGGATTGAAGGGCTGAACTACGAAGATCTTTGCATACAACCCGATGTTGAACTACCCGAGGGGTAAAAACCTCTTAAGTTCAAGATGTTTGATGGTACAGGGGATCCAAGAGTTCATTTGACAACATACTGCGACAAGCTGGTCGGAGTAGGAAAAGATGAAAGGATTCGCATGAAACTTTTCATGAGGAGTTTGAGAGGAGATGCTCTATCTTGGTACATTAGCCAAGACCCGAAGAAATGGTCGAACTAGGTGAGTATGGCATCCGACTTTATAGATAGATTCAGGTTCAACACAGAAAATGCACCAGATGTGTTCTACATTCAGAACTTAAAGAAGAAGCCCACGGAAATATTTCGCGAGTATGCCACTCATTGGAGATCAGAAGCTGCTAAAGTCAGACCTGCTTTAGAGGAAGAACAAATGAACAAGTTTTTTGTCCGGG
Organism: Nicotiana sylvestris; assembly: GCF_000393655.2. Classification (NCBI taxonomy): domain Eukaryota; kingdom Viridiplantae; phylum Streptophyta; class Magnoliopsida; order Solanales; family Solanaceae; genus Nicotiana; species Nicotiana sylvestris. Next base: position 57,393,309 of record NC_091060.1, on the reverse strand, counting down.
CTCAAGACCCGCAGTATTATGAACGACTAATGATGATAGAGAGCCACAAATTTTCTAACATCATAAATCTGGGAGAAAGGATCGAGGAAGGCATCAAGAGTGGTATGGTTACAAACTTTGAAGCTTTGCAAGCTACCAATAAGTCTTTACAGTCTGGTGGTACATCCAAGAAAAGGGACGTAGGTGCTGTAATGGTTGCACAGAGGACCAAATCCCCTATCAAATACCAAACCTATCCAATTCCTCCACTCACATATGAACCTCCTCCGAACTACCAAACACCTTCACCCTCTCACCAAACTCCACCACCCACTTATCAATTATCTCCACCTCACACATATCAACCTACCTCACCAAGATATTCCCAACCTGCACATGTTTACCAAGCCTACAATACTTAACCATCTCACTATCAATCGCCTCTCACACGTCAAAACTTTCCTAGACCTCAACTAAATTTTGACAGCAGGCCTCCCAAACAGTATACCACCATTGCTGAACCCATTGACCAGTTGTACAAAAGGCTCAAAGCTATTGGTTATATCACCCCTATCCCTGCTATAACCCCTGAGAACCGTTCTCAATGGGTTAACCCAAACAAATCCTGTGCATACCATTCCAGCATGAAGGGACACACCATCGACGAATGTCATTCTCTGAAAGATAAGATCCAGGCTGTGATTGACAACAAAATTAGTGTGGCAAAGGAACCAGCTCCATATGTCCGCAATAACCCTCTGTCAGGCCACAAGGGTGGAGGTGTTCACATGATTGAAATTGAGAATGATTGGGACCCCAAGGGATCGATCGGTTTGATCACAGAAGGCGACGATCCAAAGAAGCCAATAATCACCCTTAATCCAATTGTAGTCCAGATTCAGCCTTCTGGGGATGCCGAGGTAAATATATCTATACCACTTGAGTTTGAAGCACCACCCTTGGCAAAGACGTCGGCTCCGATTTAGGTCAAGTTTGGGTCTCTAGCAAACGCACCTGTACCATTTGAAGTGGCGGTTTTACCTTCAAAAATACATGCTCCGTTCGGAGTAAAGGAGCCCATTCCAGTAGCAATGTCAGCAGTGACACCATTCCATACAAATGCCATACCATGTGACTACACAGCCGAGGCAAGAAGAAAAGGGAAGGCCAAGTTCGGGGAAGCAGTTGCGACACAGGGCATGACGAGAACCGGCGGGGTTTATACCCGAAACATTTGGCTGAGTCAAGCAAACATGCCTCTGGACGGCCAATCATCACTGAAATTGGGCCCGATGATCTCTGGAGAAATATACAAGCCAAGGAATACTCAGTCATTGATTAGCTGAACAAAATGCCGGCACAAATCTCTATCCTAGCTTTGCTACAAAGTTCCGATGCACATAAGAATGCCTTGTTAAAAGTGCTGAGTGAGGCATATGTACCAAGCAATATCACCGGAGTAGAAATGGCAAACATGGTAGGGCAGGTATTGGAAAGTCACAAGATCACTTTTCATGAAGATGTTCTGCCACCAGAAGGGTTGAGTCACAACAAGGCGTTGCACATCACTGTGCAATGCGAAGATTATTTTATCACCAGAATCCTGATTGATGGAGGGTCCAGCCTCAATATTTGTCCGTTGGTAACACTCAGGACATTGGGAAAGGGGCTGCATGAGATCAAGGACGGGGCTATCAATGTCAAAGCTTTTGACGGTTCCCAAAGGTCCACCATTGGGGAAATCAGCCTGTGTTTGTAAATAGGGCCTACTTGGTTCGATGTTGATTTTCAAGTGATAGACGTGCCGACATCTTACAATTTGTTATTGGGACGACTGTGGATTCATGCCGCTGGGGCCGTAGCATCAACACTACATCAAGCGGTGAAATTTGAGTGGAACCACCAAGAGGTGATCATTCACGGCCATGGTAGCAATCTCATATACAGTCGCCAGACCATCCTAGCAATTGGAGGCAGAAGAAAGATAGGCGGGGAGACCTATCACCACATCGAGCGAGTTAATGTCGTCGACAAGGACAAATGGTGGGACAATAAAATTGAAAGCATACTGAACTGGAGCAGATACGAACCTGGCAGGGGACTTGGCAATAACCTCCAAGGAATCGCTAAGCCTATCAAACTAAAGAAACATGGCACCACTTTCGGTTTGGGATATGAGTACACTTGGGAATAATTCAACAATTGGTCGCCACCATGGTGCGGTCCTTACCATCCGCTGGAGCAGCCGATACCACATTTGGAGCAAACTTTCCAGCCAGCCGATGTTATCTATAGGTCAGAAGAAGAGGAAGCACTAGCAGCAGTGAGGAATTTGTTCCTAGAAGACAATGACATGGACTGTTGTGTTGTTCTCAAGGAGGAGGGGGATGAAGGCCCTTCCATACAGGCCGTAAGCAGAGGGGCACGCCTCAGTAACTGGACCATCAAGACAACCAGAGCCCAACGAGCCTCGGGGTAGCAAGGCAAAAACAAAGCATCATGCACTATTTCAATTTACTAAATGACTTTCCTTTTGCATTTTTAAACATCGCAATAAGATCTTCAATGTTCAAAACAGTTATGGAATTCATCAAAGCATTTCGATTTTACCTATAAATCTTACTCTTATTATTTTTATCATTACTATTACTTATCTTGATGAACCAATGACTATGACATACAACGAGACAACACAACAAATGGACATAGATTTAGAGGAAGATGACATACCGGAAGAGACTGTGAAAGAAGTCGAGAATTTTGAGAACATACCTAAGTCCAATCTGGACGAGATTGAGATTGTTAACTTGGGAGATGCAGAGAACGCCAAAGAAACACGATTCAGCGTTCATTTGTCACCATCAGAAAAGGAAGAGTACACAGAATTTCTAAGGGAATATGAGGACATATTCACCTGGTCGTATGATGACATGACCGGTCTGAGTATATCTATTGTGGCACACAAACTGCCAACTGATCCGACATATCCATTGGTAAAGCAAAAACTCAGAAAGTTCAAGCCTGATATGAGTTTGAAAATCAAAGAAGAAGTCACAAGCAGGTCAAAGCCAAGGTTCTCAGGGTAGTAAAATATCTGATGTGGTTAGCCAAAATTGTGACAGTACCAAAGAAGGACGGGAAGGTCAGAGTCTGTGTCGACTACCAGGATCTCAACCGGGCTAGTCCAAAAGACAACTTCCCCTTGCTAGACATACATATCCTGAACGACAACTGTGCCAAGCATGAGTTGCAGTCATTTTTAGATTGTTTTGCGGGGTATCATCAGATCTTGATGGATGTAGAAGATGCTGAGAAAATGGCTTTCATTACGCCATGAGGGATGTACTATTACAAGATGATGTCGTTTGGATTAAAGAATGCAGGGGCCACCTGCATGAGGGCCATGACCACCATTTTCCACGATATGATACATAAGGAAATCGAAGTATATGTACATGATATTATCATCAAGTCCAAGAAAGCCACTGATCACATGGAAGATTTGGGGAAGTTTTTCAATAGACTGAGAAGGTACAACCTAAAACTGAATCCCGCAAAGTGCGCATTTGGGGTTCCTGCCGGAAAACTACTTGGGTTCATTGTAAGTCGCCGAGGAATAGAACTGGATCTGTCAAAGGTCAAAGCTATTCAAGAGTTGCCACCGCCAAAGAACAAGAAGGACATAATGAGTTTCTTAGGGAGACTTAACTATAGCAGTCGGTTCATAGCACAATCTATAGTTATCTGTGAGCCAATCTTTAAGATGTTGAAGAAGGATGCCGCTATAAAATGGACTGATGACTACCAAAAGGCCTTCGATAGAATCAAGGAGTACTTGTCAACACCACCCGTTTTGGTCCCGCCCGAGCCAGGTAGACCTCTATTACTCTACCTCACAGTATTGGATGGAACATTCGGTTGTGTTCTGGGCAACATGATGAAACGGTGAGGAAGGAGCAGGCCATCTATTACCTCAATAAGAAGCTCACCCCGTACGAGGCCCGGTATTCTCTATTAGAGCGCACCTGTTGTGCTTTGACTTGGGTAGCTCAGAAGCTGAGCCACAATTTCTGTGCCTACACTACATATCTCATATCAAGGATGGATCCTTTGAAGTACATCTTTCAAAAGCCCATGCCCACTGGCAAGCTAGCCAAGTGGCAAATCATGTTGAGTGAATTTGACATTGTCTACGTGACTCAGAAGGCGATCAAGGGACAAGCACTAGCAGATCACCTCGCTGAAAATCCCATGGATGGAGAATACAAACCCCTAAAAACATATTTTCCAACGAAGAGGTATCAGTCATAGGAGAAGACATTGTAGAATCCTATGATGGTTGGAGGATTTTTTTGATGGACGGCAAATTCAAAGGAGTTGCCATAGGAGCAGTCCTGGTATTAGAAATCGGTCAGATTCCCGTGTACCAACAACATGGCCGAATACGAAGCCTGCATCTTAGGGCTCAAGATGGCTATTGACATGAACATTCAAGATCTGCTAGTAATTGGGGATTCAAACTTGCTTGTACATCAAGTCCGAGAAGAATGGGCAACCAAGAACTGCAACATACTCCCTTATCTGCATCATGTACAGGAGTTGAGAAAAAGGTTCACAAAGATAGAGTTCCAGCATGTTCCCAGGGTCCAGAATGAGTTCGCCGACGCTTTGGCTACCCTATCATCTATGATACAACATCCAGACAAGAACTTCATTGATCCCATTCCGGCAAAAATCCATGATCAGCCAGCTTATTGTGCTCATGTTGAGGAAGAAGCAGACAGAAAACCTTGGTTTCATGATATCAAGGAATATTTGACGATAGGAGAATACCCAGAGCATGCAAATCCTACTCAGAAACGCACACTTCGGAGGTTGTCCAACAATGTTTTTCACAAATATATAGGAGGACTCCTGATTTAGGATTGCTAAGATGTGTCAACGCAAAGGAGGCATCCAGGCTACTAGAGGAAATTCACGCTGGGACCTGCGGTCGGCATATGGATGGCTTTGTCTTGGCAAAGAAGATACTCCGAGCTGGTTACTTTTGGATGACTATGGAAACGGACTGCATCTAGTATGTTCGAAAATTCCACCGCTGTCAGATACATGCAGACATGATAAAGGTACCTCCAAATGAGCTTAATGCAACAAGTTCACCATGGCCGTTTGCCGCCTGGGGAATGGATGTTATTGGACCAATCGAACCTGCCGCATCAAACGGGCACAGGTTTATCTTGGTAGTAATTGACTATTTTACCAAATGGGTTGAAGCAGCATCTTACAGAGCGGTAACCATGAAGGTCATGGCAGACTTTGTCCGCGACCGCATTGTTTGTCGATTCGGGATTGCAGAGTCAATCATTACCGACAACGGCTCGAACCTCAATAGTGACTTGATGAAAGCCATGTGCAACACTTTCAGAATCAGACCCAAGAATTCTACAACCTACAAACCTCAGATGAACGAAGCCGTAGAAGCCGCCAAAAAGAATATCAAGAAGATATTAAAAAATGATAGAGAAGCATAAATAGTGGCACGAGAAACTATCATTTGCCTTATTAGGGTACAACACCACAGTCCACACATCAATTGGGGCAACCCCCTACATGTTGGTATATGGTACAAAAACGGTCATTCCCGCCGAAGTAGAAATCCCTTCCTTGAGGATCATACATGAAGCAGAACTCAACGATGCAGAGTGGGTGAAGAGTCGTTATGAGCATGCTGGCTCTTATAGATGGAAAAAGAATGAACGCGGTTCTCCATGGTCAAATTTATCAGAACAGAATGTCCTGAGCCTTCAACAAAAGAATCAAGCCGAAATAGTTCACACCAGGGCAGATGGTCTTAAAGAAAATTTTCCCGCATCAAGATGAAGCCAAGGGGAAGTTCTCTCTCAAATGGTAGGGTCCATACATGGTTCATCGGGTTCTAACAGGAGGACCCCTCATACTTGCAGAAATGGAGGGAGAAGTCTGGCCAAAACCTATCAACTCAGATGCAGTCAAGCATTACTATGTGTAATCTTTATGCTTCCCTTATATGATGTAAATTGAACTACGCCTGTCCTGATTCTCATTTAAGAGGGGATATGTAGGCAGCCCTATGGGTTCGGTCACAAGTCAATAAAATTTTCATTTCCCCACGCAATTGGAAACTGGACCAGAATTTTGAGGACCCTCAAAATTCAAAAGTGATTTCAGCCATTCACCGCAAGCAGCCGTCAGAAGCAGCAGCCCAATAAACTGGGGCAGAATTTTGAGGAGGACCCTCAAAATTTCGGAGCAAGAAAAGTTGCAATGTCTTGAATCACGTCGCAGTCGTCGGTTTATCTAAAGAAAACTATTCTTAATTATGTATTTATGTTACATTTTCTTTACTATATCATGCATGTTTATTTCTTAAATCGCTCTTTTTAGCAACGCTACCCCCAACGATACGTACAACGTCACCAAATTAAAGTCGAGCAGGTCAAGTAGAGTCAGCGGGAATACGACCTAACCTCCCCCCTTTTACAAAACTCACGATTTTTCTTTGGATGCAGGCACTTGAGTTGTAAAATCATCAAATATACTATACACTCACGAGACACACATTGCTCAGAAATATAACTCTCAGGACCACAGCACATACTCACAGCTGCTATCCGCACGCAATGTCCCCAACAGACACAGTATCCTCAACAGTCGCAGTATCGGAATCTGCTATCAGCTAAGAAAATTCTATTATCATTTTGCCCTTTTACTTCTTGCATAAGGCTACCATTCTACCTCCTAAGACTAAGATCTGTCTCCATCTGCATTTTTGCATTTCATAAGGCTACCATTCTGCCTTCCGAGAATAAGCTTTGTTTCCATCTGCATTTCTGCATTGCATAAGGCTATTTCCGCCTTCTAAGACTAAGCATTGTCTCCATCTGCATTCTTTGCATTGCATAAGGCTACCATTCTGCCTTTCGACGTTAAGTTCTACCTCCATCTGCATTTCTGTATTGCATAAGGCAACCATTCTGCCTTCCGAGGTTAAGCTCTACCTCCATCTACATGGCTGAAGGATCGCCACCACTACATTCTGCATGGCTGAAGGATCGCCACCTCTACATTCTGCATGGCTGAAAGATCGCCACCTTTATTTACGATTGCATCGGCTGGAAGATCGCCACATTTATATACGTTTGCATAGGTTGGAAGATCGCCACCTTTATTTACGTTTGCATTGGCTGGAAGATCGCTACCTTTATTTATGTTTGCATCGGCTGGAAGATCGCCACCTTTATTTACGTTTGCATCGGCTGGAAGATCGCCACCTTTAATTACGTTTGCATCGGCTGGAAGATCGCCACCTTTATTTATGATTGCATCGGCTAAAAGATTGCCACCTTTATTTACATTTGCATCGGCTGAAAGATCGCCACCTCTACATTCTGCATGGCTGAAAGATCGCCACCTTATTTACCTTCTGCATGGCTGAAAGATTGCCACTTATTTACGTTTGCATCGGTTGAAGTATTGCCACTTTTATTTACGTTCGCATAGGCTAAAGATCGCCACTTTTGTTTACATTTGCATTGGCTGAAAGATCGCCACCTACTACATTGCATGGGCTGAAAGATCACCAAAATTGTCTAAAGGCGTCATTGTTCGGAGGCACCATTTTCATGGCCCGAGAACGCCATGCCATGGCTTGAGGACCCCTTTTAATCTCTTGCATATCATTATTCAAAGGCATCATAGTTCGGAGGCATCATTCGCATAGCCCGAGAGCATCATTTCATGGCCTGCAAATTCTTTATTATACGCTTCATGGCCCAGGACATCATGGTCCAAGGACGTCATCATAACCATCTAAAGACAGCATTCATAGTCCGACAGGAATTTGCATCATGATCAAATTTCCGCACAATATATTGCTTACTTGCAAGTAAACCAGCGAGCAATAAACATATCAGCAAGAGCGATCCCGCTCCAGTTCTCGCAGCCCTTGCAGGTTTCAAGACATTCACCCCAACCTGAATATTGCATCAGTTCTTGAAAGTCTCTATCGGCCTACTCTGCCGACGGGTCCTGAACTACACATGGCCTGATTCCTGTAAAACCATGGATATGTAGGCAGCTCAAAAACTAGAGTACGGCCTCAGTCTCCTCGAACCCTTTCGTTCGGTCAAAATTGGCCATCATATCTTTACCTAACAACTCTTTCATCCTTCCCTGGTATAGAGGGGCAGCTGTTGATACCCAATTTTTCCCTGTATATTTTTAGATGCAAATTACTTTCAAAATAGCATATGTATGCATATATAAGTATGTCCAAATGTTTTATTATTTTTTCCTAATTTTTAAAAGATTTCTAAACCAATTTATTGCCCTATTTTATCAGTAAAAAACCAATAATTATTCACCAAATTATCATTTTTGGTGATTCATCTATTGTACTATCATATTTATACCAAAATATAGCTAAGGTAATTTTTTCACATTTTTACAAATTTATTTAGTATTTTTATAGCTAAATTGCATATAATTGCAATATTAGCCTATTTTAAGATTTATTTGTGTTTATTATTACAAAATTGATGCTAGTATTTTTAATTTGATATTTATATATTATTAATTAATTTAGTACCTTTAATTTGTTTCCACAAATTATTTTACTATTTTTTATAAAATAAATAAGGGAAAAGTGGCTATTTAAATACTAGTCCTACTTATTTTAATTTTAGCCTAAATTCTACCCTAATTAAACCCAATTGAACCCCAGAACAATTCCTAAAATTACCCGCCCCTGACCTAATTAAATCCAACCCGCTCGGCTCCCCGTTTAATCTAGGTCGTTGATCAAAATGATCAACGACCACATTCTATCCTTTCCTTTTTTTTAATTCACCAACCCCACTAACCCTAAGTCATTTTCACCTACCCGCCGCCTCTGAAACCCTCCACTTTATCAAACTCTCTCGAGTCTTCTCAGAACCCTAGACGCCTCTTACCGTTTCCACCCTGAAAGCCACCGAAATCCATGGCTTTCAGGGCTATGGGAGTCTTATACCTACCTCCCGTTGCTCTTACACACCTGATCTCTGAAGATTCAAGGCCTGACCTTGAAGGTTTGTACCCATACCTCTGTCGATTCGAGGTTACATGTCCATCTCCGGCCTTGCTCCGGCGTACCATGGTTGTTTGGGCCTGATCCTGACCTCTCCGACTCAGATCAGTGACTTTTCAAAGCCTTTCTCATTTCTAGGGTTCTTCTGAAACCCTAACCCTTCGAGGTTTTTCCGATTCCCTTAGATCTGTTCCAGATCCACGCTTTCCTTAAGGTCTTAAACGTTTTCCTGACTTTTCTTTCAAAAAACTACTTTCAAAATCTTTCTTTTCCAATCTAGGGTTTTCTGAAAGTATTTAAGTGTTTTCTAACTTTCTTTTTCCTTTTATGTGTATTTGCTTCTACTAGGTTCTTGAATTTTCTTCTACTATGTTCATACGTGCTTCTTCTGCTGTATTTTCCTATATTGTGTTCTCGTATGCTTTTCTACTGTATGCTTTCTCTACTATGTTCTAATATGTTTCTCCTACTATATTTTCTAACTAAGTTCTTAAGTTTCCTTATTAAGTTCCTTTTACCGAGCTGTGTTTAAAGTTTCTTCTAAAATTTCTTAGCATGCTTCTTTTACTGTTCTTATTAGTCTTCTCTATTATGTTTCGTATTAGCATCTTCTACTCTATTTTTTCTTCGAATTCTGCTTCTATGTTCTGCGTGTTACTTGCTATCATTGTTCTCTCAAGAGTTTCTACTACTGAAAGAAACATGCAAGAGGTTTCATAGAACTGAAACCTCTGAGCATGTTTCTATTACTTGCCTTCTCATCTCTGTACTTGATTCAAGGTGGAAACCCTAGAATTCGAGGGTTCTGCCAAGTTTCATTATGTGATTTAATTGAACTAGGGTTTTTATTTTAGAACCCTTAACTCTTTCAGACCAACTTCGAGTCTCTGAACTAAGTTTGGACATCCGTGTTTGCATATTATTCTGACTTTTTGCTAAACTATCCTACACTGGATTTTTCTACTGATTTTGCAATGGCACAACATTTTCTTTCAACTCAACGTGTTGGTGTGCTCTTTATATGTGATGAATCTTCCTTTAAAAAGGCTTTCAACTCGTGATTGATTCAAATTCCTTCTAAATAGGTCTGATTGATTCCCTTTCCATTGTTTGCTGATTTCCCTTAAGTTAAAAAACTTTTCCCATCTTTTTTACTCGGTTCATTCATACAACATCCCTGACCTTTGATTTACTGGCTCTTAATTGATTTTCTTGCCTTGTTTGTGCAACCACGTATTTCAGAAATTCTGTCCTTAAATAACCTTTATGTATTTACCCTTTATTGCATGTTGTACACAAAGTGCTTATTCATTTTTCTTTCCTTAAATTGCTTTTACCCGTTTGAATCTGAATCCCTTAATTAAGGGAAGTCTTGTGTAATTGATTAATAGTTCGTTCCTTAACTATTTTCTTACCTTATTTCCTCATGATTTTCACACTATAAAAAGCACGATCCTTTTTCACAAACAGAGGACACAATTCAGAACCTCTTCTGAACTTATACTTACTCACAATAACATTCTCTTCTTGTCTTCACTGTGGCCTGTTTACAAGACCTATTGCTTTTCTTTGTTTGTTCCTTTCAAACTGGTATGTTTGGATTTAATTTTTAGAACCCCAACAATGCGTATATACTGCTTTTGTGTCCATGTTTGCTTGCTACTTCTGTATATCTCAACACTTAAATTGACATGCTGATTTCCTTCTGTTTGTTTGTTATGAACCCCATTCCCCTATTACCCTTATGTGTTCTGAGTTATGGCTTAAGGAATGACAATGTAAGTTGTTGTCCATGAGTTAAGTTTGATCCACTGGGGTCTTAACCTCTAAGCAAATAGGCTTGAGGGTGTGCCAGCATCTCCCATTGCTGGGTATGCCCATCAGCCTGCTTTTCTTTTGCCTCTTTACCACCTCCCCATTCCCTATACCCCTGTGTGTATTGATGTGAGCTATTTTCACTTTCCCCTCTCAGAATTCTTTTTCTACACTTGCACTCTCTCTTAGTTAGTAAGTTTGCCCCCCTCTTGGGACCTTGAGTTCCCTCTGAACTTGGACAACTGAGGGCTGGCCCTTCCACACTAAATTATGTCTTAATCTGGTGATACATTTGGGTGTGAGCACTGCCCGGTGTCCATATGAGGCTCTTATGGAACTCTGACACATCCAAATGGGAGAAAGGCTTTGGATCATGATCTCTTGGAGTTGGTTCATCTCATATTTCAGACATGGAGTCTGAATTAGGCTCTCATTGGTTGTACTTTCAATTTCTAATATATTTTTCATTTCTTATTTCATTCTGGGCTATAATAACTTGTAATAAACTCTTGGGGATGGCTAGTAGAAAAGAGAGGGATAACCATGTATGCAAAGGGTAGATATGTTGCCTATAGGAATTTCTGAATTTCTGCACTCTCAAATAGATATCCTGCCTATAGGAATTTCTTAATTTCTGCAATCTCATATAGATATCCTGCCTATAGATTTTTTCTGAATTTCTGCACTCTCATATAAATACCATATCTGTAGGGATTCTGCATTATCTCATATAGATACCATGCTTATAAATCTGAATCTTGGATCAACAACGCATAGAAAGCATGCCTATAGGAACTACCAATCAAGTCTGAATCATTTCACTCACTTATAAGTCTAAAACCAGTAATAACAATGTCTAACGTTTGCAGAACCTATAACTTTTGCTAAAAACTTGATTTTCTTTAATAAGCTGGCAACTCCTCATAACCAGTACGCATTTAGTTCATTGTTTCTGATATCAGTAGATATCTTGCCTATAGAACTCTTGTCCAACACTTAGGCAAGCCTTAGGGTAAAAGTTTATAAACTGCATCAGTCTTTATTAATTACAACCAGCGGGCAGGCCAATTCGAACTTCTTATCTGAAAATATGTGATAAATCAGCCTGCCTCAACTTTTTAATTATTAATCAGACCCTAAACAGTATGTGCAAGACATGCTAAATTATGTGCTTTCTTTGGTTTAAAGGAGGTCTATTTGAGGTTTTGCTTGTTATGTGCTTTCCCCCAACTTGCTATACATGTTTTGCATGTCGCCTTAGAATATTTACCTTTAAAACCATAAATAAGCCTAATATCCCTCCCCTTTAGGATTAGTAGTCCTAAATGCCTCCGGGACTGATAGGATTGGGACGGGTAATAGCATGCAATAAGTAAACGAGACCATTACGCGCTTTAATACCTTAACGGGGTGGGAAGGGTAAATATGGATATGATGACCACGCGGTAACATCACGTGTAGCCCCTCACTGAGGAGTGATAACCGGATGTTGTGTGGGGTGATTCATATTATTAATAAACCTACGACCCCCTCCCCTTTCCTTTATTTCTTTCTTTTAAACCGTTTCTTCAAAATCAACTCTTTTAGTTTTTTTACTTGTAACCGTCATGTGCAAAATCCCCTCTTATTTGAAGTCTTATTCGCCTACGTGTTGTTTGCGCTTAAAGTCACAATAACTGTCTGGCCGGGAACCACACTAGTGGATCTTGAGGGGTGCCTAACACCTTCCCCTTGGGATAATTTCAAGCCCTTACACAATATCTGGTTACTCAAAACAAATCCCTCCTAGTGTCCTAATGCACTTTAATCATTATGTGGCGACTCTTCAATTCAAACCCAATTCCCCAAAAGGGAACGAGTTGTCCTGCCAAATGTCATAAACCTAATTTCTCGAGAAAAAGGGGGCGCGACACCTTGTCACGAGAATACAAAGCTGATAAGTGAGGCCATCAATGAACCTCCTAATCCTCTCTCTCTCTCTGTCAGAACCAACCAAATAGCATGACGAGCTAACTCTGAGAACCTCATCTTATACTGCATCACAGTCATCTCTCCCTGACGCAACCACTCGAACTGCCTGCGCAGCTCCTCTCTGCAAGACTGTGGCACATACTTCTCCAAAAAGAGAACGAAGAACTGATGCCAGGTAAAGGGTGCTGCACCAATAGGCCTACGCCTCTCATAAACCTCCCAACAAGTGAAGGCAACTCCAAAAAACTGAAAAGTAGTGAAAGCGACCCTGTTGGTCTCCAGAATACCCGCTGTACGAAGAATCCTCTAACACTTATCCAAGAAACCCTGGGCATCCTCGCCCTTTGTACCAGTAAAAGTCGGAGGCTGAAGTCTACCAAACCTCTCCAACATGTGATGCTCGTCCTCTAGCATGGAAGGAGCTACATAGTCCTGAGTAGCTGCAACCGGCTGGGCTGGATGTGCCCCCGGTGTCTGAAGTCCCTACATGACCTGCTCAGGTGTGCAAGCGGCAGGAGTCTGAGTGCCTTCCCCAACCTGAGAAGTAGTTGCAGCTATAGTAATTGAGACCGCCTGAGCTAGGCTAGTGCATACAGATAGAATCTGAGCCAGGGCCTCCTGAAGACCCGGAATCACAATGGGCACAACTGGTGCTTCTGGAGCATCCACAACTGGGACCTAATTCTGAACTAGGGTGGCTGTTGGATCTGCAGGTGCTACCCTAGCTGCTGCGTGGGCTACAACTCTACCCCTACCGCGACCTCGACCGCGTCATCGGCTTCTAGTGGCCACAGCTGGTGGTACTGGTGGTCCTCCATCCTTACCGGTAGCGCGTGTCCTCACCATCTGTGAGAAAATAGAATGACAGAAGTTTAGTACTCGGATAAACAGATTCGCACGACAAGAATTTCAAGAATATGATTTTTTTCCTAAAGGTTATGCAGCCTCTCGAGGATAAGTATAGACATCTCCGTACCGATCCGCAAGACTCTACTAAACCTGCTCATGACTCATGAGACCTATGTAACATAGGCTCTGATACCAACTTGTCACGACCCTAAACCCGGACCCAGTCATGATGGCACCTATCGTGAAACAAGGCCAGCCGACACAACACCCAATTCATTTAAACGGATAAAATAGTTCTATTTAAATCATTAACATGTGATAAATCCTAACATAAATGTAATAGAACAAACACAGAAATGAACATAGCCCGAAATCGGGGTGTCACCAGTCATGAGCATCTAACATAAGTTTATAAGTATGGAAAAGATTAAATAGTCTACTACAATTCAATACAAAAAGAAGATAAAGATAGGAAGAAGAAGCATTGGGCTGCGAACGCCGAGCAGCTACCTAGTGATATCCGCACGGTCTGCTGGAAGCAATCAACCCTCGCTAGCAGGGCCCGAAGCTCCTAAATCTGCACACAGGGTGCAGGGAGTAATGTGAGTACGCCAACTCAGTGAGCAATAAAAATAAATTAAGGCTGAGCTGTAAGAAAACACGTAAAACACAACAAAATGCTACAAAGAGACAATGAAAAACCTTTGCGAAGCAACAAAACAATGAAATCTCATAAAAACACCTTAGTTCAGTATAAGCTTCTTTAAAACATCTTTTAACAGTTAAACAAGTGAATGCGAAGCAGCGAGAAAAGATAAACACATAAAATCAGCCCCTCGGGTACAATATCAACAAAATCAGCCCCTCGGGCAATAACATGGAACAACATCAGCCCCTCGGGCTACATCACATATCACATTGGGTACCCGCGCTCACTGGGGGTGTACATTCTCCGGGAAGGGCCCCTTACGGCCCAAGCACAATATCAAGCCATCTCGTGGAATAATCAATTACCTCTCGACCTCATATCAAGCCACCTTGTGGCATACAACTCGGGCCCTCGGCTTCATAATCATGAATGAGCTTAATACTGTTACGGCATGCAGCCCTGTCCAATAATAACCTCACAACATAAACCCTCAGCCCTACTCAGTTAGAAATCTCTAAAAGGCACTCGGGGCACAATAAAATATGATGCTCATCTTAAAATATCATTTAAGATGTCAAAACAGGCTAAACATGACTGAGTTATAAAAATAGTGGAATATAGCATGACTGAGTACAAGTATAAAATCAAAACAACGAGGAATAGTAGTAAAAATCCCCTAAGGGTCCAAAACTGTTGGCACGAGGCCCAAATATAGAATTCAGCCCAAAACATGATGATAACAAACAATTTTCAGTCGAATACGCAGTTAAACAGTCATACGGGATGGACTAAGTCACAATCCCCAACGGTGCACGACCCTATGCTTGTCATCTAGCATGTGTGTCACCTCAATATAGTACAACAATGTGAAAACCGGGGTTTCATACCCTCAAGACAACATTTACAGTCATTACTCACCTCTATCCGGTCCAAACTCTAGCCCGCGATGGCCTTGCCTCTCGAATCAGCCTCCGGATACTCCAAATCTAACCAACATTAGTCCAAAACTATCAAAATATGCTAAGGGAATAAAGCCCACTCGAAAGAAATAAAATTACAACACAAATCTCGAAATTGGCCAAACTGACCCCCGTGCCCACGTCTTGGAATCCGATAAAAATTACATCAATAAATTCCTTATCACTCCCCGAGTTCATTCATATCAAAAGCACTAAAATCCAACCACAAGCGACCCCTCAAATCCCAAATTCTAGGTCTCTAATTACAAGCCCTATTTCTTTAATATTTAAGCTTAAATTCTACAAAATCCATGATTAATTGGGTAGAAATCACATTAGGATTGAGTATTAAGTCTATAAATCTTACCTTCAAGTGTTCCCTCTTCAATCCCTTTCAAAGAGCTTCAAAATCACCCAAAAATGGAGGAACTTAGACCCAAAATCGCGGAAATGGATCTTTTAAACATTCTGTCCCAGCACTTAAAAATCCTTCATCGCTAACGCAGTCAACGCCTTCGCGAAGCACAATTTGAGTTGACCAATTTGCCCTTTATCGCGAACGCGACCTAACACATACAAACGTGAACCTTTAGCTTCACAACTCTTCATGAACGCGGCCATCCACACACGAACGCGAAGACTAATCTGACCCGGACCCAGCTGCTAGCTTTCCTCTACTCGAATGAGACTAAGCACACGCGAATGCGATGACCATAGAGCTCAACCCTTCGCGATCGCGGGACCTCCTTAGCGAACGCGAAGGCCAACTTCACTGTCTCCCATATTAACCCTTCGCGAACGCAAGGGCCCACTCGCGAACGCGAAGGCCAAAAGTTTGCAACACTCACAAGAAATTTTCTACAACTTTTCTCAACTAGAAATGATCCGTTTAACCACCCGAAACTCACCTGAGGCTTTCGGGACCTCAACCAAACATGCCAACCTATCCCATAACATCATTAAAACTTGTTCCAACCGTTGGGACGCCCAAGAATTCCAAAAATCTTTTAAATTCCGCTTTCGATCAAAAAGTTGATCAAACCACGTCCGAATGACCTGAAATTTTGCACACACATCCCAAATGTTACAACTGACCTACTGGAACTCCCTAAATTCCATTACGACCCGTATATCAAAATCTCACCTACCAATCGGAAAATGCCAAAATTCCAATTTTGTCAATTCAAGCCCAAATCTACTACGTACCTCCAAAACACATTCTGATCACGCTCCTAAGTCTCAAATCACCTCCCGAAGCTATTTGAACCATCAGAACTCTCATCTGATCCCTTTATCACATAAGTTAACATCCGGTTTACTTTTCTAACTTAAGCTTACTCAAAAGAGACTAAGTGTCTCAAACCTTACCAAAACATTTCCGAACCCGAACCAACCAACCCGATAACACATAATACAGCTGAACAAGGCAATAAGAAGCAAAAATGGGGAAAACAGAGTGGTAACTCATGAGACGACTGGTCGGGTCGTCACACTCCCCTATTTTTAGGTGAATTCTGCTGCTTTATTCATCAATACAATAACACCGAATATAATTAATATAGTCGCATAACAATGAAATTTATGTAGAATTGATTTTGTTAAGTTAAATTAAGAGTGATACACGCTAATTGATCCTCTTTCTGTTATCAAACAGTTGGATTCCCCTATTATTTAGGCAAATTTTGCTAATGTATTCATGAATACAGTAGCGCGAATACAACGAATACAGTCGCACAACTAGACTCTCCTATTTTTTCGGCAAATTCTACCAGTTCTTGTCATACCCTGTGCAGCGACAGTTTCTTCAAACCTGACCTTGCCTTTCCTTCTTGCCTCAGCTATATAGTCCCAGGGTACGACATTTGTATGGAATGCTGTCATGGTCGACATTGCTACTAGGATCGGTGTGGCTATCCTCACCCCGAACAGTACATGTACCATGGGTGGCAGGACCGCCACCTCAAATGGTGCGGGTGCATTTGCCGGAGACACGAATTCAACCTCAATTGGTATTGGTGTCTTTTCGAATGATGTTGCTTCAAAACTCAAGTGGTACATACATATTCACCTCAGCGTCCTTAGACGGTTGAATCTGGACTATGATTGGATTGAGAGTAATATTTGGCTTCTTTGGGTCATCACCTTCTATGATCAACCCGATTGATCCCTCTGGATCCCAGTCATCTTCTATTTCAATCATGTGGATACCTCCACCTTTATGGTCTGTTTGCCACAATGATTTTGTTATCAATCAAAGACTGTATCTTATCTGTGACGACCCGGTCAGTCGTCTCATGAGTTACCGCTCCATTTTCCCCATTTCAGCTTCTTTACGCTTCGTTATTCGTTTTTTATGGGATCGAGATGATTAGTTCGAGTTCGGAGAGGATTTGGTAAGAAATGAGACATTTAATCTCTTTTAAGAAGGCTTAAGTTGGAAAAGTCAACCGGATGTTGACTTATGTGTTAGAGGGTTCGTATGTGAGTTCTGATGGTTCGGTTAGCTTCGGGAGGTGATTTGTGACTTAGGAGAGTGATCAGAAGTGGTTTTGGAGGTACGGTGTAGAATTAGGCTTGAATTGGCGAAGTTAGCATTTTGGCGAATTCCGGTTGATAGGTGAAATTGTGATCCGAGGGTCGGAATGGAATTCTGAGAGTTTTTGTAGCTTTGTTATGTCATTTTGGACTTGTCTGCAAAATTTTAGGTCATTCGGATGTGGTTTGGTTGAGTTTTTGATCAAAAATGGAATTTGGAAGTTCTTGAGATTCATAGGCTTGAATTCGATGTGATTTGATGATTTTGGTGTTAGTCGAGGTGTTTTGATGATTGGAACGAGGTTGAATAATGTTTAGGATGCGTTGGTGCTTTTGGTTGAGGTCTCGGGGGCCTCGGGTGTGTTTCGAGTGAGTTTTGAGCGAGTACGGACACCCCGGAACTTAGAAAAATAGAGGGAGCAGCAGTTTTGGCGCGGACCGCGCTCCTTTTCACGCTGGGCGCGTCAAAATGGCCGCGGCCGCAGTCATGAAGACTGCAGGTTGCTGGTCCTACTTCGGAAGCTCATATCCTTTATCCACAAGGAATTTTGAGGTGATTCAAAAACGAAAGTTGTAGCCCTTCGTGTCTAGTTTCCAGAAAGGTAAAGATATCGCAATTTGGACATCTGTAGCGAACGTTATGGCCAAAATACTAAAGCCTGTCACTGCAGAACAAGACCTGTGTGGCCGCGGTCGTTTTTGCACGGACCCCGCTGGTTTTGCGGGGACCGCGGTCATTTTTGTGCGGTCAGCGGTGTCGGAATCTGAGGGGTACTCTATAAATACGAGGTTTTGGGTTTTATTTGATATTTTGACCTAGAGAGCTCGGATTTTGGCAATTTTTCGAAGGTTTTTCAAGAAATTTGTTGGGGTAAGTGATTCTAACTCAGATTTGGTTAGAGTACATGAATCTATCACTGAATTCATCATTTAATTCGTGATTTGAGATGGAATTTGGGAAGAAAATTGTGGAACCTTTCAAAAATGTAAAATGATGATTTGATGGACCAAATGGTATCGGAATTGGATAATTTTGGTATGGTTAGACTCGTGAGGGTATTAGGATTCTGAAAATGTAAATTTTATCCGATTCCGAGACGTGGGCCCGGGGCTCGGGTTTTGCTAATTTCGAGATGTTTTTGATATTTTTCGAATGTTTTCGCTTGGGCTTTGTTACCTTAGCATATTGTGACGTATTCGTTCTGATTTTGGATAGATTTGACGCGCGTGGAGGCCAATTCAAGGGGAAAAGGCATCGTGCGCTAGAGAATTAGCCAGTTCGAGGTGAGTAATGGTTGTAAATGATGTTCTAAGGGTTTGAAACCCCGAATTGCATGTCGTAGTGCTATATTGAGGCAAGATATGCACTGGATGATGAGCGTGGGGTTTTCACTACTGGGGATTGTGACTTGGTCCATCCCGATTGATGATTTTACTGAATATTTGACTGAAATTCCTTTGTTACCATCATGATTTGGGCTGATTGCCATAATTGGGCTTCGTGCCAACTATTTGGACCCTTCGGGGATTTTTATCACTATTTCCTTACTGCTTGACTTATTATTTGAACTCAGTCCTGTTGATATCTACTGTTTTACAAACTCAGCCACTTTTACTCATATTTGAAACTTAAATGATATTTCTACATCATGTTTTGGGCTGAGAACTACTGTTTTACTAATGCCTAAGGGGCTTATGATGATTTCTGGACTGAGTGAGGCTGAGGGCCATATGTGAGGATATGCTGAGTGATATGAGGCCGAGGGCCTGAGATACTATTTATGCCATGTGGTGGCTTGAGTGATGTGAGGATATGTTGAGTGATGATGCCATGAGGTGGCTTGATATAGCGCTTGGGCCGTAAGGGGCCCCTCTGGAGTATGCACACCCACAGTGAGCGCGGGTACCCATGTGATTTGAAACAGTGGTAACAATGACACTGTTTGATGAAAGTTGGTCAGGTAACAATGGCTGACCATTATGCTGAGTGATTGTGAGGTAGCCTACGGGGCTGATACTGTACTGAGAGTGAGCCCGAGGGGCTGATACTATGCTGAGCGATTGATACTGTGCCGAGGGGCAGATTTCTACATGTTAATTACCTGTTAAATTACCTGCTTTACTTGTTTTAAAAAGGAATATCATTTGATTTCTTCACTGATTTACTGCTTTAAGTGATTTTACTGCTTGATATGGAATTGCTTTGTGCCTTTACGTGTTTTCATACTTTCAGCCATTATTTGTAATTATTACTCACTGAGTCGGAGTACTCACATTACTCCCTGCACCATGTGTGCAGATTCAGGTATAGCAGAGTCCACACCTGAGCGCTGATTCCTTCCAGGCAAAGCAGTGATTTGGAGTTAAGAGGTAGTTGTTGACGTCCGCAGCCCCTTGACTCTCTTATCCTCTATCATTTATGTTTTCTTCAAACTGTTGTATCGGATTCCGTACTTTGTAGACCTATAGTAGATTCTGTAGTAGCACATGACTTGTGACACCCCAGTTTGGGCTGTGACGGGATGGTTCCTGCTGTTATTATCGTTAAATTCCGCAATTTATGAGCATTATATTATATGTTATTACTGTTTATGATGATTAACTGTTTAAAAGAGGTGTTCCGTTTTGGTCTGGCTGGCCTTGTCTTCACGAGAGGCGCCATCACGATCGGGTTCGGGGATCGGGTTGTGACATTATCTTTCAAAGAGCGTCATTCATCAATGGTGTGCCCTTTCATGTCGGAGTGGTATGCACAGGATTTGTTTGGGTTAACCCATTGAGAAGGGTTCTCAGGGGTTGCAGTAGGGATGAGGGTGACATAACCAGTAGCTTTGAGTCTCTCATACAACTGGTCGATGGGTTCGGCGATGGTTGTATATTGTTTTGGAGGTCTGCGATCAAAATTTGGTCAAGGTCTAGGGAAGTTTTGGCATGCAGAGGGTGACTGGTAATGGTATGGTTGCTAAACATGAGTGGGTTGGGAGTATTTGGGTGAGGTAGGTTGATATGTGGGAGGTGGAGATGACAGATAAGTTGGTGGTGGAGCTTGGTATGAGGGTGGGGGTGCTTGGTAATTTGGGGTTGGCTGATAGTGGAGGTGTTGGGTAAGTTTGGTGTTTGAGGGGAGATTTGGTCCTTTGTGCAACCATCACGGCCCCTACGTCCCTTTTCTTGGACACACCACCGGACTGTAAGGCCTTATTTGTAACTTGCAAGGCCTCGAAGTTTGTGAACATACCGCTTTTGATATCTTCTTCAATTCTTTCACCTAGTTTGATAATGTCAGAGAATTTGTGGTTCTCAATCATCATCAGCCATTCATAATACTGTGAGTCCTGAGCCCGGACAAAGAACTGGTTCATTTGTTCCTCTTCTAAGGCAGGTCTGACCTTAGCAGCTTCGGACCTCCAGCGAGTAGCATACTTGCGAAATGTCTCTGTGGGCTTCTTCTTTAGATTCTGTATATAGAACACCTCTAGTGCATTCTCTGTATTAAACCTAAATCTATCCATAAATTCAGACGCCATGCCTACCCAGCTTGACCACTTCTTGGGATCTTGGCTGATGTACCAAGATAATGCATCTCCTTTCAAACTCCTCGTGAACAGCTTCATATGGATCCTTTCATTCTTCCCTACTCCCATCAGCTTGTCGCAATGTGTCCTCAGATGGACCTTTGGATCACCCGTACCATCAAACATTTCAAACATAGGAGGTTTGTACCCCTTAGGCATTTCGACATCAGGCTGTATGCAAAGATCCTAATAGTTCAGCCCCTCGATTCCTTTGCTTCCCTCAACGCCCTGAATCCGTCTGGTCAGTTTCTTAAGTTTCTCAACCAAGTTCCTGATAAAAAGATCCTTCTCATCAGATTCAGGTGTGTTGGAGATAGGTTGGGTGGAGTGTGACATGGTCTCCATGTATATAGGAGTGTTATGGTGGCCTGGTGTATGGGTGATGAAATGGTCGTTAGTAGAGTTTTGATGTTCTAGGATGAGTAGTGGAGTGCTGTTTGGTGTATGACATGTGTTACATTGGTTCTTTGGTGGAGCAACGTGATGGTGAGGAGCAGGATGATTATGTTGTTTTGGGATATTTTGAGGAGGTGTAGGGTTTTGAGTGTTGGGAAAGTTGACATCTGGGGTGTTGAGGGAAAATGATAGGTTTGCTAGATTTCGAACCAGATCAAGCTCTTCTTGGAATTTTATCAGTTTCTGTTCAAATTGTGACACATTCTCGTTAGGAACCCAAATACCCTGGCCATCAGTGGCCTCAACCCGTTCAACAATGTTCTCCTTCCTTATGTTGTTCAAGTTTTCCATTTTGCCTTTGTGCTTGCCTTTAATGGGACTAAGAGGAGGAGTGGGTGGAGGCCCCCTAGATCTTGTGAAATACGATGATGAAGCCAGAATGCACGAACTAACCTTTGGGGAGGGGAATAATAAAACAAAAACAAAAAACAAAAATAAAAACAAAAAGGTAATCAAGTCAGTGAGAATTATAAAAAGTATTGCAATATTTAAACACATAGTGCGAGAATGTAAATCGTGTCCTAATTTGGGGACCTCTTTGTGCCCGAGGTAGGCCTAGCGACAAATTGATTTGTAGAACTTGGAATGCTAAATGCCTCATTTTATTGATAAAAATTGACGAAACCCAAATCGACACTAAATAAAGAAGAAATAAAAGTCACTAATGGCCATTGGCCTTGTTACATTCATAAAGCAAAAAAGGTAAACTCCTATCTACTTGGTCCCAGAAGGACCTTCCCCAGATTCAGCATTCTTGTCTCCGTCGAACAGCTTCCCTAACTCGCGAAGTCCCAGCAACAGGTCCGCTCTCGCTAGATGTCCACCTTCAGTCCCTTCAGCCTCTTGACAGTCTTCAACCCTTTTGAGAAATTTTCTTTCCAATTCTACTATGCCCCGCTCCAAGTATCCCAGCCTCTTGTTGGCACTAACAGCCATGTCCTTCCATTCCTCAATCAGCTTCTGGTTGGACTCTTGTATCTTGCGATGTTCGCTCTCGTATTCATGGATCCTTTTGTGTAGCTGGTTGTACTTGACTTGCGCCTCGTCCTTTTCATCTATAATTTTGTGACCTCGAACAAACACTGGCTGGACCAGACCATCATGATTATCTTCCAACCAACCTGAGTAGAAAAGAGCATAACCAGTATGATATCTGTCTGGCTCGATGGTATCTCTCCCCATTACGATCTTGCAATGCCACATATGTTGGGCTTGGAACTTGTAGGGACTATCATCATTTTGGAAGTCAGCTCAGAAATGGCTCATCTTGTCGACCCTGGGTATAACTTGCTTCCTACCAGCTTGGCTCATAACTCGAAGAGGGACGTGAGGGTATGTTCCTCTTAGACCAATCAGTATCAGGAAAGGTGCATCTCTAGATCGGGCGATGAACTCTTCTGTCGGAAATCTTTCTAACATCCATTGGACCTATTCTTCGGCCAGATTATCGAATAGCTCAACCCATCATTTGGCATTCTCAGGATGAGAGAACATGTCGGGGATATAATTCATTTGCTTTGGATGGTGGAAAGCGATGTGATCATCCCAGTCCTTTCGTTGAATTTCTTGTCGGTATCGCCTTTTTGGAGATGTTCATGAGCTAGAGTTGAAGTAGTAGATTGTAGCCTTCGAAGTGCTTAGCTTCTCGTTGATACTTCTCGAAGGCTCGGTATATGTCTGCAATGATCGTGGGCACAATGCTAAATGTCTGCCCACTAATCCCGTCCATTAGGGTCTTAGTTACCATAGCCAGCCAGGTATGGATTCTCCCTTTCTTCATCGGAAACACGATCAGACCCACGAAACAAAACATGAAGACGAAAACCCTACGATGGATGTGTCCCAAGGACGTGATGGCAAACTCGTCAGGGTAGGTACGATAGGATTTTCTATGATCGTACCTTTCATACAGGTAGTTAAAAGGGATGTATGATTCCTTTAGGCATGTCAATTTTGTATTCTTCTTCAAACCCATCATCTTGAGTAAACCCCTGCCTCTATAGTTCTTAGGCATTAGCAAACCCGGAGTTTCCGACTCTAGACCGGCCAGTCCTCCTATCTCCTCTAGCAAAGGTGTCATTTCAATATACCCGAAGCGGAACATGGCCCTTTCACAATCCAAAAACAATGTGGCAGCTTCTATGATCATGTTGTTAGCTTGCCAGGAGGGATGGTAGATTTCCCAGATATTTTCGGACGAGAGTTTGGTCACTAGAGTGTAAATCCCTCTACCAGCTTAGCAATCTTGGGTGGATATTGGTCACCATGCCGAATCTGGGGACTTTGTGCCTCATATTTCTGCAACACAAATAAGGTTAGACCCTTATCAACAATAATCATGAAACATTTAGTTCTCCAAATAAATGCACAGAACGTGATGACGTCCGTTTGGGTTTAAGGAAACCTAGTGGACTCTGGATAATGCTATCTTAAAGGATCATTATGTGGACAACATAACTGACCCGACTAGGTTTGAACATAACTGTCGACTGCACCGCTGATCGACTAGTTTACTGCAAATATGCCTTTCCAAATTTAGGGGGCAATGATATAGGAAGCGCGCAACCACTTATTAAAGCGTTGCTATAGTATTTGTTTGGCACAAGTGGAGTATGATGTTGATCATGATTATGCAATAATTAAAAGCATGTTGACATGTATTTTCACATTAAGAAAGTGATAAATACAGCAGTTTCATAATTTAAAGCAACAATAAAGGAAAGAAACAAGGAAGATATGTCCGTTTTGCTTTTGAAAAAGAAATTAAATGCTTAAAGGAGTTAAACAAGTATTTGCACATAAAGGGAGGTACAAATTCACAAGAACAATCTGAAATGGTAAAAGCCTAAATATCCCCAGCAGAGTCACCATGCTATCGCGCCCCCTTTTTCCCTCTGCGGAGAGGAGTCCGGGTTTCGACGTTCATGAGGTGTAATGACTCATTTCCTTTTTAGGAATTGGGTATTTGAAGAGTCGTCACCTAACGATTTTAAGGTGTGTTAGGGCATATATAAGGTCCAACTACATCTATGTTTGATAACCAGAGATAAGGTAAGAGCTTGAAATTATCCTAAGGGGAAGGTGTTAGGCACCCCTCAGGATCCACTAGTGTGGTTCCCGGCTAGATATTTTTTGTGAATTTGTGCAATTAGAAAACAACTAAAGGCTCAAATAATAAGGGATTATGAGTTTAAATACACAAGTGTTTGAAAAACAATAAAAGCACGGTTTTGAAAAGAGTTATAGTCTGAGTATACTTATAAAAAATAAATGGGTGTCCTAGGTTTGTTTGTAATATGGATTACATCAATGCAATACCCGCTATGACACTCCTCAAAAGAGGGGATACACGTGGTATTAGCGCACCAGTCATCATATCCATATCTACCCTTTCCCGCCCCGTGAAGGTAATTAAAGCGCGGGTTGGTCTCGACCTCTATTGCATGCTGTTACAAGTCTCATTCCTATCACTCCCGGAGGAATTTAGGACTTATAAGAAGGAGGTTCTAGGCTAACCCTTAGGTTCAAAGGGAAAATGCTAAGGCGACATACACAACATATAAAACTGCAATTATGGGA
Organism: Nicotiana sylvestris; assembly: GCF_000393655.2. Taxonomy (NCBI): domain Eukaryota; kingdom Viridiplantae; phylum Streptophyta; class Magnoliopsida; order Solanales; family Solanaceae; genus Nicotiana; species Nicotiana sylvestris. The sequence continues at coordinate 57,367,836 of NC_091060.1, read as the reverse complement.
AACATATAAGCAAATAGTTGGTTCAGTTATACCTCCACAAACAATGCACATAGACAACACAACTCATACACAGTTAAGGTCTGAATTTTAAAAATCCTAAAGCAGGTTGTTTAAGTCAGAAACAGATTCATTATATAACTCAGAAAAGAAGTCTGATCAGGCCTGCCTGCTGGTTGTATCAGTTGATAATTAAACAAAAGCAGCTCCAATTTTATTCAAGTCATTAACTAAAGCTTGCCTAGGCGTAAGCAGTATTTAGTAGTTATTCAGGATTGCTAAGATAGTTTGTAGATTATTATATTACCTACAACATGCTGTTCTAGGTGTTCAGCACATAGAATTACGACCAGTTGCTTGTAAAAACTGAGTAAAGTTGCTTTATTCCTTTTATGCATTCATATTTAGCCTAAGCGTGTTTAAGCGAATATAAATAAAATCCTAAAGACATGGCATCTAATATACAGAGATACAGAATAATGTAGAATCCTAGGCAGGATTTCTATATGCACAAATTTTACAATGTTAGAACACGATTTCCAGAATATGCAGAGATGATATGTTTATTAGTTTAGCCTAAAACAGGATCTCTAAGTGTGCATGGCAGTAAGAACATGGTCACAGAAACACCGAATATTAACACATTTAACACAGGATTTTCTAAGTGATGTGATAGTGAAATGGACATGCTGAAAACAATAAGTGTAAGTCCTAGGAACAACAACAACAACAACAACCTAGTGTAATCCCACAAGTGGGGTCTGGGGAGGGTAATATGTACGCAGACCTTACCTCTACCCTGAGGGGCAGAGAGGCTGTTTCCAGGAGACCCTCGGCTCAAAGGGGCAGCAAGAAACACTATATTAGTACTATCAATAGACTCATAATAAAACAACATAAAATACCAATTTATGATCTCTAATGTATGAAATGAGTCCTACACATGGTTTCTATTGCACAAATAGGAATATAAACCTAATAACATATTTTGTTTCCTTTTGATAGCTAAATCATGCATATTTCCCATCCCTTTTCACTAGCCAACTCCATACTTGTTTACAAATTATTACAAACCAAATGATTGAATTACAAAAGAAGTGCAAAAATAAGAAGTTACAACCATAGGAAGCCTGATCCTGACTTCCTCTCTGAGTTATGTAATAAACAACTTCAATGCCAATATTGTTCCAAAGCCTTGCTCATATCTGAGTGTGTCAGAGTTTCCTAAGGACCTCAAAGGATCCCGAGCAGTGCTTACACCTAGATTGCATAACCAAGAGTAAGTGCTGTGTGGAAGGGTCAGCTCTTATGTGTCAAAGTTTAGAGGGAGTTCAAGGGTCCCAAGGCAAGGCTCACAAGAGAGGCAGGACCTAGATTCTAAGAGTATAGTGGAAGTGCAGAACACGTATTGAAAGGTATTTGTTTAAAAGCTGGACTGATAGTGCATTTTTGAAAGCAATTAGTAACAGAGGTGATTAAAATCTGTTGTAGTAGTAAACAAACTCAAACTCCCAACATGGGATCACACTCAGAATCAGTAGTCATATAGGGGGGTCATGGGAAATGGGACACAGACATTTGACTGTAAACACATAACCCCATCAAGGGTCTTAGGACTAGTTGGGTATGCACAGGAATAACTGATACTGGCATGATCACATGCTAGTCAGAAAGAACATAAGCACATTGAAGGGATAAAGACTTGGGATGGAAAGTACACACTAAGTGACTGACAAAGTATGCCTTGAAACACACATAGGGGAGTGAAGTAATCTAAAGGGTGAGGGAGACATTATAGCATGCTGGTAATGTAACTTGACTGCAGGTTTCACAATAGAATCACAAGCAGAAGTAGACAAGAATGAGAGAAACTGAAACAATTAATGAAGCATGTTGTTGTTGAAGCTTTAACATTAAACTAGGACATACCAGTTGAGAAAGCAAAGTGCAGAAAGGTAAATCAAGTAGGATTCCGCAGTCTAGCCTTGGCTTTCAGCCAGCTAGGCAAAGCAGTAGCACGAGTAGCAGTAAAGAAAGAGAGAGGTTTGAGTGTATAAGTGTGTGTTTTGAACTCAGATGTTCGTGTGTTTAAAGATGAGAGGGTAGGGTTTTTATAGCTTTGAAAACGAGTACAAAATAAGGTAACAAGTAAAGGTTTTACACAAATATGGCAATAATCACAATCAGAATCCCATTAATACAAGTACTTCCCTTTAATCAAGGAATTACTGCTTAACGGATACTAACGAGATAATTAAGGAAATAAAATCAATCTGAGGAAGATTGATTTCCGACCATATAAGGGATAGTAAAAATATAGAGTATACAATTGAGTCTAGGTACAGAATATACTTAATTTGGGGAAAGGATTCAGCGGGGTAAAATATGACAGCAAATAAAGGGAAGGAATCAATCAATTTAAACAAATGAGTAAAATTAGGGTTTATAAGAAAACCTTTTTGCAATCAGTTGTAACTTAAGGAAATTAGGATCAATCAAGAAATGGTCATGATTCTGCACTTCAACATATAAATAGAAAGGAATGAGCAGACGTATTAGACATGCAGGGTCAGACATATTGACAAAAAAGGAGCAAACTAGATGAACATAAACATACAGGAGTGACATGAATAGGCTAAGGACTATTCAAAGCATGGTAATCAACAAGGTCAAGCAGACATGGCTCACACGTAGAACCAAAGTGAAGAAACCAGTCTAACAGGTAAAGAAAGTCAGAAACAAGTAAAGAACTCACAGCAATAAGTGAGGAAAACGTTTTAAGAAATTACGGTTTTAACAATAGTCGAGTTAAAAAGAAAAATAGTAAGAACTCAGAATCAGATAAGTCAAACAAGGAAAAGGATTCAAACACAAAGAACTTAATCGAACCAAACATGCGTATAAATTAAACAAAGAGAGTTTCAGAACCCCGGATAGAACCAAAACACTTAGGGGTTTCAACACGATGAACTAGGTAGAAGAAGAACATAAACAAAACGTTTAAACATAGTAAAATCATAAGCTAATACTGAAAAATCAGAGAAGAAGTCTTTTAGGAGAAACCCTAATTTTTGAAGACGGAGAGTCGCTTTGAAAAAATCGAAAAAGCCTTGAGGAAAACATATAGAAGCTCATAACATACACATATCTAAGATGGATCTGAAAGAGAATCGAAAAATCTTAAAGGTTAGGGTTTTAGAGAACCCAGAAAAGTGAGAAAAACTTCAAAAATTTACCGATCTAGCCGGCAAAGCCATGGATCTGACTCGATCGGCCAGGATAGCGAGAAACAGACCATAGATGGAAGTCAAGCAGGATCTGGATTAGATATCTTTGAGATCTTTCCATGGGATCTCGAAAGCAGGCCACAAGGAGACATAAGAGACGAGTACACATCTCAAACAGCCATGGGAGTCCATGGATTGAGTGGGGATTGAAGGGGTTTAGGGTGGATTTGGGTGGCGGCGGCTAGGGTTAGCCTTAGGTTTTCAGAGAGAGTTTGAGAGGAGAGGGGATTCAAGGGCGGTGGACTGGTGAGAAATGATTTAGGTTAGGGGGTCGTTTGGGGTTAAAAATGGTAAGTAAGAATGGTGGTCGTTGATCATTTGATAAATGATTTAGGTTAGGGGGTCGTTTGGGGTTAAAAATGGTAAGGCAGAATGGTGGTCGTCGATTTGAATGATCAACGGCCTATATTAAATGGGGTAGGTGGGGATCCGGCTTTGGGTTGGTTTTAAAAGGATTAGGGTCGGGTTTAATTCAAAATTGGGCTGGGGATTTGGGGTCTAATTTAGGCTATAATTGAAATACAAATGGGTGGTTATTTAAATAGCCATTTTTTCTTTTTAATTTATAAAAAATAGTAAATAGTTTCTGAAAACAAATTGAAAGTACTAAAATGATTTATAACATATAAATAACAATTTAAATATATAGGGCCCAATTTTATGCGTACAAAACATATTTAAACCTTAAAATGGCCAATATTGTAATTATGTGCAATTTAGCTTTAAAAATACTAAATAAAATTGTAAATATGTGTAAAAATTACCTTAGCCATATTTTGGCATAAATATAAAGATCCAATAGATGAATTATCAAAAATAATAATTTTGGAAATAATTATTTAGATTTTATGGATAAAAGGGAAAAAATAAACCAATTTAAACTTTTAAAAATTATGGAAAAATAATAAAACATTTGGACATACTTATATATTGCATATATATGCTATTTTGAAAATATTTTGCATATTGAAAAATATATAGGGAAAAATTGGATATCAACAACTGCACCTCTTTATCCGGGAAGGATGAAAGAGTTATCGGGTAAAGATATGATGACCAATTTTGACCGAGCAGAACGGTTTGAAGAAGATTTAGGTTGTTCCCTGGCTTCTGAGTTGCCTACATATACATGATTTTATAGGAATCAAGTCGTATGTAGTTCGGGATCCATCGGCGGAGTGTACCGATAAAGACCTTTCAAGAACGGACATTACTGGAGCGGGATCGCTCCTGCTGGGGTGGTCGTTGCTTGTCGGTTTACCTGCAATTAGAAACAATACAAGCGTATATTGTGCATAAATTTAAACATGATGCAAGTTTCCGTTGGACCATGAATGCTATCTTTGGACGGTTTGGAATGGCGTCCTCAAACTATGACGTCCTGGGCCATGAAGCGTATGATAAAAGGATTTGCAAGCCATGAAATGATGTTCTTGGGCTATGAGGATGGTGCCTCCGAACCATGATGCCTTTAAATAATGATATGCAAAATATTGAAAGAGATCCTCAGGACATGACATGGTGTTCTCAGGCTATGAAGATGGTGCCTCCGAACGATGATGCCTTTGGATGAGTTGGCGATATTTCAGCCCATTAGGATGCAGTAGTATGGGGCGGACACTACAGAGATCAGTCTTGCTAATTGAAGGGCAGACCTTAGCCCATACGAGAAGTGAGATAAATAGTTTTTGGGATAGCGCTTAGTTTCGAAGAAAACTGGAGGCAGTGCTTAGCCTCGGAAGGCAGAATGGTAGCCTTATGCAGATTGGAAGGCAGAATAGTAGTCTTATGCAATGCGAATGCAGATGGAGACAGCGTTTAGTCTCGGAAGGCAGAATGGTAGCCTTATGCAAATTGGAAGGCAGAATAGTAGCCTTATACAATGCAAATGTAGATGGAGACATCGTTTAGTCTCGGAAGGCAGAATGGTAGCCTTATGCAAATTGGAAGGCAGAATAGTAGCCTTATGCAATGCAAATGCCAATGGAGACAATGTTTAGTCTCGGAAGGCAGAATGGTAGCCTTATGCACATTGAAAATGTATATGGAGACAACGTTTAGTCACAGAAGGCAAAATGGTAGCCTTATACAAGAAATAAGATAACAACTGATAGTAGAGTTTTCTTAGCTGATAGCAGATTGTGGCGTTGTGATTACTGGGAGCATTTTGACATATGGAACATCACTGGTGTGTGCTGATAGCAAATTTTGGTAAGTGCAATGGTTCTGAGAATGGAATTTTAACAATGTTTTTCCTATGGGCGTATAGTATGTCTAATGATTTCACAATCCTAGTGCCTGCATCCAAAGAAAAATTGTGAGTTTTGTAAGGGCGAGGTTAGTTCGTATCCCCGCTGACTTTTGCATGACTCATTTGGCTTTGATCTGGTGATATCGTCTATATTATTGGGGTAGCATTCCTAAACAAAGAAGTTTCAATAATAACATGCATGATTTTGTAAAAGAACGACATAAATGTATAACTAAAAATAGCTTTTAGATGAACCAATGATTGTGACGTATTTCAAGACATTGCCACCTTTCCTGCTACGGAATTTTGAGGGTCCTCCTCAAAATTTTCCCCAGTTTGATGGGTTGACATTTCTGACTGTTGCTCGTGTGGTGATAAGCTGAAATTACTTCGGAATTTTGAGGGTCCTCCTCAAAATTCTGCCCTAGTCTCTAATTGGGGGGGGGGGAATGAAATTCTATTGAATTGTGACCGAACCCATAGGGTTGCCTATGTATCCTTTCTTAAACGGGAATCAGGTCAGGCGTAGTTCAATTTACATCACATAAAGAAAGCATAAAGATTACACATAGTAGCGCTTGACTACATCTGAATTGATCGACTTTGGCCAGACTTTTCCATCCATTTCTGCAAGTATGAGGGCTCCTCCTGTCAAAACCCGGCGAACTATGTATGGATCCTGTCAGTTGGGAGAGAACTTCCCTTTGGCTTCATCTTGATGCAGAAAAGTTTCTTTAACTCCAGCTGCCCCGATGTCAATTGTCTTGGCTTGACTCTCTTGTTGAAGGCTCTGGACATTCTGTTCTGATAGAGTTGACCATGGAAAACTACATTCATTCTTTTTCCATCTATAAGGTCTAGTTGCTCATAACGACTTTTTACCCACTACGCGTCGTCAAGCTTAGCTTCTTGTATGATCCTTAGGGAAGGAATTTCTACTTCAGCAGGAATGACAACCTCTGTACCATAAACCTGCATATAGGGGTTGCCCCGGTTGATGTGCAGACTGTGGTGCGATACCCCAATAGATCAAATGATAGCATCTCGTGCCACTGTTTATGCTTTTCTATCATTTTCCTCAATATCTTCTTGATATTCTTATTGGCGGCTTCTACAGCTCTGTTCATTTGAGGCTTATAGGCTGTGGAATTCTTGTGTCTGATCTTGAATGTCACGACCCAAACTGATGAGCCGCCAGTGGCACCTAGTACTTTACTCAACCGAGTACCAACGTAACGTATCTTTCTTATTGCATCATCATATACACGTGACATACGGGCCTAATAGGCCAACATAATCCTTTATAAACTCAAAACATAGGCTGACAAAGCCGTACAATCTTTCACATACAAGACATATATCTACAAGCCTCTAAGAGTACATGAATGTCATAAAGGTCGGGATAGAGTCCCGCCATACCAAACAATACACGTCAAAATCATACTAACCAAACACACAACTCTGAAGCAAATGGAGCACCAACATCCTCCGCTGAGCTGATAGCCTACTTGGAGGGCTCTCAACCCATCTATCTGGACCTGCGGGCATTAAATGTAGCATCCCCAGGCAAAAAGGGACGTCAGTATGAATAATGTACTGAGTTTGTAAGGCACATAAATAAATACATAAGAGACATGGAAGAAATATAGAGTACATGACTCAACCTGTATGTCTGAATAACTCTGTAAATTATAAATTACTTTTAGCATCATGCATATGCGTATGAATGTCATGTCGTGCATAGGTACATGTTTCATAACATCATCAGCCTCTGAGGGCATCCCATCATATCATATCGGCCACTGTGGGCAAAATCATCAACGTATACCAGCTGATCAGGTGGTGGTGTGTATATAACGCCATAACCTTTCCCATATCCCATATACATATATAACATACATATATACGCGTATATAAAGCCGTTTGAATAATATTTACTATCGTCATTTGAATAATATTACAGCCACTGTGGGAAACATCATCATCATATATCAGCTCATCAGGTGGTGGTGCGTATATAACGCCGTAACCTTTTCCCATATCCCATATATATATATATATATATATATATATATATATATATATATATATATATATACGCATATATAACGTCATCTGGTCATGGGTCAATGCACATGTATGAAATGCATAAAAAATACGTAATAAAATCTTTTCGGAATTGTCATAAGACCATTTTGTCTTTGCGCAATATCATAAAGTAAACTCTTTTCAAATTTCATATTTTTCTGAGACCCATGAACAGATGATAAAATATTATGACACATGGAAATTCAGGAACATAGATATCTCTAATACTTCTATGAATAGAGTCATTTATGGAATTTGTGCATTTGCACGTTTCGTTCGTATCGTATGGATCATGCCAAAAGAAAGAAGGGATAGCCTTAACATACCTAGTTCTCATTTTGGCAGGGTCTCAATCGTTTATCATTTAGGTGAATATATGCGGCGGAGACTTCACTTTCCTTTCCTTAAATGTTGAAGCAACAACCCACTTGAAGTAACTACAGTTTGATTCATAATGTGATGCAGTCCCATACGGAAATTGTGATCAGGTAATAGAGATGTGATCGGACCCTCTTAGTAATATTAAGGTTGAATTGGTCATAAATTTGAAGGTCTTTTCTCTGTCACCATGAGCAAACAGTTTCCTCGTAAACCATACTAGTTTGAGGAGGCTTTTGTTGGAAGTATAGACCTTAGGTGCAGCCTTTGTGTATTTAATAGGTTTCTTGTCATTCTCATATCCTTTCTCTTAATAGCTATATTTGCAATATATTTTTGTCAATTTCAATGCTTTTGTTGATTTTGGGGATAAGATGTCCGGTCATTAACTCCCAATTACTGTTAGATAGTCCAACTTTGTATAAAGTTAGAATATCTTACACGTTACTATCCTATTTACTTTAGATAGAGCCACATAAGCTCATATGACTACTTAGTCATATGTCTTAATAGTGGCGTACTGCCACGTTTTTCATTCGTAAATTTATCCAAATTTTGTCCACCAAATTCCTTAATTACATGGTTAATCTTCCACCAAAAGTCCATAATTAACCAAATATCCACATAATTAGGAATTATCTCAAGTTACTTAATATATTACTCTCTTTTAACATACCTTACTAGCATGGTCGTGTAGTACTTTGTATGACACTAGTCCATAAATACCGGGTATTATAGCTCGGGCCGTATTTTATCCCAAAATGCCAAACTTTGACAAAATTCGTTTTCTTAGACTTGCTCCCTCTTTCACCTTCATGAATTTACTAATCACTTGTGAAATAACATAATCCTTATAATCCCCAAATAATATTTTCCTTGGACTGATATCAATTACCTTACGACAAATTCAACGTAAAATACTGCAGGTTGCAACACTGTCGTAACTTATTACTACGAAGCGTTAACTCATTCCCCCCTTTGGAACATTTGTCCTTGAATGTTGACTAATGCTCTTATCATTTTCGTAACTTATAGCTCTTGTGAATACATTAATACTCTTATTGCCATTCAAGCAGCTGCTCTGTGAATAAATCCAAAGTCTAGGGTATTCCCTCTTTAGTCTTTTTGCTCATATCATGACCTGTGATCGAAATCTTCCTAATCTTGCAACTTCTGTTACCTCTTGTCATTCGGCATATATAACCTTTGATTTGTAGGTGCACTTATGCGATTCATCTTTCCTTTTTCCTTTTTTCTTTTAATCGATCTGTAGGCCTTACTTTGTATATACAAGGCTTAATAGGATGCCTCTCGGGCCTCTATATGTATATTTAAGTCCTTTGCTGGATACTTTGTTGGATTTATGAATATTGCTATATCTCATCGCATAAGTCCGTTTAACCATCCATATGAATTTACTGTCATAACTCTTACTTTAATTTATTGTTGCTGAGGTCTGCTACCAAGTTCCAGCTCACTCTCGTTGCTCATTCCATATGTATAAACTTAAGTCCTTTAATGTTTTCCCATTACTGTTCATCTTTAGAATGACGGCCTAATCTTATCTCATACTTTGTAACTTTTGTCCATCCATTGTTGATTCACCTCAATATTGATCTACAATATACCACTAATAACTTAACCTTTTATGTAATATTACTGCTAGGATTCACATTTTATCGGGGAACGTCTGAAATGATTAGATTGATCCACCTGGGGCGATACCTTGCTTTCATAATCCTACCTCACATCATCCTAATGCAATTCACCTTGCGTGGGTTCTTTAATCTTGTCCAATTCATAAGATCCTTTTCTTTTCTTCATTGAATCATTACTCAATCGAAGGCCCAAACGTTATCTTTTATCTATCACAATTACACCCTCATTCTATTACCAGGGTGTCATTCTAAATGCTATTATTCTTAGATTCCTCTGAGTTCATTCAGGCTATAGTTATCTTTGTATAATTTAGAGAGACCATCTGCTCTTCTTGTTTTCATGGGCTTAATCCTGAGGACTTATCCATTTTGTTATTTTAGTATTCGCATATTCTTATCCTTGCTCCTGTCTTCTAGAACCTTGTCGCTTCACCATACAATAACTTGTGACCTGCACATCTCTATTTATATTACTTGCAACCTTTCAACTTGCTTGCGTCATAGATTTCCTTTTGTCATTTGGAACATCAAGCGAGACATCACATCGTCTCTAACTCTTCTTTGCTTCTCTAAGTCAAACTTTTCGATACCTAGACCATAGGCTAGAAGGTATACTACTAACGATGCCGCTATTATTCCTAGATAATAAATCTCAGCACTTCTAGCCTTCTATCCGAAGTATGGACTATTCACATATTCTACCTTGAGTATCTCGTACATTGTTCACCTTTACCTTTCTTACCTTATAATCTCGCATCGTATCTTCCATCTCTTTCATGACCTCCCTTCCACATAGGTATAATTCACGTCCATAACTTGAAGCTCTATTATAATACTCGCTCCTCTGGTACATACACAATCCGGTGGGAGCTTCGTGCTGACTTCTTATGAGGCTGATACTTCTTCTAACTGGCTTCCTTGTAGAGTCATTATAGATTATGGCTGTTGTGTTATTTCTCTTGAACATCTGATATTATGAGTGATTCTGTCATGTTCTCCGACACAACTTCTATAATTTTTATAGGTCCAATAATCAGACTCCTGATTTACTTTGGTGATGTAATTTGATCAGCCTTTACGTAGGCTTAAGCTATTTCCCGATCTTTGGCTCATGGTATCAGTTATTACCTTAGCCTTATATGTGCATTATGGAATATCCATGATACAATCTTCTAACAATTCAATCATTTGTTTATTCCATGGGCTTAATTCTTTCTTCTAACTTACACTGGAGTCTTCTATGGCTGTATGATTGTCAACAAATATGCTGCCTGGATAATGCTCCAAAATCTTAAGTATATCCATAATGTACTAACTCTGGATCAGTAGTCAAATAATTCTTTTGTTCCATCTTAGCTTTCTTTCAATGTAAGCTATTACTTTTCCTAGTCTTTCTGCCCCCTCGTTGTGTCCATACATAGCTTATCTTAGTGCCCACACTTGCCAAAGTTTTTATACAAATCATATGATCTCGAATATTACTTTTAACTCTTACTTCCCGTTCATTAGCCATGGTAGGTGCCTTCCTTTGGAATGCTTACAATGTTATTGCGAGATTGTTGTGACACAACCATTTCCTCTTTAGGTTGTTGTGCTTAGGTTGAAGCCTTCTTTCTTATCTCCTCAGCTATTTTTTTGTTGTAGTACTTAGGGAGAACCCCTGATTCTCGTAAAACTGTGAGCTTATTACAGACCTTTTTGATGTCCTTACTGGCCTATAATCATCCGTAGTTGCTTACTTCCATGCCGTTATGCTTGTATGGTTGCTTCTGAACTGATATTTTGACTTCCTTCCTAGTGGCACTTTCTTTTATCCTTGTAACACTCATACGGTACCTTTAACTACCCCGACGCTTGTTTGAATATATTTCAAGTATTATAATGATATTCTTCGAGGCTGAATTCTCCATGTTGGGTTCTACTATGTTTATCTTACATGATCTGATGACTCGCCTGTAACCTCCTATTTAGCCATAACTGGGATCTTCCTGATCAATTACTAACTACTCGTTGGCCCATTCTCATGTCAATATTCCTCGTAATCTTTCTTGGGTTATTTCCTTTGCCTTAACTTACGTCTCACATTGGCTCCTTATTTATTAATAACAGCTCGGGCAGGAACCTTTACTTCCTTTACCATTCCATAGTCACTAGAACCACTTAATTCTGACTTAATGCCACATTACTCAATTTTCCTCTCTTTTAGGGATGTACTAAAAGCTAAAGCCATGAAGATCTACCTATAGATATTTTACCTCTTCATATTTGGCATCATTTCTCAACATCATTGATCATTACTCGCCTCGCGGCAATCCTTCTGTACCAAGGATGACAAATTCCCTTACTCGCAAGGGTGACACTTAGCGTAACTGGAACATACAGTCTCTTAAGCTTAACTTTGCTCACATTGCTTGCTCAAGGGAAGCGTCTCCCTAAATGACCATTTTCTGTATTAATCATAAATCTCCTTCTGTGGTCCATTCTATTACCTCCAGAATGAAATCTAAAATTACCATGATGTCGAGTACTTTCCAATCATTTAGTCCCTAATTCATATTTAGTTTATCTTGTTAATCAACCCATACTGATTTCTATTATTCTAGGGATTAATTCTCCCCCATGGTAGTCGCGTTGGAGTCACGAACTTATTTCTCGAAATGAGGATATAACCTTATGGCCTATACTCTTTTGTTGTCTTAAGGACCATCACCTTTCGTCTCTTCCTTCATTTGACTATAGGTTCTATAACACTCTACCATTTTCATCCATGTGTCACACCTTATTCATAATGCTTCCTTATCTCTCTTCTCATTACTCTGCTAATATTTTTGCATATCCCTTTTCTTGTGAAAACTTCAATACAACATTCTTTTGCTTTTAGCTTTCCTTTGCTCCATCCAGTGGCTCTTCAAGTTGCTTAACGTTCTCGCTTTACTAGGGACGCGAGCCACACTAAGGTAATATTTATCCCTTCAAGGGTTATAGTGCGTGTTTTTGTAGTACTCATATCTGGCTGCACTATTTTAGAGTGCACCATATAGGTATCTCATAAAGAGATCTATTAGCACATTTGCAATATCCTTCGGAAATGTCAACTGACGCAATCAATTCATCAATCATATCTTCTTATACTACTTTTGTTAACCCCTATAGGGCATATCTGGAAGGGGTGCGACCAATTGTATATACCTCTGTTACTATTGAATATAACTCAAAAAGCTTATGTTCCTCTACCTCAGTTATAAATGTTGTTAACCTTCATTAACTGGGTGCCTCGTACCCTTCTTCATCTTGCTTCTTTTGCTTGTTGAAACCTGTATTTGTCCTTTAATCTCTCATTGTCCTTCACCATAAAGATGGATAGGCATTCTTGCCTTAAGGCTTCTTGTCACACCTCCTTTTTCCTACACCCGAAAGGGTATAAGGGAGTTTTTTCCAATTTAAGTGACAATCGAAACAGGATTATTTCAATTAAAGATTTAGAGTCGCCACTTGGGATAATTTTATGGTGTCCCAATCCACCAGTTCAAAACCCAAATCTAGGAAAAGATTGACTCTGTATTACAGTCCGCGAAAATAGAAATCCGGGTAAGGAATTCTGTTAACCCGGGAGAAGGTGTTAGGTATTCCCGAGTTCCGTGGTTTTAGCACGGTCACTTAAACTATGAAAGTTGGCCTAATTATCTGATTTATTACACGTTTTAAACTTATTGAATTTTTAACTTTTATAACCACTTTTTAATTATTTTAATCCGCTTTTAAGATTTATGGAATTATTTCTTTAACAAGTTACGATTGTCGTACACTTGTCGTTTTGGCACACACTGCGAATCAGGCTACATGAAATGCAGTCGCGATTCGCGACATGTTTATTTTATTATTGTTTGAAGTTGTTATGATCGGGTCACATGAAATGCACTCCCCGAATTTGGGAATTAGGTATCATAACTATGTCACGGGAACCGTACCCATAGCCACGATAATCTATTAACAATCGTGCCTAAAGAAAACTACGTTGTGAAGGCGAACTAGGGAGTATGCTATTTATTATTGACATCATTTACTAATAAAGGGACGTACTTTGACACTTTAAACCTTTGAGGATAACTTCATTAGTATTAAGCTAAGTCAATGTGAAATTAATTAACAAAGAGGCTACTAAAACAAAAGTATGAGATAAATTGTTGGGATTAAATTAAAATATTATTCTAACATATTTTTTTTCATATCTTTCAAAATGGATGAATCATACGGACCCAAAGCAAAAAGAAAAAGCTATTATTGTTTTAGCATCTTTTAATATTTCGGGAAAATTCAAACTTATTTAAAACACATCGTAAGTCACGCTACATAAATGCACCTGTGGTTCGCAACACATTTTATCTAACATTGTTGAGATTTGGATTTGGGTCACATAAATGTGCACCCGAGTTTAGGAAGGTAAATTATTAAAATAACGCGCCTAAAGCAACTACGTACTTTCAAGTTTGCGAGGGCCATGGAAAGTTCAATTAAATAGCACGTATCGATTTCTAAGGATGGAAATTAATTATATGCGGGCCATGGATTATGAACAAAATATATTGTGGAAAACCATCTTCAATAGGAAAACTATTGTGGATACATCTGCGGTACATTATGGTTAAAGTAAATATTTGTTCCAATATGTGCAGAAAACAAGATGACTGAATACAAAATCTTGAAAATACAAAAAATATGTTGCATTTGCATAATAGTTCTCCTTTTCATAATGTGATGCAGTCCCATACGGAAATTGTGATCAGGTAATAGAGAAGTGATCGGATCCTCTTAGTAATATTAAGGTTGAATTGGTCATAAATTTGAAGGTCTTTTCTCTGTCACCATGCGCAAACAGTTTCCTCGTAAACCATACTAGTTTGAGGAGGCTTTTGTTGGAAGTATAGACCTTAGGTGCAGCCTTTGTGTATTTAATAGGTTTCTTGTCATTCTCATATCCTTTCTCTTAATAGCTATATTTGCAATATCTTTTTGTCAATTTCAATGCTTTTGTTGATTTTGGGGATAAGATGTCCGGTCATTAACTCCCAATCAATGTTGGATAGTTCAACTTTGCATAAAGTTAGAATATCTTACATGTTACTATCCTATTTACATTAGATAGAGCCACATAAGCTCATATGACTACTTAGTCATATGTCTTAATAGTGGCGTACTGCCACGTTTTTCATTCTTAAATTTATTCAAATTTTATCCACCAATTTTCTTAATTACATGGTTAATCTTCCACCAAAAGTCCATAATTAACCAAATATCCACATAATTAGGAATTATCTCAAGTTACTTAATATATTATTCATTTTTCACATACCTTACTAGCATGGTCGTGTAGTACTTTGTATGACACTAGTCCATAAATACCGGGTATTTTAGCTCGGGCCGTATTTTATCCCAAAATGTCAAACTTTGACAAAATTCGTTTTCTTACACTTGCTCCTTCTTTCACCTTCATGGATTTACTAATCACTTGTGAAATAGCATAATCCTTATAATCCCCAAATAATGTTTTCCTTGGACTGATATCAATTACCTTACGACAAATTCAACGTAAAATATTGTAGGGTGCAACACTGTGGTAACTTATTACTGCAAAGCGTAACATTATCGTAATACAATATTGCGGAATGTAATATTGCGGGGTGTAACATTGAAAGTTTCACACATAGCTTTCGTCAAGTCGTTGGTGAGGTTGGAGCCATTATCAGTAATGACTAACTCTGGAATCCCGAATCAACAAACAATGCGGTCGCGGACAAAGTCTGCCACGACTTTCTTAGTCACTACTTTGTAAGATGCTGCTTCGACCCATTCGGTGAAATAGTCAATGGCTACTTAGATAAACCTCTGTCCGTTGGAAGCGACATGCTCGATTGGTCCAATAGCGTCCATTCCCCAGGCAGCGAACGGCCACAGTAGTAAGTTTGTTGTGTGAAGCTCACTTGGAGGTACCTTTATCATGTCTGCATGTCCCTGGCAGCGATGGCATTTCTGGACATATTGGATGCAGTCTATTTCCATAGTCATCCAAAAGTAACCAGCCGGAATATTTTCTTTGCTAAGATAAAATGGTTCATATGTGGCCCGCAGGTACCAGTATGAATTTCCTCTAGTAGCTTGGATGCTTCCTTTGCGTCGACACATCTTAATAGTCCCAAATTAGGTGTCCTCCTATACAGGATTCCTCCGCTGTGAAAGAAGTTGTTGGACAATCTCCGAAGTATGCATTTCTGAATAGGACTAGCACGCTCCAAGTATTCTCTTTTGCTAAATATTCCTTGATATCATGAAACCAAGGCTTTCTGTCTGCTTCCTCTTCGATATGGGCATAGTAAGATGGCTGATTATGGATTTTCAGCGGAATGGTATCAATGAATTCTTGTCTGGATGTTATATCATAAATGATAAGGTAGCCAATGCATCGACAAACTCATTCTGTATTCTGGGAACATGCTGGAATTCCGTCTTCGTGAACCTTTTCCTCCATTCCCGTACATGATGCAGATAGGAGAGTATCTTGGAGTTCTTGGTTGCCCATTCTTCTCGTACCTGATGTATAAGTAAGTCTGAATCTCCAATTACTAGTAACTCTTGAACATTTATGTCAATGGCCATTCTAAATCCTAAGATGCAGGCTTCATACTCGACCATATTGTTGGTGCACGAGAACCTGAGTTTGGCAGACACCAGATAATGTCGACTGATTTCTGATACTAGGACTGCTCCTATGCCAACTCCTTTGAAGTTTTCCACTCCATCGAAGAACATTCTCCAACCCTCATAGGATTTTGCAATGTCTTCTCCTATGAATGATACCCCTTCATCAGAAAAATACATTTTCAGGGGTTCGTATACTCCATCCACGGGGTTTTCAACAAGGTGGTCTTCCAGTGCCTGTCCCTTGAACGCTTTCTGAGTTACATAAACAATGTCGAATTCACTCAACAGGATTTGCCACTTGGCTAGCTTGCCAGTGGGCATAGGCTTCTAAAAGTTGTACTTCAAAGGATCCATCCTCGATATGGGATGTGTAGTATAGGCATAGAAGTAGTGTCTAAGCTTCTGAGCTACCCAAGTCAAGGCACAATAGGTGCATTCCAACAGAGAATACCAGGCCTCGTTCGGGATGAACTTCTTACTAAGATAATAAATGGCCTGCTCCTTCCTCCCCGTTTCATCATGCTGTCCCATAACGCAGCCGAAAGCTCCATCTAACACTACAAGGTGGAGTAGTAAGGGTCTACCTAGCTCGGGTGGGACTAAGAGTGGTGGTGTTGACAGGTACTCCTTGATTCTATCGAAGGCCTTTTGGCAGTCATGAGTCCATTTGATAGCGGCGTCCTTCTTCAATATCTTAAAGATTGGCTCACAGATAACTGTGGATTGTGCTATGAACCGGCTGATGTAGTTAAGCCTCCCCAGGAAACTCATCACACCCTTCTTGTTCTTTGGCAGTGGTAGTTCTTGAATGTCTTTGACTTTTGATGGATCCAGTTCTATTCCTCGGTGACTCACTATAAACCCAAGCAATTTCCCAGTAGGAACCCCAAATGCGCACTTTGTGGGGTTTAGTTTCAGGTTGTACCTCCGTAGTCTAGAAAAACTTCCTCAAATCTTCTATATGGTTAGTGGCCTTCTTGGATTTGATAATAACATCATCTACATATACCTTTATCTCCTTGTGTATCATATTGTGGAAAATGGTAGTCATGGCCCTCATGCGGTGGCCCCTGCATTTTTTAGGCTGAATGGCATCCTCTTGTAATAGTACATTCCCCACAACGTAATGAAAGTCGTTTTCTCAGCATTTTCTTCATCCATCCAGATTTGATGATTACCAGCAAAGCAATCTACAAATGACCACAACTCATGCTTGGCGCAATTGTCAATAAGGATATGTATATTCGGCAAAGGGAAGTCATCTTTGGGACTGGCCCGGTTGAGATCCCGATAGTCGACGCAGACTCTGACCTTCCCATCATTCTTTGGCACTGGCACAATGTTGGCTAACCATGTCGGGTATTCTACTACCGTGAGAACCTTAGCTTTGATCTGCTTGTTGACCTTTTCCTTAATTTTCAAACTTATATCAGACTTAAACTTTCTGAGCTTTTGCTTTACCGGCGGACACATTGGATCGGTTGGCAATTTATGAGCCACAATAGACATACTCAGACCAGTCATGTCATCATACGACCAGGCGAATATGTCCTCAGATTCCTTTAGAAATTCTGTGTATTCTTTCTTTTCTGATGGTGATAGGTGAACGCTGATTCGTGTTTCCTTGACATTTTCTACATCTCCTAGGTTGACAATTTCGGTCTGGTCCAGGTTGGACTTAGGTCTGTTCTCAAAGTCCTCAACTTCTTTGATAATCTCATCAGTTATGTCATCTTCCTCTGAATCAATGTTCGTTTGTTGCGTTATCTCATTGCATGTCACAATCGTTAGTTCATCAAGATAAGTAATAGTAATGTTGTATTGGTAAGTAGGGAAAGAAAATGATAGCAATGAATATTAATTCATAAGAAAAAACAGAAATGCTTTTGATAAATTGAACAACTGCTTTGAACATCGAAGATCTTATTGCTGGAATTGAAAATGCGAAAAGAAAAGCTTTTAGCAAAAATAATGAATAATGCTTGTTTTAGCCTTGCTACCCCGAGGCACGTCGGGCTTTGGTTGTCCTGATGGTCCAGTTCTAGAGATATGCCCCTCTGCTCACAGCCTGTATGGAAGGGCCTTCCTCCCCCTCCTCATCGAGAACAATACAGCAGTTTATATCATTGTCTTCCAGAAATAGGTTTTTTACCGACGCAAACACTTCTTCTTCATCTGACCCATAAACAATGGAGGCCTATTGGAAAGTCTGCACCAGATGCGTTATTGGCTGCTCTAAGGGATAGTAAAGACCGTGCCATGGTGGCGACTAGTTGTTAAATTCTTCCCAAGTGTAATTATATCCCAAACCTAAGGTAGTGCCATGTTTCTTGAGTTTTATGGGCTTAGCGATTCCTTGGAGGTTCTTGCAAGCCCTTTTCCAGGTTCGTACCTACTCCAATTCAGTATACTCTCGATTTTGTTATCCCACCATTTGTCTTTGTCGACAGTATTAACCCGTTCGATGTGGTGGTAAGTTTCTCCACCCAGCTTCCTTCTTCCATGGATCGCCGAAATGGTCTGGAGACTGTATATAGGGTTGTTACCGTCACCGTGAATGATCACTTCCTGGTGATTCCATTTGATTTACTGCCTTATCCAGCGTTGAGGCTACGGCCCCAGCGGCATGAATCCATGGCTGTCCCAGCAACATGTTGTAAGATACTGGCACATCTATCACCTGGAAATCAACATCGAACCATGATGGTCCCATCTGTAAGCATAGAATAATCTCCCCAATGGTGGACCTCTAAGAACCATCGAAGGCTTTCATGTTTATTGCCCTGTCTTTTATCTCATGCAGCCCTTTACCCAACTTCTTGAGTGTTACCAGCGGACAAATGTTGAGACTAGAACCTCCATCGATCAGGATTCTAGTGATGAAATAATCTTTGCATTGCACGGTGATGTATAGTGCTTTGTTGTGCCCCAACCCTTCAGGTGGCAGCTCGTCCTATGAAAGGTGATCTTATGGTTTTTCAGCACTTGTCCTACCATGTTATCCATTTCCCCGCTAGTGATGTTACTAGGTACGTATGCTTCACTTAGCACCTTTAACAGAGCATTCTTGTGCGCCTCAGAATTTTGCAGCAAAGAGAGAATGGATATTTGTGCTGGCGTCTTGTTTAACTAGTCGATGACTGAATATTCCTTGGCCTGTATATTTCTCCAAAGATCGTCTGAACCTGTCTCAATGAGGGGTGGCCGATTGGAGGCCTGCTTGTTTGATTCAGCTAGATGTTCAGGGGTGTAGACTCTACCAGTTCTTGTCATCCCCTGTGCAGTGACAGTTTCTTCAAACCTGACCTTGCCTTTCCTTCTTGCCTCAGCTGTATAGTCCCAGAGTACGGCATTTGTATGGATTGGTGTCATGGTCAACATTGCTACTGGGATTAGTGTGGCTATCCTCACCCCGAACGGTACATGTACTGTGGGTGGCAAGACTGCCACCTCAAATGGTGCGGGTGCATTTGTCGGAGACACGAATTCAACCTCAATTGGTGCTGGTGTCTTTGCGGATGATGTTGCTTCAAAACTCAAGTGGTACGGACATATTCACCTTAGCGTCCTTAGACGGTCGAATCTGAACTATGATTGGATTGAGACTAATTGTTGGCTTCTTTGGGTCATCACCTTCTGTGATCAACCCGATTGATCCCTCGGGATCCCAGTCATCTTCTATTTAAATCATGTGGATACCTCCACCTTTATGGTCTGGAAAAGGGTTGTTGCGGACGTTTGGAGCGGGTTCCTTTGCCACAATGATTTTGTTATCAATCAAAGACTGTATCTTATCTTTCAAAGATCGGCATTCATCGATGGTGTGCCCTTTCATGCCGGAGTGGTATGCACAAGATTTGTTTGGGTTAACCCATTGAGAAGGGTTGTCAGGGGTTGCAGCAGGGATGGGGGTGACATAACCAGCAGCTTTGAGTCTCTCATACAACTGGTCAATGGGTTCGGTGATGGTTGTATATTGTTTTGGAGGTCTGCGATCAATATTTGGTCGAGGTCTAGGGAAGTTTTGGCATGCAGAGGGTGACTGGTAATGGGAAGGTTGGTAAACATAAGCTGGTTGGGAGTGTTTGGGTGAGGTAGGTTGATATGTGGGAGGTGGAGATGACTGATAAGTTGGTGGTGGAGCTTGGTATGATGGTGAGAGTGCTTGGTAATTTAGGGTTGGCTGATATATGAGTGGAGGTGTTGGGTAAGTTTGGTATTTGAGGGGAGATTTGGTCCTTTGTGTAACCATCATGGCCCCTACGTCCCTTTTCTTGAACACACCAACGGACTGTAAGGCCTTATTTGTAGCTTGCAAGGCCTCGAAGTTTGTGACCATACCGCTTTTGACACTTTCTTCAATTCTTTTACCCAGTTTGATAATGTCGGAGAATTTGTGGTTCTCAATCATCATCAGCCGTTCATAATACTACGGGTCCTAAGCCTGGACAAAGAACTTGTTCATCTATTCCTCTTTTAAGGTAGGTCTGACCTTAGCAGCTTCGGACCTCCACAAGTAGCATACTCGCGAAACGCCTCTGTGGGTTTTTTCTTTAGATTATATATATCGAACACATCTGGTGCATTCTATGTATTAAACTTGAATCTATCCATAAAGTCAGACGCCATGCCTACCCAGCTTGACCACTTCTTGGGATCTTGGATGATGTACCAAGATAATGCATCTCTTTTCAAACTCCTCCTGAACAGCTTCATGCGGATCCTTTCATTCTTCCCTACTCCAACTAGCTTGTCGCAATATGTCCTCAGATGGACCATTGGATCACCCGTACCGTCAAACATTTTGAACTTAGGAGGTTTGTACCCCTTAGGCAGTTCGACATCAGGATGTATACAAAGATCCCCATAGTTCAGTCCCTCAATTCCAATACTTCCCTCAACGCCCTGAATCCGGCTGGTCAGTTTCTTATGTTCCTCGGCCAAGTTCCTGATAAGCAGATCCTTCTCATCAGATTCAGGTGTGTCTGATATAGGTTGGGTGGAGTGTGGCATGGTCTCCATGTAGATAGGAGTGTTATGGTGGCCTGGTGTATGAGTGTGGAAATGGTCGTTTCTGGAGTTTTGATGTTCTAGTATGAGTAGTAGACTGTTGTTTGGGGTATCACAGGTGTTACATTGGTTCTTTGGTGGAGCAACATGATGGTGAGGAGCGGGATGATTCTGTTGTTTTGGGATATTTTGAGGAGGTGTAGGGTTTTGAGTGTTGGGAAAGTTGACATCTGGCGTGCTAAGGGAAAATGACAGGTTTGCTAGATTCCAAACCTGATCAAGCTCTTCCTAGAATTTTATCAGTTTTTGTTCAAGTTATGACACATTCTCGTTAGGAACTGAATACCCTGGCTATCAGTGGCCTCAACCCGTTCAACAGTGTTCTCCTTCCTGATGTTGTTCAAGTCTTCCATTTTTCCTTTGTGCCTGCCTTTAATGGGACTAAGAGGAGGAGTGGGTGGAGGGACCCTGGATCTTGTGAAAAACGATGATGATGCTAGAATACACGAACTAACCTTTGGGGAGGGGAATAATAAAAAAAATAAAAACAAAAAGGTAATTAAGTCAGTGAGGATTATAAAAAGTATTACAATATTTAAACACATAGTGCGAGAATGTAAATCATGTCCTAATTTGGGGACCTCTTTGTACCCAAGGTAGGCCTAGCGACAAATTGATTTGGAGAACTTGGAATGCTAAATGCCTCATTTTATTGATAAAATTAAGACGAACCCCAAATCGACATTAAATAAATAAGAAATAAAAATCACTAATGGCCATTGGCCTTATTACATTCATAAAGCGAAAAAGTTAAACTACTATCTACTTGGTCCCAGAAGGACCTTCCCCAGATTCAGCATCCTTGGCTCTGTCGAACAGCTTCCCTAACTCGCGAAGTCCCAACAACAGGTACGCTTTCACTAGATGTCCACCTTCTGTCCTTTTAGCCTCTTGACAGTCTTCAACCCTTTTGAGAAATTTTCTTTCCAATTCTACTATGCCCCGCTCCAAGTATCCCAGCCTCATGTTAGCACTGACAGCCATGTCCTTCCATTCCTCAATCAGCTTCTGGTTGGACTCTTGTATCTCGCGCTGTTCGATCTCGTATTCACGGATCCTTTTGCGCAGCTGGTTGTACTTGCCTTGCGCCTTGGCCTTTAATCTATAATTTTGTGACCTCAAACAAACCCTGGCTAGCCCAGACAATCATGATTGTCTTCCAACTAACCCGAGTAGAAAGGAGCACAACCAGCATGATATCTGTATGGCTCGATGGTATCTCTGCCCATTACGATCTTGTAGTGTCACATATGCTGGGCTTGGCACTTGTAGGGACTATCATCATTTTAGAAGTCATCTCGGATATGGCTCATCTTGTCAACCCTGGGTATAACTTGCTTCCTACCAGCTTGCCTCATAACTCGAAGAGGGACGTAAGGGTATGTTCCTCTTAGACCAATCAGTATCAGGAAATGTGCATCTCTGGATCGGGCGATGAACTTTTCTGTCGGAAACCATTCAAACATCCATTGGACCTATTCTTCGGTCAGATTATAGAATAGCTCAACCCATCCTTTGGCATTCTCAGGCTGAGCGAACATGTCGGGGATATAATTCAATTGCCTTGGATGGTGGAAAGCGATGTGATCATCCCAGTCCCTTCACTGAATTTCTTGTTGGTATTCGCCTTTTTGGAGATGTTCCATGAGCCAGAGTTGAAGTAGTAGATTGCAGTCTTCGAAGTGCTTTGCTCCTAATTGACACTTCTCGAAGGATCGATATATGTTTGCAATGATCGTGGGCACAATGTTGAATGTCTGCCCACCAATCCTCTACATTAGGGTCTTAGTTAATATAGCCAGCCTGGTATGGATTCTCCCTTTCTTCATCAAAAACACGATCACACCCAGGAAACAAAACATGAAGACGAAAACCCTACGATGGATATGTCCCAAGGACGTTATGACAAACTCATCAGGGTAGGTATTGTAGGATTTTCTATGACCGTACCTTTCATACAGGTAGTCAAAAGGGATGTATGATTACTTTAGGCATGTCAATTCTGTATTCTTCTTCAAACCCATCATCTTGAGGAAACCCCTACCTTTATGGTTCTCAAGCATTAGCAAACCCGGAGTTTCCCACACTAGACCGGCCAGTCCTGCTATCTCCTCTAGCAAAGGTGTCATTTCAATGTCCCCGAAGCGGAACATGGCCCTTTCACAATCCCAAAACAATGTGGCAGCTTCTATCATCATGTTGTTAGGTTGGATCTCTAGGAGGGATGGTAAATTTCCCTGATACTTTTGGATGAGAGTTTGTTGACTGGAGTGTAAATCCCTCTACCAACTTAGCAATCTTTGGTGGATACTGGTCACCATGCCGAATCTGGAGACTTCGTGCCTCATATTTCTACAAGACAAATAAGGTTAGACCCTTACCCCACCAGACTTGACTATTTAATATCAACAATTAGCATGAAGCATTTAGTTCTCCAAATAAATGCACAGAACGTGATGAAGTCCGTTTAGGTTTAGGGAAACCTAGTGGACTCTGGACAAGGCTATCTTAAAGGATCATTATGTAGACAACATAACTGACCCGTCTAGGTTTGACCATGATACATGCACAATTTGAATAGATTAAGGTTTCTAAACCTTGAGCGGACAACTCAAGGGGGATGCCACGGAACTGTCGTCTGCACCGATGATTAACTAGTTTTAACGCAAATATGCCTTTCCGAATTTAAGGGGTAATGATATAGGAAGCGCGCAACCACTCATTAAAGCGTTGCTATAGTATTTGTTTGGCACGAGTGGAGTATGATGTTGAGCATGATTATGCAATAATTAAAAGCATGTTGACATGTATTTGCACGTTAAGAAAGCGATAAATACAGCAGTTTCATAATTTAAAGCAACAATAAAGGAAAAAAATAAGGAAGATATGTCAGTTTTGCTTTTGAAATAGAAATTAAATGCTTAAAGGAATTAAATAAGTAATTGCACATAAAGGGAGGTACAAATTCACAAGAACAATCTGAAATGATAAAAGCCTAAATATCCCCAGCAGAGTCGCCATGATGTTGTGCCCCCTTTTTCCCTCCACGGAGTGGAGTCCGAGTTTCGACGTTCATGGGGTGTAATGACTCATTTCTTTTTTAGGAATTGGGTATTTGAAGAGTCGCCACCTAATGATTTTAAGGTGCGTTATGGCACCTATAAGGTCCAACTACAACTATGTTTGATAACCAAAGATAGGGTAAGGGCTTGAAAATATCCTAAGGGGAAGGTGTTAGGCACCCCTCAGGATCCACTAGTGTGGTTCCCGGCTAGATAGTTTTTGTGAATTTGTTCAATTAGCAAACAAATAAAGTCTCAAATAATAGGGGATTATGAGTTTAAATACACAAGTGTTTGAGAAACAATAAAAGCAAGGTTTTGAAAAGAGTTATAGTCTTAGCATACTTATAAAAAATAAAGGGGTGTCCTAGGTTTGTTTGTAATATGGATCACATCAATGCAATACCCGGTATGACACTCCTCAAAAGAGTGGATACACGTGGTATTAGTGCACTGGTCATCATATCCATATCTACCATTTCCCACCCCATGAAGGTAATTAAAGCGCGGGTTGGTCTCGACCTCTATTGCATGTTGTTACCCGTCCCATTCCTATCAGTCCCGGAGGGATTTAGGACTCATATTCCTATAAGAAGGAGGTTTTAGGCTGACCCTTAGGTTCAAAGGTAAAATGCTAAGGCGACATACAAAACATATAAAACTGCAATAGGGGAAACATATAAGCAAATAGAAGGTTCAGTTATACCTCCGCAAACAATGCACATAGACATCACGACTCATACATAATTAAGGTCTGAATTTTAAAAATCCTAAAGCATGGTGTTTCAGTCAGAAATAGATTCATTATATAACTCAGAAAAGAAGTCTGAATCAGGCCTGCCTGCTAGTTTATTAGTTGATAATTAAACAAAAGCAGCTCCAGTTTTATTTAAGTCATTACCTAAGGCTTGCCTAGGCGTAAGCAGTATTCAGTAGTTATTCGGGATTGCTAAGACAGTTTGGAGATTATTATATTACCTACAACATGTTGTTCTAGGTTTTCAACACATAGAATTACGGCCAGTTGCTTGTAAAAACTGAGTAAAGTTGCTTTATTCCTTTTATGCATTCATAGTTAGCCTAAGCATGTTTAAGCGAATATAAATGAAATCCTAAAGACATGGCATCTAATTCTATATGCACAAATATTACAGCATTTGAACACGAATTCCAGAATATGCAGAGATGATATGATTATTAGTTTCTAAAACAGGATCTCTAAGTGGGCATTGGCAGTAAGAACATGGTCATAGAAACACTGATTATTAGCACATTTAACGCAAGATTTTCTATGTGATGTGATAGTGAAATGGACATTCTGAAAACATTAAGTGTAAGTCCTAGGAACATGATCTCTAATGTATGAAATGAGTCCTAAGCATGGTTTCTATTGCGCAAATAGGAATATAAACCTAATAACCTGTTTTCTATCCTTTTGATATCTAAAGCATGAATATTTCCCATCCCTTTTCACTAGCCAACCCCATACTTGCTTACAAATTATTACAGACCAAATGATTGAATTACAAAAGAAGTATAAAAATAAGAAGTTACAACCATAGGAAGCCTGATCCTGACTTCCTCTCTGAGTTATGTAATAAACCACTTCAATGCCGATATTGTTCCAAAGCCTTGCTCATATCTGGGTGTGTCAGAGTTCCCTAAGGACCTCAAATAATCCCGGGCAGTGCTCACACCTAGATTGCATAACCAGGAGTAAGTGCAATGTGGAAGGGTCAGCTCTTATGTGTCAAAGTTCAGAGGGAGTTCAAGGGTCCCAAGGCAAGGCTCACACAAGAGGGGCAAAACGTAGATTCTAAGAATATAGTGGAATTGTAGAACATGTGTTGAAAGGGATTTGTTTAAAAGCTGGATTGATAGTCCATTTTTGAAAGAATTCAGTAATAGAGGTTATTAAAATCATTTGTAGTAGAAAACAAAACTCAAACTCCCAAGATGGGATCACACTCAGAATCAGTAGTCATACAGGGGGGTCAAGGGATTTGGGACACATAGACATTTGACTGTAAACACATAACCCCATCAAGGGTCTTAGGACTAGTTGGGTATGCACAAGAATAGTTGATACTAGCATGATCACAAGCTAGTCAGAAAGAACATAAGCACATTGAAGGGATAGGGACTTGGGATGACAAGTACACACTAAGTGACTCACAAAGTATGCCTTGAAACACACATAGGGGAGTGTCGTAATATAAAGGGGGAGGGAGACATTATAGCATGTTGGTAATGTAACTTGACTGCAGGTTTCACAACAAAATCACAAGCAAAAGTAGACAAGAATGAGAGAAACTGAAACAATTAAAGAATCATGTTGTTGTTGAAGCTTTAACATTACACTAGGACATACCAGTTGAGAAAGAAAAGTGCAGAAAGGTGAAGCAAGTAGGATTTTGCAGTCTAGCCTTGGCTTTCAGCCGGCTAGGCAAAGCAGTAGCACAAGTAGCAGTAAAGAAAGAGAGAGTTTTGAGTGTATAAGTGTGTGTTTGAACTCAGTTGTTCGTGTGTTAAGAGAAGAAAGGGTAGGGTTTTTATAGCTTTGAAAACGAGTAGCAAATAGGGTAACAAGTAAAGGTTTAACACAAATATGGCAATAATCATAATCAGAATCTCATTAATACAAGTACTTCCCTTTAATCAAGGAATTACTGCTTAACGGATACCAAAAGGATAATTAAAGAAATAAAATCAATCTGAGGAAGATTGATTTCTGACCATATAAGGGATAGTAAAAATATAGAGTATACAATTGAGTCTAGGTACAGAATATACTTAATTTGGGGAAAGGATTCAGCGGGGTAAAACATCACAGCAAATAAAGGGAAGGAATCAATCAATTTAAACAAATGAGTAAAATTAGGGTTTATAATAAAACTTTTTTGCAATCAGTCATAACTTAAGGAAATCAGGATCCATCAAGAAATGGTCATGATTCTGCACTTCAACATATAAATAGAAAGAAATGAGCAGGCCTATTAGACATGCAGGGTCAAACATATTGACAAAAAAAGGAGCAAACTAGATGAACATAAACATACAAGAGTGACATGAATAGGCTAAGGACTATTCAAAGCATGGTAATCAACAAGGTCAAGCAGTCATGGCTCACACGTAGAACCAAAGTGAAGAAACCAGTCTAATAGGTAAAGAAAGTCAGAAACAAGTAAAGAACTCACAACAATAAGTGAGGAAAACCTTATAAGAAATTAGGGTTTTAACAATAGTCGAGTTAAAATAAAAACGGTAAGAACACAGAATCCGATAAGTCAAACAAGGAAAAGGATTCAAACACAAAGAACTTAATCGAACCAAGCATGCATATAAAGTAAACAAAGAGAGTTTCAGAACCCCGGATAGAACTAAAACACTTAGGGATTTCAACACGATGAACTAGGTAGAAGAAGAACATAAACAAACCGTTTAAACACAGTAAAATCATAAGCTAATACTGAAAAATCAGAGAAGAAGTCTTTTAAGAAAAAACCCTAATTTTTGAAGACGGAGAATCGCTTTGAAAAAATCTGAAAAGCTTTGAGGAAAACACTTAAGAGGCTCATAACATACACATATCTAAGATCGATCTGAAAGAAAATCGAAAGATCATAAAGGTTAGGGTTTCAGAGAACCGAAAAAAGTGAGAAAAACTTCGAAAAGTTACCGATCTAGCCGAAAAAGCCATGGATCTGACTCGATCGGCCATGGATAGATGGAAAAAGACCATAGACAAAAGTCGAGCAGGATCTGGATTAGATCTCTTTGAGATATTTCCATGGAATCACGAAAGCAGGCCACAAAGAGACATAGGAGACGAGTACATGTCTCAAACAGCCATGGGAGTCCATGGATTGAGTGAGGATTGAAGGGGTTTAGGGTGGATTTGGGTGGCGGCAGCTAGGGTTAGCCTTAGGTTTTCAAAGAGAGTTTGAGAGGAGAGGGGATTCAAGGGCGGCGGACTGGTGAGAAATGATTTAGGTTAGGGTGTTGTTTGGGGTTAAAAATGGTAAGGCGGAATGGTGGTCGTCGATCTAAATGATCAACGACCTAGATTAAATGGGGTAGGTGGGGATCCGAGTTTGGGTTGGTTTTAAAAGGGTTAGGTTCGGGTTTAAATCAAAATTGGGCTGGGGATTTGGGGTCTAATTTAGTCTATAATTGAAATACAAATGGGCTGTTATTTAAATAGCCATTTTTTCCTTTTTAATTTATAAAAAATAGTAAATAGTTTATAAAAAAAATTGAAAGTACTAAAATGATTTATAACACATAAATAATAATTTAAAAATATAAGGCCCAATTTTATGCATACAAAACATATTTAAACCTTAAAAGGGTCAATATTGTAATTATGTGCAATTTATCTTTAAAAATACTAAATAAAATTGTAAAAATATGAAAAAATTACCTTAGCCATATTTTGGCATAAATACAACAATCCAATAGATGAATTATCAAAAATAATAATTTTGGAAATAATTATTGAGATTTTATGGATAAAAAGGGAGAAAATAAACCAATTTAAACCTTTAAAAATTATGGAAAATAATAAAACATTTGGACATACTTATATATTGCATATATATGATATTTTGAAAATATTTTACATATTGAAAAATATATAGGGAAAATTGGGTATCAACAACCCCCTGCACCCCTATGTGCAGATCCAGGTATCTTGGGGCACGGTAGCGGTTGCTGATCATACCAATTGGAGACTCTTTTTTGGAGATTGTGCAGTTCTGTCTTCTCCTTCCTTGTCTTCCTTGTAGTACTTTTGTTGGATATTATCAGACTATGTAGTCTTGTTTATTTCGAACAGTTGTAGTATTTTTCTCATGACTTAGTGACACCCGAGATTGGGCTTGTATTTCTTTCCACTGGATTTGATTTCTACTTTTATCCTATTGGATTTCTGTTAAAAATGTGATTTTTCTTAAGTCTTTAACTGAAAAATGGAGTATTTAGAGATAAGTTGGGTGGACTAGTTTCACGATAGGCGCCATCACGATCGGATCAGTTTTTAGGTCATGACAAGCTGTCAGAATGATAATAATCTCACAAGTGTTTAACTTCTTTTTAATCCTCGTAGGCTTGTGTTATAGACTCCTTGTGCTAGGTACTATTAAGAGAGTAATCCAACTTCATGTATTTTGAAACACATATCACATTCAGGGTGCTAGAATATTCTCATTTCGAGCTAAACTGATTTTTTTCTCTACACTCCAGGAGACAACAGGTGCCACGTGCTTGACTACTCCTCCTTAAGGATTTCTATTGCTGATATACTAGTTAAATTTATGCCTCATTTATCAAAATCAATAATGTCATCACTATTATTAATTATGTTAGCGTTATCAGTAGTAAGCTTCATGTCTCTTAGGATATCTAACCTCATGAAATACTCTGCTCAGCACATTGATGGATTCTTGAATAAATACAGCCCAATCTCAAACACCGTCATTTCTCCTTGTATTAAATCCATGGGGGTTGAAGGTTCGAACATTTCAAAGAAGAAGCATCATCCCATGATCAAATATATGGGATAGGAAATTTTATCGTCATATTCATGTTAACACATCTTAGAGAAATTTTTGGAGGTCACCAAAGGTTTAGCTTGGTTGTTCAGCATAGAGATTTGGAGTTGAAGGAAGTGAGTAGGTTGTTCTCAAGATTTTCTCCATGAAGATATTTTTTACCGCCACAAGCGCTTCTTCTTCATCTGACCCATAAACAATGTTGGCTTGTTAGAAAGTGTGCTCCAGATGCGGTATTGGCTGCTCTAGGGGATAGTAAGGACCGTGCCATCGTGGCGACCAGTTGTTGAATTTTTCCCAGGTGTAATCATATCCCAAACAAACGTAGTGCCATGTTTCTTGAGTATTATGGGCTTAGCGATTCCTTGCAAGTTCTTGCCAAGCCCTTTGCCAGGTTTGTACCCACTCCAATTTAGTATACTCTCTATTTTGTTATCCCACCATTTGTCTTTGTCGACTGCATTGACCCATTCATTTTTGTGGTAAGTTTCTCCACCCAGCTTCCTTCTTCTCTCGATCGCCGGAATGGACTGGTAACTGTATATAGGGTTGCTACCGTCACCGTGAATGATCACTTCCTGGTGATTCAATTCGAAATTTACTGCTTGATGCAGCGTTGATGCTATGGCCCCAGTGGCATGAATCCATGGCCGTCCCAGCAGCAAGTTGTAAGATGTTGGCACATCTATCACCTTTAAATCGACATCGAACCATGTTGGTCCCATCCGTAAGCATAGAATAATCTCACCAATGGTGGACCTCTGAGAACCATCGAAGGCTTTCATGTTGATTGCCCTGTCTTTTATCTCATGCAGCCCTTTACCCAACTTCTTGAGTGTTACTAGCAGACAAATGTTGAGACTGGAACCTCCATCTATCAGGATTCTGGTGATGAAATAATCTTCGCATTGCACGGTGATGTACAGTACTTTGTTGTGCCCCAACCCTTCAGGTGGTAGCTCATCCTCATGAAAGGTGATCTTATGGCTTTTCAACACTTGTCCTACTATGTTAGACATTTCCCCGCCAGTGATGTTACTAGGTACGTATGCTTCACTTAGCACCTTTAACATAGCATTCTTGTGTGCCTCAGAAATTTGCAGCAAAGAGGGAATGGATAATTGTGCTGGCATCTTGTTTAACTGGTCGATGATCGAATAT
Organism: Nicotiana sylvestris; assembly: GCF_000393655.2. NCBI lineage: Eukaryota > Viridiplantae > Streptophyta > Magnoliopsida > Solanales > Solanaceae > Nicotiana > Nicotiana sylvestris. The sequence goes on along the minus strand of NC_091060.1, from coordinate 57,336,636 downwards.
TCCTTGGCATGTATCTTTCTCCAAACATCGCCCGGACATGTCTCAATAAGGGGTGGTCAATTGGAGGCCTGCTTGCTTGATTCAGCGAGATGTTCGGGAGCCAGTGGGTCATCTTCGATCCCAAAGTTAGTGGATCAGTTCCCAGCCCCGAGTGTTTATCCTTATCTAAAGCGGTCAATAATTTTCTCTATCCTAGAGGATGCTCGAATTTTCTCTGTACCCGTAGGGGTTGCTAGCTATCTTAAGTGCTTGGTGACCGAAGAGGACTAGGCCATGATGGACGAGGTGGAAGTGCCCTGCCTATTCAATGAAGCTCAACAGGCTTTGAATCGGGTAACTTCGAGTGTCCCTTTATTATGCATTTTAAACTTGAAGCTGTAAATAATCATAACACCTTCCTTTATGCTTGCCTACCTCAGTACTGCACCGTTAGACTTTACTCCGATATCCGAAGGAGTTAACCCAACACGAGACCGAGGTTCGGGAGCTTACTGAGAAGAGGGACACCTATAAGCTTCTTAGTGAGAAACTTCAGCCCGAGTTAGAAGAGGCTTAGAAAGAGCATACCGAGTGGGCCAACCAGGTAAATCGAGTATTTGAAGATAGTGACAATGAATTAGACATAGTGTCTAAAGATTCTATCTTGCAGGTATCACAGAGGCTTCAACAGATCGGGCAGCTCCAGGCGCAGGTAGACACGATAAAAGCTGAGGTCGAGGAGTGGAAGAAAAATATGGACCTCTTAGCCTCGGAAAGGAAAGTTGTCCAAGCACAACTAGTGTCTCCCGAGGCCCAGCTCCGAGCTGCAAAGGAGAAAACCTCGACCCAGGCCCAAACAATTCGAGATCTGATCTCAGCTGATCTCGGCAGTCTCTAACCAAGAAATTCTTTGGCACCGGTAAGTCACCAAACCTGATGATGTCCTTCGAGGCAGTAGATTCTAACCTGTCTAAGAATTTGTTGAGGGCTGCCACCCCCTGAGGCCCCTTGTGAGAACGACCTTCTAACAGACCGACCTCATTGATAATGGAATCGGAGAACAGAGGTAACCTGGTAAGCTCAATCGTCCAAGCACATCTTTTGGGGCACCTTCTTATGCTCGAGGAGTATCATCCCGGTCTCCCTCTCCACCCCCCTAGCTTGGGGCAAAGTAGCCTCACCCCATTCCGATTTGGAGATCCTGGCCAATGCCTTCTCAGCAGCTGGTCTGCATTTAAAGCAACATGTGAACTGACGTCAACCAAATCGGTAGCTGGTGCTTCCCCGAGATTAACCGGTGGCACCTCGGCTCCTGGATCAATTACAGTGTCGTTCTCCCCGTGAAACCCGAGACCATTGTAACTATGTGCGGGTGCATTTTGTGAGTTTGACATGTTTTAACCTGAAAGCAAAAATACTTGAAAAAAATAAGCGTGAAATAATGTGTGTTAACAGAATCAACACCGAACAATCACTATTATCATTAGCCCCACGGTGGGCGCCAAACTGTTTACACTAAAATTCGAGTAACAATTAAACTTATATTGTGGATTTAAGGATATGTGGTTCAATCCAATACCAATTGATAAAAAAGGAATTAAATAGATAAATTAGGCAATGCGATATATCAAACCAGTATGCGACTAGAGTCTCAACCTCGATTCAAGACGGTCTCGAGATAGAGCAATAATAATAATAGTAAGGAAATGAAACAACAATCATGAACAGTAAAGAACGGTAAGTAGGACAAAAGGAGAAGTGGATGTGTGTATTTTTATTAGTCAACAATGATGTTTACAAATGAATGGGATTCCTCCTTATATAATAGAAGAGTTCTAAACAAGGTATACTTCTAATTGTAGTAGGAAATCATATTGACAACTGATTAACCACCAAAGATCAATCCATTCCGAAATTCACGCCATGATCTTCGATCTGTCACGGATATCTCGTTCTTTTCGTTATTGAACTATATTGGTAGCATTTCGAAGTACGCCCTTTCCTGGCCTAAATTTGTGATGTCGACCTCAATCTTGGAAAGTAACTTCGATCCTGGAGTCGACGTCCTGGCATTTCGACGTGGTAGCTCTTTTTCAATCAAAGAATGAAATCAGGTAGCTCCAATTTCCACTGTATACATACATATAAGTCAAGTTAATATCTTAAATAATGCATTATTCAAATGTCGTTATTTTTATTAAGACAGATGAAGTAATTATTTCTTATCTTCCATTGTACGATCTCGCATTAGGATTCCTTACAAGATAACAATCCATTGACACTAACCTCTAACCCTCAATACTAATTGTAATTATATGACAAGTTGAGGAGAGAATGTGGTAATTATATGAATGATGTATGTTGATCATATTAGGCAAGTTGCAGACTAACAAAAATAGAACTTTACTTACCCTTCTCAACTACTATTTCCTGCCATGGAAGTTGGGCAATTCATAATCCTGAGATACTATTTGCACAGTTCACAAAACTTATCCTATCTCTACATGTATCCATTTGCACACCTAGGCAAAAGAAGAATCTAAAGACATCAAACATCCCAATGGGAAATGTGATCTAATCATTAAGGCCTCTGCTTCTGTTTGCTTTTCTTACGTAAAAGATCTTGGTATCCTCTAAGGTTGAGATATAAACTTATGTACCAGCAACAGCAGAACATGTGCAAAAAATTAGTGTAATCTATAAAGGAACGTTTGATTTCCTTGAAAAGTAAAAAATTATTAAGAGGAATTTACAATAACCACTATTGTTTAGTGGCTATTAATTTCCTATAGCTACCATATATATAATTATTTCATATAGTTACTATTTAGTTGTTACACGACTGTATTCATTGTATTCACGCTACTATATTCATAAATCTAGCCAAGGAACTTGAGGCGGCAAGGTCAGAAACTGCTATGGTCAAGGCCGAACCTGATGAGAAGGTGGCCCAGCATAAGGCCTATGCTGAGGCAGCTAATGTCCAAGCGAGAAACTTGGTGGAACACATGAGATGGAAATCCCGAAGGGAGGCCCTTGAAGGAGTTCAAGCTTAGGGCTTCAATTATTGGCTGAGATCGAGAATGCCAAGGTGTCCTAGGACGAGGCCAGAAAGCTGGCTTATCCCGAGGAGGAGGACTCCGAGTGTTATGAAGAATTGAAAGGGATCAAAGGCGACGGCGCAGCTCCTGGTGAAGATTAGGCCACTTAGGGTCTTTTTAGTCATTTTGTCTTTCCCGTTTGTCTATTGTAAATTTCTGTATCAGGTCCATTTGGCCATTATAAAAATAATTTTTGGTATATACAGGGATTTCTTTCCCTTTCAGCTTTTGGATTATTCCCCTTTTCTTTTTTATTTATTTCACAAAGATAAAAAATTCCTTAGCATGAAATAATCAGGTTATGTTCGAAGATTCAAACAAACCCCGCCTTTACCTTAATCTGTTTTAAGGCATTTTGGGGGTTCGGTATTATCGGAAATTTTCTCCCAAAGTAAGTAGCTAAAATTATAGTTTACCGAGGGTAGCCTTTAGAACCGGTTATGAAAATATTTCCTTTTTTTCAAGGCCTCTCTTTTATTACGGGTCTTGGACGTCTCCGAGCCGTGTTAATATGGCCTTGGCCTTTTAAAATTTGGGAGTTGCCTGATACGTCTTATGCCCCCGAGATCTAGTGTTTTAGGCCGCCCGAGTTTGTTTTCAGATGATAGTCCTGATTGAGGGAGCGATCATTCAAACTCCGATTATAAGCATCCCTTAAGCTCGTTACCTTTAGAAGATCGGAAGTACGAAATTCTTTAGGGACGTAAAGAGGAAATTTTTAAAATATAAGATGATTGATAGGAAAGTACTTCTCATTATTCTTGTGCAAAACAGTTATACACGCATACAAGATTTATGCTAGGGATCGATCAGTCTATGTAGGCACTGTCTTTTGACCGTCTGGCCCTTACAATAAATCCTATCTATCGAGATCCTTCCATTACGAAAAAGTTTCCTCGCTAAAGTCGATATTCGAGGGTAATGCCCCCCAGTATTCGAGGTTGCTTATAGAGGACCCTCGGATACTATTAATGCAATTTTGACACCGATTCATGATCAGTCTTTGACTCTAAGTTAGCACGATCCAATGTTGCCTCGTTAAAAACCTTGTCGGAAAATCCATTTGGGACAAAACCGGTCTAAGAAAAAAAGAGCGCAACGCGTGCTTTCAGACCTAGAATCTTTGTAATGCTTCTTGTCGATCACCTCCAAGTGCTATCCCGAAATAAAGGAAAAAGAATGGGGTCGTAGCTTAGCAATAATATCATTTTAAGTGAGTTACATTCCAATTGCTCTGTAGTTGTTTTTCATTCATCATTCCGAGCTTATAAGATCCTTTCTCGGTGACCTCGAGAATCTTGTACGGTCCTTCCTAGTTCGGACCGAACTTCCCTTTGTTTGGATTTCGGGTGTTTAGCGTGACCTTCCTTAGTACTAACTCCTCAACATTGATATATCGAAGGTTGGCCCTTTGTATATAATACCTCTCGATCCGTTGCTTTTCGGTAGCCAATCGAACAAGGGAGGTTTTACGCCTTTCAACCAATAGCTCCAAGTTCCTATTCATGACCTCGTCATTTGACTCCTTTGTTTCATATCGGAATCTGATACTTGGCTCCCAGAATTCGACTGGTATTAGGGCTTCGGCACTATAAACCAATGAGAATGAAGTAGCCTCGGTACTGTACTTCGAGGTAGTGCAATATGCCCAAAGGACTTTGGGCATGATCTCCTTCCATTTCCCTTTTACGTCGGTTAACCTTTTCTTAAGGTTTTGGATTATAGTTTTGTTGGTCGATTTAGCTTGTCCGTTCCTACTAGGGTGATAAGGTGTTGATAAGATTCTTTTGATCTTATGATCGTCGAGAAACTTGGTCACTTTACAGCCAATAAATGGTTTCCCATTGTCACATACAATTTCGGATGGCATCCAGAACCGACATATGATGTGGTCCCAAATGAAGTCGATGACTTCCTTCTCCCTAAACTTCTCATATGCTTGTACTTCAACCCACTTAGAAAAATAGTCAGTTATAAATAAGATAATTTAAGCCTTACCTGGTGCCCATGGAAGTGGGCTGGTGATGTCCATTCCACACTTCATGAATGGCCATGGTGATAAGACCGAATGCAGCAGTTCCCCTGGTTGGTGAATAATCGGAGCATGTATTTCCATATAAGATCTCATGACTCTGTATTTACAAGTTTTTAGTAGAGTTATCATGTATTAGTACTATTTCATTATATTGAGGCTTCAGACTTATGCTATTTCTATAAATTCTATTATTTAGGTTCTTTATTATTATGTCCGGCTTGCCTAGCAAATGTGTTAGGTGCCATCACGACGGGTTGGGATTTTGGGTCGTGACAATTTAGTATCAGATCCCTAGGTTCATAGGTATTACGAGTCATAAGGAAATTTAGTAGCGTCTTACAGATCGGTATGGAGACATCTGTAATTTTCTTCGAGAGGCTACCGAACTGTTAGGAAAACTTTACTTTCTTGAATTCTTTCCATGCGGATTTGTTATCTCCAAAGTTTGAAACCATGTGACTAGATCAGACGAACAGCCAGTAGTACCACCAGTTAGGGATGCGAGAGTCCAGGATGCAATAGTGGCCGAGGTATGGCTTGTACTATAGGCAGAGCAGCACTTGTGGATTCACCAGTTGGTCCAGCTGAGGAGCAGGTACCAAATTTTGTTGAGCCAGTACGACCTGCTCAGGAACCGACAGTACCCACCATTATTCCTCGTTATCAGGAGGCTTTAGCCCAGATTTTTATAGTATGTAGAGCCTTGCTCAGGTAGTCTCAGTTCCAGCTGCACCAGCCACTTCATAGGCTGGGAGAGGTGCCCAAACTCCTACCACCTATATGACACTACGCGTATTGCCAGTTCAGGAAGTTGCTGCCACTCAAGTCGAGGTTGGTCCCATCTGAGTAATGATGATTATAAGATATTGGAGTGGTTTGGGAGTCTTAAGCCTCCAAAGTACAGTGAAAAAGAGTCGGAAGATGCTCATGATCTTATAGACTAGTGTCAGCGAATTCGTTGCACAACAGGTATTTTGGACACCTGTGGGGTTTCATTTACTATGTTTTAGCTGATAGGGGTTGCTTACCGATGGTCGCAGACTTTTGAATTGAGCATTCCATCCAATGCAGCGACATTTACATGGCATGAGTTCTCAGTTATCTTCTTTGAGAAGTTTGTTCCACAAACTCGCAGAGAGGAGTTGCTTAGGCAATTTGAGCAACTACACCAAGAGGGTATGACTGTGAGTCAGTATAAGGTTGTAAAGTTGGCTCGCCACACAGTTTGGTTGGTTCACACTAAGAGGGAGAAGATTAGGAGGTTCATTGACGGCCTCAACTATAGTTTAAGCTTCATTATGGCTCTAGAGGTTGCGACGGATACTAGGTTTGACCATGAGGCTAGTTTAGCTAGTTGCTGCCGCTCGAGTTGAGGTTGGTCCCATATGAGTGATGAGGAGCAGAAGAGATTGGAGTGGTTTTGGAGGCTTAATCCTCCAGAGTTCAGTGAAACAGAGTCGGAGGATGCATAGGATCTTATAGACCGGTGTTAGTGGATTCTTCGTGCAACAGGTATTTTGGACACCTGTGGGGTTTCATTTACTACTTTTCAGATGACAGGGGCTGCTTACCAATGGACACAGGCTTATGAGTTAAGAAGGCCAACCATTGCAACGCCATTTACATGGCATGAGTTCTCGGTTCTCTTCTTTGAGAAGTTTGTCCCACAAACTCACAGAGAGGAGTTGCGTAGGTAGTTTAAGCAGCTACGCCAGGAGGGTATGACCGTGAGTCAGTATGAGATGACTTTGTAGAGTTGGCTCGTCACGCATTTTGGTTGGTTCCCACTGAGAGGGAGAAAATTAGGAGGTTCATTGATGGCCTCAACTATAGTTTACGCTTCATTTTGGATCGGGAGGTTGCAACGGATGCAAGGTTTGACCTGCAATCAACATTTCAAAACACGTAGAGAGATAGTTCACAGGCACCAACGTGTGGAGCGGGAGGCCAAGAGGCCTCGTAGTTCAAGTGGTTTCAGCAGCGTCTCTTCTGGAGGTCAGTCCCATTACAGCAGAGGTCGCCCTTCTAAACCTGATCTGGAAGATTACCATGGTCCTCGTGGTTCTTAAGATATGCACAGTTCCTACAGTGCATGCTGTAGTCATCATTTAGTGCATTGCCAGCAGAGAGTTCTTACCATGCTTCATTTGCACAGGGATCCTCGGGCTGCTATTTAGACTATCAGGGGTGTTGCGCCCCTTTTTTTACCTTTTTGGCGGGGAAGTCCAAGTTTCAACATTCATCGGGGGAATAACTCGTTTTCTTTTAGGAATTGAGTATATGAAGAGTCGTCAACAAACGGATTATGGTGTGTTAGGGAACCTTGTGTTAGGTTTTGACATTCAAAGCACATGTATGATTCAAGTAATGGAACAAGGGAACAAGTTGCACATATCATATCCACACAATGGAACGGGAGTTGGGAAAGAGGGGTCCTAGGTTGGTTAGCCTACAGGATCATATCCACACAATGCCCGGTAAATACTGCTCAACGAGGGGCTACATATGACATTAGCGCGTAGCCATCATATTCCTTACTTGCCAATTCCCTCCCCTTGGTCATAGCCTAAAGCGTTCTAGCAACCTTGAAAGATATCCTATGTGTGCACTACCCGTCCCTTTCTCATGGCCCTGGAGGTATTTAGGACCTCTAATTTAGGTAGTTCTAGACCATCCTAAGGTATTTAAAGGAGAAAAGTCTATGCGTCAATCAAAACAATTAGGACTATATTTAAAGAGAACAGTTAATGGCTCACATTCACCTCCACAAACATAATAAGTAAGTGCACGTCTCAAACAACAGTTTCAGGCATTTAATGGAAAACTTTAGAACATGATATCTAGGTGAGCAGAGATTATACAGTCTTGAATTAGGACCAAAGTGTCAAAGAACATGAATCCTACTTGCCTACTGATTCTTTTAAACCTGTTGAATGTGAGCAGCTCAAATAACAAGGCGTAGATTAATAGTTTGCAGAATTTTAATCGCACTACAGGCTTGCCTAGGCGTATAATAGTGATATCCTATGATCATGATATCTATTATTGATTAAGAATTTATTTAAATAGCAAATAGTTTTAGGCGACATTTTGGATCCCATAGGCATGATTTCTAGCAATATTATTTAAGGCAGCGTTGAAACTTATTAAAGAAGTGGACAGATTAGTTATTCAACCAATTCAGAATAATCACGTGTGAATTAAACTATTTTTCTAGCTAAACTGGTTTCCAATCCTATAGGCATGATTTCTAATTGAGCATAAGGTGAAACAAACAACATTCATTTAACCAAAGTGAAACCCTATAGGCATGATTTATATTAATGTTGATTTTTACTCCTATAGGCATGATTTCTATTAAAGCTGATTTTAACTCCTATAGGCATGGTATCTAGTTATTAAAAGCTGATTTATATCCAATAGACATGGCTTCTAATTGTGTGGAAGTAAAGCAAACAAAACCTATTTTAAACCAAAGCATATCCTATAGGCATGTTATATAAAAAACACATTTGAATCAATATGGATCCTATAGGCATGGTATATACCCAATTTTACCCACAATATAAAACTACCCTCCTTTTTTTACTAATCACCCCATTGTTTGTTTACAATTAATTATTACTGGCCAAGAATTGAATGAATTACATAAACAGAACAGAAATTAAGCTATAGGGAGCCTGAAGTAGGCCCAAAATGATTTCCAAGCCTCCAGTAGTCTCAAATGCCCAAAGTTCATAGCCAATTCTATGTCTAGGTGTATTAGAGTTCCCTAAGGACCTCAAGGATCCCGGGTAGTGCTCACACCTAGAACTTTCTCAAATAATAACTGACTTAGGTGCAGTGTGGAAATGCCAGCTCTGACATGCGAGAGTTCAGAGAGATGTCAAGGGTCTCAAGGCAGTACACATATCAGAGGGGCAAAACCTAGTATTCTAAGAGTAAGTGGAAGTGTATGATAGTTTGAAAGAGTTAATATAAAGGTCTTAGGACTAAAAAGAACTTCTAAAAACCATTAGTGATGAAACAGTTTGAGCAAAAGTGTAAAGAAACAATTTTGCAATCAGAACACAAGACAGAGAACAAACAAACTTTAGGAAGTAACATTGGCAAGCAACTTTCACACAAGGGAAGAGGGATTGGGAACATAGAGAGTACACCTTAATGGAGCACACAGAGAACAGGATACATAGAGTTTTGAGGGGGTTCTATAGAACTAGTAGGTAGAATGCAGGTCATGCAACAAAGATCACAACAAAAACATGTTGAAGCTCTTCTAGGGAAAGTAATTAACTTAGAAGGAGTGAGGCAGAACAGGCAAATACTTAGGTGCTAGGCAAGTATTAACAGGTGAAGGCATGCTAATTACACAAAGGCAGAGTCTAGGCATGCTATATTGACAGAAGTCAGACAAACAGGCTTAGTTTCATATGTAGACATATCAAACAAGCAATTAAAGTGGAAATATGCTAATTACAAATTTTATTAGGCGGTATTAGGCATGCTAGGTAGGCAGTAAACAAAAAAGCAAGAATGGACTCACACCAATGAACTAAAGAAGTAAGTAAACACATAGGTTTTGATTCTTAAAATTAATCGTAAGCATACCTAGTTTAAAGAAAGAAAACACAAGGTGTTAGCAAGGTATTGTGCAATTCCCATCCTTGGCTTGCAGCCGGCTAGAATAACAGGGATCACAAGTAGCAAATAGAGCAGAGAGATAGCAAAGAGAGAGAGCCTTTTAGAGTGTAAAGTGATAGTTTTTTGAACTATTTGTTCGTGTTCTGCAGTTAAAATAGGATGGAGTTTATATAGTAATCAAGAGTTAAACAAAATAAGGTAAGGGATAAATTAAGTAGCAATCAGGGAAATTCATGGAATCAATCACACATGCCAATCAGTAAGTCTTCCCTTTTATCAAGGGATAATCAAATAAACGGCAAAAGCATGATAGATATTTAAAGAAAAGAATCAAGTAAGGCTTGGGTATATAGTAGGTAATTAGGGGTAAATGAACAGAAGTTTTAATTAAGGAAACAATCAATAAGAATCAGCAACTAACAAATAAGGCAAGGGAAAAACTAATTAAGGCAGGGAATTCAATCAAACCGAGTAGAGAAATAAGAATCAAAAGTTTTGTTAAGGAAAAGAGTTCAAATCAAACCAGGAAATAAGAACTTCAGAATAGTCAAGGGTTCAATCAAAGAGAAAATCACTTAAAGAGTCAGCAAGTCTCGCAGACAAAAAAAGGCAAGAAATGAATAGTCATGATTCGACACATAACTTTAGCGAAACAAATTGGTAAATCAAGAAAATGACTTTGATTTAAGGAGAAAAATATAGTCTTAACATGAATAGCCAGAATGAACATAAACACAAAGAATTAGTAGGAAAGTTGAACTAAGAAACTCAGTAGAGACATATTAGGATAAGAAAACCACGAGACATCTAAATGGCTAAAGAAAAATCACAAGAACCAAGGAAAAACAAAGTCAGTACACAAGTACTCAGAAACCAAACAAAGAATGTCGAAAAAATTAGGGCTTTTAGTATAAACGAGTTAAGTTTAGAGTAAACCTTACGATATCAGTCAAGACACATAAGAAACAAAAGATCAAACAATCAAAACTATCAAACATTTTTGGAAAAGAAATTTTCGGGAAACCCTAGTTTTGAAAAATGGAAAGCTATTCGAAAATCAGAAGATCCTTGTAAAATCGGAAGGTTTTCTTTTGAAAAAATCATATGAAATAGGTCCAAACATCTTAGATCTGTACAGATCTAAGAAGTTTAGAAGAAATTAGGGTTTTGAGAAGAACAACATAGAAGCAAGCTCAGAAACCCATAGATCTAAGGAAATATAGGAAGCTCTTACTCAGAATCACACCGGAATAGCCGAAAACAGGCAAGAAAGGACCATAGATGCAAGAAGACTAACTTTGGTCCCTTGAAGACCCTGGAGATGGTGAGACCAGTACAAGAGAGAGACCTTAGTGGCCTGGGGGTGGTGAGAAACCATCATAGACAGCCATAAGTGAGTGACGGCGAGGTCTGATTAGGGTTAGGTTTGAGAGCATTTGAGAGATGAGAGGATTAGGTGACAGCAGGAAAGGTGAGGGAAATGATAGGGTTTTGGGGGGGGTCATTAGGTTTAATTTAGGAAGGGGGAAACCTAAACCGTTGATCAAGACGATTGACGACCAGGATTTGGCCGGGTATTGGGTTGGGGCAGATAGGTATTGGGCCTGGGTAGGTTTAGGTTAAAATTGGGCTGGGTATTGGGTCAAAATTAAGAACAAATTCAAATAAAATAGGGCCAGATTTTAAATAGCCACTTTTAATAACTAAATAATTTATAAAAAATAATAAATGAGTACCAAAAATATCTTTGTATAATAAAATAATTTAAAATAGTTATTTATCATTTTAAAAATATAGAAGATCATTTTATGCATAAATAATGTAATTATACGTTAGTATGGACTATTATTGCAAAGATGTGCAATTTAGCCTAAAAATATAAATGTAATTACAAAAAATGCATTAAAAATATGTAAACACTATGTTGGCATAAATAACAAATTTAGATGGCTAAATCGTCACAAAAGTAATTTGAAGGATAATTATTGGATATTTATATAATAAAAAGAGAGGAAATAAATTGATTTGTGCAAAAATTTAAACATGTCGTACTATGAGGATGGGATGTTTTGAAGGACAGATGTTGTACTCTGGTCTTTGAGCTGCCTACATATCCCTGGTTTTACAAGAATCAGGTCATGTTTAGTTCTGGATTCATTGGCGGAATATGCTGATGAAGTCACTACAAGAACGAACACGAGATGCAAGAGCGGTTATGGCGAATGGTTAAGGTTTGAGACAATTGAAGGAACTGGAGCAAGGTCACTCCTGCTAGGATAGCGGTTGCTTGCTGGTCAACTGCAGATAAAGAGATGCTACGACCATGTATTTGTGCGAAAATTTAAACATGATGCAGATTCCCTTTGGACCATGAAAGATGTCTTCGGACGGTTAAGGATGACATCCTCGTACCATGATGTCCTGGGCCATGAATTGTTTAATGAGGGATTTACAGGCCATGAAATGTTGTTCTCAGGCCATGCCGTTGGTGCTCCGAACCATGATGCCTTTGAATAATGATATGAAAATTTGAGGGATCCTCAGGCCATGGCATAGTGTCTTCCGGCTATGAGGATGATGCCTTTTAGACTATGATGCCTTTGGATAGATTGGCGATATTTCAGCCCATGATATGTAATAATATGATGCTACCAAGACTAGGCTTAGTCTTGTGAAATGCAGGGCATGGCTTAGCCCGATCGAAAAACAAACAGATAGTACCAGAATAGAGCAATATTTATGTAAGGAGGGACAGTGCTTAGTCCCGTGCAAATGTGGAAGCAGGGATTAGCCTCATGCAAATGTGGAGGCAAGGATTAGCCTCATGCAAATATGGAGACATGGATTAGCGTCATGCACATAGGGAGGCACAGATTAGCCTCATGCAGGTATGGATGCAAGGATTAGCCTTATACACATAGGGAGATAAAGATTAGCCTCATGCAGGTATGGAGGCAAGGATTAGCCTCATGCAGGTATGGAGGCAAGGATTAGCCTCATGCAAATAGGGAGGCAAGGATTAGCCTTATGCAAATAGGGAGGCAGGGATTAGCCTCATGCAGGTATGTAGGCAGGGATTAGCATTATACAAATAGGGAGGCAAGGATTAGCCTCATGCAAATAGGGGAGGCAAGGATTATCCCCATGCAAGTGTGGAGGCAAGGATTAACCTCATACAAATATGGAGGCAGGGATTAGCCTCATATAGGTGTGGACGTAGGGATTAACCTCATGCGTATATGGAGGCAAGGATTAGCCTCATGCAGGTGTGGAGGCAGGGATTAGCCTCATGCGGATATGGAGGCAAGGATTAGCCTCATGCAGGTATGGAGGAAGGGATTAGCCTCATATGGATATGGAGGCAAGGATTAGCCTCATGCAGGTGTGGAGGCACAGATTAGCCTTGCGGATATGGAGGCAAGGATTAGCCTCACGTAGGTATGGAGGCAAGGATTAGCCACATGCAGATAGAGATGCAAGGATTAGCCTCATGCAGGTATGGAGGCAGGGATTAGCCTCATGCAGATAGGGAGGCAAGGATTAGCCTCATGTAAATAGGAAGGCAAGAATTTTCCTCATGCATGTGTGGAGGCACGGATTAGCCTCATGCGGATATGGAGGAAAGGATTAGCCTCATGCAGGTATGGAGGTAACGATTAGCCTCATGCATGTATGGAGGCATGGATTAGCCTCATGCAGATAGGGAGGCAAGGATTAGCCTCATGCATGTATGGAGGCATGGATTAGCCTCATGCAGATAGGGAGGCAAGGATTAGCCTCATGCAAATAGGGAGACAAGGATTAGCCTCATGCAGATATGGAGACAGGGATTAGCCTCATGCAGATATGGAGACAGGGATTAGCCTCGTATGGAGGCAGGGATTAGCCTCATGCAACTATAGAGGCAGGGATTAGCTTCATGCAAATATGGAGGCAGGGATTATCCTCATGCAAATAAGGAGGCAGGGATTATCCTCATGTAGATATGGAGGCAAGATTAGCCTCATGCTAATATGGAGGCAGGGATTATCCTCATGCAGATATGGAGGCAGGTATTAGCCTCATGCAGGTATGAAGGGAAGGATTAGGCACATATGAGTATGCGGGACAGGGTTTAGTACCATACAAAGAGCGAGTAGCAAATAAGAGTAGTGTATTTCTTAGCTGGAGATATGTTTGGTGTCTGATGTCCGAATTGCTAGTAAATTTGCTCTGTGCATACGTGTTTGCAAATGCTATCGCTACGTCGAATGTGCCTGCATTCAAAGAAAAATTGAAAGTTTTGTGAGGGGAGGTTGGTTTGTGCTTCTGTCCGCTAGCCTTGCTTTACTCCATTTCGGAGGCCTTATTTGAGTTTCCTTGGGTAACATCTAACTGTTATGAAAAATAGAGTTTTTCGAAAATATTCAATTATTGATAAAAAGAATGTCATTTTAGAAACATATGGATATATCAAGTGAGTTTTAGATGAACTAGTGACTGTAACATATTTCTAAGACATTGCAGCTTTCTCATGTTAGAATTTTGAGGGTCTTCCTCAAAATTATGCCCCAGGTTTGGTAGATGATCCTTCGGCTGTTTGCGGGTAATGAGCCTTGTTGATCCTTCTCAAAATTCTGCCCCAATTTCTTAACCAATTTTCGACCGTCTGACATACATTGGCGTTGGCTGGACTTGCTCTGGAATTTTGAGGGTCCTCCTCAAAATTCTACCCCAGTTTCCGATCTTAGGGGAAATGGAAATTTTATTATGATATGACCGAACCTATAAGGCTGCCTACATATCCCCTCTTAAATGGGAATCAGGTCAAGCGTAGTTCAATTACATCAGATGAGAAAATGTGAATAGTCTAAGCGTAATATCTTTTGACTACCTCTAAATTGATTTGTTTTGGTCAAATTTCTCCGTCCATTTCTTCGAGTATGAGTGCTCCTCTTGTCAGTACCCTATAGACCATGTAAGGACCTTGCCAGTTGGGAGAGAATTTCCCTTTGGTTTCATCTTGATGTGGGAAGATCTTTTTTAGTACCAGCTGTCCTAGCACAAATTGCCTTGGTTTGACCCTTTTGTTGAAAGCTCTGGACATTCTATTCTAGTAAAGTTGCCGTGACATTCTATTCCTTATTTCCATCTATGAGGGCCAATTGTTCACAGCGACTCCTTATCCATTCTGTATCGCTGAGTTCGGCTTCTTGTATGATTCTTAAAGAAGGAATCTCTACCTCGGCTGGGATGACAGTCTCGATACCATAAACCAGCATGTAAGGGGTTGCTCCGGTTGATGTGCGAATTGTAGTGAGGTATCCTAACAAAGCAAAAGGTAGCTTCTCGTGCCATTGTTTGTGGTTTTCTACCATCTTCCTTAGTATCTTCTTGATGTTTTTGTTGGCGGTTTCTACGGCTCCATTCATCTGAGGTCTATAGGTTGTGGAATTCTTGTGCTTGATTTTGAAAGTCTCACACAAGGCTTTCATTAGATCACTGTTGAGATTGGAGGCATTATCAGTAACAATGGACTTGGGAACTCCGAATCGGCAAACAATACGATCTTTGACAAAATCTGCGACGACTTTCTTGGTCACAACTTTGTAAGATGCAGCCTCTACCCATTTTATGAAGTAATCAATGGCCACTAGAATAAACATGTGCCCATTTGAAGCAGTGGGCTCGATTGGACCAATGACATCCATTCCCCAGGCAGCGAATGGCCAAGGTGAGCTTTGTGCATTGAGCTCATTTGGCGGTACTTTTATCATATCGACATGCACTTGGCATTGGTAGCATTTGCGGATGTACTGGAAGCAATCTGTCTCCATGGTCATCCAAAAGTAACCGGCCCTAAGTATCTTCTTAGCCAAGACAAAACCATTCATGTGCGGGCCGCAGGTCCCAGCATGTACGTCCTCAAGTAGTTTAGAAGCTTTTTTTTGCGTCGACACATCTTAGCAATCCCAAATCGGTAGTTCTTCTGTACAAATTTTCTCCGCTGTGGAAGAAGTTATTGGATAATCTCCAGAGTGTGCATTTTTTAGTGTGGTTTTCATGCTCCAGATACTCTCCTTTCGCCAAATACTCCTTGATGTCATGGAACCAAGGTTTCCATCTATTTCTTCTTCAATAGGAGCACAATATGCCGGCTGATTATGGATTCTTACTAGGATTGGATCAATGAAATTCTTTTATGGATGTTGTATCATAGATGAAAAGGTAGCCAATTCATCAGCAAACTCATTCTGAATTCTGGGTACATGTCGAAACTCTATCTTTGTGAACCTCTTTCTCAATTCCTGCACATGGTGCAAATATGGCAATATTTTGGAATTCTTGGTGGTCTACTCTCCTTGTACTTGGTGCACAAGCAAATCTGAATCGCCAATTACTAGCAGCTCCTGAATATTCATATTGATTGCCATATTGAGTCCTAGTATGTAGGCTTCATATTCTACCATGTTTTTGGTTCAAGGAAATCTGAGTTTAGCAGATACCATATAATGTTGACCGGTTTCTGATACCAAAACTGCTCTAATGCCCACTCCTTTGAAATTTTCAGCTCGGTCAAAGAACATCCTCCAACCGTCGTATGCTTTGGTAATGTCTTCCCCTACGAACGACACTTCTTCATTAGGAAAATATGTTTTCAAGGATTCGTATTCTCCTACCACTGGATTTTCAGCAAGATGATCTGCCAATGCTTGCCCTTTGACCGCCTTTTGAGTTATGTAGATGATATCAAACTCACTCAACAGTATATGCCACTTAGCTAACTTCCTAGTTGGCATGGTTTTTTAAATTTGTACTTCAAAGGGTCCATCCTGGATATGAGGTATGTAGTATAAGCACAGAAGTAATGCCTCAACTTCAGGGTCGTCCAGGTCAAAGTACATCAAGTGCGTTCTAGCAGAGAGTATCGTGCCTCGTAGGGTGTGAACTTCTTACTCAAGTAGTATATGGCTTGCTCTTTTTTTCCTGTCACGTCATGTTGTCCTAGAACACATCCAAAGACTCCGTCTAATATAGATAGATAGAGTAGCAACGGCCATCCTGTCTTTGGTGGGACCAAAACTGGTGGTGTGGATAGGTACTCCTTAATTTTGTTGAAGGCTTTCTGACAATCCTCGGTCCAACTTGTCTTGGCATCTTTTCTTAGCATCTTGAAGATAGGTTCACATATGACTGTGGACTGTGCTATGAAGCGACTGATATAGTTGAGACGTCCCAAGAAGCTTATCACGTCCTTTTTGCTCCTATGTGGCAGTAACTCCTGAATATCCTTGACTTTAGATGGATCTAACTCGATCTCTCGACGGCTGATGATGAATCCTAATAAATTTCCTGCGGGAACCCCTAATGCACACTTTGTGGGGTTCAGCTTCAGATTGTACCTCCTTAACCTGTCAAAGAACTTTCTCAAGTCTGCTATGTGATCTGCGGCCATCTTGGATTTGATAATGACGTTGTCCACATACACCTCTATTTCTTTGTGTATCATATCATGGAAGATGGTTTTCATTGCTCTCATGTAGGTAGCTACGGCATTCTTGAGACTAAATGGTATCATCTTGTAGCAGTATACCCCCATGGTGTAATAAAAGCTATTTTCTCCGCATCTTCTTCGTCCATCCAGATCTGGTGATAACTCGCGAAGCAATCTACAAAATATTTTAGTTCATGCTTGGCGCAATTATCGATCAGGATGTGTATGTTTTGTAGTGGAAAGTCGTCTTTGGGACTTGCTCTATTTAAACCCCGATAGTCAACACATACTCTGACTTTCCCATCTTTCTGCGGAACTGGCACAATGTTAACTAACCTGGTTGGGTACTCAATCACCCTGAGAACTTTGGCTTTGATCTACTTGGTAACTTCCTCCTTGATTTTCAGGATCATGTCTGGTTTAAACTTTTAGAGTTTTTGCTTTACTAGCGGACACATGGGTTTAGTAGGCAACTTGTGAGCTACTATGGATGTGCTTAAACTGGTCATGTCATCATATGACCATGCAAAAATGTCCTCATATTCCTTTAGGAAATGGATATAATCTTCCTTCTCTGTTGGTGATAACTGAATGCTGATGTGAGTCTCTTTGACGGTCTCGGCGTCCCCCAAGTTACTGCTTCGGTTTCGTCCAGATTTGACTTAGGCTGATTCTCAAAGTTTTCAACTTCCCTAACAACTTCCTAAGGTATCTCTTCTTCTTCATTTGAATCACTATTCTCACATTGTGTTGCCTCATTACATGTCATAGTCACTGGTTCATCAGGAAAAGTAACAATAATGTTGTAGAAAGAAAAATATGAAAGATAACAATAAATAATAAAGATCAATGTATTTTATTAATACTTAAAACATCCAAACAAGTACGGCTCGTTGAATCGAGCATTTATTTTGAAAAAAACAAATCATTAAAAATCTTAAATGACTAGAATGGTTATAGGAATAAAATCTGCCTAGCTACCAAAGGACTCGGCGGGCCCGGGATGGTATGGCAGTCCAGTTCCTGAGAATAGCTCCCTTCTTCACAATCTGAATAGTGAGGCCTTCTTCCTCCTCCTCCTCAATTATGGCACTGCAGTCCATGTCTTCTTCTTCCAAGAACAGATTCTTCAGCCCAGCTAATGCCTCATCTTCTGCAGTTCCAAATATTGTATTAGCTTGGTGAAAAGCTTGATCTAGACATGGCACTGGTTGCTCAAGAGGGTAATACGGCCCGTACCGTGGAGGGGACCAATCATTATATTCTTGCCATGTGTATTAATATCCGAGTCCAAAGGTAGTACCAGACTCTTTAACCATATCGGTTTAGTGATACCCTGGAGATTCTTCCCCAGCCCTTTGTCGGGCTCATACCCAGACCATGGCAGTATGCTTTCTATTTTGCTACTCTACCATTTATCTTTCTCGACGACATTGACACGTTCAATGTGATGATAGGTCTCCCCTCCTAGACTTCTTCTGTTTCCAATAACCAGGATGGTTTGACTGGTGTAAATGGGGTTACTCCCATCTCCGTGAATGATCACCTCCTGACGATTCCATTCGAATTTCATGACTTGTTGTAGTGTGGATGCTACAGCCCCAGTGACATGGATCCATGGTCATGCCTATAGAAGATTGTATGAGGCTGGGATGTCGAGCACCTGAAACTCAACATCAAACCAAGTTGGCCCCATCTGCAAGCAAAGGTTAATTTCCCCGATAGTGGCCCTTTTTGACCCATCGAAAGCTTTCACGTTCATACTTCCTGCCTGTATTTCATGAAAACCTTTGTCCAACCTTTTCAGAGTGTCCAACGGACAAATATTGGGGCTTGAACCTACATCAACCAAGACCCTGGCAATGAATTTGTCTTCAAATTGCACTGTGATATGCAATGCTCGATTTTGATTCAACCCCTCAGGCGCTCATCTTTGTAGAAGATGATCTTATGACTTTCCATTACCTGCCCTACCATATTGGCTATCTCTCTATCGGTGATGTTGTTTGGTACATAAGCTTCACTCAACACCTTCATTAAAGCATTCTTATGAGCCTCTGAATTTTGCAGTAGTGATAGGATGGATATCTGAGCTAGGGTTTTGTTCAAATGGTCAATGATGGAATACTCCTATGCTTGTATTTTCTTCCAAAGGTCATTTGGACCTGTTTCAAAGACAGGCTGCTTGGTAGTAACATTCTTACTTGGTCCTCCCAAGTGTTCTGGTGTATAGACTCTCCCGGTCCTTATCATTCCCTATGCAGCATTGGATTCTTCTACCTTTGCCTTCCCTTTTTGTCGAGCTTCGGCAACGTAATCCCAAGGTATTTCTTTTGATTGGAAAGAAGGTGTGCTTGATACTATCACTGTAAAAGGTGTGACCGCGTCTATTTCAAACGGAGCAGGGGTGTATGTAGGTGGAGCCACCTCTACCTCAAATGGAACTAATGCAGCTACCTCAACCTTGATTGGTGACTGGGTCTGTACTACAATAGGAGTAAGTGTGACCAAGGGTTTAAAGTCATCACCCTCCCGAATAAGCCCAATCGACCCCCTAGGGTCCCATTCTTCGTTCATCTCTATCACATGTACCCCACCACCTCTATGATTAGGGAGAGGGTTGTTGTGGATATTAGGTGCAACTTCCTTTGCCTGTATGACATTGTTGTCAATTAGCATCTGGATCTTATCTTTCAATGTTCGGCACTCATCATGGTGTGCCCCTTCATACCGGAATGATACTCACAAGTTTTTTTTGGATTGACCCATTGGGATGGATTCTCTACTGCCACAGCAGGGATGGGGGTGACATAACCAGTGGCTTTCAACCTTTCATACAGTTGGTCAATGGGTTCAGCAATGGCGGTGTATTGTCTAGGTGGCTTGTGCTCAAAGTTTGGTCGTGGTCTTAGAATGTTTTGGTGAGTTCGAGGTGATTGGAAATGGGATGGTTGGGAGTTATAGGTGTGATAGATAGTGGCTGGTTGAGAATATCTGGGAGATAAGGGTTGATATGTGGGTGGTGGTGCTTGATATGTGGGTGGAGGTGTCTGATATGTGGGTGGAGGTGTTTGATATGTAAGTGGAGATTTCGGGCCTTGAGCTACCATTACTTCCTAATGTCTCTTTTCTTTTATATGCCTCCCGATTGTAATGCCTTATTTGTGGCCTGTAATGCCTCAAAATTCCTTTCTATCCCACTTTTGATGCCTTCCTCAATTCTTTCCCCAAGCTTGATGATATCAGAGAACTTATGGTTTTCAATGACCATCAATCTTTCATAATACTGTTGTGCTCTGATGAAGAACTTTTTCATCTGCTGCTCATCCAAAGATGGACTGACCTTGGCCGCTTCCGACCTCCAACGAGTAGCATACTCGCGGAAGGTTTCGGTGGGTTTCTTCTTAAGATTCTTGATGTATAAAACATCTGGTGCATTCTCTGTATTGAACCTGAACTGGTCTATGAAATCCGATGCCATACTCACCCAATTGGACCATTTCTTGGGATCCTGGCTAATGTACCAGGACAAAGCATCTCCAGTAAGACTCCTCATAAAGAGTTTCATCCGGATCTTTTCGTCTTTCCCGACCTCGACAAGCTTGTTGCAATAGGTCCTCAGATGGACCCTAGGATCACCTGTGCCGTCAAACATCTCGAACTTGGGAGGTTTATATCCCTTCGGTAGTACTACATCTGGCTGTATGCATAGGTCTTAATAGATCAAACCTTCTATTCCTTTGCCGCCTTCGACACCTTGAACTCGGCTTGTCAACTTCTTGAGTTCTTCAGACATGTTTTGAATGAGCAGGTCCTTCTCGGAGGATTCTAGGGTATAGGAGATTGGTTGGATAGAGTGAGGCACGATTTCCACATATATGGGGTTGTTTTGGTGAGTTCCCGATGCCTGGGTGTAGTGGTGGTCATTCATAGAGTTTTTAGGTTCAGGAATGGGTTGTGGTGTATTTTGGGGAGTATGATAAGTGGCGGTTGCGGGTAATGAATTGGTTGATGATGGTGTTGTGGAGGAGTTGGTATTGGTAGGGGATTTAGATTTTGGGGTGGGGTTGTGTATTGATGCGGTGTATGAGGGTTTTGCGGATGTTGGTTTGGTGTATATTTGGGAGGTGATGGGTTTTTTGTGTTTTATTGGTTGATGTCGGGGACATTCAGGGTGAGTGACAAGTTTTCCAAGTTGCCGACCTGCTCAAGCTCTCCTTGTAGCTCTAATATCTTTTGTTCCAACCTCAAGACTAGATCATTCGGTGTTGGGGTACTACATCCATCTGAAGCTTCTGCGTTCTGAGCATTCTCCTTTCGAATACCACTTAAATCGTCCATTTTTTCTTTTCTTTTGCCTTTTGTATTGCTTGGAGGAGGAGGAGGTGGTGGGCCTCTAGATCTGGTGTGATATGTTGATGATGCCAGTATGAGCGAACCAACCTTAGGGGATGGGAATAAAGAAATAAAGAAAAATAAAAGGTAAATATATCAGTAAGGTTTTTGAAATGTTTGCAATATTTAAATACATGTAGTGAGAATGTAAATTCATGTCCTAATTTGGGAGCCTCGCTGTGCCCGAGGTAAGCCTAGCGACAAATAAATTTGGAGAAATTTAGTGCCAATAATTGCCTCATTTCATTAAAGTAAAAGTAATGAACCAACACAAAACTAAATAAGACAATGTCACTACTGGCTCTTGGCCTTATTACATTTGAAAGGAAAGCAATTAAATCTAATCTACTTGGTCCCAGAAGGACCCTCTCTAGACTGGATGCTCTTGTCGATCAATTCTCCCATCTCGCGCAGGTTCAGCAGCAGAAATGCCCTTGCAAGATGCCCTCATTTGTTCCCTTCAGCATTCTGGCAGTCAGTGACCCTTTTTCTCATCTTCCCTTCCAACTCTATTAAATTGTATTCTAGGTATTCCAGCCTCTCGCTGGATTTAACAGCTCTTTCTTCCCATTCATTAATCATCTCCATATCAGCCTTGTGCAGTGCCATATGCACGGCTTCAGACTCTCGAACTCTTTTCCGTAGCTTGTTGTACTTCACCTCTACTTCAGCAACCTCGTCTATAACCCTGTTTCCTAGCCCGACCCTTGGCTCAATGACCCCAGTTATGTTGTCTTCCAACCACGAAGGGTAAAGGTACGAGTGTCCCGCATGATATCGGTCTGTATCAATAGTATCCTTCTCCATAATAATCTTCAGGGTCCACATGTGTTGTGTTTCATTCTTATACAGGATGGCGTCACCTTGGAAATTGGCTCTGAAGTGACACATTTTGGTGACTCGTGGTATGATTTGTCTCCTACTTGCTTGTCTCATAACCCTGAGAGGAGTGTAAGGCTATATGCCCCTCAACCCGATCAACACCAAGTGCGGAAAATCCCTGGATCTAATGATGAATGCATCGGTAGGGAACCACTCGAACATCCACTGGACTTGCTCCTCAGCCAAATTTTCAAAAAGTTGTACCCATCCTGCAGCGTCCTCTGTCTGAGCAAACATGTCCGGAATATAATTCATTCTTTTGGGATGATGGAAGGCTATATGATCATTCCACGGCCTTCGCGAAAATTCTTGATTGTATTGTCCCTTTTGGAGATGATCCAACAACAAAACTTGTAGCAGCAAGTTTCAACCCTTGAAGAACCTAAACCCCTTCTGACATCGCTCCAAAGCTCGGTACATGTCTGCGAAAATCATATGGAGGATAATGTATGTCTCCCCCTCGATCCCGTCCATCAGAGTTTTGGTTACCATGGCCAACCTAGTATGGATCCTATCCCCTTGGATTGGGAATACCAGCATGCCCAAGAAACACATAATAAACACAAAGAACCTACGATGATCCAACCTAAAGAAGTGATTGAGAACTCATCCTCAAAAATGCGGTAAGAACTGATGTGACTGTATCTTTCATAAAAGAACTCAAAAGGTATGTAGGAGTCATTTAGGCATTTAAAGTTGTCATTATTCTTCACTATACCATCTTCATAAACCCCCTAGCAGTGCGATTTTCAGGTGCCAACAGATTAGGACTATCCCAAGGTAACCCAGCAAATCCTACTATTTCTTCTAGAAGGGGTGTCATTTCTATGTTCCCAAAATGGAACACAACTCTTTCCTTGTCCCAAAACATAGTTGCAGTCTCGATCATCATTTTGTTGAGCTGAAGGTCCATCAAAGAAGGCAAGTTTCCTAGGACTCGTTTCACATGATTTTTGTCAGATGAAGGAAGATCCCTCCACCAATATAGAAAAAGTGAGGGTGTGCTAACCATACCGAATCTGGGGACCTCGTGCCTCATTTTCTGCAAAACAAAGAGAGTTAGGCCCTTTCCCCCTCCAGGTCTGTCTATTTATACAGTAATGATTAGCATATTGGCACTTATTTCTCCAAATTAATGCACATAATCGTGGTTACATTCGTTGGGATTATGAAAAACCTGATGGACTTTTGGATAAGGCTTGTCTTAAAGAGTTATTATGTGGACAACATATTAACCCGGCTAGGTTTGACCATGATGCATGTACAATTTAATCAGAGTAAGGTTTCTATTGAGGTCTAGACTGGGACCCTCAAGCGGACAACTCGAGGGGGAAAGGCACGGAACCATCGAACGCACCGCTGATCTACTAGTTTTACCGCAAATACGCCTTTTCGAATTTAAAGGGTGATACATAGGAAGAGCGCAAACACTCATCAAGCGCTGCTATAGGATTAATTACGCACGAGTGGAGTATGATGTTGAGCATGCTTTATGAAAAAATAAATAGCATGTTGTCAGGTATTTGCACGTAAAAAATTATAAATGCGGCATTTAAATAATTGAAAGGACAGTTACAGAAAAGAAAACAAAGAGACAAGTCAGTTTCAGGAAAAGAAATCATAAATGCTTGAACATAAATAGCTAAATTCAAATAAGGGGAAAGGGTACGTGGGATAGAGCATGCTTGGACTAATTCATAAAAGATAAGTTCGTTATCGCAAGATCCTAAAAATATCCCCAGTTGAGTTGCAATGCTGTCGCGCCCCCTTTTTTCCCTTTTTGGCCGTGAAGTCTGGGTTCGACATTCATGGGGGAATAACTTGTTTCCTTTTGGGAATTGGGTATTTGAAGAGTCACCATCTAACGGATTATGGTGCGTTAGGGCACCTTGAGCAATTAACTCATGGACTAGTTTGCATTACCAGAGATCTAGGGTAAGGGCTCGAAATAACCTTGAGGGGAAGGTGTTAGGCACCCCTCGCGGTCCACAACGGTGGGTCCCAACTGAACATAAACTGTGTGAATTAATCATTTTTACAAATAAACAGTTTTGACACGTACTTGCAAGTAAAAGGCAGGTTTTGGCATTCTAAGCACATGTATGATTCAAGTAATGGAACAAGGGAACAAGTTGCACATATATAAAGAAAAGTAGATTTATTTAAATAACGGGAGTTGGGAAAGAGGGGTCCTAGGTTGGTTAACCTACAGGATCATACCCACACAATGCCCGGTAAATACTCCTCAACGAAGGGCTACATGTGACATTAGCGCGTAGTCATCATATTCCTTACTACCCAATTCCCTCCCCTTGGTCATAGCCTAAAGCGTTCTAGCAATCTTGAAAGATATCCTATGCGTGCACTACTCGTCCCTTCCTCGTGGCCCTGGAGGTATTTAGGACCTCTAATTTAGGTAGTTCTAGACCATCCTAAGGTATTAATAGGAGAAAAGTCTATGCGTCAATCAAAACAATTAGGACTGTATTTAAAGAGAACAATTAACGGCTCACATTACCTCCACAAACATAATAAGTAAGTGCACGTCTCAAACAACAATTTTAGGCATTTAATGGAAAATTTTAGAACATGATATCTAGGTGAACAGAGATTATACAGTCTTGAATTAGGACCAAAGTGTCAAAGAACATGAATCCTACTTGCCTACTGATTCTTTTAAACCTGTTGAATGTGAGCAGTCTCAATTAACAAGGCGTAGATTTATAGTTTGCAGAATTTTAATCGCCCTACAGGCTTGCCTAGGCGTATAACAGTGATGTCCTATGATCATGATATCTATTATTGATTAAGAATGTAATTAAACAGCAAATAGTTTTAGACGATATTTTGGATCCCATAGGCATGCTTTCTAGCAATATTATTTAAGGCAGCGTTGAAACTTATTAAAGAAGTGGACAGATTAGTTAATTCAACCAATTCAGAATAATCATGTGTGAATTAAGCTATTTTTCTAACTATACTGGTTTCCAGTCCTATAGGCATGATTTCTAATTGAGCATAAGGTGAAACAAACAACATTCATTTAACCATAGTGAAATCCCTATAGGCATGGTTTCTATTAATGTTGATTTTAACTCCTATAGGCATGATTTCTATTAAAGCCGATTTTAACTCCTATAGGCATGGTATCTAGTTATTAAAAGCTGATTTATATCCTATAGGCATGGCTTCTAATTGTGTGGAAGTAAAGCAAACCAAACCTATTTTAAACCAAAGCAGATCCTATAGGCATGTTATATAACAAACACATTTGAATCAATATGGATCCTATAGGCATGGTATATACCCAATTTTACCCACAATATATAACTACCCTCCTTTTTTTTACTAATCACCCCATTGTTTGTTTATAATTAATTATTACAGACCAAGAATTGAATGAATTACATAAACAGAACAGAAATTAAGCTATAAGGAGCCTGAAGTAGGCCCAAAATGATTTTCAAGCCTCTAGTAGTCTCAAATGCCCAAAGTTCATAGCCAATATTCTATGTCTAAGTGTGTTAGAGTTCTCTAAGGACCTCAAGGATCCCGGGTAGTGCTCACACTTGACCTTTCTCAAATAATAACTGACTTAGGTGCAGTGTGGAAATGCCATCCCTGACATGCCAGAGTTCAGAGAGATGTCAAGGGTCTCAAGGCAGTACAAATATCAGAGGGGCAGGACCTAGTATTCTAAGTGTAAGTGGAAGTGCATGATAGTTTCAAAGAGTTTAATATAAAGGTCTTAGGACTAAAAAGAACTTCTGAAAACCATTAGTGATGAAACAGTTTGAGAAAAAGTGTAAAGAAACAATTTTTCAATCAGAACACAAGACAAAGAACAAACAAACTTTAGGATGTAACTTTGGCAAGCAGCTTTCACACAAGGGAAGAGGGATTGGGAACATAGAGAGTACACCTTAATGGAGCACACAGACAACAGGATACATAGAGTTTTGAGGGGGTTCTATAGAACTAGTAGGTAGAATGCCGGTCATGCAACAAAGATCACAACAGAAACATGTTGAAGCCCTTCTAGGGAAAGTAATTAACTTAGAAGGAGTGAGGCGGAACATGCAAATACTTAGGTGCTAGGCAAGTATTAATAGGTGAAGGCGTGCTAATTACACAAAGGCAGAGTCTAGATATGCTATATAGACAGAAGTCAGTCAAACATGCTTAGTTTCATATGTAGACATATCAAACAAGCAAGTAAAGTGGAAACATGCTAATTACAAATTTGAATAGGCAGTATTAGGCATGTTGGGTAGCCAGTAAACAAAAAAGCAAGAATGGACTCACACCAATGACCTAAAGAAGTAAGTAAACACATAGGTTTTGATTCTTAAAATTAATCGTAAGCCTACCTAGTTTAAAGAAAGAAAACACAAAATGTTAGCAAGGTATTGTGCAATTCCCAGTCTTGTCTTGCACCCGGCTAAAATAATAAGGATCACAAGTAGCAAAGAGAGCAGAGAGAGAGAGAGAGAGAGACTTTTAGAGTGTAAAGTGATAGTTTTTTGAAATATATATTCGTGTCCAGCAGTTAAAGTAGGAGGGATTTTATATAGTAATCAAGAGTTAAACAAAATAAGGTAAGGGATCAATAAAGTAGCAATCAAGGAAATTCATGGAATCAATCACACATGTAAATCAGTAAGTCTTCCCTTTAATCAAGGGATAATCAAATCAACGGCAAAAGCATGATAGATATTTAAGGAAAAAAATCAAGTAAGGTTTGGGTATAGAGTAGGTAATTAGGGGTAAATGAACAGAAGTTTTAATTAAGGAAACAATCAATAAGAATTAGTAAATAACAAATAAGGCAAGGAAAAAACTAATTAAGGCAGGGAGTTCAATCAAACAGAGTAGAAAAATAAGAATCAAAAGTTTTATTAAGGAAAAGAGTTCAAATCAAACAAGGAAATAAGAACTTCAGAATAGTTAAGGGTTCAATCAAAGAGAAAATCACATAAAGAGTCAGCAAGTCTCGCAGACAAAATAAGGCAAGAAATGAATAGTCAGGATTCGACACATAACTTTAGCGAAACAAATTGGTAAATCAAGAAAACAACCCTGATTTAAGGAGAAAAATATTGTCTTAACATGAATAGTCAGAATGAACATAAACAAATAGAACCAGTAGGAAAGTTAACCTAAGAAACTCAGTAGAGGCATATTAGGATAAGAAAACCACGAGACATCTAAACGGCTAAAGAAAAATCACAAGAACCAAGGCAAAAACAAAGTCAGTACACAAGTACTCAGAAACCAAACAAAGAATGTTGAAAAAATGAGGGCTTTTAGTATAAATCAGTTAAGGTTAGAGCAAACCTTACAATATCAGACAAGACATAAGAAGCGGAAGATCAAACACTCAAAACGATCAAACCTTTTTGGAAAAGAATTTTTCGGGAAACCCTAGTTTTGAAAAATGGAAAGCCATTCAAAAATGAGAAGATCCTTCTAACATCGGAAGGTTTTTTTTTTGTAAAAAAGCATATGAAATAGGTACAAACATCTCAGATCTGTACCGATCTAAGAAGTTTAAAAGAAATTAGGGTTTCGAGAAGAACAACATAGTAATAAACTCCGAAACCCATAGATCTAAGGAAATATAGGAAGCTCTTACTCGGAATCACACCAGAACAGCCTGAAACAGGCGAGAAAGGACCATAGATGCAAGCAGACTTACCCTGGTCCCTTGGGGACCATGGAGATGGTTAGACCAGTATAAGAGAGAGGCCATTAGAGGCCTGGGGGTGGTGAGAAACCACCATAGACAGCCATAGGTGAGTGACGGTGAGGTCCGATTAGGGTTATGTTTGAGAGCATTTAAGATATGAGAGGATTAGGTGACGGTAGAAAAAGTGAGGGAAATGAGAGGGTTTTGAGGGGGATCATTAGGTTTAATTTAGGAATGGGGAAAACTGGACCGTTGATCAAAACGATCAACGGTCAGGATTTGGCCAGGTATTGGGTTGGGGTAGATGGGTATTGGGCCTGGGTAGGTTTAGGTTAAAATTGGGCCTGGGTATTGGGTCAAAATTAAGACCAAAAGTGAAATAAAATAGGGCTAGATTTTAAATAGCCACTTTTAATAACTAAATAATTTATAAAAAATAATAAGTGAGTACCAAAAATATCTTTGTGTACTAAAATAATTTAAAATATTTATTTATTATTTTAAAAATATAGAAGACTATTTTATGCATAAATAACGTAATTATACATTAGTATGGGCTATTATTGCAAAGATGTGCAATTTAGCCTAAAATGTAAACGTAATTACAAAAAATGCACTAAAATGTTTAAATACTATGTTGGCATAAATAACAAATTTAGATGGCTAAATCATCACAAAAGTAGTTTGAAGGATAATTATTGGATATTTATATAATAAAAAGAGAGGAAATAAATTGATTTGAAGCTTTTTTAAAAACTATAGAAAAATTATAAAAATACTTATGCATGCTTATAACTGCATGTGTACTATTTTGAAAGTATATATATATATATATATATATATATATATATATATATATATATATATATATATATATATATATATATATATATATATATATATATATATATATGTGTGTGTGTGTGTGTGTGTGTGTGTGTTTAAAATATGTGAGGAAAAATTAGGTATCAACAAGGGGCAGCATCTCCAACCGATGAGATGTTGTTTCGGGGGGGAATGAAATTTTATTGAATTGTGACCGAACCCATAGGGTTGCCTACATATCCCCTCTTAAACGGGAATCAGGTCAGGCGTAGTTCAATTTACATCACATAAAGAAAGCATAAAGATTACACATAGTAGTGCTTGACTGCATCTGAATTGATCGGCTTTGGCCAGACTTCTCCATCCATTTCTTAGTCACTGCTTTGTAAGATGTTGCTTCGACCCATTTGTTGAAATAGTCGATGGCTAATAAGATAAACCTATGTTCGTTGGAAGCGGCATGCTCGATTGGTCCAATAACATCCATTCCCCAAGCGGCGAACGGCCACGGTGAGCTTGTTGTGTGAAGCTCGCTTGGAGGTACCTTTATCATGTCTACATGTATC
The DNA here is from genome assembly GCF_000393655.2 of Nicotiana sylvestris. NCBI lineage: Eukaryota > Viridiplantae > Streptophyta > Magnoliopsida > Solanales > Solanaceae > Nicotiana > Nicotiana sylvestris. The sequence continues at coordinate 57,307,049 of NC_091060.1, read as the reverse complement.
TGGCAGCGATGGCATTTCCGGACACACTGGATGCAGTCTGTTTCCATAGTCATCCAAAAGTAACCAGCCCGGAGTATCTTCTTTGCTAAGATAAAACCGTTCATATGTGGCCCGCAGGTCCCAGCATGAATTTCTTCTAGTAGCTTGGATGATTCCTTTGCGTCGACACATCTTAATAGTCCTAAATCAGGAGTCCTCCTATACAGGATTCCTCCGCTGTGAAAGAAGTTGTTGGACAATCTCCGAAGTATGCGTTTCTGAACAAGATTAGCAAGCTCTGGGTATTCTCCTTTTGCCAAATATTCCTTGATATCATGAAGCCAAGTCTTTTCGTCTGCTTCCTCTTTGATATGGGCACAGTAAGCTGGCTGATTATGGATTTTCTCCGGAATAGGATCAATGGAATTCTTGTCTGGATGTTGTATCATAGATGATAAGGTAGCCAATGCATCGGCGAACTCATTCTGGATTCTGGGAACATGATGGTATTCCGTCTTCGTGAACCTTTTCCTCAATTCCTGTACATGATGCAGATACGGGAGTATCTTGGAGTTCTTGGTTGCCCATTCTTCTCGTACCTGATGTATAAGTAAGTCTGAATCTCCAATTACTAGCAACTTTTGAACGTTTATGTCAATGGCCATTCTGAGTCCTAAGATGCAGGCTTCATACTCAGCCATAGTGTTGGTGCATGAGAACCTGAGTTTGGCAGACATTGGATAATGCCGACCGGTTTCTGATACTAGGACTGCTCCTATGCCAACTCCTTTGAAGCTTGCCGCTCCATCGAAGAACATTGTCCAACCATCATAGGATTCTGCAATGTCTTCTCCTATGAATAATACCTCTTTACCAGGAAAATACGTTTTCAGGGGTTCGTATCCTCCATCCACGGGGTTTTCAGCAAGGTGGTCTACCAGTGTCTGTCCCTTGACCGCTTTCTGAGTTACGTAAACAATGTCGAATTCACTCAACATGATTTGCCACTTGGCTAGCTTGCTAGTAGGCATGGGCTTCTGAAAGATGTACTTCAAAGGATCCGTCCTCGATATGAGATATGTAGTATAGGCACAGAAGTAGTGTCTCAGCTTCTGAGCTACCCAAGTTAAGGCACAATAGGTGTATTCCAACAGAGAATATCGGGCCTCATACGGGGTAAACTTCTTACTGAGATAATAAATGGTCTGCTCCTTCCTCCCCGTTTCATCATGATGTCCCAGAACGCAGCTGAAAGCTCCATCTAACACTGCAAGGTAGAGTAGTAAGGGTCTACCTAGCTCGGGTGGGACTAAGACTGGTGGTGTTGACAGGTACTCCTTGATTCTGTCGAAGGCCTTTTGGCAGTCATCAGTCCATTTGGTAGGGGCGTCCTTCTTCAACATCTTAAAGATTGGCTCACAGATAACTGTGGATTGCTCTATGAATCGGTTGATGTAGTTAAGCCTCCCCAGGAAACTCATCACACCCTTCTTGTTCTTTGGCGGTGGTAATTCTTGAATGACTTTGACTTTTGATGGATCCAGTTCTATTCCTCGACGACTCACGATAAACCCAAGCAATTTCCCAGCAGGAACCCCAAATGCGCACTTTGTGGGGTTTATTTTCAGGTTGTAGCTCCGCAGTCTATTGAAGAACTTCCTCAGATCTTCCATGTGGTTAGTGGCCTTCTTGGATTTGATAATAACATCATCTACATATACCTCTATCTCCTTATGTATCATATTATGGAAAAAGGTAGTCATGGCCCTCATGTAGGTGGCCCCTACATTTTTTAGGCCGAATGGCATCATCTTGTAACAGTACATTCCCCACGACGTAATGAAAGCCGTTTTCTAAGCATCTTCTTCATCCATCCATATCTGATGATAACCAGCGAAGCAATCTACAAATGACCACAACTCATTCTTAGCGCAATTGTCAATCAGGATGTGTATATTCGGCAAAGGGAAGTCATCTTTGGGACTGGCCCGGTTGAGATCCCGGTATTCAACGCAGACTCTGACCTTCTCATCCTTCTTTGGCACTAGCACAATGTTGTCTAACCATGTCGGGTATTCTACTACCCTGAGAACCTTAGCTTTGATCTACTTGTTGACATCTTCCTTGATTTTCAAACTCATATCAGGCTTGAACTTTCTGAGCTTTTGCTTTACCGGCGGACACATTGGATCAGTTGGCAATTTGTGAGCCACAATAGACGTACTCAGACCAGTCATGTCATCATATGACCAGGCGAATATGTCCTCATATTTCTTTAGAAATTCTGTGTACTTTTTTTATGGTGATAGGTGAACGCTGATTCGTGTTTCCTTGATGTTTTCTGCATCTCCCAGGTTGACAATTTTGGTCTCGTCCAGGTGGGACTTAGGTCTATTCTTAAAGTTCTCAACTTCTTTGATAATCTCATCAGGTATGTCATCTTCCTCTGAATCAATGTCCATTTGTTGCGTTGTCTCATTGCATGTCACAGTCGTTGGTTCATCAAGATAAGTAATAGTAATGTTGTATTAGTAAGTAGGGAAAGAAAATGATAGCAATAAATATTAATTCATAAGAAAAATGGTAAATGCTTTTGATAAATTGAACAACTTCTTTGAACACGAAGATCTTATTGCGGTAATTGAAAACGCCAAAAGAAAATCATTTTGCAAAATTAATGAATAATGCTTGTTTTAGCCTTGCTACCCCGAGGCACGTCAGGCTTTGGTTGTCCTGATGGTCCAATTCTTGAGATATGCTCCTCTGCTCATAGCATGTATGGAAGGGCCTTCCTCTCCCTCCTCCTCAAGAACAACACAGTAGTCCATATCACTGTCTTCCAGAAACAGTGTGGAAATGGAATAATATGGAAATGTCGGTAACAAGGCCCCGGCTATACCTCAAAACACAACACATGAGAAACAAAGGTAAATGACCCCGAAATGAAGTGGGGCTCACCAAGTTAGCTGGGAAGAGAGAGTACTGCTAGTCAATACTGCCTGCTGTAGAATAACCTGCAACCATTAAAGATGCAGTGTCTCTCGGCAATAGGGACGTTAGTAAAGTCGAATAGCACTAGTATGTAAAGCTAAAAGTCCTCTTTCAAAAAGGAATATCCATATAAGAAAAGAAAAACCATAGAAACAACAAGTCACAATTAGCAATATCCAAATGTCCTGTTATACATAATAATTTTCAAAATACGCACTTCATATACAATATTTTTGGTTGGGAGATCATTAGCACCGATATACCATCACTTTGTTAGCACGGAGTCCGATCACGCCCCATCGGCGAAGCCATATCCCAATGAACAATGTGGTTTGACATGTGATGCGATTTTGTTTTACCAAGAGTAGTACCACCATGTGCACATGGCGTCCGATCTCCACCCGATCAACTAGGCTGCCTTCCCACATATGTCGTGTGGGTTAACTTTTCCAATTCACAGTTATTACCAGTTTCATCCCAATTAAGGGGAATAATCATAATTTTACCAATATTTCAATTTCTTCCTAAATAAGGGGAATAATCACAATCCATCCCTACACCAGCACATGTAGTTTCAGATGTGGGCCTTATGACCCACCCTTCCTCAGTTTTGCTAATGATGCTCCCAAAAATATTTTTAATTTGATTTGTACCCAAAGGTAACATAAATACAATTGTACTCACCTCAACATATTTTACATTGTATAAATTTTCATTAGTACTTCCAGTCACTCACAACAACAATATTCTCTTGGCTCATTTGGCCATTCACAAGATTCTTTATTCTTGTCACGGTGGTCGTATTTCATATTCCACACTTTCAACTCTTTCAAAAATGATCACCTTTAAATATCAACACATAGAATATTTCAGCAATCATATACCTCAAATTCATTAGTAATGGAAACTTTAAACACAAAAGGTTTCTTCCCAAAGAATGGGGCATACCGACCAACAATAGAAGCATACATCAAAATCATAAACAATCAATACACCATTTATTATTGCAATACTCTTTTCTAGAAATGACAATATACAATTTCAACACATGAGTATGTGAGAACTCAAGCCACATTGGATATATTTATAAAGTAAAGCATTAGTTAAAATAGCCACTTATGGGCATGAATTGAGTACAAAAGCTTTTAGGCAATTCTATTTTCGAAATTATTTTTAAATAGTTCAGTCGAGGCTTATTTCATAATCTTTATCCTACCCTCTCATTTCATTGGCTCCACTAGCCACAATTATTACTTAAATTCTTGGCACATTTGCCACACTCGATATCCCCAATTCACTTATTTTATTTTCAAGCATCTTTATAGATTATCAACAACAAGACATTTTCAATCAAGACTTTAGGTACACATATGAGCAATTTAGAGCCTTATACATGTTGAGTTTTGTCACCCAATTGGTATACTAGTTCATTTGAAACATTCAAAGCCATAGTATTTTAATACGCAACCCATACTTTGAAACTTATGGGAATATTATGGAATTTGATTCTAAGAGAGAAATTTTAGCCAACATGCAAAAAATTCACCCCTTAATAGTACTACAATGGTCCACCACACTAAACAACTTCAATCTACAACAACGTAACACATTTGTACCAATATTAGTAAGATTTCTATACTTTAACTCATTTAGACTTATTATCAAACATCTAATGTGCATATCTTTCTACAACCTCCTTCAATAGAATTTCTTCACCTAACAACCACATTCCTCACCAAGGATTTACTTCACAATCGCATCTAGGCCATCCACAACTTCCATTGGCACATGCATGCACAACAATTTACTCCCAAACCATCAATCTAATCAATTAAACCATTTTACAATCTCTACAATACCAACACAACCTAGGTAAGGCACTTGTGGCTTCCAATCACCATCCCATAAGTCCTAACACATATTTCATACATAAATAATCACCATGAATTAGTTAGAGATGGTAGATATACCTCTTATAGTGAGACTCTTGAAAATCCCAACTTGTAGTGTTCTTGACCAATTTTGGAATTTGAATGGAGATCTATGGATCTTCATGATTAGTACTAGTTAATATAAGTGTTTAGGAGTAGTAATAAACTCAAAATTTCTCCAAAAACATTACCTTGGTTCATGGAAGGGAAGTGTTGGATGGATTCCCCTTGATATGCAAGCCCTAGCTGAAAGAAATGACTTAGCCACTCTCCCAACCCTGCCTTGGGAGTATTTATGGGGTTCCTACATGCACGACCGTGCACCTGGGCAAGTGGCCCTGCATCTTTCCACGAACACAAGGCAAAAACTAGCTAATATGCGCGGTCATGCATCTGGGAGCGCATATGGCATAGGTCCGGTAAAATGGCCATACAATTCTGTAGAATATCCAAATGACAAACGGTTTGATGAGTTAGAAACTAGACTCAAAGTGATTTAATTTGATAGGTAGATCATCTCTTAAGTCTTTATAGTTCGGTAGCATCATGCGTTTGAATTCGAATCTTGTGCGAATTTATCTGAAACTTTAGCCCATTGCATAGTTCCCAACATGGCTTAGTTCTTGGGATCTACTTAGGTCCTCAACAATATCCAATACAACTCCTACGCTAAATATCATTATCATCAAAGTTGTTACAGTCCTTACCCCTCATGGAAGGAAAAACGATACTTAAGCGACTTGTGAGCGTGCTTATGCCTCAGACTAATAGGAAATTTGAGGGGCCTCACATCCTCCCCCGCTTAGGATCATTCATCCTTGAATGAAGGTTAGACACTTTATGTGACCTAAATCTTTATCCACACACCAAAAGCTCCAAAATTTGGCTAACTCCCCAAATTTCCAGAAATTTCGGCAGAGTTCCCCCGGTAATGGGGCCAATCCACCTGCTAGAGAATCTCCAAAACCACCCTAACAACACATCCACAACTCGACAATGCATCACAATATATATCAGTAGCACTAAACTTAACATTACAAGCATTATATTATCAAAAGTGATATCTGGAAAGTACCTTTCGAACCACAACTATTTGGCTATAAAAACAAGTGGGAATATTTTTTTCCACAACACACTTGGCCCTCAACTCACTAACTTAACCATAGCACTTTAACGGAAGAAATCCCAACTTCCTGACTTATCTAACAAGGATGACAATTAGGTACCTCTTACAAGACAATTATCCATTAACTTTACCTTCAATAGCTTCCACCTAAATGATAGACAAAGGGTCTTCCAACTATCCTCTTTGACATAGATACATGAAGCACTGGGTGCATAGAGGACAATGATGGGGAAAAAACATACTCGTAGTTTGGCCTATTTCTTTCAAGATTCCACAAGGCCCAATGTGCATTACTCCTAATTTACCTTTATTAACCTCGCCCTTACAAAACTCACAATTTTTATTTGGATGCAGGCACTAGGATTGTGAAATCATTAGACATACTGTACGCCTACGGGACAAACATTGTTAAAATTCCATTCTCAAAACCGTTGCACTTACCAACATTTGCTATCAGCACACACCAATGATGTTTCGTATGTCACAATGCTCCCAGTAATCACAACGCCACAATCTGCTATCAGCTAAGAAAACTCTACTGTCAGTTGTTATCTTATTTCTTGTATAAGGCTACCATTCTGCCTTCCGAGACTAAACGTTGTCTCCATCTGCATTTTCAATTTGCATAAGGCTACCATTCTGCCTTTCGAGACTAAATGTTGTCTCCATCGGCATTTGCATTGTATAAGGCTACTATTCTTCCTTCCAATTTCCATAAGGCTACCATTCTGCCTTCCGAGACTAAATGTTGTCACCATCTGCATTTACATTGCATAAGGCTACTATTCTGCCTTCCAATTTGCATAAAGCTACCATTCTGCCTTCCGAGACTAAATGTTGTCTCCATCTTCATTCGCATTGCATAAGGCTACTATTCTGCCTTCCAATCTGCATAAGACTACCATTCTGCCTTCCGAGGCTAAGCTCTACCTCTAGCTTTCTCTGAAACTAAGCACTATCCCAAAATCTATTTATCTCGCTTCTCTTACGGGCTAAGGTCTGCCCTTCAATTCGCAAGACTGAGCTCTGTCTTGTCTGCCCCATACTACTGCATCCTTCATGGGCTAAAATATCGCCAACTCATCCAAAGGAATCATCGTTCGGAGGCACCATCTTCATAGCCCGAGAACACCATGTCATGGCCCGAGGATCTCTTTCAATCTTTTGCATATCATTATTCAAAGGCATCATGGTTCAGAGGAACCATCCTCATAGCCCGAGAATATCATTTCATGGCATGTGAATCCTTTTATCACACGCTTCATGGCCTAGAACGTCAAATTCTGAGGACGCCATTCCAAACCGTCCAAAGACAGCATTCATGGTCCAACGGGAACTTGCATCATGTTTAAATATACGCACAATATACGCTTGTATTGTTTCTAATTGCAGGTAAACCGTCAAGCAACGACCACCCCAGCAGGAGCGATCCCGCTCCAGTTCTCGCAGCCATATCAAACCTTAACCATTCCTGTAAAATGTTCACTCACCCAGCCCTAGATATTGCATCCGTTCTTGAAAGGTCTTCATCGGTACACTCTGTCGATGGATCCCGAACTATATACGGCCCGATTCCTATAAAACCAGGGATATGTAGGCAACTCAGAAGCCAGGATGCGGCCTAAGTCTTCTTCAAACCATTTTGCTCGGTCAAAATTGGCCATTATATCTTTACCCGACAACTCTTTCATCCTTCCTAGATAAAGAGGGGCAGCTGTTGATACCCAATTTTTCCCTATATATTTTCAATATGTAAAATATTTTTTTACATATATATTTTTCAATATGCAAAATATTTTCAAAATGGCATATATATATGCAATATATAAGTATGTCCAAATGTTTTATTATTTTTCCATAATTTTTAAAGGTTTAAATTGGTTTATTTTCCCCATTTTTATCCATAAAATCTCAATAATTATTTCCAAAATTATTATTTTTGATAATTCATCTATTTGATCTTTATATTTATGCCAAAATATGGGTAAGGTAATTTTTACACATTTTTACAATTTTATTTAGTATATTTAAAGCTAAATTGCACATAATTGCAATATTGGCCCTTTTAAGGTTTAAATTTTTTTTTACTCATAAAATTTGGCCCTATATTTTTAAATTGTTATTTATATCTTATAAATCATGTTTGTACTTTCAATTTATTTTCAGAAACTATTTACTATTTTTTATAAATTAAAAAGAAAAAAATGGCTATTTAAATAATAGCCCATTTGTATTTCAATTATAGCCTAAATTAGACACCAAATCCCCAGCCCAATTTTGATTTAAACTAGACCCTAACCCTTTTAAAACCAACCCAAACTCGTAACCCCACCTACCCCATTTAATCAGATCAACGGCCACCATTTCGCCTTACCATTTTTAACCCCAAACGACCCCCTAACCTAAATCATTTCTCACCAGTCAGCCGCCCTTGAATCCCCTCTCCTCTAAAACTATCTCTGAAACTCCTCGAGCCTTCGCGTTCGCGGGCCAGTGGCCGCGTTCGCGTAGCACAAAAATCCCTTCCCCCTGCCCAGGCCGGCTAACCCTAGCCGCCGCCACCCAAATCCACCCTAAACCTCTTCAATCCTCACTCAATCCATGGACTCCCATAGATGGTTTCCATGGCTCTCATGTAAGTAGCCCGAGCATTATTTAGACCAAATGTCATCATCTTGTAGCAGTATACCCCCTAAGGTATAATGAAAGCTGTTTTCTCTACATCTTCTTCGTCCACCAGATTTGGTGATAATCCGCGAAGCAATCTACAAAGGAGATTCATTCTTGTTGCAATTATCGATCATGATGTGTATATTTGGCAGTGGGAAGTCTTCCTTAGGACTTGCTCTGTTTAAATCTCGATAGTCAACACATACTCTGACTTTCCCATACTTCTTCGGAGCTGGCACAATGTTAGCTAGCCAGGTTGGGTACCCAACCACCCTGAGAACTTTGGCTTTGATCTGTTTGGTAACTTCCTACTTGATTTTCAAGCTCATGTATGGTTTGAACTTTCTGAGTTTCTGCTTTACTGGCGGACACATGGGATTAGTAGGCAACTTGTGAGCCACTATGGACGTGCTCAAACCGGTCATGTCATCATATGATCATGCAAAAATATCCTCATACTCTTTTAGGAAACGAATGTACTCTTCCTACTCTGTTGGTGACTAGTAAGTGCTGATGCGAGTCTCCTTGATGGTCTTGGCATTCCCCAAATCTACTGCTTCGGTCTGGTCCAGATTGGACTTAGGCTTATTCTCAAAATTTTCTACCTCCCTGATAATTTCCTTGGGTATCTTATCTTCTTCATCGGAATCAAAATTCTTATGTTGCGTTGCCTTATTACATGTCACAGCCACTGGTTCATCAGGAAAAGTAATAATAACACTGTAGAAAAAAAGTGTAAAAAAATAGTAATGAATAATAAAGAGCAAATGCATTTGATTAAAACCAAAAAATCATCCAGACAAATATGGCTCAATGAATCGAGCATTTCTTTTGAAATGAGTAAATCTTAAAACAAAATTACTGGAAATATTAAATTCCTAGAATGGCTATAGAAGTAAAATTTGCCAAACTACCTAGGGACTCGGCGGGCTCGGGATGGTGTGGCAGTCCAGTTCCTGAGAACATCTCCCTTCTTTACGGTTTGAATAGTGAAGCCTTGTTCCTCTTCCTCCTCAATTATGGCACTGTAGTCCATGTCTTTATCCTCCAAGAACAAATTCTTCAACCCAGCTAGTGCTTCCTCTTCCACAATCCCCCATATCGTGTCAGCTTGGTGAAAAGCTTGTTCCAACCGTGGCACTGGTTGCTCGAGAGGGTAATACGGTTTGCGCCATGGAGGAGACCAATCATTGTATTCTTTCCATGTATACTGATATCCGAGCCCAAAGGTGGTACCATGACTTTTCAACCGTATCGATTTAGTGATACCTTGGAGGTTTTTTCCCAACCCTTTGCCGGGTTTATATCCAGACCAGACCAATATGCTTTCTATTTTACTACTCCACTATTTATCCTTATTGATGGCGTTGACACGCTCAATGTGATGATAGGTTTCCCCTTCTAGCCTTCTTCTATGTCCAATGACCGGGATGGTTTGACTGGTGTAGATGGGGTTACTTTTATCCCCATGAATGATCACCTCCTGATGATTCCATTCGAACTTCACGGCTTGATGTAGTGTGGAAGGCACGGCTCCAGCAGCATGGATCCATGGTCGGCCCAACATAAGATTATATGAGGCTGGTATGTCGAGCACCTGAAACTTGACGTCGAACCAAATTGGTCCCATCTGCAAACAAAGGTTGATTTCCCCAATTGTGGCCCTTTAGGACCCATCGAAAGCTTCACGTTCATGCTTCCTACTCGTATTTCATGGAAACCTTTGTCCAACCTTTTCAGAGTGTCCAATGGACAAATATTGAGGCTTGAACCTCCGTCAACCAAGACCCTGGCAATGAATTTGTCTTCAAATTGCAAAGTGATTTGCAATGCTCTATTGTCATTCAACCCCTCAGGCGGTAGCTCATCTTTGTGGAAGATAATCTTATGACATTTTGGTAACTGCCGTACCATATTGGCCATTTCTTCGCCAGTGATGTTATTGGGTACATAAGCCTCGCTCAGCACTTTTATTAAAGCGTTCTTATATGCCTCTAAATTTTGTAACTGTGACATGATAGATATCAGAGTAGGGGTTTTGTTCAAATGGTCAACGACAGAATACTCCTTTGCTTGTACTTTCCTCCACAGGTCATCTGTCCCTTTTCTCAATGATAGGCTGCCTGGTAGTGGCATCCTTACTTGATCCTCCCAAGTGTTCGGGTGTATAAACTCTTCTAGTCATAGTTATTCCTTGTGCAGCATCAGATTCCTCTACCTTGGCCTTCCCTTTTCGCCGAGCCTCGGCAACATAATCCCAGGGTATTGCTTTTGAGTCGAAATGAGGTGTGGTTGATACCGTCACTATGAAAGGTATGACCACTTCTACTTCAAATGGAGCGGGGGTGGCTGCAAGCAGGGCCACCTCTACCTCAAATGGAACTGATGTAGCTACCTCAAGTTCGATTGGTGACTGAGTCTGTACCAAGATAGGAGTAAGTGTGACTACAACTTTAAAGTCATCGCCTTCTCGAATAAACCCAATCGACCCCTTAGGGTCCCATTCTTCGTTTGTTTCTATCACATGCACCCCACTGCCTCTATGATCGGGGAGGGGTTTATTGTGGACATTAGGTATGGCTTCCTTGGCCTGTATGACCTTGTTGTCAATTAGTGTTTGGATCTTACCCTTCAATGTTCGACACTCATCAGTGGTGTGCCCCTTCATACCAGAATGGTACGCACAAGTTTTGTTTGGATTGACCCATTGGGATGGATTTTCTAATGCCACAACAGGAACAGAAGTGACGTAACCGGCGGCATTCAACCTTTCATACAACTGGTCGATGGGCTTAGAAATGGCGATGTATTATCTGGGTGGCTTGCGGTCGAAGTTGGGTCTTGGTCTTGGATAATATTGGCGAGTTGGTGGTGATTATAAGTGGGATGGTTGGGAGTTACAGGTGTGATGGACAATGGTTAGTTGGGAATTTCTGGGAGATGGGGGTTGATATATGGGTGGTGGTGCTTGGTACGTGGGTGAAGGTATTTGATATGTGTGTGGAGAATTCCGAAGGGGATGGGAATAATCAAAATAAGCAAAAACAAAAAGGTAACAAGTCAGTGAGGATTCCGAAATGTTTGCAGTATTTAAACACATATTGCGGGAATGTAAATTCGTGTCTTAATTTGGGAGCCTTGTTGTACCCGAGGTAGGCCTAGCGACAAATAGATTTGGAGAACTTTAGATTCCAATAAATGCTTCGTTTCATAATGTAAAAATAGATGAATCCCAAACGACACTAAGATAATAGACAAAATAAGTCACTACTGGCACTTGGCCTTATTACATTTTAGGAAAGTAAATAAATCTAGCCTATTTGGTCCCACAAGGACCTTCCTCAGACTGAATGCTCTTGTCGATCAAATCCACAATTTGCGTAGGTTCATTAGTAAGAATTCTTTTGCCAAATGTCCTTCCTCGTTTCCCTCAGTGTTCTGGCAGTCGGTGACTCTCTTCCTCAATTTTCCTTCCAATTGCATCAGACTGTATTCTAGATATTCCAGCTTTTCGCTAGATTTGACGGCCCTCTCTTTCCATTCATTGATTTGGTCACTTGATGAAAGATTCCTCCACCAATCTAGCAAGTGTGAGGGTGTGCTAACCATACCGAAACTGGGGACCACGTTACTCATTTTCTGTAAAACAAAAGGGTTAAGCCTTTCTCCCCCACCAGACTCGACTATTTATACATTTATGATTAGCATATTGGCATTTAGTTCTCAAAATTAATGCACAGAATGTGGTTGTGTCCGTTGGGATTATGGAAACCCCGATGGACTTTTTTTGTACAAGGCTCGTCTTAAAAGATTATTATGTGGACAACATAATAATCCGACTAGGTTTTACCATGATGCATGCACAACTACGATCGGAGTAAGGTTACTGTGGGGGTTTAGACCGGTACCATCAAGCGGACAACATGAGGGGGAAGGCACGAAACCGTCGACTGCATCGCTCATCGACTAGTTTTATAGCAAATAAGCCTTTCTGTCACGACCCCGGTTTGCCCTCCGTGAACCATCGTGATGGCACCTAGTCTTTACGGCTATGTAAGCCTAAACTACGGAAGATAACCAAAACTTGTGGAAGTAAAACAATTTAAAAATAGAAATAAGGAAATAACAGTGTTTAAATGTGCCGCTCGCCATATACCATATATAAATCTCAAAAAAATCAATATCCAAATCCAAGACTCAAAAACCCACGAATCACAAGCTAAGAAAGAGAAATACTACATAGCTCTAACTGCGGAATTTGTCTAATAAGAACAGAAAGTACATAAGGGCTAAATACTAAAAGGTAGGAATAGCAAGGGACTCCTCGGTCTGCGGACGCGGCAGATGTACCTCGATGTCTCTAAGTAGTCGCCTCCCTCAAGGATGGTAGGCCTGAGTAGAAGTACCTGAATCTGCACATGAAAAACATGTGAGAAAGGGGCATGAGTACACCATAGTGGTACTCAGTAAGTGTCAAGCCTAACCTCGGTCGGGTAGTGACGAGGAAGGTCAGGGCCCTACTGAGGTAAAATACAATATAAGGGTTAACAGTGTGGAATAAAACAGTATAAATAAGTGCAACAATAAGAAATAATATAGAATTGAAAGAAACAATAACAACTAGAACAGAGACAAACAAACCATGGAACGAAATACAACTCAACACAGAGATAACAACCGGGGCACCTTCTAGGATATCATCCTGTGGTCCCAGTTACAACTATCCAGTGGATCTCTTGGGATATCATCCCGTAGTCCATCATATATATGTCTGAAGGATCTCCCGGGATCCCGTCCCGTAGTCCAACTATCAATGCGCGGGGGATCCACCGAAAATGTCGATCCGTAGTCCCCAAATATAAATACCCAGTACTAGGGGAATCTACCGGGTGCATTCCCTTAGTTCCATATAACTGTGAAGGGGTTTCTATCGGGAATCTAACCCCCAGTCCCAAAGAAAATATGTAGGGGGATCTATCGGGAATCTAACCCGCAATCCCAAAGTAAACAGACAAGGGGGAGCTACCGGAATCCCACATTTGTAGTCCCAATGTAAATACATAGAAGCAGCAAGAAAATATTCCGATAAGGGAAATTTCATATTAAGGCAACAAATAATTCTAGCCTAGCATGCTGCACAGAGTTCAGGTAAACAGATTGAATGAAATAAATCAATTAAATCACTTAGACATGCTTTCTTAAGCTAACAACAGGCTTAACAGTGCAAGTAATAAAAGCAGGAAAAGAACCATGCTAATGAATACTTTAAGAAAATCAGATTTCCAAATATTTGCACAAGTACGTGCTCATCACCTCACGCACAAGGCAATTCAGTTACCAAATATACCAATCCTAAGGGGAAGGTCCCCCACAAAAAGTTAGACAAGCCACTTATCTCGAACCAGCTCAAAATCAACCTGACACTACGTCATTGCCACGAGTACTCGACTCCAAATGGCTCAAACTATTCAATTCAATTGCATAATGTAAATAACACTTCAAGTAACTAATTCTACAATTGAATTCTAAGCTAATACGTGAAATTATGTAAAATGATCAAAATTCCCCTCGGGCCCACGTCTCAGAATCGGGTAAAATTTACATTTTTGGAAACCTCGTACTCTCACGAGTCCAACCATATCAAAATTATCCAAATCCGATGTCAAATACCCAATCTCTTGGTCTAAGAACTTTTCCCCCAATTTCCACCAAAAATTCCAAATTAAAAGATGGATGTAAGTGTAGATTCGTGGAAATTAGTCTAACCCGAGTAGGAATCACTTACCTAAATTGCCCAGGTAAACATCTCTCCAAAATCGCAATCTCCCGAGCTCCCAAGTCCAAAATATGAATTATGGTCTAAACCCTCGATTTTGGGTTTTAAATTCTGTCCAGATGTTTTGTTCATCGCAATCGTGAAAGGTGACCTGCGATCACAAAGAGTAAAAACTGATGGCTCCTGAACTGGGCTACGCGAACGCGAGATGGGCCACGCGAACGCAAAGAAGGAAAAGGTAGGCTTATGCGTTCACGGACAAAGCAATGCAAACGTGAAGAGGAAAAATCCATTGAACCACCGGCTCCTAGTTCTACTATGTGAACGCGAAGGTGGGAATGCGAACGCGAAGAACGAAGGGACAGACTTCCGTGATCGCATTAATTGGCTCGTGTTCGTGAAGAACAATTTAATCACCCCCCGGAATTACACTACGCGAACACAGAGGAAAGGTCGCGAACGCGATGAAGGAAACTAGATACCAGATTTTTCTGCAATTCTACAAGTTCCAAAATGACCCGTTGAGCATCTGAAACACACCAGAGGCCCCCAGGACCGTAACCAAACCTTCCAACCAATCCTAAAATATCATTCGAACTTGTTCCAACCTTCGGAACGCTCAAAACAACATCAAAACACCTATTTTCCATCGGATTCAAGCTTAAGAATTCCAAAAACTCTAAAAACACACTTTCGATCAAAAAGTCTATCAAACCTTGTCCAAATGACCTGAAATTTTGCACACACATCCCAAATGACACAATGGAACTACTGCAACTGTCGGAATTCCATTCCGACCCTCGAATCAAAATCTCACTATCGAACCGAAAACTTCAAAATAACTTTCGGCATTTCAAGCCTAAATTAGCTACGGACCTCCAAAACACAATCCAAACACGCTCCTAACCTCGAAATCACCCAACGAAGCTAACGGAACCATCGGATTTCCATTCTGATGCCATCTTCACACTGTTCCAACTAAGGTCAACTTTCCAACACTTAAGCTCTCATTTAGAGACTAAGTGTCCCAAAACTCTCCGAAACTCAAAACCGAACATCCCGGCAAATCAAAATAGCAGAAATAAACTCGGGGAAAACAGTTAATAGGGGATCGAGGCGTTAATTCTTATGACGATCGGTCGGGTCGTCACATCCTCCTACACTTAAATATTCGTTCGTACTCGAACGAGCATAGATATATACCTGAAGTAGTGAAAAGATGAGGGTAACGGCTGCGCATATCCTGCTCGGTCTCCCAGGTCGCATCCTCGACCGGCTGACCCTGCCACTGAACCTTTACTTATGCAATGTTCTTTAACTTCAACTTTCTGACATGCCTGACCAATATTGCCACTGGCTCCTCAACATAGGATAGATTCCTTGTCCAGTTGGACTGAACTGGAATCCAACACGTGCGATGGATCCCCGTGATACCTCCGAATCATCGAAACATGAAATACCAGATGAAATCCTGCTAAGCTGGGAAGTAAAGCAAGCTCATAAGCAACCTCCCCAACTCGCCTCAATATCTCAAAAGGCTAATAAATCTCGGACTCAACTTCCCTTTATTCCCAAATCTCATAACGCCTTTCATAGGCGAAACCCGAAGCAGAACCC
Organism: Nicotiana sylvestris; assembly: GCF_000393655.2. Classification (NCBI taxonomy): domain Eukaryota; kingdom Viridiplantae; phylum Streptophyta; class Magnoliopsida; order Solanales; family Solanaceae; genus Nicotiana; species Nicotiana sylvestris. The sequence goes on along the minus strand of NC_091060.1, from coordinate 57,290,959 downwards.
GCTCTCCAACCATATAGGAAACATCACGAATCTTCCCGTTCGCATAAATCTTCTGTCTGGACTGGGCTGTAAGGAGTCTATCTTGAATCACCTTAACTTTCTCCAAAGCATCTTGAACTAAGTCTGTGCTCAATAACTAGCCTAGCTCAAACCAACTCACTGGAGATCTACACCGCCTACCATATAAAGCCTCATACGGTGCCATCTGAATGCTGGACTGATAACTGTTGTTGTAAGAAAACTCCGCCAATGGCAAGAATTGATCCCAAGACCCTCCAAACTCAATCACACACGCACGGAGCATATCCTCAAGAATCTAAATAGTGCGCTCGGACCGTCCGTCCGTCTTAGGGTGAAATGTTGTACTCAACTCCACCCGAGTACCCAACTCCTACTGAACGGCCCTCCAGAATCGTGATGTGAACTGAGTACCCCTATCCAAAATGATGGACACTGGAATACCATGCAGTCAAACAATCTCCCGGATATAAATCTCCGCCAACCGCTCCGAAGAATAGGTAGTACACACAGGAATGAAATGAACGGACTTGGTCAGCTGATCCACAATCACCCAAATAGCATCGAACTTCCTCAAAGTCTGTGGGAGTCCAACTACAAAGTCCATGGTGATCTGCTCCCACTTTCACTCCGGAATCTCTATTTACTGAAGCAACCCACCGTTCCTTTGGTGTTCATACTTCACCTACTGACAGTTGAGGCACCGAGCTACAAATCCAACTATATCTTTCTTCACCCGCCTCCACCAATAGTGCTGCCTCAAATACTGATACATCTTTGCGACACCCGGATGAATAGAATAATGCAAACTATGCTCCTCCTCTAGAATCACTCTCACAACCCATCAACATTGGGTATACAAATCCGACCCTGCATCCTCAATACCCCATCATCACCAATAGTCACACCTCTGGCATCACCGTGCTGAACGTGTTCTTGAGGACAAGCAAATGAGGGTCATTATAGTGTCGCTCCCTAATACGATCAAATAAGGAAAATCGAGGAACCATACAAGCTAGAACTCGACTGGGCTCCGAAAGATCCAATCTCACAAACTGGCTGACTAAGGCCTAAACATCCATCGCCATAGACCTCTCTGATGCTGGTAAATATGCCAAACTCCCCAAACTCTCTGCCCGACGACTCAAGGCATCATCCACTACATTAGCCTTGCCCGGGTGATATAAAATAGTGATGTCATAATCCTTCAGCAACTCTAACCACCTCGTCTGGCGCAAATTTAGATCCTTTTGCTTGAACAGGTGTTGCAAGCTCGATGGTCAATATAAATCTCATAGGGAACCCCGTATAAATAATGGCGCCAAATCTTCAGGGCGTAAACAATGGCCGCTAATTCAAGGTCGTGAATAGGGTAGTTCTTCTCATGAATCTTCAACTGTCTGGACATGTAGGCAATCACCCTACCGTCCTGCATCAACATCGCTCCGAGGCCAATCCTTGAGACATCACAATAGACCGTATAAGATCCCGAACCTGAAGGTAATACCAAAACTGAGGCTATAGTCAAACCTGTCTTGAGCTTCTGAAAGCTCGCCTCACACTCCTCCGTCCACTAAAAGGGAGCACCCTTCTGGGTCAACCTGGTCATAGGGGCTGCAATCGATGAAAACCCCTCTACAAAACGATGGTAGTAGCTCACCAAGCCAAGGAAACTGCGGATCTCTGTAGTTGAGGATGGTCTGGGCCAACTCTACACGGCCTCTATCTTCGTCGGATCCACCTGAATACCCTCACTCGATACACATGGCCTAAGAATGCCACTAAATCCAACCAAAACTCACATTTTGAGAACTTAGCATATAACTTCTTCTATCTCAAAGTTTGAAGCACAGTCCTCAAGTGTTGCTCATGATCTTCCCGACTCTGGGAATACACCAAAATATCATTAAGAAAGACAATGACGAACGTGTCAAGATACGGCCGGAACACACTGTGCATCAAATGCATAAAGGCTGCTAGGGCATTGGTCAGCCTAAATGACATGACAAGGAATTCGTAATGACCATACCGAATCCTGAAAGCAGTCTTCGGGATATCTGGCTCCCAAATCTTCAACTGATGGTAACCTGAGTGAAAATCAATCTTAGAAAACACTCGTACGCCCTGAAGCTGGTCAAACAGATCATCAATACGAGGCAAAGGATAACGGTTCTTCACTGTAACCTTGTTCAACTGGCGATGATCAATACACATACGCATAGAACCATCCTTTTTCTTCACAGACAAGACGGGAGCACCGCAAGGCGATACATTGGGCCAAATAAAACCCTTATCAAGCAATTCCTATAACTGATCCTTCAACTCCTTCAACTCAGGAGGAGCCATACAATATGGAGGGATAGAAATGGGCTGAGTGCCCGGCAACAGATCAATGCCAAAATCAATATCTCTATCAGGGGGCATGCCTGGAAGATCAGCTGGAAACACATCGGGATAATCCCGTACTGCTAGGACTGAATCAACAAAAGGGTTATCAATACTAACATCTCTCACATAAGCTAAATACGCGTCACACCCCTTCTTAACCATACGCTGAGCCTTAAGGAAGGAAATAACTCTACTGGGAGTGTGATCTAAAGTAACCCCCTCCTCAACACGCGGTACACCTGGCATAGCCAGCATCACGGTTTTTGGCGTGATAATCAAGAATAGCATAATGGGGTGACAACCAGTCCATGCCCAAGAATAGTCCCCCCACTTTTCATTTATTTATAAATTAAATATTTGGGAAGTGGATTTCATTAAAAAGGGAATTTATGTCATCATTAATGCTATGACAACATTGACGCTTCAATTGTATCTTCTATTAAATGCTCTATACACGTGTCATTCTCCCATCGGTTCTGCAGTTTTGCACCCTTTTTCAAGGCTTTTACAGCTCCACTATTCACGAAGAGTTAGTTGCCTTTATTATAGGCTTTCCATCATTACACTTCCTGCCTTTGACGCTTGTTTTCTCACATAAATATAAGCTTTTTCTCTTGTCCTCTTCTTCATAAAGTTTTATTGAATACTTTACACTTCGATACTGTTCACTTCTTCCTTAATTCGACCTTCTTCATCATGTCTTCTTTAAACCCTAACCCTAGAAGAGTTCCTATCTTGGATAACTTCCCCAATGCGCCTGTTAGACATAGAAGGGGTAGGGGTGGCAGACTCCATAGTTTAGGATCTGCCCGTGGCGGCAGTTCTGTTGCTGTTTCTTCTATACCTTCCTCTAGTTCTGGTACTCCTTCTAGAATTAGAGGTTCTTTTACTCAGAAATCATCTTCTAAGAGTAAAGAAATTTCCAAACCTTTACAAGAACCTTTGATAGAAGAGATAGTTCCTAGCGACTTATCCTTTACCCATGACAGAGAATCACTTCAAAAACAAGTTTCTGAGTTGAGTCGTGCTGATACCTACCCTACTATGATTACAGAGGTTTTAACCCCCATAGTTTGTAACGACTGTCATTGGAATAGTGACTTCCCAATTGTTGTTCCTAACCCAAATCAAAGAATTACTTCTTATATGACTGGTTTTTCTTTCGTTTATACTTATCCCTTTACTCTAGGATTTAAACCAGCCATTGATCCAATAATTCTTGATTTTTGCCATTTTTTCCAAGTTTGTTTAGCACAAATCGGCCCACTCGTTTGGAGAGTTGTGGCTTGCTTAAGACATTTATCAAACAAGGCTGGTGTTGATTTTACTTTCCCTCATCTAATTCATCTTTACTCCCCCAGGCTCTATCGCATCGATGTTTTTACTTTAGTAGCTAGGAGTAAAAGGGTTTTGGTAAGCCCAGAAGATGATAAGGATCGTGGATGGTATGTTTGATTCGTTGCTGCCCCCATTATTGGTTTGGTGGGTGAAGAAAACGTTCCTTTTCCCAAGAAATGGAATTTTGCACGTAAGACTTTTATTCTTCTCATACCTTTTTCTTTCAATTTTGACAATTTTTTTTTAATTTTCTCTCCCTCTCCTCTCTGTAGAAATCATGTATATTGAAATCAATCATGTTGAGTAACAATAAATCGGCTCTGGTCTCAAAACCACTAAGAGCAACCAAGCACGACCGATAAATGCGGTCCACAATAAGAGAATCTCCCACAGGAGTAGAAACAAGAATCCCGAGGTACACCCTAAATGTGGAGCAAAATAAGAAGACACATAAGAGTAAGTGGAGCCTAGATCGAATAGAACTGATGCATCTTTATGGTAAACCATGACAATACCTGTGACGATATAATTTGAGGCAACAGCCTCGGTACGAGCAGGAAGGGCATAGCATCTGGCCTGGCCTCCCCCTCTAGCTGGCTGAGTCGGTGGGATATCAACTGGGGCTGTAACCATAGCCTGAGAACTCTACGGGGCACGTTGTGGCTGAGAAGTCTGTGGAGGTGCACTCCTCCCAAGTCTAGGGCAATCCCTCACCACGTGGCATGTGTCACCACACTCAAAACAAGCTCTGGGAGGATGTGGCAGTGGGAACTTTGCGGTACGGGTACTCCAAGACCCTTGAACACCTGAAATACTATGTGCAATCTGAGACGCAAACTGAGCTGGCTGACCCACAAAACCTCTACCATGCTGTACTCTTCCTCCAAAATAAGGACCAGTGGGTCTCCCCAGTCTACGAGGTCTACTCACTCCCCTATACTCTCCCTCCAGACCTCGTTTGTCCTCTCTATCCTAGACACACATGTCCTCTACTCAGCGAGAGGTCCTCACCACAAGGGGATCTATCGGGAATCTAACCCGCAATCCCAAAGTAAACAGACAAGGGGGAGCTACCGGAATCCCACATCCGTAGTCTCAATGTAAATACATAGCAGTAGCACGAAAATATTCAGAGAAGGGAAATTTCATATTAAGCAACAAATAATTCTAACCTAGGATGTTGCACAGAGTTCAGGTAAACAGATTGAATCAATTAAAGCAATTAAATCACTTAGATATGCTTTCCTAAGCTAACAACATGCCTAACAGTGCAAGTAATAAAAGCAGGAAAATAACCATGCTAATGAATACTTTAAGAAAACCGGATTTCCAACAATTTGGACAAGTACGTACTCGTCACCTCACGCATAAGGAAATTCAGTTACCAAACATACCAATCCTAAGGGGAAGGTCCCCCACACAAGGTTAGACAAGCCACTTACCTCGAACCAGCTCAAAATCAACCCGACACCACGTCTTTGCCACGAGTACTCGACTCCAAATGGCTCAAATCTATTCAATTAAATTGAATAATGTAAATAACACTTCAAGTAACTGATTCTACAATTAAATTCGAAGCTAATACGCGAAATTATGTAAAATGACCAAAACGCCCCTCAGGCCCATGTCTCGGAATCGGGTAAAATTTATATTTTCGGAAATATCGTAATCTCACGAGTCCAACCATACCAAAATTATCCAAATACGATGTCAAATACCCAATCTCTTGGTCTAAGAACTTTTCCCCCAATTTTCACCAAAAATTCAAAATTAAAGGATGGATTTAAGTGTAGATTCGTGGAAATTAGTCTAAATCGAGTAGGAATCACTTACCCAAATTGCCCAAGTGAAAATCTCTTCAAAAATCGCAATCTTCCGAGCCCCCAAGTCCAAAATATGAATTATGGTCTAAACCCTCGATTTTGGGTTTTAAATTCTGTCTAGATGTTTTGTTCATCGCTATTGCGAAAGGTGACCTGCGATCGCGAAGAGCAAAAATTGATGGCTCCTGAACTGGGCTACGCAAACGCGAGATGGGCCACGCGAACGCAAAGAAGGAAAAGGTAGGCTTACGCGTTCGCGGATAAAGCAATGCAAACGCGAAGAGGAAAAAAGCCACTGAACCATCGGCTCCTAGTTCTACTATGCGAATGCGAAGGCGGGAATGCGAACGCAAAGAAGGAAGGGACAGACTTCTGCGATCGTGAGCCAATTAATGCGATTGAGAATAATAATTTAATCACCCCTCGGAATTACACTACGCGAACGCGGAGGAAAGGTCACGAATGCGATGAAGGAAACCAGATACCAGATTTTTCTGCAATTCTACGAGTTCCAAAATGACCCGTTGAGCATCTGATACACAACCGAGGCCCCCGATACCTCAACCAAACCTTCCAACCAATCCTAAAATATCATTCAAACTTGTTCCAACCTTCAAAACGCTCAAAACAATATCAAAACACCTATTTTCCATCGGATTCAAGCTTAAGAATTCCAAAAGCTCTAAAATCACACTTTTGATCAAAAAGTCTATCAAACCTCGTCCAAATAACCTGAAATTTTGCACACACATCCCAAATGACACAACGGAACTACTGCAACTCTCGAAATTCCATTCCGACCCTCGGATCAAAATCTCACTATCGAACCGGAAACTTCAAAAATTTAACTTTCGGTATTTCAAGCCTAAATTAGCTACGGACCTCTAAAACACAATCCAAACACACTCCTAACCCCGAAATCACCTAAAGAAGATAACGGAACCATCGGATTTCTATTCCAAGGTCGTCTTCACACTGTTCTGACTAAGGTCAACTTTTCAACACTTAAGCTCTGATTTAGGGACTAAGTGTCCCAAAACTCTCCGAAACTCAAAACCGAACATCTCGGCAAATCAAAATAGCAGAAATAAACTCGGGGAAAGCAGTTAATAGGGGATCGGGGCATTAATTCTTAAGACGACCGGGTCGTCACACTTTCCGAATTCAAGGGTAATAAATAGGTAGAGTGAAACCACTCATCAAGCGTTGCTATAGGATTTGATACGCACGAGTGGAATATGATGTGGAGCATAATATATGCAACAATAAATAGAATGTAGTCAAGTATTTGCTCGTAGGGAAATATTAAATACAGTATTTAAATAATTGAAAGACAATAACGGAAAAGGAAAACAAAGAGACAAGTCAGTTTCAGGAATAAAAGAATCATAAATGCTTAAAAGAAAATAGAAAGTTAAATCCAAATAAGGGGAAAGGGTACGGGATGAGGCATGCTTGGACTAAAAGATAAGTTCATTATGGTAAGAGCCTAAGATATCCCCAGCAGAGTCGACATGCTGTCACACCTCGTTTTTTCCCTCTTTCGGGGGGGAGAGAGAGAGAGAAGTCCGGGTTTTGACATTCATGGGGGTAATAACTCATTTTCTTTTGGGATTTGGGTATTTTGAAGAGTCGCCACCTAACGGATTATGGTGCGTTAGGGCACCTGGAGTGATTAACTCTTAGACTAGTTTGCATTACCAGAGATTTTGGGTAAGGGCTCGAAATAACCTTGAGGGAAAGGTGTTAGACACCCCTCTTGGTCCACAACGGTGGGTCACAGCCGAACTTATACTTATGAATTAGTACTTTAATAAATAAATAGTTAAACACATACTTGAAAATAAGGGCATGTTTTGGACATTGTATGACTCAAAGAATTTGAACAAGTTGCATATAAAAGAGTAAGGTTTAAACATCAAGAATTGGGAAACAGGGGTCCTAGGTTGGTTAGCCTATAGGATCACCCCACATAATGTCCGGTAAACACTTCTCAATGAGCGGCTACACATGACATTAGTGCGTTGTCATCATATCCTTTTCTACCCAAATTCCTCCCCTTGGTCATAGCCTAAAGCATTCTAGCAAACTTGAAAATGTCCTATGCGTGCACTACCTGTCCCTTCCTTGTGACCCTGGAGGTATTTTAGGACCTTTACTTTTGGACAGTTCTAGACCTTCCTAAGGTTTTAAAAGGACAAAAGTCTAGGCGTCAATCAAGATCAAATAGGACTGCATTTAAAGAGAACAAATTACAGACTCACAGTCGCCTCCACAGATATAACAAGTAAATGCACGTCTTCAAACAACAGTCAAATATTTAAGAGAGAGTCCTAGAACATGATATCTAGGTGAGCAGGGATTATACAGTATTGAATTAGGGCAAAATGTCAAAATCCTATTTAGCTTGCCTACTGATTTAGACCTATTAAATCTGAACAATTTTAAAATGACAAAGCACAGTTTCAGAGTTGCAGAATTTAAATCGCCATATAGGCTTGCCTAAATGCAAAACAGTGATGTCCTAAGAGCATGATATTTACATTGATGCAGTAAAACATTGAACAGTTTTTGACGAACACTTGAGATCCTATAGACATGTTTTCTAGCGGTAGTAAATAAAAGCAGTGTTTGAAAACTCATTTAAAGAAGCGGACAGTTGATTATACCAATTGAGAATGAACTAACATAAATTAAACTGATTTGTTTAACTAAACCGATTTTAAGTTCTATAGGCAGGATTTCTACTAGAACTGATTTTAATTCCTATATGCATGGTATCTAATTGTTAAGAGCTGATTTTGGAACTTATAGGCATGATTTCTAGTGAAACAAATGTAAATACATGTTGTAACAGAAACTGAACTTAATCACTTTACACTCTATAGGCATGATATCTAATTATAAATCCATTTAGATCTTATAGGCATGATTTCTAATTATAAATCCATTTAGATCCTACAGACATGATTTCTAATATTGTGAAAGTAAATCAAACATAGCAAGTGCATTAACACAATCCTATAGGCATGGTATCTACCCGAGTTACCCAACAGATATGTAACTACCCACCCCTTTTCCACTAATCATCCCAATATACTTACAAATAATTATTACAGACTAGATGAATGAATTTCATAAATAAATAAAAAGAAGAAGCTAACTATAAGGAGCGTGAAGCAGGCCCAAATGACTTCCCAAGCCTCCAATAGCCTCAAATGCCAAAGTTTCATAGACAGTATCATGTCTAGGTGTGTCAAAGTTCCGTAAGGACCTCAAGGATCCTGGACAGTGCTTATACCTAGACCTTTTCTTAACAATAACTTATTTAAGTGTAGTGTGGAAGGGCCAGCTCTAACATGCCAGAGTTCAGAGAGATCTCAAGGATCATAAGGCAGTACACATACCAGAGGGGCAAAACTTAATATTTTAAGAGTAATATAAGAGTGCATAATGACTTTGAAAGAGTTTGGTAAACAAAGAAAGAAGGTCTTAGTAGTAGAAAGAACTTTTATGAAAATCATAAAAGAGTTAGAGTAGGAATAGTTTAAGAAGACATGAAGAACATTTTAAAGCAGGTCAGAGGACATACAGTTTTAGAACAGACCTCACACAAGGGAAAGAGGTAGGGGAACACCTAGCATACACCTTAGTGGTGGCAATCAAATACACAGATGGTAGTTGCAAAGTTGAGAACACATAGGTTTAAGACACAAATAGATTTACATTAGTGAAATAGAACAAACTGGACTAGGCAAACATTTTATGGAGACATTCAAGATTTTAGAACAAGCAGGATTTGGTCATGCTGGGTGAGATCATAAGCACACAATGCAACTTGGGACATGCTAGTGAACCAATTATTTAAAGCAAGATTGGCATGCCAAACAGTATAAAGCTATAAGCTTAAACATTCTTTGTGATACAGTAATCTAGGCATGATGATCGCATACTAAATAGAATAGCTCATAGAACTGGAAATCAAAATTGATAAACTGCAGGAACAAAGTAAACACATAGTTTGGAATGTGAATTGAATCAGAACATACCAGTTAAGGAGAGTATACAGAATATAGAGTAGAGATAATGCCAGTAACCAGCCTTGGCTTACAGTCGGCTGAACTAATAAGAATTGCAAGGAACAGAAGAGAGTAGAGAGCTTTTGAGAGTATAATAGTGTAGATGAACTAGTGTTCGTTGTCCCCTGAACTTGAAGTAAGAGGGGGGTTTATATAGTAATCGGAAGCTTGACACATAAGGTAAGAGATCAATTAAGTAGCAAAATCAAGGAAGTCACATGTAAATCAGCAAGATCTTCCCTTAATCAAGGGACAATTAAATCAACGGTAAAATATGCTAAGTATTTAAGGAAAAGAATCAAGCAAAGTTTAGGTATAGAATAGGTAATTAGGGATAAATGAACAGCAGTTTAATTAAGGAAAAAAACCAGTAATAATCACCGAAATACAAACAAGGTAGGAAAAACAATTAAGGCAAGCAAATTCAATCAAATTGAGTAAAGAGGTAAGAATCAAATGTTTAAAGGAAAGCGTTTGAATTAAACCAGGAAATAAGGAATTCAGAGTAATCAAGGGTTCAGAAAGTCATGAAAGAGTCAGCATATAAAATAAGGTAGAACATGGGTAGTCAGGATTTCACATAGCTTTAATAAAACACATAATTAAATGACATTGATTCAAGGAGAAATATACAAGTCTTAGCATGAATGGTCATAATGAAAACAAGCACATAAAATCAGTAAAAGATCGAACTAAGAAATTTAGTAGAAGCATATTAGGACAAGAAAATCACGGGAAATATGAAAAACCTAAAGCAAGAACATAATCAGATGTACTAATATTCAGAAACCAAACGAAGAACCCTAAAAATGAGGGCTTTTGGTACAAGCGAGATAGGGTTGTAACAGACTCATAGAAATTAGTCAAAATATATGAGAGCCAGAAGTTTAAACACAAAAAATTATCGAACAAATTTTAAAAGAAATTCTGAAAACCCTAGTTTTAGGAAAAGATGAAAATAGCTTGAAAATTACTCGATTCTAGTAAAGAATCTCAAGGCTGTTGTAAAATTCACATGAAACAACCCAAATCATCTTAGATCTGTAAAGATCTAAGAAGTTTAGAAAAGAAATTAGGGTTTCGAAGAGAACCATAGAAAGGTGAAGGAACATACTAAGAAACCTATAGATCGTAACTAATATAGGACAATCTTACTCGGAAGCACACCGGAATGGCCTGAAACATGAGAGGGATGAGCCATAGATGCAAGTCACTAACTCTGGTCCCCTTGAGGGCCCTGGAGATGGCAAGAATGATATGAGGGAGGCCATTGCAGGCCTGATATGTGGTGAGAGGTCACCGAAGACAGTCATAGATGAGTGACGGCGTTTGGAGATTAGGGTAAGGTTGAAAGCATTTGAGAGCAGAGAGGATTTGAAGGTGGCGGGTGTATAGGAAATGATAGGGTTTGGGGGGTCTTTTGGGTTTATTTTAGGAAGGGTTGATGGTGGTTGTTGATCTTTATGATTAACGACCGGGATTAAAGGGTGTGGGGGGCCTGATCGGGTATTTGGGGTGTGGGCCGGGTAATTTAATTGAGTATTGGGCTTTTAATTGGGTTAGGTTGGGGTTGGATTGGGGCTAAAATTGAAATAAAATTAGGTCATATTTTAAATAGACATTTTAATACTATATAATTTATAAGAAATAATAAATGATTTCTGAAAAATAATTTTGTGCACTAAAAATAGTTTAAAATAGTTATTTAACATTTTAAAAATATAAAAGATCATTTTGTGCATCAACAATGTGATTATGCATTAATAGGGATAGTATTACAAATATATGCAAATTAACTTAAAAATATAAATGCAATTATAAAACAAAATGCACAAAAATATTTAAACAATATTTTGGCATAAATATAGAATGTAGATGACTAAATCACCACAAAAAATAATTTGAAGGATAATTATTGAAAATTTTATGAGTAAAAAGGGAAGAAATAAATCAATTTGAAGTCTTTGAAATTATAGAAAAAATTATAAAAATGTTTATGCATGCTTATATATGTATATATGCTCTTTTGAAAGTGTATATATATTTATTAAAGAAATATACGGAAAAATTGGGTATCAACAGGGACTGATGACCCTGAAAACTCTAGATTGGAGGTGCACTGATAGGAGCTAGTGATGCACTGTAGGATTGCTGATCAGAATACTGCATATGAGAACCACGGCCACTTGGGGCACCGTGAGAAGCCTGTAGTGCTGAATGAAACGGCCTGGAAGGATGACCCCTACCAAAAAAATCCCTGCCTCTAGATGAGGCACCACTGAACCTACCAGAATGACGAGGCCTCTTGTCAGACCCCTGACCACCTCCCCGTGATAGAACCATCTCAACACTCCTGGCCACACTGCCCGCATCCTGAAAGGAAATCTCGCTCCCCGTCTCCTTAGCCATTTAAAGTCTAATAGGCTGAACGAGTCCCTCAATGAACCTCCTCACTCTCTCTCTCTCTCTTAGTGGGAAGTATAAGAAGAGCATGACGGGAAAAATCAATAAACCTGGTCTCGTACTGAGTAACAGTCATGGAACCCTGTTGGAGACGCTCAAACTACCTCTAGTAGATCTCCCTCTGAGTAATAGGAAGAAACTTCTCCGGAAATAGCTAAGAAAACTGATCCCAAGTCAAAGCTGGTGACCCAGCTGGTCTAGCCAAACAATAATCTCTCCACCAAGTTTTGGCGGATCCAGACAAACGAAAAGCAGCAAAGTCGACCCCATTGGTCTCCACTATCTCCATGTTCCTGAGAACCTCATGATAGTTGTCTAAATAATCCTAGGGATCCTCAGAAGATGCACTGCTGAAAGTGGTAGTGAAGAGCATGGTGAACCTGTCCAATCTCCACAAAGCATCAGCAGACATAGCTGGCCCCTCTCCGGTATGTGCCACAATACCAGGCTGAACTACCCCAATTGGATGAGCTGCTGGAGTCTAAAATTGGGGAGCCATCTGCTCCGGAGTGCGAGTAGTAGGATTATGGGCTCCTCCCCCAGCCTGAGAGATGGCTGGTGCCACAGGAAGTAAGCCTGCATGGGCGACACTCTCCATAAGGCCCACTAGATGAACCAGGTAATCCTGAAGTACCGGGGTGGCTATGAACCCCTCTAGGACCTGAGCTGGCCCCACTGGAACTGACTGGGCTGGAACCTCCTCGTCAAACTCAACCTGAGGCTCAGTCGCTAGTGCTGGTGCTTGAGCTATGGGCTGAGCTCTGCCTCTACCTTGAGCCCTAGCACGACCTCATCCTCTGCCCCTCGCAGGAGCTGCTACTGGGGGCTCGGGCTACTGGTCAGCTGATAAAGCGGTATGTGTTATCACCTTCTGCGAGAGAACAGAGTAGAAGTTCAATTAGCATTGAGAAATCAAATCGCATGACAGGAAAGAATAGATGTGAAGTTTTTCCTAACTCTGTAGCCTCTGGGGATAAATATAGACGTCTCAGTACCGATTCCTCAGACTCTACTAAGCTTGTCCATGAATTGTGAGACCAAAGTAACCTAGAGCTCTGATACCAACTTATCACGACTCGGATTTCCCACCCTCGAAAGTCGTGATGGCACCTACTCGTGAAAGCTAGGCAAGCCGAGTATTGTAAATTCATACCCTTTTTATTAAGCCTTTTCAATAGTACAATATAATAAGTGATCAAATAGCGGAATAATTAAAATAACCAGAAATGCGGAAGATGAAATCTTAATAGCTTAACCAAACATTGCTGCATGAATCCGAAATACAATACTACCCAGAATTTGGTGTCACAAAATCACGGACCATCTAAGAATTCCAAAAGTGAAGTCAGAATAAAAATACATGAATCCGTCTCTGAATAAGTAAAAATAGAAGTAAATGATAGAAGGAGACGACAAGGCCTGCAGACGCCTACAGTACCTCGGGTCGCCTGTTGGACTGAAGGCAGCAACCACACTACGGTCCATCTATTGCAGCATCGGGATCTGCACACAGTACAGAGTGTAGTATCAGCATAACCGACCCTATGTGCTGGTAAGTGCCTAGCCTAACCTCGGCGAAGTAGTGATGAGGGTAGTACCAGACTACCAAATAAACCTGTGCAGTTAAATTATATACAGCAAAAACATAAAGCGGATAATTATAGTTAAAGATAGGAGGGGGAAAGCATGCTACGGGGAGTATTATATAACAACAAAACAAATACCAAGAGGAATATAAAGAAAACCCAAAATTTAATTGCCAACAAGAATAAAGAAAACAAATACAGTATTCACTTTCATTTCTTTCTTGTTTCAGGCGTGCAACCCGATCACATTTCATATATCTCGTTGCAGATCTGCAACCCGCTCCCATTTCATATATCTTATTACAGGCGTGCAACCCGCTCTCATTTCATATAATATCATTGCAGGCGCGCAACCCGCTCCCATTTCATACAGTACCGTTCCAGGCGTGCAACCCGCTCCCATTTCATATAGTACCGTTGCAGGCGTGCAACCCGCTCCTATTTCATATAATACCGTTACAGACGTGCAACCTTCTCCCATTTCATATATCAACACCAATCATAGAATAATCCCAACAGGGGAACAATAATATAACAATAACATCCCGACAAGGAAATAATAATATAACAACAACATCCGGCAAAGGAACAATAATATAACAACAACATCTCGGCAAGGGAACAATAATATATCAACAACATCCCGGCAAGGGTACAATAATATATCAACAACATCCCGGCAAGGGAACAATAATATATCAACAAAATTCCGGCAAGGGAACAATAATGATAATCATCATACTAAGCATGAATAAACCACAATGGAGTCACAACAACTATAATACAAGACTCATAGGCATGCTTGACACTGACGTATAGATACACGTCACCATGCCTATACGTCGTACTCCACAGTTGACACATAGAAAATAGACACAACTCTTAATCCTTCAAGCTAAGGTTAGACCAAACACTTACCTCGATGCCACGAACACAATTCAAGCCTCAACTACCGTTTTACCTCTTGATTCCACCACCAATTTGCTTGTATCTAGCCATAAGTTACTTAACTATATCAATAAATGCTAAATGAATCAATTGTAATGCTTGAAAATAGATTTTCTAAAGTTTTTCCCAAAAAGTCAAAAATTGACCTCGGGCCCACATAGTCAAAACCCGAGGTTCGAACCAAAACCCGATTACCCATTCACCCACGAACTCAAATATGTAATTTGTTTTGAAATTGTACCTCAAATCGAGGTCCAAATCCCCAAAATTTGAAATATCTAAGTTCTACCCAAAATACCCAATTTCCCCCATGAAAATCCTTGATTTTGAATTGAAATCATGTGAAAAGATGTTAAAGATTAATGAAAACGACTTAGAAATGATTTACAATCGATTTGGAAGAGTAGTTGTCTTTGAAAAATTGCCCAAAGGCGTTTAGATATTGAAAAGGTTTGAGAAATGCAGAAAAATGTGTCTATGTTATGATTTAGCAGTTGCAGATGTCGCAATTGCGAACCCTTAAGAAACCTACTGACTTCGCATTTGCGATCAGGTGTTCGCAATTGTGAACTCGCATTTGCGACAACTGGGGATATCTGGGTTATTCGCATTTGCGAAGAATTACTCGCAATTGCGAGAAAGGCTGGACAGGCATACTTCGCAATTGCGAAGTGACCTCGCAATTCCCAAGCTTGATAGGCTCGCAATTGCGACACCTGACCTCACAATTGCGAGATCAGGGCCTGCAACACATACCAGCTGAAAACCTGCAACTTCCTAAGTTCAATTCCACTCCGTGGCTTATCCAAAACTCACCCGAGCCCTCGGGGCTCCAAACCAAACATGCACACCAAATCAAAAACATCATACGGACTGGTTCGTACAATCAAATCATCAAAATAACATCAAAAACTATGAATTGAACCCCAAATTCATGAAATCATCCAAGAATACCAAAATTCCAATTTCTCAACCTTAAGTCCGTTTTATACCAAACCAATTCCGATCTTTACCAAATTTTACATATTCAACCTAATTATTATTTCAAACTTGTACCGGGCTCCGGAACAAAAATACGGTCTGATACCATTAATTTCAAACATCTTTCATTTTCAAAAACTCTTATATATTCCAAAAAATAATTTTCTTTAAAATTTCATTTCTCGGGATTGGAACCTCGGAATTCGATTCCGGGCATACGCTCAAGTCCCATATTCTCCTAGGGACCCTCGGGGACCGTCAAATCACGAGTCCGGGTCCAGGTCCGGTAACCTAAAATGTTGACCGAAGTCAACCTAAATTTATTTTAAAAGCAAAATTCATCATTTTTCACAGATTTTCACTTAAATGGCTTTCCGGATACACGCCCAGACTGCGCACGTAAATTGAGGTGAGACAAATAGGAGGTTTTTAGGCCTCGGAACACAGAATTTATTCTAATACAAGTGATGACCTTTTGAGTCATCTCAATTTCCTTCTAATTTGCAAAAGAAAAGAAAAATTACAAAAATATATATTTTCCTTTAGTTTTAGTAATTTGGTGACATTTGTAATGTTACGCGGAGCCTTCCTGAGATTCCTTGGAAGGGCGACGTAAGGCTAAGCAACTGATGTCAGTGCAGTTGCTATCCGCCAACTGAGGTCCCCTCCGTACGCTAGACTAGATTGTCAGTGTCGTACGGGAAAACCAATGTCAAGAGAAATTGAGAGAACAGGAATGAGAATTAAGAATGAAAGAAAGCTTGATTGCATTAATGAAAGCTATTACAGAAAGGCAACGCGGTGTCGAGAGGGAGAGACACCAGTACAGAGAATTGTTTGCTTGCTAGAAAGTTTGATTGTTTGGTCCCCCTTAATAATGCTTAAAAAAAATAATCCAAAGCTACAAGACTAGAATTGATTAAGCTAGAGAAACATAATGGAAGTACATGGAATAAAACTACTCTATATTTACAATGAAAAGACTTAGTTTGCTATAAGGCAGAAAACAGGTCCGTTGTCGGCAGCATAGTCTTTGGCATCAGGGTCTGCGCGCGCGGCGTTGTCTGCGCGCGCGGCGCTGTTGGCATCTGCCTGCGGTTGGGCGCTGGCGAGGGATATCGGTGGGGCGACAGAGGCACATGCGCGCTTGTCACTTGGCGCGACCAAGACCACGGGGCCGTCCGTGGCGCTAGGCATTGGAAGGCTTGCTAGGACGCCACGGGGCGCGCCCAAGGGGTCATGGGGCACGGCTGGAAAGCCGCCCATGACATTCTCCCCCACCTGAGTTGGCGACGTCCTCGGCGCCTTACTTGCAAGATAATCTTCAATTAGGCTCTTGTAGGCTTTGAGGTTTGTTCCCCTCTCCCAAGTGTTCTCCTCTGCATCACAGCCCTGCCATTTCACCAAGAACTCTTGGTGATCTTTCCTTGAGGCATGAATCACTTTATCATCAAGGATAGCTTCAACACGCCTTTTCCCGGTTGAATTGGGCCCTCGAATACTGGGTATTGTGAGCTGGCTCCTTGAAGGATCCTCCGTATCTTCCCGAAAAGGTTTCAGGAGGCTGACATGGAAGACAGGATGAATTTGCCACCAAGCTGGGGTATCCACCCGGTATGCAACTTTCCCAATACGCCTTTCAATGGACAAGGGTCCGATATATTTTTGCAATAAGCGAGGGTCATGGACCCCCGCAAATAAGTAACGCTTTGGAATTTTGACCATCACTTTGTCTCCTACTTGGTATTCAACAAAGCGACGATTCTGATCAGCATGCCTCTTCATCCGCTTTTGAGCCTTGACAAGATAGCTCCGCACTATCTCCAAATTTTGCTTCCACTCTTTAGAGAAGCTAGCAGCTCGAGGAGATTTAGACATATTTGGTGCATTGACTGTGTGTGGGAGTAGCGGTTGCTGTCCGGTAACAATTTCAAAAGCGCTTTTGTTTGTACTAGAGCTCTTTTGTGAATTGAAACACAGTTGAGCAGCATCCAGAAGTTTCACCCAATTCTTCTGCGATCCGGTTACAAAATAACAGAGATATTCCTCCAACATACCATTGAACCGCTCCGTCTGGCCATCAGATTGCGGATGAAAACTTGAGCTGTGATTCAGCTTCGACCCAAGACACTTAAAGAGTTGGGTCCAAAAGTTGCTAGTGAAGCGTGAGTCACGATCACTAACAATATCTTTGGGTAGGCCCCAATATTTGACGACATGAGAGAAGAAGAGTCGAGCTGTATCTTCTGCTGATATATATTGTGGGGCAGCAATAAAGGTAGCATATTTGGAAAACCGATCTACCACAACCAAGATAGTTGTTAGATCTCCGACCTTGGGCAATCCGGTGATGAAATCCAGGGAAACACTTTCCCAAGGTCTCTTTGGGACAGCTAGTGGTTCCAAGAGTCCCGCCTGTGTTAAGCGGTCTGACTTGTCCTTCTGGCATACTAGACAAGTCTTCACATACTGAGCAACGTCATCGGCCATTTGAGGCCAATAATATGCACGGCGAAGTAACGCCATGGTGCGTTCTTCACCGGGATGGCCGGCCCACAGAGTATCATGACATTCCGCTAGAAGAGTCCTTCGTAGATCTCCTCCTTTAGGAACATAAAGTCGGTTCCCTTTCACTTTCAGAAAACCATCTTCCATGTAGAACTGGCGAGTCTTGCCTTGTCCTACCAAATCAACCAAATACTATGCAGCAGGGTCTTTGATGAGTAGATCTTGTATCTGGTCCTTGATGGAGGTGGCTACCTCGCTCCCCCTTAGGGTGGCGAGTAAGCACACTGATGCTAGATCAGCTCTCCGACTGAGCGCATCAGCAACATGATTGGTCTTCCCACTTCGGTATTCCAGGTTGAAGTGGAATTCAGCTAGGAGTTCCTGCCACCTGGCCTGTCGACCATTCAACTTCGGCTGGGTCATGAAATGGCTAACAGCTGTGTTGTCTGTCTTGACCACGAACGGGGTTCCCAGCAGATAGTGCCTCCAGAGGCGCAAGCAGTGGACGACAGCCAATAATTCTTTCTCATGGGCGGCATAGCGCCGCTCTGCATCTTTTAGCTTCCGGCTCTCGTACGCCACAGGATGCCCTTCTTGTAGCAAGACGCCACCGAGGGCATAGTCAGATGCATCTGTTTGTACTTCGAATGGCTTGGCCAGATCAGGAAGGGCCAAGACGGGGCTACTAGACATAGCCGCTTTCAATGCGTTGAAGGCCTCCGCTCGCTTGGGTCCCCATTCCCAAGGCGTGACCTTCTTGAGGAGTTCTGTCAATGGTACTGCAATGAGGGAGTATTTTTTCACGAATCGCCGATAGAAATTGCATAGACCAAGGAATGCCCTCAAGGCGTGGATATCCTTAGGTGGCGGCCAATCTGTGATTTCCTGAATCTTCTGCTGGTCCATCTTGATTCGCCCTTCCTCGATGACATGTCCGAGAAAGTCAATTTGCTTTTGAGCAAAGGAGCACTTAGATAGCTTCGCATATAATTCATGCTCCCGCAATCGAGCTAGGACCTTCCGCAAGTGCATCAGGTGTTCCTCCAATGTTGGGCTATATACCACAATGTCATCCAAGTAGACCACCATGAATTCATCAATGTACTCTCGGAAGACTTGGTTCATCAAAGTGCAAAATGTAGCTGGGGCGTTAGTCAAGCCGAATGGCATAACCAGGAAATCGTATGACCCATATCTTGTCACACAGGTCGTCTTGTGCTCATCACCCTCTGCAATCCGAACTTGCCAATAACCTGTCTTTAGGTCTATTTTGGTGAACACCGTCGCACCACCCAGTCTATCGAACAAGTCTGCCATTAGCGGAATAGGGTACTTGTTCTTCACAGTAATTTTGTTTAGAGCCCGATAGTCCACACAGAGTCGTAGACTACCATCATGTTTCTTTTGGAATAGCACAGGGGACCCGTATGGGGATTTGGAGGGCACGATAATCCCTGTGTCTAGCATTTCCGTCAATTGTCTCCGAAGCTCGGTGAGTTCGGGTTGTGACATTCTGTAAGGCGCCCGGGCAGGTGGCTTCGCGCCCGGCACCAGCTCAATTTCATGATCCACAGTGCGCCTAGGCGGTAGTCGCTTTGGCATGTCTTGTGGCATGACATCTTCAAACTCTAGTAGTAGCTCCTTCACGGGTTCAGGAATGGGACCCGAGGAGCATTCTACATCTTCGATGCAGAGGGTTGCCAGGAACGTGGGTTCATTTCTTTTGACCCCCTTCTTCAACTGCAAGGCCGAGATGTTTTCAATGGCCATCTTCATAGGCATGCACGGGATAATGCAGGGCTTGGTCCCGTTTGCTCCCATCATCAGTAACATGTCAGCATATGGTACAGGCATGGTGTTGGTTTGCCTTAGGAATTCCAATCCAACTATCAACTCGAAGTCATCTATGATCACCACGCGCAGGTTGAATTTTCCTTCGTAAGGGCCAAGCTTCATCGGTACTTCTTTGGCTATTCCACCCACTGGCTGGGGAGGTGAGTTGATAGCTTTGACACGGCCTCTACCTTTCCCTACAACTAGACCAAGGCGCTCCACCTGAGTCGAGGCTAAGTAGTTGTGGGTAGCACCCGTGTCTACCATTGCCCGAATGGGCTTGCCATTCACCTTCATCTCAACGAACATTAAGGTCCTCTCGTGCTTAAAAGGAGTCTCGTCATCCGCCTTCTTTTTCCCTTTCTTGGTGACTGGACATGGGTCCTTCTTTTTACGGATACCAGCACTAGTCTCTGCTAATGCCTCAGAAATTGAGCCAACAATTGCATTGAAAGCACCTACTGGTTCAGTCTGATCCGCATCGTCTGAATCGTCATCCGTCCTATCATCAAAAGTCTGATGGGCATTCATCTGTGCATGTGGGCACTCATTGTTCCAATGTGGTCCGCCGCAATGACGGCATCCTGAAGGAGGCTTCCTCCCCCGATCATTGTTGTTAGACGCAGCACTGTTGCTGCCTGTGGAGGGAGCCTTAGGTTTGGTTGAGCTCCGATCTCCCCCACTTCTGCTAGGGCCACCATTGCTAGACTGACCCCCTTTGAATCCCGCTCGGGCAGGCGGTTGAGGCCTATCCTTCCGAGCTTCCATTTGATAGTCCCCAAGGCATTCAGCTGCTTGGATCGCCTTGGGCAGGGTATCTACCCGTTGTCTTTGTAGCTCCATACGGGCATAAGGTTTTAGCCCTTCTAGGAAAGTGAAGAGCTTGTCTTTGTCCCCCATGTCGCGTATGCTTAGCATGAGCGCGGAGAATTCCCGCACGTAGTCCCGCACAGATTTGGTCTGACGGAGCTCCCGTAGCTTTCTCCTTGAATTGTATTCAACATTTTCGGGGAAGAATTGTAGGCGGATGGCTGCCTTCAGTTCTGCCCATGTTTCGAGAGCATCTTCACCGGCCTTGATGGCTTCGTATTTCACCCGCCACCAGAGTTTAGCATCACCCTGAAGATACATGGCAGCAGTTGCTACCTTCTTAGCTTCTTCTAGGCCCCCAACAACATCGAAATATTGTTCGACATCAAAGATGAAGTTCTCCACTTCCTTGGCATTCCTGGCTCCACTGTATGGCTTTGGCTCAGGAATTTTCAGTTTTTGTGTCGCGGAAGTGGGGTTTGCAGCGCCCCCGATCTGGTTTCCACCGCCTCGCAGTAGGCCCTGTAAAGCAGCATTGACAACATTGAACTTGTCTGTCAAGTCGTCAATAGTTTGTTGCATGACAGTCACCCTGTCTGCCTCTTGTGCCCTGTAAGCTAAATCCTCGGCACGCTCCTGTTGGAGTCCCTCGAATTTGCCAAAAATTTCGGCTGCCTCTGTGGCTGCCGTTTGCCGATCTCCCTCGGAGTCACGACTGATGTTTTCTATGTCAACTTCGGCCTGGAGCACCCTGCGGTCCAGGTCATCCAACCTTTGCCCTAGGCTGGTTCTTAGTTCAGGCACCGTATCCATGATGGGCAGTAATCCGTCAACCGTCTGTTCAAGGGCCGCAATGCGGTCCCCATGATTCACCATGGTCAGAAATGGTGGTAATGGCAATGCGTTCCCTCGTCCGATGTCGAGCCTAGGCTCTGATACCAACTGTTACGCGGCGCCTTCCTGAGATTCCTTGGAAGGGCGACGTAAGGCTAAGCAACTGATGTCAGTGCAGTTGCTGTCCGCCAACTGAGGTCCCCTCCGTACGCTAGACTAGATTGTCAGTGCCGTACGGGAAAACCAATGTCAAGAGAAATTGAGAGAACAGGAATGAGAATTAAGAATGAAAGAAAGCTTGATTGCATTAATGAAAGCTATTACAGAAAGGCAACGCGGTGTCGAGGGGGAGAGACACCAGTACAGAGAATTGTTTGCTTGCTAGAAAGTTTGATTGTTTGGTCCCCCTTAATAATGCTTAAAAAAAATAATCCAAAGCTACAAGACTAGACTTGATTAAGCTAGAAAAACATAATGGAAGTACATGGAATAAAACTACTCTATATTTACAATGAAAAGACTTAGTTTGCTATAAGGCAGAAAACAGGTCTGTTGTCGGCAGCATAGTCTTTGGCATCAGGGTCTGCGCGCGCGGCGTTGTCTGCGCGCGCGACGCTGTTGGCATCTGCCTGCGGTTGGGCGCTGGCGAGGGATATCGGTGGGGCGACAGAGGCACATGCGCGCTTGTCACTTGGCGTGCCCCAAGGGGTCATGGGGCACGGCTGGAAAGCCACCCATGACAGTAAATGTTCCTTTAATAGTTTTATATTTTTTTACTAGACTAAACATAATTGATTAGAGTTTCAATACACAACTAGCACATAAGGTCACATTTCTTTTCCATTTTTAAAAAGGAATCACATTGTTCTTGTCTTGGAGAATGATTTCTTCATTTCACAAAGAAATTCACACGTCAGATGCATATCTCAAAAAGATCACACATCTCCCTTTTGGATTTTTCCACGGACTCAAAACAGTTTTTGGCAGAAAAAGATTCGTCCTTTTCCTTTATTCCCCAGGTCATGCGCACACACAACGGACACTCACCCGTCCCCTGCAAATGGAGTTTTGCTCCTCCTTGATCTCTATGATAAAAACACGCACCCGGGAACAAGAAGGCAGAGAAATACAGATCTAAAAAACCAGATCTGGGAAAAGGAGGGAGGAGCAGCCGCACAAACAAAAAGAACTTTTCTTCTCCTCCATTTTTTCTTTACTCTGTTGTGAGCTCACTATAGAAGCCATAAAAACTTCTGCACCAAACTCGTGAAAATGCAGCCATGAAAGGCCAATGTTCAGCTTCTTCCTTGTGCCTTATTCGCTACCAAAATAGCCACAAAACACCTCAAAAAAGCTTACAAACACCTAAAACAACCAGATCTTCATCATCAAGCATTTTCTCCATAAAAAGTGGTTCAGTTTTCTCCATTAAAACCAAGTAAACAGCCCCAAAAACCACCCTAAAACACCCGCAAAATAGCTCGAAAATAGCTGGAAACCAGTCATTAAAACCTGAAAAAACGTAGCAGCTCTGACCCTGTTGAGCTTCAAATTTTCCCGATAGGCTTCGAGGTCGCCGCCGTTGAGGATCGTTCGTGGTTCGGTTCGCGTTTCTGCCCAAAGTATGATCGTCGTGTCGAGTTCCGGTCGCAACTATCCCTTTGTTTCAGTCCGTGTGACTGCTGGAATTTTTATTAATTGAAAACAACTTCAGGTTCCATTCTTTCCTCTCTCATTCTATTATAATGTCGATTTTAATATGGTTTGATCCCAGACTATGGTTTTTGCTGGATTTGTGATGAGAAATTGGTTTGAATGAATTCTTATTTCTCTATTGTTTGTCAAGTTGACTTTTGCTAAGTTCCACTAGAAAAAAGTTGTTGTGTCAAGTCCAAAGCAAGCAGATTCAAAATGTTCAGTCTATCTTCTCATATATTGGTGCTTCTGTGAATACCTGAGACAAAACCAGTCTTTTATTAGTATTGCCAAAAGGATATGTATGGTAGAGTGTAGGCTTCCCATCTGCTATAAATGCAACATGATTAGTTATGAAAGACTAGAACCAACCTAATTAAATATGTTGAATATCATATATTTGAATGTATGCTCAAGATGATGTCCACGGTAACATAGGGGATAAGTGGTGTGCCATTATTTTTACTTACTTGAGCGGCTCAACTGCTCGAATTGGGTTGTGGGAACTGGGGAAAGGCCGAGCTCATTACTGATTAAATTTAGACCATCTGAAATTGATTCAATAAAGATCAGAAATCTAATTTTTCGATTACTGGTCCATTCCGGTTTTGATACTGTATCTCCAGATATATTACTCAAAAGAACGTAGCCGCATGACACGTCTGTCTCCATACCAGAGTGAATGAAAATTGAAGATGTAGATAGGGGAGACTCGAACTTTGTTGTAGTGTAGCTTTCTACTCAAACATCTGAAAATGTTACATTAAATACAACTGTACTGTGTCTGCTAACTGGTTGCTACCAGAGACGCACTAGTATTAGCAACTTTGTTCCAGAAAATTTGCTCAGTGTCAATGAATTTACTCCAATGAGCAATGTCTAAGTGAGGTAAAGAAATCTGCTACGTTAACATCATCCAAATCAAACATTCTTACAAGGGTACCATGATTGTTCTGTATCCCTCCTTTGTGTTATTCCACATGAGGGTTTGAGAAGCATCAACTACGAACAATTGCGTCTGGGGTATAATGTTGGTCACACAATGGAGATTGATGTACATTCGAATTGCCAGAAATTTCTGCCAAGCATAGTATTCAACACTTGTGTCCAAAATTTCGATAGCTAATTTCTCAATCAGCAAAATAGTGTAGAAGAATACACTGATAGCACCTTCAGGAGAGATTCATCCTCAAGTTTAAAGGCTTATAGGTTCACAAGCCAACTATTCTCAAACCGAATTCTGAAGGCCAACGTGCAATACTGGGATTATCTTCAGATTCATGTATATCCAATCTTCCCCAAAAATGTTCTCTCTCCACAAAGTCTTGAGAGCCAAAAGACCATCCTAAATTGCTCCTTAAGTTTCAAACTTGGTAACTTCAATACAATAAAAGCTACGCTTTGTGAGCACTTAATTTTTTATCATATTTGGATTTTTCACCTCCTTTTGTTATTTAAATAGTTTTTAATTTTAATCTTGATATTTTAGCTTTTGTTTCACCTTTTATCGGTTTTATTTAAGAAAATTAAAAACCAACAAAAAGATTCACATTTTTAGAATATTAAATTTCCTTCTAATTTGTAAAAGAAAAGAAAAATCACAAAAAAAATATATTTTCCTTTAGTTTTAGTAATTTGGTGACTTTTGTAAATGTTCCTTTAATAGTTTTATATTTTTTTTTGCTAGACTAAAAATAGTTGATTAGAGTTTCAATACACAACTAGCACATAAGGTCCAAACCTATATACACCGACTCGTGCTGCATCAGGTACAGCTTCCATTACAAGTGATTCCAACGCAGGGACTTGCAAAGACCAGTACTTAGTTTCAGACCATTTGTTTGAAACTAAATAAAGTAAAGATTTCTAGACGTTTGTAATGATCTAAGAAAGAGACCGTCAAATTAGCAACAGCCTTATCTAGACGCTCATGAACCGTGTTAACTAGATCAGTGCATGAAGGACAGTGGACGGAAGATGTCTTCTTAACACCAGTTTTATGGCAGATACAGCACACTGTGTCTCATGGGTGCTAAACACATCCCAGCACTGAGCTAACCGGTTATGTAGAATGGGCATTGCAAGTTTCACCACCAATTGAACAGGATTGGCATCAGCGTCATCAAAGCTATTTGGATTTTCATCTGTAGGGAGTCCATACTTATGAAGCAAAGTATAGGTGGAATGACGCAAAATTATAGTTCAAAGTTAAATCTTAAAAGAGCATGTATATATGTATATTTTACATATTAGAATCTTTTTATAAGTCAAAAGTTCCTTACCAAGATGGTGTTAGAGATGTGAAAAATTTGTATAGATGTGAATATATGGCTCAACGACATCTTTTCGTATTTGAATATTTCATATATATCAATTATAATGCTACGAACTTCTAGGTCCCAAAAAGGAAGTCTCACAGTCGGACAAGAAAAAGTTTCCTCTCACAACCCCTGAGTCTAGTATTTACAAAATTTGAGAGGAAATGCACTTACCATTTCATATTCATGAAATCTGCATTTTCATGTAGAGGATCCCACTTCAGAAGCTTCAGCCTCACATAGGGTGAGAAAATAGCAGGTATACAAACAGACATGTGCATCATGATAGCTTGAAGTATAATCTTTCTTCCATCTATAAAACTTTCTCACAACTACGGAAAATTTAGAGTATTCATGTTTATCACCAAAAATCTGTTTAGTAGAGTGAAGCAATTGATCACGCTGAGACCGATACGCATTGCTCTCGGTGTCACTTTCATCAATGTCTAATTCTCCTTCTATTGGCGGATAGGATCCTATAGCTGGCATTCTCATAACATCATTTCTTGCTCTCCTGTGTTCTCAGGCATTTGCCCTTTTACTCACATCCATCTGATTCTGCATATTCCCATCTTTACTGAATTCATCTAGCTCGACTGGAAAATTCCCTCCTTCCCTCACAACTGCTCTTAGAGCCAGAGCAGCAGCTGCCACAACTTTTATTCTTTCTGCATTACCACCTCCTCCTTTACTGAGAACTTGATTTGCAGTACTTATAGCAGCTACTAGTTCCTTCATGTCATCATCACTATCGGCATCTCTCCTTTCTAAGATGGTTGTTGCTCGTTATTTGTGAAGCTTCTGCATCTTATCCTCAAGTTCCTCAATGCAAGGAGCTTTATGCTGTAAGGAATAAAGTCACTGAACAATTAGCACATACAATCAAGGCATCTCGCTTTAGAAGATTTTGAATTGCAAATAATTTGGAAAACCCAAGAACAACAAGAAATTATGACATGCTTCATTCAAGGTTCAAATGAAACAGATTTAGTTGTTTATATATGTCCTTCATGTATATTTTTTGTTATCTACCTAAAGGAAAATATCCCCTGTCACTATGTTATTAGTTTCTTTCTTTTTAAACCAAGTAAAAGTCTTAACTATTTAATGAAGCCCAGCAATAAGAAAATGCTGGGTGGAGAGGCTACAACAAAAATACTGATTCATTACAAATTCTGAGGGTGGATAATCATTCCAGGTTGCTAATATCAAATGTTCCTCGGAAATAATTAAGCAATAGATGACACCCTCAGATCATTTTCGAAATCCATGTTCACCTGGCTACACCCAGGGGACTTGTTCAAACGTTGCTCTTCATCAACTCTCTCATGCGATAAGCTTGACTCCATCTCCCATCAGAGGCATATAAATTTGACATAAGCACATAGTAACAAGCATCATGAGGATGCAACTCCAGCATTTTCCTCACTGCTACCTCCCCCAGGTCAAATCTGGTGTGAATACCACATCCATGGAGAAAAGCAGCAAACACAGAAATATCAGGTTGAATTGGCATATTTTCAATGAAATCCAGGGCTTCCTTAAGCCGTCCAGCGCGAGCCAGTAAATCAACCATACATGTATAGTGCTTCATGGAAGGAACAAACCTATATTCCTCACACATTGTATAGAAAAATCTCCATCCCTCCTCTATCATCCCTCTATGGCTGCAAGCAGATAGTATAGAAGTGAAGATTATATCATTAGGTTCAAAACTTTCCCTGATCATATCACTGAGAAGCGCAAAGGAATTCCTGCAGTCCCCTTGCATTGCATAGCCACCTATCATCGAATTCCACGTCCCTGCATTCCTATCTGTCATCTCATCGAAAACAACACGAGCAGATTTTGCATCACCAGATCTAGCATACACATTAACAAGTGCAGTACCTACATATAAATTAGACGATAAAAGACCCTCTTTGATAGTAAAAGCATGAAAAGAAGAACCAACTCTAGGATTCGCAAGTGAAGCGCAAATTGATAGGACAGGCACCATAGTAAATTCATCCACCTAAAGATGTTCAGATCTCATTCTATGAAACAATATCAGACCCTCATTAGCAGATCCATTCAATGAACACGCAGAAATAAGTGAGTTCCAGGCAACTACATCATCGTGTGCGAAGTTCTCAAATAAGCAACGAGCATCTGCGATGGCACCACACTTCGCATACATGTCCACTAAAGCATTTGTCACAGTAGCCTCATACATTCCTAGCTTAATCCATAGAGTGTGAACTGATTTTCCCATCTTCAGATTGTTCAACTGTGCACATGCTGAAAGTACACTAGAAAGAGTGATTGAATTAGGCAATATTCCTTGCCATTTCTCGTCTGTAAAGAGTTTCAATGCCTCATCTGGATAGCCATTTTGACTATATCCAACAATCATCGCTGCCCACGTAACAAAATCATATGCACAAAACTCATCAAAAAGCACACGAGCCTCAGCAATAGCTCCACATTTCATATACATATCTACCAGAGCTGTAACCAGGTAGGAATTTAGTTCAATCCCACTTTTTATGATATGCCCATGAACCCATTTCCCTTGATGTAAAGCCCTCAATTTAGCACATGCCGTTACTATACTCCCCAAAGTATATTCATTACCTTCAACTAACCCATCCCCCATCCTATTGAATAAAACCACCCCTTCTTCAGCACAATCATTCTGTACATAACCAACAATCATTGAAGTCCAACAAACCACATTCCTATCTAAAATATCATCAAACACATCACGCGAAGATTCGACCTTTCCACACTTAGCATACATATCAACAAGCCCAGTCAACACAAAACTATCAGGATTTCCACCTTTCACAATATGACAATGCAATTTCCTACCTTCATCAATATCACACAACTCACTACAAGCCTTTAAAACGATCGAGAACACGACATTGTCAAACAAAGTGAGACCTTTTCTTATGAAATTATAAAACACAATAATCTCATCATATGTATCGTTCATAAAATACCATCTTATCATTGCTTTACAAGAAAAAAGATCTGGGTTTGGAATTTCATCGAACAGTTTGCGAGCATTCTTTAAGTGCCCAAACAGTCCATATAAACTAATTAACTTTGTTTTTAAGAGGACATCATGCGTTTCGCCGTGAACTATGAAAAGGGCATGGAATTTTTTGAGAGAAGAGAGGGTTTTGCAAAGATTCAGAAGTGCAAAACATGGGTTTGAAGATATTGATGCCAAGCTTGATTCGGTGCCTATGGTGTTCGGCAGGAAATTTTGGCTGATTCTTGTTGAAGTAAAAGCTCTATATTGAGTGAAGTGAGAGAGTTGTTTTTGTAGTTGAATGAAAATTTTCATACTTCATCCTTCACTGCCGCTGGGGTTGGCTGGGTTCTTGATTTTCAGTTAGCAGCTTCTCGCAATTAGGCAGGCGTATTCTGAATATTTCAAAACATAATTTCTTTTAATTTACTTCTTTTCTATAAATAGAATTAGGATGTCTATTTTTCCTTTTTTTTTATTTTTCTTAGATACTAATAAGAGATAGGACAAGCTCAAATGGATAAACTAACATAATTCAAGTTAATTGATGATTTAACTTTATATTACGCACATTTGAGTTTCACTAAGAAATTTAATCCTTATTTTATTTACTGAACTTTAGTGTCTAAAATACTGGTGAAATATTGAAAAAATTGTTTAAGAGTATCTCAAACGAAATAAATGCTTTTTCAGTTTTTCAAATCACAAATGCTTTCACTAATTTTTTTTAAGTTAAGTTCATGTCCAAACCTAACTTTAACTTGCAAATACTTTTTTTTTTCAATTTCAACTTCAGATTTTGTTTCTTCAACCTCAATCTGATATTGTTTGACCGCTTATTAAAGTTTCAACTTGAACCTTAAAGATATTATACAAAGCAGTGTTAGACCCTTTTATTTTCAAAAAAAAATAGAATATATATAATCAAAGTGATTAAAATATAAAATTAAGCTATGACAGTATTATTCTCTTTGTTTTTAAAAGGACGATAATGACATGATATGAAGGTCAAACTATCTAATTCTTATTTTATATTTTTAATATGATAATAATTTATTTAACTAATATTATAATTTAATTCTAATTCTTTAAATTTCACTATTTCATTATTTTTTTCTTCTTAATATTAATTTCCAATATTTCTTTGAGCATACGTTTTTAAAATGAATCAAATTGTTCCTCAAGCTAAGACATAAAGTTTAATATTTTATTGTTTTTTTAATCTTCATAACTACATCAGTACCCTCTAGATCCAATGAAATCCTTCTTTTCCTCTTAATTCTTTTGTAAAACTTTCTCTAAGTTTTTGCTCAATTTTTGTAAATTTATTAGCATAATATAAATGTCCTACTATTAGGGAATTTAATTTTAATATCATTGTGAAAAAGCTAATACCTCCATGATTCAACGATATTATATTAAATTTGCACCAGGTACCATTACATAGCCTGATAATACTTGATTTTAAACTATTGTGTTTGCTTATTGATCATTTCATATTCTTTTTTTTTTTTTGGTAAAATCAAGTTTTTTCCATATCACTATTTTGTGGCTAATTCACTTCACTTGTAATACAAAATTTTGATTAAAAAAATATTTGCTTCGTTTTAAATAAATATCTTGTATTACTTCTAGAGTATTAGGTTGGTATGTTATTTTATTTTGATTAATTTTCTATAATCTATTGAATAATTTTTTGTATCCCAATCAAAATTGACCTTAAATTGAAATTGATAATAAAATCTTTAGAATTGAAAAATTAATGAGATGATCCTTATTATGTGCATGAGCAATACTTTTGGACAGTTAAAAAATTAATTCAACATGTTTGTCCAATAAGAAATTACAAGAAAACTACATATAATAATAAAAATTTGCACACAGAATGAAAACGAAGTCTTTTTAAAAAGAAATAAAAATTAATGTGTCTGCAAAGCTAAATAAACTAGAATTGTATTTTATGATTTGCTAGAAAATACAAGAAAAGTGCTAGAGAGGGTGAGGGGACGTGGGGGCCATGGGTAGCAGGTGGCTGTAAAAAGAGAGTAAAAAAAGAGAAGTGTTTCAAATTCTGCAATAGATGTATGGCATGGCTAATTGAGATGGGCCTTAGAATTTCAGCAAACTTGCCAAGCGTGTACATATGATAAAAGGTAAAAATAGCACAGTATAGCCAGTTTTCGAACTGGTCATTAAAAAATAGTCAGCGTTTATCAAATTAATAAAAAAAATAACCACTATTTTGTTACAACAGAGACCGGTCTAGCATAATATACTGGAGTTCGGTGAACCTGTGTATAAACTCCAGCATATTATGCTGGACCGGTATACTTTGCTGGCTCCAGTATAATATACTGGAGACTGGAGCACCGGTGTTCCAAACTCCAGTATATTATGCTGGACCGGTATACTTGCTGGAACTCCAGTATCTTATGTTGGAGTTCTAGTGTACTTATGCTGGAACTCCATCATATTATGCTGGAGTTCCAGCATACTTATCCTGGAACTCCAGTATACTACGTTGGAGTTCAAGTACACTTATGCTGGAACTCCAGCATAATATACTGGCATATTTTCCGGGTTTTGAACAGTGTTTTCGCTCAGATTTACCTTTACATGAAAAGTGGCTAAATTTCAATTACTTTTGAAACTGGGCTATTTTTGGACCAATTGTAAATTTAGCCATTTTTTAACTTCACCCCTGATAAAGCTATCATGTAAAATATCTTTAAAGCAGATAAACTGTGAAACTTTGAAAATGCCCCTCAATACTTATTAGGGATGTCAACGAAATGGTGCTTGCTTCACATGTATAAAACATGACTTTTTCTCGAGCCATTGATAAGAATAACCGTGGTTGTGGTAGAGATGCAAGACATTATAAGCTCAATGAGGTCAGGAGGGAAGTTAAGAGAGGTGAGAGAGAATTTAACAAAAGACCATTCAACTTTGTCAAAGGTTTTCTCCGGGTCAATTTTAATCATCATTTTGGATTTTTTACCCTTAGTTTTCCTGAGGTGGTCTAGTACCTCATTTATGTCTAGAGCATTGTTAGCAGCTCTTCTGCCCTTGATAAAGCTAGTTTGTGTAGGGTGGATGAGATTAGCTAGGAAGGGCTTAATGCGATTAGCAATTATCTTAGTAACGACCTTATAAGCCATGTTGCATAGGCTTATGGGTCTAAACTGCCTGATTGTTTCAGCATTTTGACATTTGGGAATGAGGCAGACTAAGGTGTTATCATGTTTTTAAGCATTCTTTTGGATTGGAATGAGTCTTGGCAGAATTTTATGAGATGATTGCTTATTTCCTTCCAGTATTTCTAGTAAAAGAAAGGATGAAGCCCATCCGGTCCCGGAGCTTTGTAGGGTTTGAAAGAGTCCAACGCCCTTTTTATTTCTTCTATAGAGGGAATACTACTTAGGTATGGATGGTCTTGTTCTCTAATTTTTGTATTGTAGGACATGTAGATATTATTAAGCATGGATTGATTATGACCCGTAGTGTAGAGGTTTTGGTAGCAGTTAATAATTAGGTCTTTGATGGGGTTTTGATCTTGGAACCAGTTCCCTGCTTCATCTTTTAGACAGATAATTCTATTTTTCCTTCTTCTTTGCATTGTGGTAATGTGGAAGAATTTTATATTAGCGTCTCCATCCTAAATCCACTGTATCCTGGATTTGAGCTTCCAAAATTCCTCCTCCTGCATGAGTACTATGTTATACTCATGTAAGAGTTCATTTTCCAGATTTATGAGAAATTGGTTGTGGGGATAATTTAGAGAATTCTGAATACCTTTTAATGTAGCTAGTATTTTATTCTTCCGTTTGAAAATGTTACCAAAGGTATTTTTGTTCCATTCAATTGCCTTAGAACAGAAATTGGCTATGGATTTAGTTATATTTGGTTGGTCAAACCATGAGTTATCGTCCAAGGTTCTAAAGGTGGGTGAGATAGCCACATAGATTCTATTCTAAAAATATTGCTATTAGTAGGGAAACCTTTGTATAGATCTAGTTTTATTGGACAGTGGTATGAGTGGACTCTAGTTAGATGCTTGATGCTAGCTTCTTGAAATAGTTCTAACCAATCCGTGTTTGCAATGCATCTATCTAGTTGTTCCATAATTATGTTTTTGCAATTCTTTCTTTTGTTTGTCCAAGTAAACTTTGGACCCTTGAACCCTAAGTCCACAGTGGTTCATATAATCTAGGAAGTGTGAGACTCAATTATAATTTATGGGTAAACCTCCAAATTTTTCCGAAGCACGAGTGACTTTATTGAAGTCTCCTGCGACTAGCCACGGTCCTTTGTAGTTATTAGCTACTATCTTTAGATTTTGCCATAGAATTAATCTTTCTTCCGATAGGTTACTAGCATAAATAATAGAACATAACCAACTTTTTGTTGAGTTCCGCACTTTTACCATGGCGTGTATCTCTTGGTCCGTCCCTCCAATTTGATCCACTATTGTGTCTCCATTGTTCCAATGAGCACAATGCCCCCCGAATTCCCATTGATATGCATTTGAATAAGGCTTGAGTAGCCAAAATCATGCACCAAAACATGGTGATCTTTCATTTTTGTTTCTAATAAGGCCACAATGCTAAGTCTATGATAGTCCAGCATTGCTTTAAAATCTCGTCTAAACTCTGCGATACTTGTGCCTCTACAGTTCCAGATAATCATATTCATGCTTGTGTTTCTGTTTGAAGCTCCTCCTTCATAGCTGCTGGTAGGGCTTAGGTTGTTCCTCATGCTTTCCCTTTGTGTCCAGTAGTGTGTGAACATTATCGGCACTAACACCACTGCATGCTGGTACAATCCTAGGGGGTTCATTTTCCTGATGGAGATGGAGGACTTCCTCAAATCCACCGGGTAGCTTAAGATGTACCTTTTTCTTTTCTTGCTTTGAATGCCATTGTTTTTGGGTATCGTAGCACTCCGTGCTCCACTATTCTTTCTGTTGGAACATCTTCGTCTTCTTCCTCTTCTTCCATCTGTGCTTGGCTCAAGTTTTGTAAGGGAGGAGGTGTTACTGTTTGGGATAATGGAGTCAAGAGACTGTTGCTGCCGGGGTTTGGGGTCTGGCTGGTTTGATAGGGGGTTTGCTGAGCTAGTATAGTTTGAAAGGTAGGGGTTAGGGTTGGAGGGTTTGCATGGTTTGGGTGGAGTGGTAAGTTTGGATTGGATAGGTTGTGGGGGGTGCTGAGACCACACTTGGGGGCTCCATGGGGATGGGTGTGGCCCTAAGTTCAGAGACATAGGGTGAAGCTGGTGAGGGTTCATCCATGGTCGAATCATCGCGTTGTTTAGACCTAGTTGGAGACCCTCTGCTACTATCTGGTCTAGGTAGTTGGATCCACTATTTGGACTTTTAGATCTCTCCCCTCTAGTTGTAGACTTATATTCAAAGCTTGGCCCATTAGTCCCCATTCCAACCAAGATTAGGGAGCATGATCTGGTTGAATGGGCCTTGTGGTGAAGATCAGAGGGGCTTGGGGCTGGTTCACTTGCTAGGGTCGTGTCCAAACATTCCTTCAAGGCTTGGGGAACCTCTTGTTGTGGTTGTTGGATGGTAGCCTTGACATTTTGTATTTTGTGTTTGTTGTGGTTTGTGTCTTGAAGTGTAAGGGAGTTGGGATTATTATTGGTATATATTGGTCTAGTAGCATCTGCTTCCCTATTGTTTGGATCATTTAGCTTTGAGACTGTTTGCTCTATCCTAGGATTCAAGATGTCTTGTTCATTAATGGGATTTTGACTTGGGATTGACAAGGGGTGAGGTTGATTTGTACTATGTTTGTTTTCTAAAGGGCTACTAGCTTTCTGGGGTAGGGTGGTGTTCCTATTTTGTAGGCTAATAATATCTTGCATTAATGAGAAGTATTGGTTAGTTATAGGGATAGTAGGGTCTATGTCCATGGTTTGGTTCTTTTGACTTTCTTCCGTCGGCTCAATTAATGAAGGGATCTTTGGGTTTTTTGTTTAGAAGGAGTTAATGCCCAAGGGTTTATATGGGTAAAAGTTAGGAGTGATGAGGGATGGTTGATTTTTTGGGTTAATCACAGCATGGTCCACTGTGGAAAGGCTTGGGGTGTTTATATCTTTTTGATGTTGATACCTTAGGTCATTGGTTAGGGTATTGTCCTTTTGTTGGTCATACTTTACGATGGAGTGTGGGAATTGTCCAGTTCTACCTTCTGGGGTATGGGTATTGTCCAGTGAATATTTGTTGTTTGAGTCCCTAATCTCCTTATGGTTCGTTGGTTGATTTTGGGCAATGGCTGAGTTTGTTTTGTGCCATTGTAGAGAGCTTAGATTAGATGTTTTGTGGGAATCCTCTTAGGGTCCTCAAGGTCCTTGCTAAGGTTAGGGTTATAGGAAGTATTTTGATATTTTTTGTTTTTTCTTTAATGGGATATGATTGTCCATTGATCGATTTTTTGTGTAATTGTTTCCACTCTGTTTGGCTTGGGTAAGTTTATACTTTCTTGCTTAGCTAATTTAGGGTTTTGGTATGGGCAACTATTTAGGCTATGTCCAAGTCTACCACAGTTTGTGCATAGTAAGTTGAAACCCTCGTAGGTAATTTTTTGGATGTGTTTGCCAATCACAATGTAGGTTTTGATTGGTTTTTCTATGGGTACTAATACGCAAAGGAGAGCATACTTACCTCTTAGCGCAGATCTGGTGCAGGCATCTATATGTATTAGTTGTCCTAACTTTCCTTCAATTTTTTGTAGTATGTCGTAGTCATAAAATTCTGTAGGTAGTTCCGGGAGTCTTATCCATATAGCTGAGTACGTTAGCGCAGCTTTAGAGGCTACAAATATGGGTTCATGTTTCCTTACTGTATGGAATTGATTCCCAATGAACTAAGGGCCTTCATGGAGAGCTTTATTATAATTCTCTTCCTTAGTAAATTTTATTAGGTAATAGTCACACCCTAGGTCTATAAGAGAGGGTTTCAGTTGGTTTCCAAATTGCATGTAGTTTTTTTGGAGGAATTGGTAGCCCACTCTTCTGCCAAACATTTTAATAATGAGGGCGTTGGTCCAGTTTTTGTATATATGCTCCTTACCCGATGAGGTGATAGGGATGAAGAATTCTGGGTTAGGGTAGTTATCTATTTCGTCTTTCGGTTCATATGAATCCATGTTTTGTTATACTGTTATTTGGCTACCCTCTGGGTCAGTGTTAGTGTTAGAAATTAAGGTATCCAAGAAGGATATCTTCTTTGTAGGATTGTTGCTAGTGTCGTTTACTTCTTTTGATAGTTCCTTGGGGAGTTGATCTATGCTAATTTCCATGTATATTGGGGAGGCAGTGAGAGGTGAGCATGAGGTTGACATGGAGTTGGCAAGCTCCTTCATTGATGCTTAGAGGTTCGTCTCTTCCATTAAGGCAGGGAAGGTCATTTCCGTTTGAGTTGGGTTGTTTCTGTCTTGTGTGTACATTGGAGAGTGATGGAGATATTGGAAAAGTTTTGGGGAGTGGGATGGGAGAACTTTAGAGAGTGGGAAGAGCATATCTCTCTAACCCATTGTTTTCGGTATATGTGTTAGTAGTAGGTAAAAGATACCTTATGGAATTAGTTGTGGTAATCATGGTCATTTAAAATAAATATCACAATTGCACGTGATGCAATTCAAATTATATTTTATTTTATAAGTCATACAAGTAATTTATTACCACCTCAATCATGTAGAGCAAACGTAAAATCAGATGCAATTATGTGTATCATCCGTGTATATTACCTTTGATTTTATAAGCCATACAAGTAATTTATTATCACCTCAATCATGTAGAGCAAACGTAAAACTAGATGCAATTATATGTATCATCCGTGTATATCTATATAATATACATACAGTATTAATGTGATATAGCGTGATATATAATATAATTGTGACATTTTTCAGTCTGATTTTTGACTCCAAACATGTTCAAAGTACATCTGATCATCCTCAAAATTGGTATAAAATGTCGTCCAAGTGTTTTCAACAAATTTCAAACACATTTACTCAAAACTACTACTTGTAAATTAAGATTTCAAATTCAAATTTCAAATGAGTTTTTAGTAATGGTTCTACCAAACTTTTTTTAATTGTTAACCAAATCAGAAGGTATTAATATTTGAGGTTTAATAAAGAGGAATAAAGGAAAGAGGAAGAGAAGAGAGAATTTATGGTTAGTGATTGAGAAAGGAGATGAAGAAAGGTGTTGGTTTGGGGAATTAGCTACATAGCAATACTTTTGGGGGGGCTAGTGGTTGCTATTTCATTAATACGCTTCATGGGCAGAATTTGAAGATCAAAAGTTAAACGTGCTAGTCATAGGAAAAACGAGGACAACAATTATTAAACTTAAAGTTATATCCATAAGACAAGTTGGGACAACTATCGAATTTGAGAGATATTTGTGTACTTCACCACAAATTCCCGTAAAAATTACACGGGGCGTCCTATTTGGTCGCTCCCATTTAACCTATTCTCATACTTTTAAAATTATTTAACTTATACCCTAATTTTTACAACTTCAAACCAGTGTTGCCTCCTGTTCTTCTTCTTGCTACCTGTGCACTCCTTTTTTCCTCCTTTCTTTTCCTCTTCTTCTTTCTTCTTTTCTCTCTCAAACACATAAGACTCTGTGTAAGTATTACTGATTGAATATGAAATACACAGTGATTTAGCACTAGGGTATGAGTTTTGCCTTAAGTAAGTTGTATTATGTTGAATATAAGAACACGAGTCCAGGATCGGATACTAGTAACAGGGTTACATGGCCTGGTTATCGTGCTGAGATTAACTTTTTGGATGCATCTTATTTCATTGTATCCAATTTCATAGTGGGAATTATTGGCTGCCTTGCACTGGAGTCCATGGTGGTTTTTATATTTATAAGCAAGAATTTTATCTTGGTCTTTTATTTAATTTGGTTGTGTTCTTCAGCTAATTTCAAGTTTGACGTTCTTCAACGGGTCTGAAGTTTGCACTACAAACTGAAGAACTTCAGACTAATTTGTCTAAAGTTTTCACTATGAACTGAAGTTTTCTCAATTGCCTTTGCAAGTCAAGCCAAACTTCAGGCGAAAATATCTGAAGTTTTGCTTTGATAAGATCACACTTCAGGCAAAAAATTCTGAAGTTCAAACTTCAGACATAATTTTTTGCTACTTCAGACCCGTATGTCTGAAGTTATCCGAAAAGTGGGTAGACTTGCAATTTTTTGTGCAAAGCAGGTATAAGTTCAATAGTGACCCCAAAACTGGATATAGATGCAAACGCCCCCAAATTCCGGGAGAAATTAAAAAATAGCCAGATTTACAAGTGGTCATTCAAAAATAGCCACAGTTTCAAAAGTCATCGAAATTTAGCCACTTTTCATGTAAAGATAAATCCGAATGAAAATACTGTTCAAAATCCGAAAAATACTCCAGCCTAATATACTGGAATTCTAGTATAATATATTGAAACCCCACTATATTATACTGTAGCCAGCAAAGTATACCGGTCCAGCATAATATGTTGGAAGTTCATACACAGGTGCAACGAACTCTAGTATATTATGCTGGACCGATCTCTGTAGCAGCAAAATAGCGGCTATTTTTTAATGACTTGGTAAACGCTGGCTATTTTTGAATGACCAGTCCGAAAACTGGCTAGCCCGTGCTATTATAACCCTTCCCTAATAAATAAGGAAAATTTTCGTTCCTACACCATATAAGAAACTATATAACCAAATATGTTCATAATTTGCATATTACCCTTCATGTTAATAGTATTTCTACATAATATATACAATGCATTAAATAAGGAATCATTATAGCTATAGGATTCCTTATTTAGGCGCGTTAAAAAGGGGAATTAAATATTTTCCAGATCTTCCAACGCAGATCACGCACAATAATCACTATCACACCTCCTTTATACGCACTTACCCCGAAGGATAAATGTATAAGAGAGTTTTTCCATTTCAAGTGACATTATTCGAATCGGGATTATTTATTCATTTAGAGTCGCCACTTAGGAAAGGTTTGGCTTTTGGTGTCCCAAGTCACCGATTTATTTTAAATCCCGAATCGAGGAAATTTTGACTTTCCTTTTGAAGTCTGCGAACCAGAAATTCTAAGCAAGGAATTCTGTTGACTCGAGGGAAGGTGTTAGGCACCCTCGGATCCCGTGGTTCTAGCACGGTCACTTAAACTATTATAAATGGCTAAATATATGAGTTTAATACATGTTATCCTATAGTGCAATTTTAAAGATTATTTACTGCTTTCAGTAAAATTTTGAGAAAGTGAACGTCGTTTAAAAATGTGTTTTCGGGTCACATCGCATGAAATGCACCCGGATCCTCGACACATTTCTATACAACGTTCTAGGATTTGGATTTAGGTTATATGAAATGCACACCCGAGTTTAGGAATGTAATTTTATTAAAATTGTGCCTAAAGAATCTAACGCGTTATTATTTTGGGGAAGGCCGTGAAGTTCGCTAGACGGCTCATCCCGGATTCTAAGTATTTTTAACATGAACAATTAAAGAGGGCCCTGCAAGTTATAGTTTTTATTTGGCAAGGCTCGTCTCATTTTTTATTTAAGGATATCATAAAGTGACTATGATTTCTTCTATTTATTTTTGTCTCTAAGAACGAAAGAAATAATCCTAGTTGATTAACGTATTTGAAACGACCAAATTCTCACAATTCAAACTCAACTTGACTAATTCCAATAACATGATAAGTGACAAACAAAGCATTGTTAGCCGTTCGTTCAAAACAATCAAGATTGCATCTCATAAACAAAAATAAATGGACAGTATGGGCCTGGGCCCAGGTCCAAACATACATATGCAGCAAAAGGGGACCTGGGCCGCTCCTTAAGGCATTGAAGCCTTCACTTCGTGCAAATGGGCTGTTGAGCCCAAACCGTCATACTAAACCAGGCCTCAATTGTTTCCCTTCCAGTCATTCACTAAAATTCCCTTCCAGTCATTCAAAGTGTGGTTGGAAATTTGTAATAAAGAAGAAACGGCACTGACCCACTTCAAAACCAATGAAGCACTAGTCATTTGAGTTCTAATTCCAACTTAGATTATCCTATTTATTTGTCTATTAATGAGTTCCTAAATATTACCACAACTTCAAATCAGAATGAAGACTTGGTTTGGCCTTGACAACAGTAGTATCAACTTAATTAACAACTCAAATCAACACCACTAAACCAGCTCTCAACACTCAAGTGATTTCGATATCTTGGACTGGGATTATTGAAATTGGCTACTGGCACTTATAACCATTTCGGACCCACCTTTATAACTACCACAACTAACTAAGAGTAGCTACTGAAGCTCACGACCATTTTGACACTACTTCTTCAATCGCAAGATTAAATCAGGAGTTCAAACAATAGTATAAGCCTGTAAGAATAATAATTATACAGTCCACTTACTACAAATGGTGAAAAGGTTGTAACTGGATGAATCTTGAAACATTTAACACTTTTAACTACTATGGGTTAGACTAGGCTATATTACCATGCATTAGACCTTCTACAATTGTTAAATGGGGCTTGCACATTTAATACTTGAAGGAGTCAGGGAGGGGGCGAAATAAAACTAACACATAAAGTGATTCTAACACTAACTACAAATCAACTACAAACATAGAGTAATTGAAAACTATATAAGAATAAACAGAACCATTCTAATGAACTTAAATGCATTTCATGCTTCAATTTCCTCATGGTTAATTCATTTTCTCCAATCCATTCCACAGCCAACAGAGTTATAGGAAAATGTACCAGGAATTGAAACAACAGGAAGGGATGGAATGAGCTATCAACGAAGTCAGTCAGTAACAAATTAACAATCAGCAACAGCAGGAATCCAAACCAACAAATGATACCAAAGATCAGGAAAAGGACTTCAAGCAATGCAATAGCAACTTAAACCAAAACTCAACAACCAAAACCCATCAACCTCAAACCATGGGATGCAGTGCTTTGAAACAAAATCTAGTTCCGGATTCACACTTAACCAAACAGATACAGAATAGAATCTCAAACTACTCAAGATATTTCAGATTTGAAAGTGAACTGAAGGTTTGCTCAAAGGGTTGATGAAACAGTAACCTAACACTCTAGATTCAAGTTCAAAACGCTCTCAAAATTGAATTCTTACAAGCTTTCTGAACTGTTTCTTTTAACTGACTAAAAAACTCCCCTCAAGATGCTCTCAAACAGTGCTCTTATAGGCTGATTAAAGACTCACCAAAATTGATTTTTCAGGACTCTCTTTTCCAACTGCCTAAAAACTGTTCTTAAGTTTTCAACAACTGCCCAATATTCTTTTTTTTTCCTCCCCCCCCCCTTTGTGCTCTCCTAGCTTGATTTTTATAGGCTTATTAGAAAGAGAGAAGCCCTTCCCCCTTCCTGTCCAAAGACAGGCTGCCCAGGTTTTAAAAAATCCATCCTCATGGCTGTCATTTCTACTTTTTCATTGTCTAGGCATGGGGTTTTCCTATTTTAAAATCTCCTGAAGTTCAAAAGAGTAGTGCATATCCTACTGTACAGCAGGTTCCACTACCCATTCCCATGTGCATTCTCAACTTTTATTATTAACCCCATCTTGCCTCTGATTTCCAACCAATAAAACCATTAGTCAATTCAGTTTCTTTTCCTTTTCAATTCTTAAAACCAAGACCCATGTTATTCTTTGATTCCCCCTAGTAAATGTGTTGCACAAAAATGTTCTGCCCATCACTGATTCTTCCCATTTACTAAATAAATTCAATAGTTTAATGGTGTATTAGCACTCACTGACAGACCATTCAAAACTAGACATTTCCAAGCTTCAAATCATACATTACCCTCTAAAATCTATACTAAGACTGCAGCTATAACCAAGCAACTTCCTAAATTCTGGACTAAACTTCAACCACAATGTAATCTCAACTCACTACTGTCTAATTATCAATAAACTCAGCCATAATTAAATTAAGATTAGACAGGCTCAAACAAAAATCAATTAACAGTATCGAGACACAAGGTTAATCTGGAATCAAATTATATGAGCAAAGTAAACAGAAGTAATTTTACGAACAATTTCAAGAGTTCCTTCAATGAACTGATGTGAATGTAATTGAAATTAATCAAATCCATTATCAGTTAAATGTAAAGGCTCATAATGCACTCGACGAATCTTGACAGATGAAGAGGAGAAGGAGAACAGATGAAACACGGGGATTCAAACGACTAAACTAAAACGTAAAGGAACTAAACAAAAAAGAACGGAAAGAAGAAATACCCGGAGAACAGGCCATTTTGAACAAATCCGAGAAGCCTCCAATTTTTGGCCGGTGTTTTCAATGCGATAACATAGGACTAAGGTCTAATTCGGTCAAGATCTTCACCATTCAACCGATTTGGGAGTTTAGAAATTTTAAGGTTCGTTCTTGGATTTAAAATCCAAGGATCTTGGCCAACATTCGAGGGAAACCAAGCAAGTATTTGGGGTGAGGGAGTCTAGGAGGTCATGGGGTGTGAGTTTGGGGTTAATTAGATGAACTAGGGTTCCGGTCAATTCTTTGATCTAATATTCGAGGAACTCGGGGATGATTTGAAGGGAGATGGGTACGGTATTGGCATGAGGAGGTCGTGGGGGTTCAGTGATGTGAAGATGGGGGGGATTGGACCACTGGAACTGCCGTGAGGCGATTTTTGGTGGGTGATCGACGGTGGTGTGAGGGAGTGGTCTCTTGGAGGTTGGTAATGGAATGAAAGGGTTAGGGTCTCTGATTTAGTGTTTGGTATATTGAAATGGGGTGATTAATGTGGTCCGTTGGATCAGTGAAGATCGACGGTCCAGATTAGGTTAGGGGGTCAAACGGGGTCGTTTTGGTTAAGTATTGAGGCGGGTTTGGTTCAGGGTAAACGGGTCGAGTTCGGTTCTTGGATACGGGTATTGATCTGTGACCGTTGGATGTGGCTTGGTTGAATGGCTGAGATTTTTGCCATTGAAACGACGTCGTTTGGTATGGTCTCTTGGACCGGCCGGTTGGGCCTGGATATGGGGTGTGATATTGGGCCTGAACTTTTCCTTTTTAAAACCAGCTCAGTCCGATTTTTAACTCTTCTTCTCTTGTTTCTTATTTTTCTTTCATTCTGTTTTTGATTCCTAATTACCAAAATTAACTTTAAAAAATACTAATTAACCCTTAATAATAATTATCACACAAAATTAAATACAAAGATAATCACACAATTTGACATTAAACCCTAAAAATGCGAAGTACGTTATTTTTTATTTTGTTTTATTTTCGTAAAACAAATTACTGTTTAATTAATCCTAAGTTGTAAATGCAAATGCAACACATATACTTTTGTATTTTTCTTAATTAAAGTAAAAAATGAACGTGCACAGACAAGTACAAATAAATCACAAGCAACGCAAAACTATTTTATTTTGAATTTTTGGG
The DNA here is from genome assembly GCF_000393655.2 of Nicotiana sylvestris. NCBI lineage: Eukaryota > Viridiplantae > Streptophyta > Magnoliopsida > Solanales > Solanaceae > Nicotiana > Nicotiana sylvestris. The sequence continues at coordinate 57,247,833 of NC_091060.1, read as the reverse complement.
AGTAGTTCTTGTAGGGCAAAAATCACGTGCTCACAGCTGCCCCTCTTTGTCCGGAAACACGGAGAGTTTTCGTGCAAAGATAAAGTTAGCGGATACGAGCGATTTTTGCCCATTCGGCTACTCCGTGCGAAGCATTTTTTGAAAGATTTGACCAAACCTCTGCTTCGAAGGTTTCCTACATATCCCTGGCTAAAAGGGAATCAGGTCAATGTAGTTCGGGAAGTTTTGGTAGCTGGGACTACCATGGAGCTGTAGATTTACTGGTATTGTTGTTGCTGCTGCTGCTACTGCCGCTACTTACTGACTTCCTTATTACACCATGCTAAAAGAGAACAAGAAGTCAAACTAAACTATAGTCTATGAATTACAAAGGTTTATTCTCAAACTTGGTCATGTGACTGTTGTTGCCTTGTTACCTCACTGTCTTGTTGCCTTGTGTTTCCTCCGATGTTTCTTTACTTCTGACTTGACTTTTATTCTATCTTGATTGCCGAACTTGAACTGCTTATTTCCTTTTTGCGAGCTTCGCATTATTTTTCCTTCGAAGCTTAAACTGCCTTCTTCTGACTAGTGTTGCCTTCCTTCCGACTTCTGGACTTTAATTTATGCTGGGGATTTCCGTTGTAACCCTCCGTTCTCCGGGCGGTCTCCTGACTTTTACTACGACTTAAAAAGATAATACCTCCATTCTCCAGACGGGCTCCTGACTTCGTCTACAACTTGAAATGATAACAACCTCCATTCTCCAGGCGGGCTCCTAACTTCCAACACAACTTAAAAATATAACACCTCCATTCTCCAGGCGGGCTCCTGACTTCAACGACGACTTAAAAATATAACACCTCCATTCTCCAGGCGGGCTCCTGACTTCAACAACTTCTTACAATGTAACACCTCTGTTCTCCAGGCGGGCTCCTGACTTCTACTGCGACTTAAAAATATAACACCTCCATTCTCCAGGCGGGCTCCTGACTTTAACTACTTCTTAAAAATATAATACCTCCATTCTCCAGGCGGGCTCCTGACTTCGTCTACAACTTGAAATGATAACAACCTCCATTCTCCAGGTGGGCTCCTGATTTCCAACACAACTTAAAAATATAACACCTCCATTCTCCAGGCGGGCTCCTGACTTCAACTACTTTTTTTTTTAAAAAAAAAAATATAACATCTCCATTCTCCAGGCGGTCTCCTGACTTCAACTACTTCTTAAAATGCGTTCTATTGTCGTTGTTCCTTCCTGCCTCCTGAACCATTTTCCTTCTAACTTGAATCATCTTCTTTTAGAATTGCGTCCCTCAAAACTAGTGTTTCATTCCTCTGAAAAGTGCTGGGGATAACGCCGGTGTTTCATTCAAAAATATGTTATTCTCCTCCTTCAAAGACTACTTCGCTTAAAGCTGGTGTTTTCCTTTCTCTGAAACTACTTCCCTTAAGACTTGTGTTATCTTCCCCCCTGACATTGCTATTTTTAAAACTTGTTTTGCCTTCTCCCGAAAACTGCTGGGGATACCGCTTTTCACCAAACTTGTGTTAGACTTCCAGAAAATTTTTGAAATGAAAGAAAATTTTCTGCCCCAGTTTGACAATCTTTCTTGTGGCACATCTTTCCGTCATCAATAACATTTCCTGTCCCTGCTTCAAATCAAAGAAAATTTGTTAGTTTAAAACGTGGGGGATGTTCCTGTTGGGGATGGTTTTCCCTTTTTTCTTTTTCCCATGTTCTGCATTGTTCGACCATCTTGAAACCTGGCTGATAACTTTCGACTTTCTTGATGATTCTGTATTCACCCACTTCTCAACCGTTGTTTTCCACTTTTACTCCATATTTTCCACGACATCTTAGAGCAATCCATCATTTGGTCTTATAATGACGTCTTTCTTGTCCCGTCACATTATCTTCGGCCTGTCTTATCCCCATTTACCTTGCACCATGTTGGCGACTGGTAGTTGTCTTTGAAATCCTTCTTAAAAACAAACTACTATATATATAAAAAAATCTTTAACCAAAAGAAATGAAAGATGATGACTTCAAAAGATAAAAAGAAAAATCTTCCTAAAGAACTGTTTGAAGAGAAGAAAAGGAAAAGGACTTATCTGAATGGTATAACCGATCCCAATGGTCATGTCGTGCATTTTTGGATTAATCAACCCAGTCTGTTTACATCAATCAATCTTTATGATGTCCCTACTTTGCATTTCAAAGGTCCCGCAACCCATCTTTTTTTGCCAAAACAACATCTTTATTCTGCTTGATGTCTCGACGGATCCTTTCTATCAACCTTATCTCGTTTTCCCCCTTTTAATTCCTTGTCGCCTATAGTGCCCTTCGAGGGGTTTTCATTAATAAGACTCTCTCATTTCTCTCAACTCCTGTCGCCCTATGGTGCCTGTAAAGGTTTTCACCGATAAGACTCTCTCATTTTATTTATCCCAACTTTCGTCCCCTTATGGTGCCTGTGAAGGTTTTCACCAATAAGACTCTCTCATTTTATTTCTTTTCAGCTGAGGATTGGGGTGTTACTGATAAAATTCTCTCATTTCATTTCTTTTCTGCTGGGGATTCTCTCATTTCATTTCTTTTCGGCTGGGGACCAGAGTGTTACTCCAAACTTTCATTTGACCGACTTGGCACTTCTCGGATACTGATCGGGAGGTCTTTTGGACATCAATATGGGTTTCTAGTGTATGGTTAAAGAAAAAATTTAAAATAATTTTGATGGGTAAAACATTACAGCTCTTGGAATCAACTTTCTTTCCCAAAATTATAAACACAACTTCTGCCCCAGTTTTTTCTTGCTTGGGGATTTTTGATTCTTATTACACTATGACCGAGCCGTGAGGCGCCTACGTATCAGGTCAAACGTAGTTCCCAATTCCTTTGTTTTTCTTATGACTTTTCTTTTGTCTTTATTATCATTATTTTTCTTTTCTCCCTTTTTCATTTTCATTATTGATTCCAAAAAAGGGATATAAAAGAATAAATAAGGCTCAAAAGGGGAAGCAAAGGTTGAAGTGTTTGGATGGAAGAACAAATTGCCTCCGTCATTTCATTCTCCGATATCACGCCAAATGCAAACAAACAACAATTACAATTAAAAGAAATCATACATAATATCTCTTAACTGCGTCATAATTGATAGCCATGTCGATGCATTTTCCTTCGATATCTGTTAAACATAAAGCACCATTGGACAACACTTTGGTTACAATGAATGGCCCTTGCCAATTCGGGGCAAACTTGCCTTTTGCCTCAGCCTGATGTGGAAGGATGTGTTTCAGCACTTGCTGGCCCACTTCAAACTTCCGGGACGCACATTTTTGTTGTATGCTCTTGCCATTCTCTTTTGATATAACTGGCCATGACACACAGTTGCCAATCTTTTTTCATCAATCAAGTTCAACTGCTCCAAATGAGTTTTGACCCACTCATCATCATCAATCTGAGCTTCAGCGACAATCCGAAGGGACGGGATTTCAACTTCTGCAGGTATTACGGCTTCAGTTCCATATACCAACAAATAAGGAGTTGCACCTACTGAAGTACGGACAATGGTGCGATAACCCAACAATGCAAATGGTAATTTTTCATGCCATTGCCTCGAACCTTCTACCATTTTCCGAAGTATCTTCTTTATGTTTTTGTTGGCTGCCTCAACTGCTCCATTCGCCTTGGGACGATATGGGGTGGAATTGCGGTGTGTAATCTTAAACTGTTGACATACCTCTTTCATCACATTGTTGTTAAGATTAGCATCATTATCTGTGAGGATCACCTTTGGGATTCCAAATCGACAGATGATATTTGAGTGAACAAAATCGACCACTGCTTTCTTGGTCACAGACTTGAAAGTTTTGGCCTCAACCCATTTGGTGAAATAATCAATGGCTACCAGAATGAACCTATCCCCGTTGGATGCTGCTTGCTCAATTGGTCCAATGATATCCATGCCCCAAGCGACGAAAGGCCATGGCGCTGACATTGTGTGCAATTCCGATGGTGGAGAATGAATCAAATCTCCGTGTATCTGGCACTGATGACATTTGCCCACAAAACTAATACAATCTCGCTCCATGGTGAGCCAATAATAACCTGCTCGGAAAATTTTCTTCGCCAGCACATATCCGCTCATATGTGGTTCGCAGACTCCTGAATGTACTTCGAACATGACAGCCATAGCCTGTCTAGCATCTATGCATCTTAACAATCCTAGGTCTGATGTTCTTTTATACAGAACTCCTCCGCTTAAGAAAAATCCACTTGCCAACCGTCGAATTGTTCTCTTTTGATCCCCCGTGGCTTGCACTGGGTACATCCCCATTCTGATGTATTCCTTGATATCATGGAACCATGGTTCGTCATACAATTCTTCTTCAATCATGTTACAATAAGCATGCTGATCTCGGACTTGAATATGCAAAGTATCGACATAAGCTTTGTCCGATGGTGCAGCATTGATGCTAGGGTAGCCAAAGCATCGGCGACCTCATTATGGACCCTTGGAATATGCCTGAACTCCTCTGATCTAAACCGTTGGCAAAGATTATGTAAGCATTGTCAGTATGGTATGAGCTTCAGATCTCGCGTTTCCCATTCTCCTTGAATTTGATGTACCAGAAGGTCCGAGTCTCCCAAGACCAAGACTTCCTGGACATCCATGTCCGCAGCTAACCTTAAACCCAAAATGCATGCTTCGTACTCGGCCATATTGTTGGTGTAATAAAACCGAAGTTGAGCCGTAACAGGATAGTGATGCCCTATTTCAGAAATAAGCACAGCTCCTATTCCGACTCCTTTCATATTAGCAGCCCCATCAAAGAAAAGTTTCCAACCTGGTTTTCCGGCCTGTTCTAGTTCATCAATGTGCATCACCTCTTCATCAGGAAAATAAGTCCTCAGTGGCTCATACTCTTCATCGACCGAGTTCTCGACCAAATGATCGGCCAATGCTTGGGCTTTCTTCGCAGTCCGAGTCACATAGGTTATGTCAAACTCTGTGAGCAAAATCTGCCATTTTGCAAGTCTTCCTGTCGGCATAGGATTTTGAAAGATATACTTCAAAGGATCCAAACTCGAAATGAGGTAGGTGGTGTAGGATGACAAATAATGTTTCAACTTCTATGCTACCCAAGTTAGGGCACAACATGTCCTTTCCAGGTGAGTGTACTTAACCTCATAAGCCGTGAACTTCTTGCTAAGATAATAGATGGCTTGTTCCTTCCTGCCGGTGACGTCATGCTGCCCCAATACACAACCAAATGAATTTTCCAAGACTGTCAAGTAAAGAATCAAGGGTCTCACTGGTTCTGGCGGAACCAGCACAGGTGGGTTTTTCATCAGTCCACTTGATCGCAGCGTCCTTCCTCAACAACTTGAAAATAGGCTCACAAGTTGTCATGAGCTGAGCAATAAACCTGCTGATGTAGTTCAGCCTTCCTAACAGACTCATCACTTCAGTCTTGTTCCTCGGAGGGGGCAAATCTTGTATGGCTTTGATCTTTGATGGGTCCAACTAGATGCCTCGCCGACTGACTATGAATCCTAACAGTTTTTCGGATGGAACGCCAAATGCACACTTGGCGGGGTTAAGCTTGAGGTTGTACCTACGAAGCCTCTAGAAGAATTTCCTCAAATCCTCGACGTGGTCGGCCTGATGCTTTGATTTTATGATCACATCATCTACATATACCTCAATCTCCTTGTGTATCATATCATGAAACACAGTAGTCATTGCCCTCATATAAGTTGCCCCAGCATTCTTCAAACCAAAATGGCATTACTCGGTAGCAATAAGTTCCCCACGGCGTGATGAAGGCCGTCTTTTCTACATCTTCTTCATCCATTAGAATCTGATGATACCCGGCATAGCAATCCATAAAAGATCCGATCTCACGCTTGGCACAATTATCGATTGCGGTAATCGACGCATACTCTGATCTTGTCGTCCTTCTTCGGCACAAGCACGACATTAGCCAACCAGACAGGATATCGAGTGACCGAATAACCTTTGCATCCAACTGCTTGGTAACTTCTTCTTTAATCTTCACACTCATATCAGTTTTGAATTTCCTCAACTTTTGCTTGATGGGTGGGAACGTTGGATCAGTGGGCAATTTGTGGACCACTAAATCAGTGCCTAAACCTGGCATGTCGTCATATGACCACGCAAAAACATCTTTGTACTCAATGAGTGCTTTGATTAACTCCTCCCGGATTTTTGGCTCGAGGTGGACACTTATTTTAGTTTCTCGGATGTTGTCTGTGTCTCCTAAATTGACGGCTTTTGTGTCATTCAAATTGGGTTTGGGTTTTTCTTCGAAGTGAATTAACTCCTTACTAATTTCTTCGAAGGTTTCATCTTCATCATCATATTCTGATTCGTAATCGCAATCTACTTCTTGAACTATCATTTTGGAAACAGATTGAATTTTAAGACTGGGCTGAGGATTCCTTATGCACGCCATGTCATTAAGACCAGAGAGAACTGTACAGAAAAAGAAAAGAAGAAAACAAAATTAAAATAAAATAAGGAATGAAGAAGAAACTTTTTTATTTTATTGAATTACGGGATAACAAGGTTTCACACTTTGATGAACACAACAAAAATAAAAGAAATCTGGACTACAACCCTGGAATAATCCAGAAAACAGGAAGGAAAATCAGAGTCAACTACCAAGACTCCCTCCTAATGGGAAAAGGAGTAGCCATCCAATTGTTAATTTTTTCCTTTGGCCCCACAAACTGCACATCCGCCTTGCTGGACCCCTTCCCAACTTCTACCATGTTGATTTCGGTGAATAATATTTCAAAGCCTTCATTTAAGTCTCCATCTGCACCAATCAATGGCCCTGTAACCTTGGACAGCAATTGCTTTTTGATGCTCGGCCTGACAAAAGATCTGGACAGGCGCAGGATTGGCTTGGGAAGGACCCAGACTCTTTTCTTCAACTTGCGGGCCCGTCTCACATCTGCCACTGTAGGCTTGAACCCCAACCCAAAGGTATCCAGATTTTTGGGCAAAGAAACCGGTTGAACACTACCCTGAAGATCAGCCCCTAAACCTTTGCTTGGCACAAACCCGTTTTTCAATATCTCCGAGGCTACCATGACAGTTGCAGCTGCTATTTTAGGAAGTGGGATGCTTTCACCCTCGGGAAATTTGTCCACTGAAACCGTATCGAAGACCTGGTAAACCCAGGTCCCCTTATCATCGTCAGCCTCTATGAAGGGTACGATGGCATCACTTACGGCGCTTGCATTGTCTTCCCCATGTACTATGATCTCTTCCCTATCCCACTCGAATTTGACCATCTGATGTAATGTAGAAGGCACTGCTTTGGCGGTGTGGATCCAGGGTTGCCCCAACAGAAGATTATATGGCACTGCCACGTCTAACACTTGAAACTCCATGGTGAACTCAACCGGACCAATTGTTAATTCAAGTACGATGTCACCCACTGTGTCTGTACCACCTCCATCAAACCCTCGAACATAGATGCTATTCTTTTGAATTCTGTCACCATCGACCTTCAGTTTGTTCGTGGTCAAAGGACAGATACTGGCACTGGACCCATTATCAATCAGTACTCGAGTGACTACCAAGTCTTCACACTTCACGGTCAAATAGAGGGCTCTATTATGTTCTGTACCCTCCACAGGCAACTCATCATCTGATAAATTGACCATGTTGACCTCAAAAATCTTGTTTGCTATTTTCTTCAGATGGTTCACAGAGATCTTATCCGAAACATGGGCTTCATTCAGAATTTTCATCAATACCCGGCGGTGCTCATCTGAATGGATCGACAAGGATAACAATGAGATATGTGCCGGGGTCTTCCTCAACTGCTCCATAATGGAGTAATCTTGCGCCTTCATTTTCTTTAAAAATTCTTCCGCCTCTTCCTCGGTAACTGGATTCTTTGTCGCTACTGGATTGACCCTTCTTAACTCTGCGGGAGCAAAACACCTTCCCGAACGAGTTAGACCTTGGGCTTCACACACTTCTCCTTTGACTTATTTCCCTTTGTAAATCACCGTCACCCGTTCATAATTCCAAGGAACAGCCTTGTTGTTGATCACTAGAAGCTGAGTTACTGATTTTATAATAACAGGCTCTATGCGAGCAACCTTCACGACCACAACAGGTTTACTTGCAACCCCTGGCACTACCACTTTAGCTTTCTCGGGTTTCACTGCAACAAGGCTCGACAACCCTCTCTTGGCTACCACAGCTGGCTTATCATCTACCCCTCTCAACTGGACCACTAATTTCCAACTAGTTACTTTTTCTTTTGAGCTGGTTTCGCTGGAACGGATCATCATTACCGTCTGTGAGGGCTTCCTGGGCTCCCCCTCTTTGTGTATCAACTCAATCATGTGTGTCTCATAGTGAGCTGGCAGTGGATTCTGATTAATATTTAGTGCTTCTAGGGCTTGAACCTCGATCCGATGAGTATCGATAAGCTCTTGGACAACTGTTTTCAGCTTCCAACATTTCTCTGTATCATGCCTTGGGGCCCCTGAACAGTAATCACAACTCACCGAATGGTCAAGATTTCTAGGGGGAGGATTTGGCATTTTAGGCTCAATTGGATTCAACATGCCCAACTGCCTCAATCTATGGAAAAGACTGGTATATGATTCCCCCAGTGGAGTAAAAGTCTTTTGCTTCTGTGACCTCTCATTCTTGAGGGCTGGGTTTGGTCGGAAACCTATCCCGGAGGGATTTCTGTAGGCCCTTGGGGGTGGATATGTGTTTTGTGGAGCTGGGTATGGATTTTGTGGAGCCGGCGCGCGCCATTGTGCGTGTGTCGGGGTTTGGGTATAGGCTTGTGCATGATGGACGGAAAAATGGGGATCTGGCTGTGGGTAGTAATGTTGTGGAGGGCTATATGGAGTATGGGGTAATTTTGGTGGTAGGGTCGTGATTGACTATAGTAGGGTGACGGGCCTCTAGATCCGAACCAGGCTCCGGACTCAACAGTCGTGACAGCTTCCTTGTTCTTTTTCCCGAGCATACCCCCAGTGCCGCTTTGAATGGCCTGGGTGGTTGCCTTGATCGCTGAATAACTCATGATTTTGTTTGACTTAAGCCCCTCCTCGACCATGCCTCCCATTTTTACAACCTCATTAAAAGATTTGCCAATTGCGGACACCAGATGACCAAAGTAGGTCGGCTCCAAAGCCTGCAAAAAGTAATCAACCATCTCGCTCTCTTTCATTGGGGGATCTACCCTTGCTGCTTGCTCCCTCCACCGGAAACCATATTCTCTAAAGCTTTCACTGTGCTTCTTCTCTAGTTTAGTCAAAGACAGTCAGTCCGGAATGATCTCAAGATTATACTGAAAGTGACAAGCGAATGCTTGTGCCAGATCATCCCATGTGTACCATCTTCCATGATCTTGGCGGGTGTACCACTCCAATGCTGCTCCGCTCAAACTCTGAATGAAGTAAGCTATTACCAATTCATCCTTTCCTCCGGCTCCCCTTATCTTACTGCAAAAACCTCTCAAATGAGCCACCGGATCACCGTGTCCGTTGTACAAGTCGAATTTGGGCATTTTGAACCCTGCCGGTAGTTGTACATTTGGGAACAAACACAGGTCTTTGTAAGCGACACTCACCTGACCTCCTACCCTCTCATATCCCTGAAGAATTGTTCTATGCTTTTCATTTTTCTGAACATCTCTTCCTTTTTAGGATTTCTGGCTGGTTTTTCTGCTTTCCCTGGTAGGTCAGAATGTGGATCATGTGGATAGGCTTTAGGTGCTTTGAAGGTAAGCTCCACGGGATAATACTGGTTGTCCTGCGCTTGGAACATAGGTTCACTCGGGGATTTATGGAGTGCAGCTGGTGGATGTGCCACAAAGACAAGGGTGATTGGCGGAGGAGGGTATGGAATTGATTTTGGTGGTGGAGCTTGTGGCGTGTGAGAAGTAGTTCCATGGTAGTGCTGATAAATGGGAAAACATGGATCGGTGGCGGGATGATCCTGAGACTGAGCTAATGGTGGGGTAAAAGTCGGGTTAGCAGGGTAAACTGGCGGTGATTGCCCTTTGGACCAAGCCTAGTACATTTCGGCCATCTGTTGCTTAAGTTTGAGCATCTCCTCTTTCATTTTACAGAGGTCCAACTCCTCTACCTCAACACTAGTGTCGACATCTGGGATAGACATGATTTCCGGTATTGGTCCCTTTGATCTGGTTTGGTAATGATAATGTGTCAATATCCTCTAAATACTAACTGCTTGAATTCTCTGGAAATCAATAAACTTGTTAGTTTTTTAGAGTTTAACACATATGCAATTACACGTTAGGATGCAATGCACCTAGTCAATTAACCATTTTCTATCATGCATTTGCTTCGGTTGCGTGCATCATTCCGGCCTCTCATAATTATGCCCCTTCTTTTAAGCTTCCTTTATTCTGTCCTTCTTTATTTATTTTTCATTTTCCCTTTTTCTTTTTTAGTGGTGGTCGAATCCTATAGAGATTGCCTACGTATCATGTCCCCGCATGAATCAGACCGTGCGTAGTTCTGGCCTATAGGTTTCGAAAAGCAAAGAGACAATTTTGGAATTTTTCGATTTTTCATTAATAAACATTCTATTACAAACCAGACGCTTTTGGAAAGGAAAATAATAGACTCGAAACCAAACCAAGTACGAACTCAATAACTTCTGACAGACTCTGATGTGAAAGAAAAATAGACTCTAACAGACAATAGACTCTAAGGAACAAGAAAATGCAGATTCGAACTATGAACACATTAGAGTTTTAAATTTGGGTGCCCGCGGGGCGTCATTCGGCCTCTCCGCGGGCTTAGGTGTAAGGCCCCTTTCCAGCTATTCCAATTCATACATGATTTGCTTCACAAATATCATCACCGCCGAGAAGAAAGTAGTGCGGGTCATGTTTTCACAGACCCGACATTTCCTGTTAATAGCATGAGCAATAGTCAAAATCTTGTCCCTAGTTCGGTCTTTCTCTGGGAGTAGGCATTCTATCTGATCCCCTCTAGCCTTCAAAACCCGAGAATCATGCAGATGTTGTTTCCGTAACTGTTGTGTTTCATCTTCCATCGAGGCCATTAGATTATAGCAGTGTTTACTTTCGGTTTCAAAAGCCTTGGCTTGTTTAGCCGCCTTGCTCTCTAGGGTGGTCACCTTCCTTTTTAGACTGACAATGGTCTTTTCATAAGCTTTCCTTACCTGTTGTAACTACTGTGTGCGCTCTTTTGTTCTTTTTGCCCATTGTGCCTAGAGTGATGCTATGGTACCCTCAGATTGCTTCAAATCATTCCGGCACTCACTGATTTCCTTTTTCAACCCTTTTATTAACCGTTCATTCGATCGACTCCTTTGTTGGTTGTAAGCATCTATCCTCATTTGTCGGATTTGGGCTTTCAGCGCCTCATTTTCTTGGACCAATTTGTTCCTTTCTCCTTGATCGGCGTCAACTTGCAGACTATTTTCAAATTCCAGGTCTCTAATCTGTTGCTTCAGCTTGCCTATTTCTGCCTTGTAACTCTCTTCTTTAGCCAACCAATCCCATTGTTCTTGCGATGCCTCGACGAACTCCTGGAGATGGGGTCTTTTGGCTGGCCTCCCAAACTCGATTTCTCTCTTATACCAAGCAAGGTATCCCGACGAAACTTCACCTTTGGACCGATCATGTACACACGTATTTTCCGTTAAGTATTAACACTCGGTCCAAATTTGGCGGACTGCAGCTTCAGGAAATTGTCCGTTGGCCCTGATCTCGACTACTTGGCCACTAAGATCTTCATCTTTCAGAACTATTTGGCATCTCCCCAACTGCCTCAAAACTCGATAAGGGGTATAGGGTTGGATACTTCTGAGCCCCATCAGAAGAATATGGGGTCCAGTGGCTGGCATATATATGATTTCATCCACAGGCAACCATCCAAATGTCCATTCTATTTGGCCCGCAGTGACAGAACGGAGGCACGTTGTCCACTCTGTGACCCCTTCTGGTAAGCTGATTCCGTCAACCTTCGTAGGAAATTCCTCTATGCACGTTTTCTCTGTCGACCCATAACTCATAAATTGAGGACGACGACATAGATGTTCGATCATCCACATCTGCAGCAACGCGTTGCACCCCTCAAAAAAGCTTTCCCCGGCTTTGCAGGCTATGAGAGCGCGGAAGATTTCAGCTACTATAATGGGTGCGAGGGTGTTGTTGGCCTGAGTAAGTAAAGTGCTGACAACCCCAAATACTCGTATGTCAATGTTCCCGTCTTTTCTAGGAAACACCAGGAGTCCCAAAAAGGCTACCATAAATGCAAAACACCTATGTTCTTCCCACTTAAGGCGTTTTCCTTTGCTACAGATTTTGTTTTCCAGCTTATTGAACCCCCATATATGGCCATATCTGTTGTATATAAATCGCAAAGTACAAAAACCAGGTGCCAAGTCTGGATTGTGGACCCCCCTGCTTATTTTCAAAGAGTCTAGGAACTTGTGTACGACTACGGCCCTTGGAGCAATTAGGTACTGGTGTCTCAGAGGAACCTTGGGACCCCCGATGTATCCGGCTACTTCTTCCAATGTTGGGGTAAGTTCAAAATCTGAGAAGTGAAATACGTTGTGAGCCGGGTCCCAGAATGCGACCAAGGCCTTTATGATATCCCCCATAGGATTAATTTTCAGCAACCCAGTGAGGCCTCCCAGGTATAGATTGACTGTGTCGCGCCCTGATTCGCCCAAGTCATCCCACCACATGCGCAACTCCAAAGGGATCTTGTTCACAATTGTTACGTGCAAATTCTGACTTGTGCTCATTCTGCACATTTATTAGGGTGGTTAAGCAAAAATCACGATTCAATTGACTTAAAAATCACGATTCGATTGACTTGTGCTCATTTTTTTCCCTTTTGTTTTTTAAATAAATCCCGGTTTTGCCAATACGGCTTTTCAGCCCCTCGGGGTCGAAGATTTTAAGGCTGTGTCGGCTAACCGGTGGAACCCTAAAAAATTACCACAGGCGGATGTTCTTGCAAAAATAGTCCTCCGGCACCCTTTTAGGTATGTTCGGCTATTTCTAGCAAGAATGGCATCACCCTAATTATTTTCAAATAAATTTTTTGTTCTTTAGGCTATTTTCGCAAAAAAGTGAAGTTGGACCCGATGGGGGTTGCCTACGTATCTCACACCCTGTGAGAATCAAACTAGCATAGTTCGGGCCGATAAAACAAACTTCTTTTGAAAACCAAACTCTTTTCATTGGCAAATAAAACTATATTTTTGTTTCTTTTTTCCTTTTTCTTTTTTTTTCATTTTCTCAAAAATTCGGCAGAGTTTCGACACTATTTGGACATTGGTTTTTTTTTCAGAACAGGCGATTAACTCTCTTTAACCCTCATACTGCTATTTCTCTTTCCTCAAAATATTCAAAAGTCGGTCAGCATGCAAGTCCGAAGCAAATAAATGCACAAGAAGCAAGTAAGATGCATCAGCATGGTCTTTTTTTTTGTACACTTGTCCTAGATAGACCCAACCCCTGTGTTGAACCTCCAAAGTCAAATGCACGTGATGCAAACAAACGTTCCTACTACGGATCTGGCATGAAGCTGAGTTATTCTAGGTTCATAACCTGGGTATTTGTTCTAGACTGTGTACCCGAGCGGAAAACTCGAGTCGAGGAGGGGGCTACGTACCGGGAACCAAAAGGCCATCCGGCTTAGTAACTTGTCCAAGCCTCTTTATTATTTCAAGGTATGACACTAACAGAATAGGGAGTCTCGACCAGCGAGCACATCCCCGAAGGTGAGAAGAGAAGGGTTTCGTAACAGTTTATATACAGTTCAGATAATATCAAAGCGGTAAAAGCAGCATTTATCTCATTAGGCCCAAACATGTAAAAATCGGATAATAAACAAAGCCAATTATAACAATTATTTAAAGCTCAAATTCTGAACCCTGAACCATAGATTCTGGGTTCGGATCCCCAGCAGAGTCGCCAGAGCTGTCACACCTCCTTTTTACGCACTTACCCCGAAGGATAAATGTATAGACGAGTTTTTCCATTTTAAGTGACATTATTCGAATCGGGATTATTTATTCATTTAGAGTCGCCACTTGGGAAAGGTTTGGCTTTTGGTGTCCCAAGTCACCGATTTATTTTAAATCCCGAATCGAGGAAATTTTGACTTTCCTTTTGAAGTCTGCGAAACAGAAATTCTAAGCAAGGAATTCTATTGACCCGAGGGAAGGTGTTAGGCACCCCCGGATCCCGTGGTTCTAGCACGGTCGCTTAAACTATTATAAATGGCTAAATATCTGAGTTTAATACATGTTATCCTATAGTGTAATTTTAAAGATTATTTACCGCCTTAATTAAAATTTTGAGAAAGTGAACGTCATTTAAACATGTGTTTTCGGGTCGCATCGCATGAAATGCACCCGGATCCTCGACACATTTCTATACAACGTTCTAGGATTTGGATTTAGGTTACATGAAATGCACACCCGAGTTTAGGAATGTAATTTTATTAAAATCGTGCCTAAAGAATCTAACGCGTTATTATTTTGGGGAAAGGCGTGAAGTTCGCTAGACGGCTCATCCCGGATTCTAAGTATTTTTAACATGAACAATTAAAGAGGGCCCCGCAAGTTATGCTTTATATTTGGCAAGGCTCGTCTCATTTTTTATTTAAGGATATCATAAAGTGACTATGATTTCTTCTATTTATTTTTGTCTCTAAGAACGAAAGAAATAATCCAAGTTGATTAACGTATTTGAAACGACCAAATTCTCACAATTCAAACTCAACTCGACTAATTCCAATAACATGATAAGTGACAAACAAAGCATTGTTAGCCGTTCGTTCAAAACAATCAAGATTGCATCTCATAAACAAAAATAAATGGACAGTATGGGGCTGGGCCCAGGTCCAAACATACATATGCAGCAAAAGGGGACCTGGGCCGCTCCTTAAGGCATTGAAGCCTTCACTTCGTGCAAATGGGTTGTTGAGCCCAAACCGTCATACTAAACCAGGCCTGAATTGTTTACACAATTATTCACTAAAATTCCTTTCCAGTCATTCAAAGTGTGGTTGGCAATTTGTAATGAAGAAGAAACGGCACTACCTACTTCAAAACCAATGAAGCACTAGTCATTTGAGTTCTAATTCCAACTTAGATTATCCTATTTATTTGCCTATTAATGAGTTCCTAAATATTACCACAACTTCAAATTAGAATGAAGACTTGGTTTGGCCTTGACAACAGTAGTATCAACTTAATTAACAACTCAAATAAACACCACTAAACCAGCTCTCAACACTCAAGTGATTTCGATATCTTGGACTGGGATTATTGAAATTGGCTACTGGAACTTATAAACATTTTGGACCCCCCTTTATAACTACCAAAACTAACTGAGAGTAGCTACTAAAGCTCACGACCATTTTGACACTACTTCTTCAATCGCAAGATTAAATCAGGAGTTCAAACAATAGTATAAGCCTGTAAGAATAATAATTATACAGTCCACTTAATACAAATGGTGAAAAGGTTGTAACTGGATGAATCTTGAAACACTTAACATTTTTAACTACTATGGGTTAGACTAGGCTATATTACCATGCATTAGACCTTCTACAATTGTTTAATGGGGCTTGCACATTTAATACTTGAAGGAGTCAGGGAGGGGGCGAAATAAAACTAACACATAAAGTGATTCTAACACTAACTACAAATCAACTACAAACATAGAGTAATTGAAAACTATAGAAGAATAAACAGAACCATTCTAATGAACTTAAATGCATTTCATGCTTCAATTTCCTCATGGTTAATTCATTTTCTCCAATCCATTCCACAGCCAACAGAGTTACAGGAAAATGTATCTGGAATTGAAACAACAAGAAGGGATGGAATGAGTTGTGAATGAAGTCAGTCAGTAACAAATTAACAATCAGCAACAGCAGCAATCCAAACCAGCAAATGATACCAAAGATCAGGAAAAGGACTTCAAGCAATGCAACAGCAACTTAAACCAAAACTCAACAACCAAAACCCATCAACCTTAAACCATGGGATGCAGTGCTTTGAAACAAAATCTAGTTCTAGATTCACACTTAACCAAACAGATACAGAATAGAATCTCAAACTACTCAATATATTTCAGATTTGAAAGTGAACGGAAGGTTTGCTCAAAGGGTTGATGAAACAGTAACCTGACACTCTAGACTCAAGTTCAAAACGCTCTCAAAATTGAATCCTTACAAGCTTTCTGAACTGTTTCTTTTAACTGACTAAAAAACTCCCCTCAAGATGCTCTCAAACAGTGCTCTTATAGACTGATTAAAGACTCACCAAAACTGATTTTTCAGGACTATCTTTTCCAACTGGCTAAAAACTGTTCTTAAGTTTTCAACCACTGCCCAATATTCTTTTTTTTTCCTCCCCCCCTTTGTGCTCTCCTAGCTTGATTTTTATAGGCTTATTAGAAAAAGAGAAGCCCTTCCCCCTTCCTGTCCAAAGACAGGCAGCCCAAGTTTTAAAATATTCGTCCTCATGTCTGTCATTTCTACTTTTTCATTGTTTAGGCATGGGGTTTTCCTATTTTAAAATTTCCTGAAGTTTAAAAGAGTAGTGAATATCCTACTGTACAGCAGGTTCCACTACCCATTCCCATGTGCATTCTCAACTTTTATTATTAACCCCATCTTGCCTCTGATTTCCAACCAATAAAACCATTAGTCAATTCAGTTGCTTTTCCTTTTCAATTCTTAAAACCAAGACCCATGTTATTCTTTGATTCCCCCTAGTAAATGTGTTGCACAAAAATGTTCTGCCCATCACTGATTCTTCCTATTTACTAAACAAATTCAATAGTTTAATGGTGTATTAGCACTCACTGACAGACCATTCAAAACTAGACATTTCCAAGCTTCAAATCATACATTACCCTCTAAAATCTATACTAAGACTGCAGCTATAACCAAGCAACTTCCTAAATTCTGGACTGAACTTCAACCACAATGTAATCTCAACTCACTACTGTCTAATTATCAATAAACTCAGCCATAATTAAATTAAGATTAGACAGGCTCAAACAAAAATCAATTAACAGTATCGAGACACAAGGTTAATCTGGAATCGAATTATATGAGCAAAGTAAACAGAAGTAATTTTACGAACAATTTCAAGAGTTCCTTCAATGAACTGATGTGAATGTAATTGGAATTAATCAAATCCATTATCAGTTAAATGTAAAGGCTCATAATGCACTCGACGAATCTTGGCAGATGAAGAGGAGAAGGAGAACAGATGAAGCACGGGGATTCAAACGACTAAACTAAAACATAAAGGAACTAAACAAAAAAGAACAAAAAGAAGAAATACCCGGAGAACAGGCCATATTGAACAAATCCGAGAAGCCTCCAATTTTTGGCCGGTGTTTTCAATGCGATAACATAGGACTAAGGTCTAATTCGGTCAAGATCTTCACCATTCAACCGATTTGGGAGTTTAGGAATTTTAGGGTTCGTTCTTGGATTTAAAATCCGAGGATCTAGGCCAACATTCGAGTGAAACCAAGCAAGGATTTGGGGTGAGGGACTCTAGGAGGTCATGGGGTGTGAGTTTGGGGTTAATTAGACGAACTAGGGTTCCGGTCAATTCTTTGATCTAATATTCGAGGAACTCGGGGATGATTTGAAGGGAGATGGGTATGGGATTGGCATGAGGAGGTCGTGGGGGTTCAGTGGTGTGAAGATGGGGGAGATTGGACCACCGGAACCGCCGTGAGGCTATTTTCGGTGGGTGATCGACGGTGGTGTGAGGGAGTGGTCTCTTGGAGGTTGGAAATGGAATGAAAGGGTTAGGGTCTCTGATTTGGTGTTTGGTATATTGAAATGGGGTGATTAATGTGGTCCGTTGGATCAGTGAAGATTGACGTTCCAGATTAGGTTAGGGGGTCAAACGGGGTCGTTTTGGTTAAGTACTGAGGCGGGTTTGGTTCGGGGTAAACGGGTCGAGTTCGGTTCTTGGATACGGGTATTGATCTGTGACCGTTGGATGTGGCTTGGTTGAATGGCTGAGATTTTTGCCATTGAAACGATGTCGTTTGGTATGGTCTCTTGGACCGGTCGGTTGGGCCTGGATATGGGGTGTGATATTGGGCCTGAACTTTTCCTTTTTAAAACCAGCCCAGTCCGATTTTTAACTCTTCTTCTCTTGTTTCTTCTTTTTCTTTCATTCTCTTTTTGATTCCTAATTACCAAAATTAACTTAAAAAAATACTAATTAACCCTTAATAATAATTATCACCCAAAATTAAATACAAAGATAATCACACAATTTGACATTAAACCCTAAAAATGCGAAGTACATTATTTTTGATTTTTTTTTATTTTCGTAAAACAAATTACTGTTTAATTAATCCTAAGTTGTAAATGCAAATGAAACACATATACTTTTGTATTTTTCTTAATTAAAATAAAAAATGAACATGCACAGACAAGTACAAATAAATCACAAGCAGCGCAAAACTATTTTATGTTGAATTTTTGGGAATAGTTCTTGTAGGGCAAAAATCACGTGCTCACAGCTGCCCCTCTTTGTCCGGAAACACGGAGAGTTTTCGTGCAAAGATAAAGTGAGCGGATACGAGCGATTTTTGCCCGTTCGGCTACTCCGTGCGAAGCATTTTTTGAAAGATTTGACCGAACCTCTGCTTCGAAGGTTTCCTACATATCCCTGGCTAAAAGGGAATCAGGTCAATGTAGTTCGGGAAGTTTTGGTAGCTGGGACTACCATGGAGCTGTAGATTTACTGGTACTGTTGTTGCTTCTGCTACCGCTACTTAGTGACTTCCTTATTACACCATGCTAAAAGAGAACAAGAAGTCAAACTAAACTATAGTCTATGAATTACAAAGGTTTATTCTCAAACTTGGTCATGTGACTGTTGTTGCCTTGTTGCCTCACTGTCTTGTTGCCTTGTGTTTCCTCCGATGTTTGTTTACTTCTGACTTGACTTGTATTCTCTCTTGATTGCCGAACTTGAACTGCTTATTTCCTTTTTGCGAGCTTAGCATTATTTTTCCTTCGAAGCTTAAACTGCCTTCTTCTGACTAGTGTTGCCTTCCTTCCGACTTCTGGACTTTAATTTATGCTGGGGATTTCCGTTGTAACCCTCCATTCTCCGGGCGGGCTCCTGACTTTTACTACGACTTAAAAATATAATACCTCCATTCTCCAGGCGGGCTCCTGACTTCGTCTACAACTTGAAATGATAACAACCTCCATTCTCCAGGCGGGCTCCTGACTTCCAACACAACTTAAAAATATAACACCTCCATTCTCCAGGCGGGCTCCTGACTTCAACGACGACTTAAAAATATAACACCTCCATTCTCCAGGCGGGCTCCTGACTTCAACAACTTCTTACAATGTAACACCTCCGTTCTCCAGGCGGGCTCCTGACTTCTACTACGATATAAAAATATAACACCTCCATTCTCCAGGCGGGCTCCTGACTTCAACTACTTCTTAAAAATATAATACCTCCATTTTCCAGGCGGGCTCCTGACTTCGTCTACAACTTGAAATGATAACAACCTCCATTCTCCAGGCGGGCTCTTGACTTCCAACACAACTTAAAAATATAACACCTCCATTCTCCAGGCAGGCTCCTGACTTCAACAACTTCTTACAATGTAACTCCTCTGTTCTCCAGGCGGGCTCCTGACTTCTACTACGACTTAAAAATATAACACCTCCATTCTCCAGGCGGGCTCCTGACTTCAACTACTTAAAAATATAATACCTCCATTCTCCAGGCGGTCTCCTGACTTCGTCTACAACTTGAAATGATAACAACCTCCATTCTCCAAGCGGGCTCCTGACTTCCAACACAACTTAAAAATATAACACCTCCATTCTCCAGGCGGGCTCCTGACTTCAACAACTTCTTACAATGTAACACCTCCGTTCTCCAGGCGGGCTCCAGACTTCTACTACGACTTAAAAATATAACACCTCCATTCTCCAGGTGGGCTCCTAACTTCAACTACTTCTTAAAAATATAATACCTTCATTCTCCAGGCGGGCTCCTCACTTCGTCTACAACTTGAAATGATAACAACCTCCATTCTCCAGGCGGGCTCCTGATTTCCATCACAACTTAAAAATATAACACCTCCATTCTCCAGGCGGGCTCCTGACTTCAACTACTTTTTTTTTTAAAAAAAATATAACACCTCCGTTCTCCAAGCGGGCTCCTGACTTCAACTACTTCTTAAAATGCGTTCTATTGCCGTTGTTCCTTCCTGCCTCCTGAACCATTTTCCTTCTAACTTGAATCATCTTCTTTCAGAACTGCATCCCTCAAAACTGGTGTTTCATTCCTCTGAAAACTGTTGGGGATAACGCCAGTGTTTCATTCAAAAATATGTTATTCTCCTCCTTCAAAGACTACTTCGCTTAAAGCTGGTGTTTTCCTTCCTCTGAAACTATTTCCCTTAATACTTGTGTTATCTTCCCCCCTGACATTGCTTTCTTTAAAACTTGTTTTACCTTCTCCCGAAAACTGCTGGGGATACCGCTTTTCACCAAACTTGTGTTAGACTTCCAGAAAATTTTTGAAATGAAAGAAAATTTTCTGCCCCAGTTTAACAATCTTTCTTGTGGCACATCTTTCCGTTATCAATAACATTTCCTGTCCCTGCTTCAAATCAAAGAAAATTTATTAGTTTAAAATGTGGGGGACGTTCCTGCTGGGGATGGTTTTCCCTTTTTTATTTTTCCCATGTTCTGCATTGTTCGTCCATCTTGAAACCTAGCTGATAACTTTCGACTTTCTTGATGCTTCTGTATTCACCCACTTCTCAACCGTTGTTTTCCACTTTTACTCCATACTTTCCACGACATCTTAGAGCAATCCATCATTTGGTCTTATAATGATGTCTTTCTTATCCCGTCACATTATCTTCGGCCTGTCTTATCCCCATTTACCTTGCACCATGTTGGCGACTGGTAGTTGTCTTTGAAAATCCTTCTTAAAAACAAACTACTATATATAAAAAAAATCTTTAACCAAAAGAAATGAAAGATGATGACTTCAAAAGATAAAAAGAAAAATCTTCCTAAAGAACTGTTTGAAGAGAAGAAAAGGAAAAGGACTTATCTGAATGGTATAACCGATCCCAATGGTCATGTCGTGCATTTTTGGATTAATCAACCCAGTCTGTTTACATCAATCAATCTTTATGATGTCCCTACTTTGCATTTCAAAGGTCCCGCAACCCATCTTCTTTTGCCAAAACAACATCTTTATTCTGCTTGATGTCTCGACGGATCCTTTCTATCAAGCTTATCTCGTTTGCCCCCTTTTAATTCCTTGTTGCCTTATAGTGCCCTTCGAGGGGTTTTCATTAATAAGACTCTCTCATTTCTCTCAACTCTTGTTGCCCTATAGTGCCTGTGAAGGTTTTCACCGATAAGAGTCTCTCATTTTATTTCTCCCAACTTCCATCGCCTTATGGTGCCTGTAAAGGTTTTCACCAATAAGACTCTCTCATTTTATTTCTTTTCAGCTGGGGATTGGGGTGTTACTGATAAAATTCTCTCATTTCATTTCTTTTCCGCTGGGGATTCTCTCATTTCATTTCTTTTCTGTTGGGGATTCTCTCATTTCATTTCTTTTCGGCTGGGGACCAGAGTGTTACTCCAGACTTTCATTTGCCCGACTTGGCACTTCTCGGATATTGATCGGGAGGTCTTTTGGACATCAATATGGGTTTCTGGTGTATGGTTAAAGAAAAAATTTAAAATAATTTTGATGGGTAAAACATTACAGCTCTTGGAATCAACTTTCTTTCCCAAAATTATAAACACAACTTCTGCCCCAGTTTTTTCTTGCTTGGGGATTTTTTATTCTTATTACACTATGACCGAGCCGTGAGGCGCCTACGTATCAGGTCAAACGTAGTTCCCAATTCCTTTGTTTTTCTTGTGACTTTTTTTTTGTCTTTATTATAATTATTTTTCTTTTCTCCCTTTTTTCATTTTCATTATTGATTCCAAAAGAGGGGTATAAAAGAATAAATAAGGCTCAAAAGGGGAAGCAAAGGTTGAAGTGTTTGGATGTAAGAACAAATTGCCTCCATCATTTCATTCTCCGATATCACGCCAAATGCAAACAAACAACAATTACAATTAAAAGAAATCATACATAATATCTCTTAACTGCGTCAGAATTGATAGTCATGTCGATGCATTTTCCTTCGATATCTGTTAAACATAAAGCACCATTGGACAACACTTTGGTTACAATGAATGGCCCTTGCCAATTCAGGGCAAACTTGCCTTTTGCCTCAGCCTGATGTGGAAGGATGCGTTTCAGCACTTGCTGGCCCACTTCAAACTTCCGGGACGCACCTTTTTATTGTATGCTCTTGCCATTCTCTTTTGATATAACTGGCCATGACACACGGCTTCCAATCTTTTTTCATCAATCAAGTTCAACTGCTCCAAACGAGTTTTGACCCACTCATCATCATCAATCTCAGCTTCAGCGACAATCCAAAGGGACGGGATTTCAACTTCTGCAGGTATTTCGGCTTCAGTTCCATATACCAACAAATAAGGAGTTGCACCTACTGAAGTACGGACAATGGTGCGATAACCCAATAATGCAAATGGTAATTTTTCATGCCATTGCCTCGAACCTTCTACCATTTTCCAAAGTATCTTCTTTATGTTTTTGTTGGCTGCCTCAACTGCTCCATTCGCCTTGGGACGATATGGGGTGGAATTGCGGTGTGTAATCGTAAACTGTTGACATACCTCTTTCATCAAATTGTTGTTAAGATTAGCACCATTATATGTGAGGATCACCTTTGGGATTCCAAATCGACAGATGATATTTGAATGAACAAAATCGACCACTGCTTTCTTGGTCACAGACTTGAAAGTTTTGGCCTCAACCCATTTGGTGAAATAATCAATGGCTACCAGAATGAACCTATGCCCGTTGGATTCTACTTGCTCAATTGGTCCAATGATATCCATGCCCCAAGCGACGAAAGGCCATGGCGCTGACATTGTGTGCAATTCCGATGGTGGAGAATGAATCAAATCTCTGTGTATATAGCACTGATGACATTTGCCCACAAAACTAATACAATCTCGCTCCATGGTGAGCCAATAATAACCTGCTCGGAGAATTTTCTTCGCCAGCACATATCCGCTCATATGTGGTCCGCAGACTCCTGAATGTACTTCGGACATGATAGCCATAGCCTGTCCAGCATCTATGCATCTTAACAATCCTAGGTCTGGTGTTCTTTTATACAAAACTCCTCTGCTCAAGAAAAATCCACTTGCCAATCGTCGAATTGTTCTCTTTTGATCCCCCGTGGCTTGCACTAGGTACATCCCCATTCTGATGTATTCCTTGATATCGTGGAACCATGGTTCGCCATCCAGTTCTTCTTCAATCATGTTACAATAAGCATGCTGATCTCGGACTTGAATATGCAAAGGATCGACATAAGCTTTGTCCGGATGGTGCAGTATTGATGTTAGGGTAGCCAAAGCATCGGCGACCTCATTGTGGACCCTTGGAATATTCCTGAACTCCACTGATCTAAACTGTTGGCAAAGATCATGTAAGCATTGTCAGTATGGTATGAGCTTCAGATCTCGCGTTTCCCATTCTCCTTGAATTTGATGTACCAGAAGGTCCGAGTCTCCCAAGACCAAAACTTCCTGGATATCCATGTCCGCAGCTAACCTTAAACCCAAAATGCATGCTTCGTACTCGGCCATATTGTTGGTGCAATAAAACCGAAGTTGAGCCATAACAGGATAGTGATGCCCTATTTCAGAAATAAGCACAGCTCCTATTCCGACTCTTTTCATATTAGCAGCCCCATCAAAGAAAAGTTTTCAACCTGGTTTTCCGGCCTGTTCTAGTTCATCAATGTGCATCACCTCTTCATCAGGAAAATAAGTCCTTAGTGGCTCATACTCTTCATCGACCGGGTTCTCGACCAAATGATTGGTCAATGCTTGGGCTTTCATCGTAGTCCGAGTCACATAGGTTATGTCAAACTCTGTGAGCAAAATCTGCCATTTTGCAAGTCTTCCTGTCGGTATAGGCTTTTGAAAGATATACTTCAACGGATCCAAACGCGAAATGAGGTAGGTGGTGTAGGATGACAAATAATGTTTCAACTTCTGTGCTACCCAAGTTAGGGCACAACATGTCCTTTCTAGGTGAGTGTACTTAACCTCATAATCCGTGAACTTCTTGCTAAGATAATAGATGGCTTGTTCCTTCCTTCCAGTGACGTCATGTTGCCCCAATACACAACCAAATGAATTTCCAAGACTGTAAAGTAAAGAATCAAGGGTCTCCCTGGTTCTGGCGGAAGCAGCATAGGTGGGTTTGTCAAGTAACCTTTTATCTTGTCAAACGCTTCTTGACACTCATCAGTCCACTTGATCGCAGCGTCCTTCCTCAACAACTTGAAAATAAGCTCGCAAGTTGTCATGAGCTGAGCAATAAACCTGTTGATGTAGTTGAGCCTTCCTAACAGACTCATCACTTCAGTATTGTTCCTCGAAGGGGGCAAATCTTGTATGGCTTTGATATTTGATGGGTCTAACTCGATGCCTCGTCGACTGACTATGAATTCTAACAGCTTTTCGGATGGAACGCCTTGTACCTGCGAAGCCTCTAGAAGAATTTCCTCAAATCCTCGACGTGGTCGGCCTGATGCTTTGATTTTATGATCACATCATCTACATATACCTCAATCTCCTTGTGTATCATATCATGAAACACAGTAGTCATTGCCGTCATATAAGTTGCTCCAGCATTCTTCAAACCAAATGGCATTACTCGGTAGCAATAAGTTCCCTACGGCGTGATGAAGGCCGTCTTTTCTGCATCTTCTTCATCCATTAGAATCTGATGATACCCGGCATAGCAATCCACAAAAGATCCGATCTCACGCTTGGCATAATTATCGATCAAAATGTGGATATTGGGTAGAGGGGAGTTATCCTTCGGACTTGCTTTGTTGAGATTGCGGTAATCGACGCATACTCTGATCTTGCCATCCTTCTTCGGTACAGGCACGACATTAGCCAACCAGACAGGATATCGAGTGACCCGAATAACTTTTGCATCCAACTGCTTGGTAACTTCTTCTTTAATCTTCACACTCATATCAGTTTTGAATTTCCTCAACTTTTGCTTGACGGGTGGGAACGTTGGATCAGTGGGCAATTTGTTGACCACTAAATTAGTGCCTAAACCTGGCATGTCATCATATGACCACGCAAAAACATCTTTGTACTCAATGAGTGCTTTGATTAACTCCTCCCGGATTTTTGGCTCGAGGTGGACACTTATTTTAGTTTCTCGGACGTTGTCTGTGTCCCCTAAATTGATGGCTTCTGTGTCATTCAAATTGGGTTTGGGTTTTTCTTCGAAGTGAATTAACTCCTTACTAATTTCTTCAAAGGCTTCATCTTCATCATCATATTCTGATTCGTAATCGCAATCTACTTCTTGAACTATCATTTCGGAAATAGATTGATTTTTAAGACTGGGTTGAGGATTCCTTATGCACGCCATGTCATTAAGACCAGAGAGAACTGTACAGAAAAAGAAAATAAGAAAACAAAATTAAAATAAAATAAGGAATGAAGAAGAAACTTTTTTATTTTATTGAATTACGGGATAACAAGGTTTCACACTTTGATGAACACAACAAAAATAAAAGAAATCTGGACTACAACCCTGGAATAATCCAGAAAACAGGAAGGAAAATCAGAGCCAACTACCAAGACTCCCTCCGAATGGGAAAAGGAGTAGCCATCCAATTGTTGATTTTTGCCTTTGGCCCCACAAACTGCACATCCGCCTTGCTGGACCCCTCCCCAACTTCTACCATGTTGATTTCGGTGAATACTCTTTCAAAGCCTTCATTTAAGTCTCCATCTGCACCAATCAATGGCCCTGTAACCTTGGACAGCAATTGCTTTTTGATGCTCGGCCTGACAAAAGATCTGGACAGGCACAGGATTGGCTTGGGAAGGACCCAGACTCTTTTCTTCAACTTGGGGGCCCGTATCACATCTGCCACTGTAGGCTTGAACCCCATCCCAAAGGTATCCAGATTTTTGGGTAAAGAAATCGGTTGAACAATACCCTGAAGATCAGCCCCTAAACCTTTGCCTGGCACAAACCCGTTTTTCAACATCTCTGAGGCTACCATGACAGTTGCAGCTGCTATTTTGGGAAGTGGGATGCTTTCACCCTCGGGAACTTTGTCCACTGAAACCGTATCGAAGACCTGGTAAACCCAGGGCCCCTTGTCATCGTCAGCCTCTATGAAGGGTACGATGGCATCACTTACGGTGCTTGCATTGTCTTCCCTATGTACTACGATCTCTTACCTATCCCACTCGAATTTGACCATCTGATGTAATGTAGAAGGCACTGGTTTGGCGGCGTGGATCCAGGGTCGCCCCAACAGAAGATTATATGGCACTGCCACGTCTAACACTTGAAACTCCATGGTGAACTTGACTGAACCAATTGTTAATTCAAGTACGATGTCACCCACTGTGTTTGTACCACCTCCATCAAACCCTCGAACATAGATGTTATTCTTGTGAATTCTATCACCATCGACCTTCAGTTTGTTCAACGTGGTCAAGGACATATATTGGCACTGGACCCATTATCAATTAGTACTCGAGTGACTACCGAGTCTTCACACTTCACGGTCAAATAGAAGGCTCTATTATGTTCTGTACCCTCCACGGGCAACTCATCGTCTGAAAAAGTGACCCTGTTGACCTCGAAAATCTTGTTTGCTATTTTCTCCAGATGGTTCACAGAGATCTTATCCGGAATATGGGCTTCGTTTAGAATTTTCATCAATACCCGGCGGTGCTCATCTGAATGGATCGATAAGGATAACAATGAGATCTGTGCCGGGGTCTTCCTCAACTGCTCTATAATGGAGTAATCTTGCGCCTTCATTTTCTTTAAAAATTCTTCCGCCTCTTCCTCGGTAACTGGATTCTTTGTCGCTACTGGATTGGCACTTCTTAACTCTGCGGGAGCAAAACACCTTCCCGAACGAGTTAGACCTTGGGCTTCACACACTTCTCCTTTGACTTATTTCCCTTTGTAAATCACCGTCACCCGTTCATAATTCCAAGGAACAGCCTTGCTGTTGATCACTGGAAGCTGAGTTACCGATTTTATAATAACAGGCTCTGTGCGAGCAACCTTCACGACCACAACAGGTTTACTTGCAACCCCTGGCACTACCACTTTAGCTTTCTCGGGTTTCACTGCAACAAGTCTCGACGACCCTCTCTCAGCTACCATAGCTGGCTTATCATCTACCCCTCTCAACTGGACCACTAATTTCCCACTGGTTACTTTTTCCTTTGAGCTGGTTTCGTTGGAACGGATCATCATTACCGTCTGTGAGGGCTTCCTCGGCTCCCCCTCTTTGTGTATCAACTCAATCATGTGTGTCTTATAGTGAGCTGGCAGTGGATTCTGATTAATATTTGGTGCTTCTAGGGCTTGAACCTCGATCCGATGAGTATTGATAAGCTCTTGCACAGCTATTTTTAGCTTCCAACATTTCTCTGTATCATGCCTTGGGGCCCCTGAACAGTACTCACAACTCACCGAATGGTCAAGATTTCTAGGGGGAGGATTTGGCATTTTAGGCTCAATTGGATTCAACATGCCCAACTGCCTCAATCTATGGAAAAGACTGGTATATGATTCCCCCAGTGGAGTTAAAGTTTTTTGCTTCTGTGACCTCTCATTCTTGAGGGCTGGGTTTGGTCGGAAACCTATCCCGGGGGGATTTCTGTAGGCCTTTGGGGGTAGATATGTGTTTTGTGGAGCTGGGTATGGATTTTGTGGAGCCGGCGCGCGCCATTGTGCGTGTGTCGGGGTTTGGGTATAGGCTTGTGCATGATGGACGGAAAAATGGGGATCTGGCTGTGGGTAGTAATGTTGTGGAGGGCTATATGGAGTATGGGGGTAATTTTGGTGGTAGGGTCGTGATTGGATATAGTAGGGTGACGGGCCTCTAGATCCGAACCAGGCTCCGGACTTAACAGTCGTGACATCTTCCTTGTTCTTTTTCCCGAGCACACCCCTAGTGTCGCTTTGAATGGCCTGGGTGGTTGCCTTGACCGCTGAATAACTCATGATTTTGTTGGACTTAAGCCCCTCCTCGACCATGCCTCCCATTTTTACAACCTCATTAAAAGATTTGCCAATTGCGGACACCAGATGACCAAAGTAGGTCGGCTCCAAAGCCTGCAAAAAGTAATCAACCACCTCGCCTCTTTCATTGGGGGATCTACCCTTGCTGCTTGCTCCCTCCACCGGAAACCATATTCTCTAAAGCTTTCACTGTGCTTCTTCTCTAGTTTAGTCAAAGACATTCGGTTCGTAATGATCTCAAGATTATACTGAAAGTGACAAGCGAATGCTTGTGCCAGATCATCCCATGTGTACCATCTTCCATGATCTTGGCGGGTGTACCACTCCAATGTTGCTCCGCTCAAACTCTGACTGAAGTAAGTCATTAGCAATTCATCCTTTCCTCCGGCTCCCCTCATCTTACTGCAAAAACCTCTCAAATGAGCCACCGGATCACCGTGTCCGTTGTACAAGTCGAATTTGGGCATTTTGAACCCTGCCGGTAGTTGTACATTTGGGAACAAACACAGGTATTTGTAAGCGACACTCACCTGACCTCATAACCCTTTCATATCCCTAAAGAATTGTTCTATGCTTTTCATTTTTCTGAACATCTCTTCCTTTTCAGGATTTCTGGCCGGTTTTTCTGCTTTCCCTGGTAGGTCAGAATGTGGATCATATGGATAGGCTTCAGGTGCTTTGAAGGTAAGCTCCACGGGATAATATTGGTTGTCCTGCGCTTGGAACACAGGTTCACTCGGGGATGGAGTACAGTCGGTGGACGTGCCACAAAGACAGGGGTGATTGGCGGAGGAGGGTATGGAATTGATTTTGGGGTGGAGCTTGTGGCGTATGAGAAGTAGTGCCATGGTAGTGCTGATAAATGGGAAAACCTGGATCGGTGGCGGGATGATCCTGAGACTAAGCTAATGGTGGGGTAAAAGTCGGCTTAGCAGAGTAAACTGGCGGTGATTGGCCTTTGGACCAAGCCTGGTACATTTCGGCCATCTGTTGCTTAAGTTTGAGCATCTCCTCTTTCATTTTATAGACGTCCAACTCCTCTACCTCAACACTAGTGTCGACATCTGGGATAGACATGATTTCCGGTATTGGTCCCTTTGATCTGGTTTGGTAATGATAATGTGTCAGTATCCTCTAAATACTAACTGCTTGAATTCTCTGGAAATCAATAAACTTGTTAGTTTTTTAGAGTTTAACACATATGCAATTACACGTTGGGATGCAATGCACCTAGTCAATTAACTATTTTCTATCATGCATTTGCTTCGGTTGCGTGCGTCATTCCGGCCTCTCATAATTGTGCCCCTTCTTTTAAGCTTCCTTTATTCTGTCCTTCTTTATTTATTTTTCATTTTCCCTTTTTCTTTTTTAGTGGTGGTCGAATCCTATAGAGATTGCCTACGTATCATGTCCCCGCATGAATCAGACCGTGCGTAGTTCTGGCCTATAGGTGCGAAAAGCAAAGAGACAATTTTGGAATTTTTCGATTTTTCATTAATAAACATTCTATTACAAACCAGACGCTTTTGGAAAGGAAAATAATAGACTCGAAACCAAACCAAGTACGAACTCAATAACTTCTGACAGACTCTGATGCGAAAGAAAAACAGACTCTAACAAACAACAGACTCTAAGGAACAAGAAAATGCAGATTCAAACTATGAACACATTAGAGTTTTAAATTTGGGTGCCCGCGGGGCGTCATTCGGCCTCGCCGCGGGCTTAGGTGTAAGGCCCCTTTCCAGCTATTCCAATTCATACATGATTTGCTTCACAAATATCATCACCGCCGAGAAGAAAGTAGTGCGGGTCATGTTTTCACAGACCCGACATTTCCTGTTAATAGCATGAGCAATAGTCAAAATCTTGTCCCTAGTTCGGTCTTTCTCTGGGAGTAGGCATTCTATCTGATCCCCTCTAGCCTTCAAAACCCGAGAATCATGCAGATGTTGTTTCCGTAACTGTTGTATTTCATCTTCCATCGAGGCCATTAGATTATAGCAGTGTTTACTTTCGGTTTCAAAAGCCTTGGCTTGTTTAGCCGCATTGCTCTCTAGGGTGGTCACCTTCCTTTTTAGACTGACAATGGTCTTTTTATAATCTTTCCTTGCCTGCTGTAAGTACTGTGTGCGCTCTTTTGTTCTTTTTGCCCATTGTGCCTGGAGTGATACTATGGTACCCTCAGATTGCTTCAAATTATTCCGGCACTCACTTATTTCTTTTTTAACCCTTTTATTAACCGTTCATCCGATCGACTCCTTTGTTGGTTGTAAGCATCTATCCTCATTTGTCGGATTTGGGCTTTCAGCGCCTCATTTTCTTGGACCAATTTGTTCCTTTCTCCCTGATCACCGTCAACTTGCAGACTATTTTCAAATTCCAGGTCTCTAATCTGTTGCTTCAGCTTGCCTATTTCTGCCCTGTAACTCTCTTCTTTAGCCAACCAATCTCATTGTTCTTGCGATGCCTCGACGAACTCCTGGAGATGGGGTCTTTTGGTTGGCCTCCCAAACTCGATTTCTCTCTTATACCAAGCAAGGTATCCCGGCGAAACTTCACCTTTGGACCGATCACGTACACACGTATTTGCCGTTAAGTATTGACACTCGGTCCAAATTTGGCGGACTGCTGCTTCAGCAAATTGTCCGTTGGCCCCGATCTCGACTATTTGGCCACTAAGATCTTCATCTTTCGGAACTATTTGGCATCTCCCCAACTGCCTCAAAACTCGATAAGGGGTATAGGGCTGGATACTTCTAAGCCCCATCAGAAGAAAATGGGGTCCAGTGGCTGGCATATATATGATTTCATCCACAGGCAACCATCTAAATGTCCATTCTATTTGGCCCGCAGTGACAGAACGGAGGCGCACTGTCCACTCTGTGACCCCTTCTGGTAAGCTGATTCCGTCAAGCTTCGTAGGAAATTCCTCTATGCACGTTTTCTCTGTCGACCCATAACTCATAAATTGAGGACGACGACATAGGTGTTCGATCATCCACATCTGCAGCAACGCGTTGCACCCCTCAAAAAAGCTTCCCCCGGCTTTGCAGGCTATGAGAGCGCGGAAGATTTCAGCTACTATAATGGGTGCGAGGGTGCTGTTGGCCTGAGTAAGTAAAGTGCTGACAACCCCAAATACTCGTATGTCAATGTTCCCGTCTTTTCTAGGAAACACCAGGAGTCCCAAAAAGGCTACCATAAATGCAAAACGCCTATGTTCTTCCCACTTAAGGTGATTTCCTTTGCTACAGATTTTGTTTTCCGGCTTATTGAACCCCCATATATGGCCATATCTGTTGTATATAAATCGCAAAGTACAAAACCCAGCTGCCAAGTCTGGATTGTGGACCCTCCTGCTTATTTTCAAAGAGTCTAGGAACCTGTGTACGGCTACGGCCCTTGGAGCAATTAGGTACTGGTGTCTCAGAGGAACCTTGGGACCCCCGATGTATCCGGATATTTCTTCCAATGTTGGGGTAAGTTCAAAATTCGAGAAGTGAAATACGTTGTGAGTCGGGTCCCAGAATGCGACCAAGGCCTTTATGATATCCCCCATAGGATTAATTTTTAGCAACCCAGTGAGGCCTCCCAGGTATAGATTGACTGTGTTGCGCCCTGATTCGCCCAAGTCATCCCACCACATGCGCAACTCCAAAGGGATCTTGTTCACAATTGTTATGTGCAAATTCTGACTTGTGCTTATTCTACACATTTATTAGGGTGGTTAAGCAAAAATCACGATTCAATTGACTTAAAAATCACGATTCGATTGACTTGTGCTCATTTTTTTCCCCTTTTTTTTTAAATAAATCCCGGTTTTGCCAATACGGCCTTTCAGCACCTCGGGGTCGAAGATTTTAAGGCTGTGTCGGCTAACCGATGGAAGCCTAAAAAATGAGCACAGGCGGCTGTTCTTGTAAAAATAGCCCTCCGGCACCCTTTTAGGGACATTCGGCTATTTCTAGCAAGAATGGCATCACCCTAATTATTTTCAAATAAAATTTTTGTTCTTTTGGCTATTTTCGCAAAAAGTGAAGTTGGACCCGATGGGGGTTGCCTACGTATCTCACATCCTGTGAGAATCAAACTGGCATAGTTCGGGCCGATAAAACAAACTTCTTTTGAAAACCAGACTCTTTTCATTGGCAAATAAAACTATATTTTTGTTTTTTTTCCCTTTTTTTTTCTTTTTTTTTCATTTTCTCAAAAATTCGGCAGAGTTTCGACACTATTTGGACATTGGTTTTTTTTTCAGAACAGGCGATTAACTCTCTTTAACCCTCATACTGCTATTTCTCTTTCCTCAAAATATTCAAAAGTCGGTCAGCATGCAAGTCCGAAGCAAATAAATATACAAGTAGCAAGTAAGATGCATCAGCATGGTCTTTTTTTTGGTACACTTGTCCTAGACAGACCCAACCCCTGTGTTGAGCCTCCAAAGTCAAATGCACGTGATGCAAACAAACGTTTCTACTAGGGATCGGGCATGAAGCTGAGTTATTCTAGGTTCATAACCTGGGTATTTGTTCTAGACTGTGTACCTGAGCGGACAACTCGAGTCGAGGAGGGGGCTACGTACCGGGAACCAAAAGGCCATCCGGCTTAATAACTTGTCCGAGCCTCTTTCTTATTTCAAGGTATGACACTAACAGAATAGGGAGTCTCGACCAGCGAGCACATCCCCGAAGGTGAGAAGAGAAGGGTTTCGTAACAGTTTATATACATTTCAGATAATATCAAAGCGGTAAAAGCAGCATTTAGCCCATTAGGCACAAACATGTAAAAATCGGATAATAAACAAAGCCAATTATAACAATTATTTAAAGCTCGAATTCTGAACCCTGAACCAGAGATTCTGGGTTCGGATCCCCAGCAGAGTCGCCAGAGCTGTCACACCTCATTTTTACGCACTTACCCCGAAGGATAAATGTATAAGCGAGTTTTTCCATTTTAAGTGACATTATACGAATCGGGAATATTTATTCATTTAGAGTCGCCACTTGGGAAAGGTTTGGCTTTTGGTGTCCCAAGTCACCGATTTATTTTAAATCCCGAATCGAGGAAATTTTGACTTTCCTTTTGAAGTCTGTGAACCAGAAATTCTAAGCAAGGAATTCTATTGACCCGAGGGAAGGTGTTAGGCACCCCCGGATCCCGTGGTTCTAGCACGGTCGCTTAAACTATTATAAATGGCTAAATATATTAGTTTAATACATGCTATCCTATAGTGAAATTTTAAAGATTATTTACCGCTATAATTAAAATTTTGAGAAAGTGAACGTCGTTAAAAATGTGTTTTCGGGTTACGTCGCATGAAATGCACCCGGATCCTCGACACATTTCTATACAACGTTCTAGGATTTGGATTTAGGTTACATGAAATGCACACCCGAGTTTAGGAATGTAATTTTATTAAAATCGTGCCTAAAGAATCTAATGCGTTATTATTTTGGGGAAGGCCGTGAAGTTCGCTAGACGACTCATCCCGGATTCTAAGTATTTTTAACATGATCAATTAAAGAGGGCCCCGCAAGTTATGCTTTTTATTTGGAAAGGCTCGTCTCATTTTTTATTTAAGGATATCATAAAGTGACTATGATTTCTTCTATTTATTTTTGTCTCTAAGAACGAAAGAAATAATCCTAGTTGATTAACGTATTTGAAACGACCAAATTCTCACAATTCAAACTCAACTCGACTAATTCTAATAACATGATAAGTGACAAACAAAGCATTGTTAGCCGTTCGTTCAAAACAATCAAGATTGCATCTCATAAACAAAAATAAATGGACAGTATGGGCCTAGGCCCAGGTCCAAACAAACATATGCAGCAAAAGGGGACCTGGGCCGCTCCTTAAGGCATTGAAGCCTTCACTTCGTGCAAATGGGCTGTTGAGCCCAAACCGTCATACTAAACCAGACCTCAATTGTTTACACAATTATTCACTAAAATTCCCTTCCAGTCATTCAAAGTGTGGTTGGCAATTTGTAATGAAGAAGAAACGGCAATGACCTACTTCAAAACCAATGAAGCACTAGTCATTTGAGTTCTAATTCCAACTTAGATTATCCTATTTATTTGCCTATTAATGAGTTCCTAAATATTACCACAACTTCAAATCAGAATGAAGACTTGGTTTGGCCTTGACAACAGTAGTATCAACTTAATTAACAACTCAAATCAACACCACTAAACCAACTCTCAACACTCAAGTGATTTCGATATCTTGGACTGGGATTATTGAAATTGGCTACTGGCACTTATAACCATTTCGGACCCCCCTTTATAACTACCAAAACTAACTGAGAGTAGCTACTGAAGCTCACGACCATTTTGACACTACTTCTTCAATCGAAAGATTAAATCAGGAGTTCAAACAATAGTATAAGCCTGTAAGAATAATAATTCTACAGTCCACTTACTACAAATGGTGAAAAGGTTGTAACTGGATGAATCTTGAAATATTTAACACTTTTAACTACTATGGGTTAGACTAGGCTATATTACCATGCATTAGACCTTCTACAATTGTTTAATGGGGCTTGCACATTTAATACTTGAAGGAGTTAGGGAGGGGGGGCGAAATAAAACTAACACATAATGTGATTCTAACACTAACTACAAATCAACTAGAAACAAAGAGTAATTGAAAACTATAGAAGAATAAATAGAACCATTCTAATGAACTAAAATGCATTTCATGCTTCAATTTCCTCATGGTTAATTCATTTTCTCCAATCCATTCCACAGCCAACAGAGTTACAGGAAAATGTACCTGGAATTGAAACAACAGGAAGGGATGGAATGAGCTGTCAACGAAGTCAGTCAGTAACAAATTAACAATCAGCAATAGCAGCAATCCAAACCAGCAAACGATACCAAAGATCAGGAAAAGGACTTCAAGCAATGCAACAGCAACTTAAACCAAAACTCAACAACCAAAACCCATCAACCTCAAACCATGGGATGTAGTGCTTTGAAACAAAATCTAGTTCCGGATTCACACTTAATGAAATAGGTACAGAACAGAATCTCAAACTACTCAAGATATTTCATATTTGAAAGTGAACTGAAGGTTTGCTCAAAGGGTTGATGAAACAGTAACCTAACACTCTAGACTCAAGTTCAAAACGCTCTCAAAATTGAATCCTTACAAGCTTTCTGAACTGTTTCTTTTAACTGACTAAAAAACTCCCCTCAAGATGCTCTCAAACAGTGCTCTTATAGACTGATTAAAGACTCACCAAAATTGATTTTTCAGGACTCTTTTCCAACTGCCTAAAAACTGTTCTTAAGTTTTCAACAACTGCCCAATATTCTTTTTTTTTCCTCCCCCCCCCCTTTGTGCTCTCCTAGCTTGATTTTTATAGGCTTATTAGAAAGAGAGAAGCCCTTCCCCCTTCCTGTCCAAAGACAGGCTGCCCAGGTTTTAAAAAATCCGTCCTCATGGTTATCATTTCTACTTTTTCATTGTCTAGGCATGGGGTTTTCCTATTTTAAAATCTCCTGAAGTTCAAAAGAGTAGTGCATATCCTACTGTACAGCAGGTTCCACTACCCATTCCCATGTGCATTCTCAACTTTTATTATTAACCCCATCTTGCCTCTGATTTCCAACCAATAAAACCATTAGTCAATTCAGTTGCTTTTCCTTTTCAATTCTTAAAACCAAGACCCATGTTATTCTTTGATTCCCCCTAGTAAATGTGTTGCACAAAAATGTTCTGCCCATCACTGATTCTTACCATTTACTAAACAAATTCAATAGTTTAATGGTGTATTAGCACTCACTGACAGACCATTCAAAACTAGACATTTCCAAGCTTCAAATCATACATTACCCTCTAAAATCTATACTAAGACTGCAGCTATAACCAAGCAACTTCCTAAATTCTGGACTGAACTTCAACCACAATGTAATCTCAACTTACTACTGTCTAATTATCAATAAACTCAGCCATAATTAAATTAAGATTAGATAGGCTCAAACAAAAATCAATTAACAGTATCGAGACACAAGGTTAATCTGGAATCGAATTATATGAGCAAAGTAAACAGAAGTAATTTTACGAACAATTTCAAGAGTTTTTTCAATGAACTGATGTGAATGTAATTGAAATTAATCAAATCCATTATCAGTTAAATGTAAAGGCTCATAATGCACTCGACGAATCTTGATAGATGAAGAGGAGAAGGAGAACAGATGAAATACGGGGATTCAAACGACTAAACTAAAACGTAAAGGAACTAAACAAAAAAGAACGGAAAGAAGAAATACCCGGAGAACAAGCCATATTTAACAAATCCGAGAAGCCTCCAATTTTTGGCCGGTGTTTTCAATGCGATAACATAGGACTAAGGTCTAATTCGGTCAAGATCTTCACCATTCAACCGATTTGGGAGTTTAGGAATTTTAGGGTTCGTTCTTGGACTTAAAATCCAACGATCTAGGCCAACATTCGAGGGAAACCAAGAAAGGATTTGGGGTGAGGGAGTCTAGGAGGTCATGGGGTGTGAGTTTGGGGTTAATTAGACGAACTAGGGTTCTGGTTAGTTCTTTGATCTAATATTGGAGGAACTCGGGGATGATTTGAAGGGAGATGGGTACGGGATTGGCATGAGGAGGTCGTGGGGGTTCAGTGGTGTGAAGATGGGGGGGATTGAACCACCGGAACCGCCGTGAGGTGATTTTTGGTGGGTGATCGACGGTGGTGTGAGGGAGTGGTCTCTTGAAGGTTGGAGATGGAATGAAAGGGTTAAGGTCTCTGATTTGGTGTTTGGTATATTGAAATGGGGTAATTAATGTGGTCCATTGGATCAGTGAAGATCGACGGTCCAGATTAGGTTAGGGGGTCAAACAGGGTCGTTTTGGTTAAGTACTGAGGCGGGTTTGGTTCGGGGTAAACGGGTCGGGTTCGGTTCTTGGATACGGGTATTGATCTGTGACCGTTGGATGTCGCTTGGTTGAATGGCTGAGATTTTTTCCATTGAAACGACGTTGTTTGGTATGGTCTCTTGGACCGGCCGGTTGGGCCTGGATATGGGGTGTGATATTGGTCCTGAACTTTTCCTTTTTAAAATCAGCTCAGTCCGATTTTTAACTCTTCTTCTCTTGTTTCTTCTTTTTCTTTCATTCTCATTTTGATTCCTAATTACCAAAATTAACTTTAAAAATACTAATTAAGCCTTAATAATAATTATCACACAAAATTAAATACAAAGATAATCACACAATTTGACATTAAACCCTAAAAATGCGAAGTACGTTATTTTTGATTTTTTTTATTTTCGTAAAATAAATTACTATTTAATTAATCCTAAGTTGTAAATGCAAATGCAACACATATACTTTTATATTTTTCTTAATTAAAGTAAAAAATGAACATGCACAGACAAGTACAAATAAATCACAAGCAACGCAAAACTATTTTATTTTGAATTTTTTGGAGTAGTTCTTGTAGGGCAAAAATCACGTGCTCACAATCACTATCGTCGACTTCTTTACAAAATTTTCGTACTCTGTTTTTTGCGCTAAACTCTGTTTCAACATTTTCTCTAATTTCACAAATCAAAATCGACAAAATCTTCTACAATTCTTCTGCAACAAAAGCAATTATGGCGGAAATACAAAGCAAAGGAAAAGAGAGCAGCAATTCCACCATTGACAACCATTAAAAAGCTTTGAAGCTTTGAATTCAAATTTGGATTTTCAAAAATCATTATTTGTTTGGATTGGGTATTGTTGAAAATAATTGGGAATATGGTTTGGAGTTTATATCTCAATTTTGAGGGGTTTTGGTGAAGATTAGACTTGGTTTTGACTGAATTTCAGATTGAAACTCGAAGAAGAAGAAGAAGAAGAAGAAGAAGAAGAAGAAGAAGAAGAAGAAGAAGAAGAAGAAGAAGAAGAAGAAGAAGAAGAAGAAGAAGAAGAAGAAGAAGACATATTGTAGATAAATTATAGAAAAATTGTAGACAGTTGTTTATTTATTTTTCTTTTATTTATTTACCTATTGTATGAAAGTTGAACAACATTGTATAAAAATTGTATTTAAGTGGATGATTTAGTACTGTTTTGGACAAAAATATGTATTAAAAATGTGAAACATACATTTCAGGGAAAGCATTTCGAGTCCAAATATGTACCAGTTTGTAGATATTTTGTAGATAAATTGTAGATTATTTGTATTCTGATTGTAGATGTTTTATTTTCTGTTTTCACAAATAAAAAAATAAATAAAACTTCTACAAAACTTCTGAAAAAACACAATTATGTCAAAAATCCCAATTATGCTACAATTGAATGGGAATTGGGATATTAAAATTCAATATACCCAGTTTGTAGATATTTTGTAGATAAATTATAGATTATTTGTATTCTGATTGTAGATGCTTTATTTTTTGTTTTCACAAATAAAAAAATGACTAAAACTTCTACAATTCTTTTGAAAAAACGCAATTATGTCAAAAATCTCAATTATGCTACAATTGAATGGGAATTGGGATATTAAAATTCAATATACCCAGTTTGTAGATATTTTGTAGATAAATTGTAGATTATTTGTATTCTGATTGTAGATGCTTTATTTTCTGTTTTCACAAATAAAAAAATGACTAAAACTTCTACAATTCTTCTGAAAAAACGCAATTATGTCAAAAATCCCAATTATGCTACAATTGAATGGGAATTGGGATATTAAAATTCAATGTACCCAGTTTGTAGATATTTTATCGATAAATTATAGATTATTTGTATTCTGATTGTAGAAGCTTTGTTTTCTGTTTTCATAAATCAAAAACGACTAAAATTTCTACAAATCTTCTGCAAAAAACGTAAGTATGTCGAAAATTCCCATTATGCTACAATTTTGTGATTCTCTTATATGCTCTTGTTACTCCTTACGAAACTACTATGCTAAATATGGAATCCAAAAAAATATTTTTGCAATTTTTTCTTCAAGAAAAATAAATAAACAACAGTCTACAATTTTTCTTCAATTTATCTATAATTTTTCTATAATTTCTGCAATATACGTCTTCTTCTTCTTTTTCGAATTTCAATCTGAAATTCAGCCAAAACCAAGTCTAATCTTCATCAAAACCCCTCAAAATTGAGAAATAAACTCCAAACCATATTTCCAATTATTTACAACAACCCAATCCAAACAAATAATGATTTTTGAAAACCCAAATTCGAATTCAAAGCTTCAAAGCTTTTTAATGGCTGTCAATGATGGAATTGCTGCTCTCTTCTCCTTTCCTCTTATATTACTGAAGGAACCCGAAATCATAACCACCAAAAATTATTGTTGTGTATGAAATTTTGAAGATTTGATTGGTTGTAGAAGAAAAAACCTTGATTTTGGACGTTAATGGTAGAAGGTTTCAATTGTTTTTCTGGATTTAGCAGAGGGTTTCAATTGTTTTTCTGGTCTCTGAGAGTGTGATGATACGTGGGTGAGGGTGTGGGGTTGGGAGAGAGAAACGTGGGGGGAGGGGGGATTTGGAGGAATATACGGTATCATAAATGTAGGAGTAATATAAGGTACAATTAATGTACAGTTAAAAAACCTTATGGTATAGAATTAGTAATTAGGTATACTAAATATAATTATATCAAACCTTAAATATTGAGGGTAATATAGTTTCTTACATTGCATACGAATGTAAAAATTCCAATAA
Organism: Nicotiana sylvestris; assembly: GCF_000393655.2. Classification (NCBI taxonomy): domain Eukaryota; kingdom Viridiplantae; phylum Streptophyta; class Magnoliopsida; order Solanales; family Solanaceae; genus Nicotiana; species Nicotiana sylvestris. The sequence continues at coordinate 57,207,882 of NC_091060.1, read as the reverse complement.
ATAACCAACAAGAAGGTAATTGCTACATGGGCTTGGGCTGGCAATGTAGCTGATCAAGCAAGTTCGCTATGATGTTTTTGGGTATATGTCGTTTATCTCGGTCTCTTCCACAAGAAGAGAAATAGGAAAATTCACAAACCTTTAAATTTTTAAACTCATAAAACATTTCCCAAAAAAAATAATAGCTGTTCCAGTTAACTTTAAAAAAAAATCGTCAAACCTTTTTCATAAAAGTAAATTAAGTTGCCAGTTGGTACTAACGTTGAACAATCATTTATTTATGTCAGGTTTCATGATTTGATAGATCATTTATATTTAAATCTTGCAATATTGAATTTTTTTCTTTTCTATTTCTTAGATATTCAACAAAATATTAAAAATGCACGCTCAACAGTCGTAGAAAAGATATAATTATCCTAATGTGTTCCTCTGTGTTGTGGCCCTTATTTCTTGAGATTGTCATACAGATGTTTTTATTATTAGTATTTAGTAGGTGTCCGCATTTGTTCCATGTAATAGTAATATTTTAGCAATAATCAATTGGGAGAAAAGATAAAGGACTGAAGTGGATACAATAATGGTATGTTAGGAGTTATTACATTTGATTCATATTATTTGTATTTTAAGGATCACAAACATTCTTATAAAAGTTATGTAATATTTCTTCCGGTCTATTTTGGTCGATTTTTTTAGTTGTTTTCACATATATTATGCAATTCACTTTTTTAACATTAATTAATATTAATTAAGATTAAAATTGATCATATTAACATTTACTATCTCTTTAATTTGTTCATTAGAAGTATAACAGATACTCCGAGATTCTTTACTCCAAAGATAACTTTGGAAAAAAAAAAGTTAATTCATTCTTGATATTTGAAAAAACAAATATTGTAAACTGCAAAAAAAATAATATCAAAAAATCAATTAAAGTGGACCAAAGGGAATAGTCGTAAATACATAAATATTGTTTATGCTACCATTTTTCTATCTCTTAAGCGTTTTGTGTAATTAAAACTCTACTGATTAAAGTAGTAATAAGAGTGTAAGAAATGTCACTTTGTTTTTAAAAGAATAAGTATTATAGAACAAATTCAATTTATCAAAACCATAATATTTAAGATTGCATGAAGTATGATTTAATCTATAAAGCCAGAGAAAATAATGTCGAGCTAACTTTGCTTTACTATCTTTCCGAACTGTCCAAACTTATGAAGTAGGAAATAATTGCAAGTGATATGTTTAATAAAGTTGCCGTGTTTTGGAAATGAAAAGTTGAAAATAAATGTTGAGTAGGGATGTACATAAGTTGGGTTGGTTCAGGTTTTGCAATTACCAAACCAAACCAATTGTATCGGATTATAAAATTTAAAAACCAAACCAAATCAATAAAACTCGGATTTTTCAATCTCGGTTTTTCTCGAGTTTTCGGGTTATTCGGGTTAGAAGCACCACTCTTTTTTTAAAGAACGGTCACATGCATTCCATATATAGACTAGTGTTGCATTGCTTTTGGTAGGGGTGTACAAAGGAAACCGACAAACCGCACCAACCCGATAATCCGAGTCAAACTGAGAAAAAAAATCCGACTATGGTTTGGTTTGATTTGGTTTGGTGTTGGAAAAATAAACCCGACCATAATTGGTTTGATTTGGTTTTAACCAAAGAAAGTCAAACCGAAACCAAACCAACCCGACATTACATATATAGAAATTTTAGATAGATTTAATATATAAATATATTTATTGTGATGTAATTTATAAATATTTCTTAAAACTTTTCATAATTTTATCTTTTAAGGTATTATTTCAAGGTTGGACTTAAAACTTTTGAATGTTCCAATAAGTTTTATGCCATTAATATTAGTAAATTAAATAATGCTAACAAAAGCCCAAACCAAAATCAAATCAATACTAGTGCTAACAAAAGACATTCAATTCAATACTACGAATGAGAATGTATTGAATATCTATTTTTTGTTTTGCAATAATTTTGGATAAAAATGCATAACCTATTTTTATTTTTTCTTTAGCGTTTAGTCATGTAATTAATACTCCCTTATTAGTCTACTTATTTTAACACGACTTAGTACTTTTAAATTATGTTTATTTTTATTATGGCTTTTTAATTAGCAATATTTATATTACATAATTTTATTGTCTTTATTGTTGAATATTTTAGGATAATGCCATGACACATCTCATATTTTATATTATTTTCTTGTAAAATACTTTATATAGTTGCATCTTACTAGGATTAAAGAAATATTTTGAGCACAACTTATATGTTTTGTTCTACGAAGATTTTACCGAAAAAAACCCGAATAACCCGAGAAAACCCGAAAAAAATCGAAATTGAAAAACCCGAGTTTTATTGGTTTGGTTTGGTCTTTAGATTTAATAACCCGACACAATTGGTTTGGTTTGGTAATTATAAAATCCGAACCAACCCGACATATGTACACCCCTAGCTTTTGGCCCTCCATAATTACTCCTCGAATAATTAGTGACCATTTTATCTTTTTATTTTGGTTCAAAATAAGTGTTCATTTACATAATTAAAAGGAATTAATTTTATTTTTTTAAAATTTGCCTTCTTTACATATTCTAATTTGTCAAGGTAACAATTAATTAAGGTTAATTTAGTGAATACATCTTTTTTTCTTCTAGGAGTTCGTATTTCCTTAATGGGTGTGTCAAAGATAAAATGGTCACTTATTATGAACCGGAGGGAGTACTAAATTCAATATATATATATATATATATTGTTCTTTTTGTATATATTTTGTTATGGCAAAAGTTGGACTGCCTTCATAATTTTGATGCTTTCCAAGTGTTAACGTCTCCCTATTATTTCAAAGCATAGTAAAAGGTTGAGTTGAAATTATATACATTTTTTTGTATAAGTTGACTTAAACAGAAAAAAGGCAAAGAAAGTAAGAAAGAATGAGACGAAAACGAATCCAAGATAAAGTTATGATATTTTTTATTTTTTTATTTGCATAAGAAAATGAATTAATGGCAAATAAAATTTGCCTAATGATGATTCGACGAGGAGGTATATATAACTCTTAAATTAAAAGGGAGTTTATCAGGTACTTGACATTACATGTGATTTTAATACTTCACCTGTTTTAAATTATCTGTCATATTTTTCTTTTACAAGCTTCTAAGAAATTATTGGTTTGAAAGAGTTTTGGACTATTTTACCCTTATTTATATCTTAAAATATAATCTCTCTTCAATCTTCATTGAATATTTACTCTATTTATGTGATATCTTCATCTTCAAGAACAATTACTATTAAGGGTAAATAAAAAAATAATTAATTTTGTCTTACACTTTTAAAATAACAAATAATTGGAGACAACTATTTTTAACAAGCATGATAGATAATTTCAGACGGAGAGAGTAATTTGTTTATTAATTAATTCCAAAAGGAAGATTTGTTTGATTATGTGCCTTTAGAAATCACATAAATAGTAAATTTTGGCATCGGAGGTGAAAAATGAGAGAAGTTACAGATCGAGGAAGATATTGTTTCTCCGTATTCAGTTATAGTCTTATAGAAATTAGATAAGAATTTTTCAGGTAAATCAAAAGAATATTATTTGTTATTTTTCTGAATAATAATTTAATCAAAAGGAAATTTCATTTGTTTTTAACTCCATACATAAGTAAAAAGGCACTACAGTTATCCATTGCATTGATATATGATAATCTATTTAAGTCTTAAGGTTGAGTAAGATGAGAATTACAGATGGAGCTTTGAGGGATTATTTTCCAATTTTAGCTAGAGGGAAATTTTTTCTAGATGTTAATTTCTATTTGTCCAAAGGAACACACTATATAGTTCCTCAATATTTTTAAGATAATCGTGGTGTGCGGAACAGTTTGTGCTCACACAAAATATATGTCATCTCACATATAACTCTATCCATCAAAGCTTAAACAGATAGAAAGAATTACCTAATATTTTATCTTCACTTGATTTTTTCTATTTATTAATTTGGTCTAAATCCGAGTGAGGGTAAATTTTTACTGAGTCGATACAGGAACAAATAGAATAAACTCCTGATAAAAAACGTACCACCACCTAGTATTTTATCAAACCATATCAACTTATCATAGTTAAGTAATTTAATGCGATAACAATATATAACAACCAATCGTAGTAAAGTAATAGAAGTCCATCACATAATATAAATATATTTATTAATTTGGTGTAAATAATATTACCAGCCCATGTGCTACACAATGAAATGCCAATAAACACCAAAGACAAAAATGAAAATCTAATTTTTTTTAGACTCGGCTAAAAATATTTATAGCACTACTTAATATATGTTGAAAAACTAATTTAAAGTTGTAGTAGGAAATCGAAATTGTTTAGGATTTGATATTTGCATGTTTATTTAATTCATGTCTAAATAGAATTTATAGTCAAAATTAATAAAGGAATAGATTTTTCTATTTCTAGTTAAAATATGTTTCGTACTATTATAAATATGGGTATTATTAGCTTGTTTTAATGTGTGGAGGAAATAAAAAATTGTAGAGATCAATAAGAGATATATAATAAAATATTTTTCATCAATATACATATATTATGCACTAATTATATATTATATATTCATCTCTCAATTATTTATTAGGCGATTATTTATGTTTTTTTTAAAAAAGTAGAAGAAATCCAAAAGAATTAATTTAAAGCTAGAGGGACAAGATGATTTGGAGAGCCAGAAAGGGGCCCTTAACTTCAAGTTAAGCAAAATCTTGGGGTGGTTGGTAAAGTGTCACACATTTCCTATGAAAGTGACCATGGCATGTCCTGTGGGGACTACTTTATTGCTCTAAGCTCCTTACTATATTACAATTATTAGGTATTAGTACTCCTATTTTCGACATACGTAATATAGAATAATTAAACAGAACCTATTGGTTTAATTGACTCACAAACCCATCTTATTTTCTGAATTTTTATAAGATTTTCGGAATTAATAAGCCGATAAAGACAGTTGCTTTGTCACTCATCACTTATCATTCTGGAAAATAATAATAATAATAATATGCACTTAATATTTACACTAAATTAATACACAATGACATATTGTTATATATAAATTTCTATGATTGCACCATAATTATTTGATGTACACTTTTCACTTATTTAATTACTTAACCATAATAAGTTAATTAATTTTTTATTTACACCGGATACATATTGATAGTTTTCCTTATCGATCATCATCACTGATATTAGGCTAAAAATTCATATTTTTGCATGTAATTTTCCTTGCATTATACCTCAATCTTGTTAACTTTGGTGTAAATATTTGTGACTCGAGCTTAATAATGGTGTTTATATGTGTATGAGTCAATTTGAAGTGATTTGGCAAGCTTGCATGCAAAGTGAAGTAAAAACAGAAGAAATTGGAGAGAGTATGATTTTGGTGCCCAGGTTGGTGAATAACACAGAAGTGAAAAAATTTCGGTTTCCAGGTTGGCGCTAGACGCCAAGCGAGACGGCTAAGGGCAGATTTCGTCCTAATTCGGCTAGGACTTGGTAGTTTCAACCCTACACGCCCCAATATGTATAAAAAGGGTTCTAAACTTATTTCTTAGGGGTTAGACATTATTTGAGAGGGAAAAGGCTAGGCGAACACTTAGAAGCAACGAATCGCAAGAGTTTTTTCTCTTCCATTCTTCCTTAATCTGTATTTTAATGCTTTCAATTATTATCATGATTGTTAGTATGGATATGAATAGCTAAACCTTCTCATCTAGGGTTTGATGGAATCTATTGGGGGATGATTTGTTCACTACGTTTAATATAATTTGCCATTGATCTTTTATCTACTTGTTCAACTATATTTTCGTTGTTGTTAATTAAAGAGCTCTCAATTAACTGTGCTTATTTAGTGTGTATTACTCGAGATAGAGTATACATTTAGGTAGTCGTTGAACAACACCACTCCTAACGTATTTGAGAGATCAATACGGAGGTTTAAAGGCGGGATTAGAGATAATGAAACCTTAGTGCGATCGTAGTAAGAGGTGAATTAGTGTCAGCTAGCGTAGTTCGAGAGAATATGTCTAGTAAATTGTAGTAGTTGCTCGAAAGAGAGTTACGACAGTGCTCACGATTGGTAAAGAATACTTAGGCGAATTTGTAGGAAACGTAGCGGGGAGATTTCGACAATAGAAGAAATCATAACCCTAGACTTTTTCAAATCTTTCCCACACATTTGCTCTGTTTTTTTTTGGTAATTAGAAATTTCCATTAATCACCATTGAAGCTTTACAAATCCACGGTTGTCTTACAACTCGGCCTGTTGTCCTATTTGCTCCATCTCTCCAAACTATACATATAGCTACTATACTTTCCTCCTCTCTGCTATTACTTACAATCAGAATTGAAATTTTTGTATAAGCTGCCTATTTTGATTTGTTGCTCTAACATTACATATGCATGTTATGTTCCTAGCTAACTCTTTAGCTTTCCTGCTTTGCTTTTCAAATATCCTATGATTTCTCTCGTTCCATATCTCATGAATTGCTTCTGCATATACCATCCTGAATACTCCTGCCTTACTTGATTTCCCTGTTGCATTCTCTGCAACCCATTTCTAGTGTTGGTCCCATGAGGTTGCCCAGATTGGTTGCCTCTGCATACATTTTAGCAGCTTTGTCCAAACACTCTTAGCATACTCACATTCAATAAGGATATGCTTCATGTTCTCATCATGTACTTTACACATAATACATTCCTTGTCCATTTGCACCCCTCATTTGTTCAATCTATCACTGGTTAGCATCCTATCTTGGAAGTATAGCCACATTGTGAATTTAGCTTTTGCCCTAACTTCATTTCCAAACATGAACATCTTCCATTCTACTCTTGGCAATTGCCCTATCATAGCCAAATATAGTTGTCAGATCATGTTGTTGTTCTTCTTTAGCTGAATATGAATTGTTGCCACTGAGCTTCTTGCCTCTACCATCTTTCTAACTACCCAGGAAGCCTGCTTTGGTATTGGCATATTAGACAGTTGTTGGCCTTTTATATAGTATGCATGTATCCATTTGATCCATATTTTATCCCCTTTGTTTGCTAGATCCCAGTAGTTCTTTGCTATTGTTGCTTTATTCCATAGCTTTAGATTGATTAGATTTAGTCCCCCAGCACTTTTGGAGTACACATTTTATCCCATGCTACCAGAGATCTTCTTGTAATGACATCGACTCCTGACCACACATAGCTTCTGCAGTATGCTTCAATAGTCTTCAAGACCTTGCTAGGAATCAGAAACAGTTGAGACCAATAAACCTGAATACCAAATAAGACAGATTGCACTAATTGAATTCTTCCAGCATATGAGAGTTTTTTTGTTGTCCATGAAGAAATTCTTGCCACCATCTTCTCAATAAGTGGTTGCCATTGGGCTATGGACATCTTCTTGGTGGTTAATGGAACTCCTAGGTACTTAACTGGCAATATACCTATGGAGTAACCAACTTTTTGCACTATCTCTTCACTAGCCAACTAAGTAACACCTCCAAAGAAGATTAAACTCTTTTCCTAGTTGGCTTTCAAGCTTGAAGCTGCATAAAAATGATTAAGACAGTGTTGTAACTGAGTGATTGAGGCCATGTCACCCCTTGCAAAAAGTAACAGATCATCTGCAAAACTCAGATGAGTTATGCCAAGCTTAGCACACCTTGGGTGATATTTGAATTCCCTTTCCCTTTTTAGTCCATTCAAGCTTCTACTCAAGTACTCCATAGCAATTGCAAAGAGGAAAGGAGACATGGGATCTCCCTGTCTCAATCAATTTGCAGCTGGGAATGGCTCAGTAGGTTCTCCATTGATGATAATTGAATAGGTCACAGTTTTCATACAGGTTAGCACCCATTGCTGTTAGCACCCATTGCTGAAACTTACTAGGGAACCCCAACTCAACCATCACTTGTTCCAAGAATATCCATTCTACAGAATCATAAGCTTTGGTTAGATCAATCTTGATCATACACCTTGGGGAAGAATTCTTTCTGGTGTATGCCTTCACAAGTTCATGAGATAAGATTATGTTATCTGATATTTTCCTTCCTGGAATGAATCCTGCCTGAGCTTCACTTATCACACTAGTAATTACTCCTTGCAGTCTGCTAGATAGTATTTTAGATATGATCTTATAAAGGACAGTACAACATGCAATAGGCCTGAATTCTCTTGCTGTAGTTGGGCTATTCACTTTAGGAACAAGAGTAATTGTTGTACAGTTAATACATTTGTACATTCTTGCAGTGATAAAGAACTCCTGCACTGCTTGCACAATCTCCTGCTTCAATATAGGCCATGCTTTCTTGAAAAAACATGAGTTATATCTATCAACCCAGGAGTTTTATCCTCTTGTATAGCACATAGACCCTTATATACTTCATCTTCTATCACTTCTGCAATCAAACTAAGTTGTTGTTCATGAGTAAGCTTAGGGCCATTCTTCATTATTTCTTTGTTGATTGCTGGTAATGTCTTTGTAGAAGCCCCCATCGGGTTTTTATAAAACCTTATAAACTCTTCTTTGATGCTAATCTGATTATTAACCTTCCTTCCATCCTCGGTAGTCAGCTCTAGTGTCTGCTTTCTATGGCTCCTCTCTTTCACAATAGTAGAAAAATACTTGGTATTTCCGTCCCCCAGTTTAATCTATTTAACCCTTGATTTTTGCTTCAGAATATTCTCTTCAATTAGAGATCACTTCTCTAGTTGTTGGAGAGTTTGTTTCTCTTGCTCTAGTAGACTGTCACTATATTGGCTTTGCATCTTTTCTTGGACTGTAACAAGGTCACTTCTTGCATCTTCAATTCTCTTTGTTATTCCCTTATATTCATCAGCATTTAGTCGCTTGAATAAAAGCTTCAGAGCTTTGAGCTTCTTCCATACATTCTCCATATCATCTTCTGCTAATCTTCTGTTCCATATGGACTTCACTATATTTCCAAACTCCTTATGATCTGTCCATACATTAAGGAACCTAAATGGTGGTTTAATATTAGATCTAATAGACTTGATGTTCCGCAGCATAGGAGAGTGATCAGATATCAATGGCACATCATATTCAGTACATACATGCCCCCGGTTAGACATCCACAAGTCATTACCAAACACCCTATCAATTCTACTTAGTATCCTATCATCACCTTGTTGTTTATTGGACCAGGTATAGTACTCTCCTTTTCATACCAGTTCATTCAGAAACAGGTTATGAATACAGTCTGAAAAATCTACCACTTCACTCATTGCTACTGGATTGCCATACATTCTGTCTTGAGTATACAACATAGCATTAAAATCCCACCAATTATCCAAGGCTTTGTCACTTGTGTTGAAATATCATTCAGATTACTCCATAGAGATTTCCTCTCCTCTAAATATGAAAGTTCATATGCTTCTGTACAAAGCTTGCTAGATCGAGTGCAATCACTGATAATCATGCTTCTTAAAGTTCACTACAAGGGAATCAAATGGCAAGACGACTGGGCTAGAATTTGCAGGTTCTTAGAAGGTTTTAAACCTCCAATGAAAGCTCTCAAGGTGATGTGGTCACTCCCTCCTTCAGGTAGACTGAAGTTTAACACGGATGGGAGTAGTAATGTTATGAAAAGAGTGGCCGGTATTGGGGATATTGTTAGGGATAGCAGTGGAAAGCTTGTCATGGCATATGCCAAGGCTGTTCACTTCTGCACTAACAATACGGCTGAAATACAAGCTGCACTTTTTGAAATTGAGTGGATTGCCTTTAATAGGATTCACAATATAATTCTAGAAATGGACTCTTTATTAATTGTTAATATGCTTAATGGATCTTCTTCACCTTCTTGGGAGATTCATGATGATATTTTAAAGATGAAAACGATTATTCAGAGTCATCGAATTGAAGTTCAACATTGCTATAGAGAAGAAAATTCAGTGGCAGACACACTATCAAAATATGGTGCTATATTGGATATTCTACCTATTGCTACCATCTTCCTCAATGTCCAAGATCTACCTAAGAAGACTGTTGGGATATATCAAATGGATAGGAGGCAACTGCCTTCATTTAGATTCAGGAGATCAAAAATGAAGAACCTGCGCCTAGATGGAGTAGGATGATTATTGTATATATGTTGTGTTTGTACATTTTTGTCATAGCATCACATGTACATGGAAGACTCACTTCCTGCAATCATAGTAGTATTAACATACCTGGCCTTTTTTGGTGTTAACTTATATTGGATTGGGCATGTCCAGTCCTTTCTAATTCACAGAGGAACATAGGCATCTGGTTTCTTTTGTTGTATGTTTCTCATTTTGGTTATTAATCTACAGGTAGGGGTCTGTCTAACCCCTCCCCCCCCCCCCCCCCAAAATAATGATTTTATTTTTTTAAAAAAAGTGTAAGGCAAGCTTCAAATCCATCCATTCTCCCCCTTACTATGCAATGAATTAATTGAGCATCTATATTTTCAACATCAATACAATATACCTTAGGATCTCATGTCAACCAAATCCTTCCATTTATTGCATTCTGATAATTGTTCTGAATTGCCCAACCTGATAAGATGTTTTTGAATACCTTGTTGGCTCTGTTCTCCTTGACTCTAGTTTCCAAAAAACAAGCTAATTTTATTTGTTTATTCTGTACATATATCTTTAATTTTTTTTGTTTATATCTCTTATTTATTTCCATCACATTCCATATCACCCAAGTCATTAAACTCTAATAGGTGGCCCACTATTAGCTGTGGACAAGCATTGTTGTATCCCCTTTCCACCTGTGTACTCCCCTGTTTTATTCCCTCTCAGTATACTAGTAGCCAGAGCTGGGAACTCCCTGATACAACTCAGTTCAGGGCTTTTTTGAGTGCTTTGTATCTCCCTTCCAGGTGTTTGATCTCCAATTCTTGTTAGAGACTGATGTGTTTGATCAGTAGGCTGCTTGTCATTTGCTCTGTTAGTTATAAATTACTGCATTTTAATTACTCTTACCTTAGTTAATTAGTAAACACTCAAATCGATATTTAGTATTTCGATTTTGGATTTAATTTTTAAAAGTTTTGTATTTCGGATTGGATATTGGATTTGGTACTTCGAATTTTTGGATATCCGAAAATCTAAATTTTTCATTCTTATTATTTAGTCCATTATCCATATGCCAATAATAATAAGTACTATACCATAACCATTAGATATTATCTCATATATTCAATATTATATGCCAAGGTTCAGAATACTTTCTATTTAGACATAGTTTTATTATTGCTACTTCTTATCAGCAAAATTAATATCTCTATTGCATTTCCTTGATAATAATTTCATTACTTGAATACTTCTTTTGGGTGATTGCGGTGACAATGAGAAATTTTTCAAGCAATTTAACATGAGTAATCATTTGGATATTTATTTTTGTAAAAGAAGAAATCAACTTAATAAGTTCAAAACCAAAAATCCAGAATATCCAAACCAATTAATCCGAAACCGATTATCTGGATTGAATTCCAAATCGAAATTTTCATATTCAACCCGAACTGCCCGAACGCCCACCCCTAACACCCACCCCTAATTGTTTCAAGATGTTAATTAAGTCACGGTTGGAGTGGGTGATGGGGGTGGGGGTGGGGTGAAGTCGGTAGAGCTAGTATCAGATACCGGTTCAAACGAACCCATTAATTTTGCTTAGAACTTGTATTTGTATTTAAAAAATGTATTAAATAAATATAAATATTTAATTGCGAATCCAAAAACAAAGACGAGCCATGAATTTGATGACAAATTCAGAATTTATAAACTTTAAATCCTTACTCTACCTCTAAGAAACGAGGAAGGTTAGGGGTGTTGGAAATTACTTTTGTTAGATGGTTAGGAAATCATTTTCCTCCTTGCCCACCAAACAGTAACACGTATTTTTCTTTGTTTATTATCAAACACTAATCAGACGTTTGGACATAAAAATTGTAATTTTTGAAAAAAAAATATTATTTGGAGTTAAGTTAAAAAACGGTATTTGAAATTATGTTTGATCACTTGAAAAAATATTACAATTTTGTGAGTAGGGGGAAAGGTTTTCTGAAAATTTGAAAAACTTATTTTCGAAAAAATTCCAAAAACATGCAAACTTTCATAAACAGACACCTTTTTGAAAAAAATTTAATGCACAAATGGGGCCTAAAAATATATGAATAAAACACTTATTTTCCTATAAAACATTTTTCTTCCTATCAATCACTTTGGGTGTGTTTGGTATAACGGAAAATATTTTTCGTGAATTTCTTGGAAAATAAGTAGTAATCTTACTTATTTTTCGGTGTTTGGTACGCAAATTAAGGAAAATAACTTCTCAAGAGTATTCATAAATAATTTAAATATAATAAATATTAAGCCATAAACTTTCAAACCAACAACCTTCCAAACCCACAAATTTCATAAACTTCTGAACCGCTAAACTTTCGAAACCGCAAACTTTCGAACCCGTAAACTTTATAATTTCTAAACCCATAAACTTCCAAACACATAAACCTCCAAACTCATAACTTTGGAACTCGTAAAATTTTGAACCTGCAAAATCGAAAGATGAAAAAACTATAACTGAAAATATATTAAAAAAATAATTCTGGGGAGGGGGCAGGGCAGGGGGTGTGCAGAAAAACAAAATAAACAAAAAATTGGGATTATTAAAAAAAGGTTAAAAAAAATGTGCGGGGGGGGGGGGGGGGAAGGGGGCAGTGGGGGTGGGTGATGCAGAAAATCGCAAAAACAGAAATTTGAAATTATAAAAAAAATAATAAAAATGGTGGGGGGGGGGGGGAGTAGCTGGGTGGGTGGTGACGAAAAAAAATTAAAAATTTTTAAAAAAAAACTTTTTAAAAAGAGGGGGTGGGGTGGGGTGGGGTTGGGTGGGTGTGGGGTGGGGTTTGGGTGGGTGTGGGGTGGGTTGGTGAGGATGAGAAAGGTTGAGAAGGAGTTTTGGATAATATTTTACCTTCCCTTGATAAGGAAAACATTTTCCTCCAATTGGAGAAAAATGAGTTCATAAGGAAAATGTTTTTCAAAAGCCAACTAAATTTGAAAAAATTAGAAAATATTTTCTGAAAAATATTTTCCTTCGTACCAAACACACCCTTTGTCTCAAAGTACTTGATCTGATTTTAATAGGACAAAAAGAATTCAGCTGGTTAATATTTATTTTTAATTTTAGTTAGCTCAGAGCTTGTATTTTAAGTAGAATCTAATCCAGCAATTCAAATTTGTCTCCTTTGTGTTGTCTTTTGCCCAGATAGAAGTCAAGACCATCAAGGCTAAGAGATTTTAAAAGACAGAACTTTGACTGCCTCTTGAACTCGTTAGTAAGAAATTTTCATTCAGACACTAAACCTAAGGGCTCGTTGAACCGAGAAATAAGAGATAATTAATTGTGGAATTGAATTTGAGATGAATTTATTTCATGTTTGATTGAGATAAAATTATAGTATTAGTTATCTCGAGATTATAGTATTTTTTTAGTATGAATTACGGCCCTTGTCACTTGGCCTAACAGCCCAACCGAAAATGGCCCAGATTTGAAGCTCTTACCCTATTTAGCCCATGTTTTACAAAACATGAAAGAAACTTTTCAGCTTTTAGCCCATTATTAAATACACACTTTTAGGATTTTTATTATTTTTTTCTTTCTTCATTCCAGCACACCAAATTCTCTCCCACCGCCTCTCGCTTCTTTCTTTCTAAACCACATAGATCCCTCATCCTCTCTTAACCTAGCCCCCGCTATTCCCTCTCCCCTACCCCCTACACAGTTCTGCCATCAATGGCTCGAAGAAGACCCGGGCTCCTACTCCGTAGTCCATGGTGGCAACCAGAAGAATATTGAAGATTTTTTGAAAGAAAAATAAAAATACACACAGATCTGAAAATAAATAGCTCTCAAACTTGATTTGCACCAACAAATAACCACTAATTTTGGAAGATTTTGAAGTTTGAAGTTCTGGTAATTTTGGAAGATTTTGAAGTTTGAAGTTCTGGAAAATCATAACTATGTAGCAGTTTGTATCAACATTGTATAATAGTGTATAATTATGTATATGGATATACAAACACCTCTTATACACTATTATACATGTTTATACAAGTTATACAGTATTGTATAATTGTGTATAAATGTGTATATTTGTGTATAATGTTGTATAATTATATATTTTTTTTTCAGTTTATAAGGATGTATATACATTGTTAGTGTGTAAGAGGCCTCTACAGAAGTTTGACACTTCCTTCTCTTCTTCTTTTTTGTATAAGTGCTGTATGAAAAAGATTTGTACGCGTTGGAGGAATTCTATAATTTATTTACCAAGCTTTTATTTTTCTTTTATCCTGTTGGATTGCTTCAGCAATTGCACATAAAAGTGTTTGAATTTCTTACCTTTAGATAATATATATTATTCAGGATAGGAGTTTTGAGTTGCATTGTGGCTTATTTGAATTTTTTTATCAAATGCTTAATAATCAAAGGAAATCAAGAGAATGAAGACAACTGGTTGTATAAAGAGGGAGCAATAACTGTAGTTGATTGTGTGAAATAAACTGTTTTTCGGGAATTAACCGATTATTTTTGGGCTATAAATCTGCAAAGTGGTATTTAGGCTATTATGTTGCAAGTTAGGTTGTGTGAGTTGTATTTATGTGAAATTATCCCATTTTTTATCCTTATGGAAAGGTAAGATATCTAATCCTAGAATAACTAATCCCGAAATAATAATCATGGGATAACTTGTTTCCCAACCGAACGACACTAAGAGTTCGAGTTTTTAACCGCCCTATAATGTTGAAAAATGTACTTATTGAACACATATATTAGAATTCAAAACAAACTAAAAGTCATTGTTGCGAGATAATCTTTTAACAATTAATAATCATTTAATTAAAATTTTTGGGTTATGAGATTTCCGATACTTCCTCCAATAAATTGTAGAAAGAATTACAAGAAAATACACATGATTTCACACCATAACAAAAAATGGCCCATGTTTTTAAGTTTTACCTAACCTAGCCCATATTGTACATATTTTAAAAGCACTAACAAATTCAAAATCTGTGTTCTTAAAGTCATTGCTTCTAAAAGTTATGGAGTTAAATCCGTGCACTCACAACTATTGCTTTCTCTCTCTCTTCTTCTCACATCTTCTACATATGCTTCAAGGGACCGTCCGCCATTACTGCTTCTCCCCCTATGTCATCTGGTTGCAATGTAAGAAAATTGAATAGTAGAAGTCCATCGTTGAAGGCCATTCAAAGCTTTGCTTTCGAAAATATGATTTTTTGAATTTATTAGTTGTTTGGATTGGGTATTGTTTCAATTGATTGAAAATATTAAAAGGAGTTCAAAATTTAAATTTGAAGTGATTTGGAGTAGATTTGAGTTAAATTTAAAAAAAGACGCAAGAAAGAAGACGAAGTCAGTTTTTTGTATAATTATGTATAATCTTGTATAATAGTAGATATGAGTGTATAAACACATCTTATACACTATTATACACTTTTATACAAACGTCTGTAGACGAACTTCTTCCACAATTTTCGGTTGCAATTCTTGTTCAAAACCAGTCCAAATCTCCATTAAATGACTTCAAATTTTATATACAACCTCCTTATACTATTTCTAACAAGTCTAAATAACACCCACTCTAAATTTCTCACAAAATCAAATTCAAAATTTAAATTCACATATTTAAGCTTGTTAAAAATTTAATTTTCACCACCCAAATAGATTTGGTTTGTTGAACTAATATTTGAGTCACAGTTACTGATTCGAAAATTAACTTAAAAGCTTGAACTATCTTTTTTAAAAATTAAATAGTAATTTCGAGAACCTATTGGAGTTGAATATTGAGTATTAGCTATTATTTTTGGGTTAGTTGGTTATAAATTGAAATCTGTGCTATAAAATTAAAAAGTAAGGAGTCCAGTTGTTCTTATATGAAAATTTCCCTAAATTGTATAACCTCATTATTTGAGACTTTCGTGATTTATAAAAATATAAGTTCATTAAATTGTGACGTTTTAACGTCGATGTGTAAATCAAACTAACTTTAAAAAATTAAACACTGTCATCAAATGAAATGAAATAAAATGAGTATGTGTTTGTGCTGCCAAAAGTACCACGTTGGTACATTACTTATCTAATGGCATTCACAGTACAGTTATGAGTACCCCATGTAACTTATTATACTTTCTCTGTCAATGAACAGAGTATCATCCAATCAGACACATACCAGAAATTCAGAAGCATCAAATCCTACCTTCCACACTTCTGTAAATAAAAAACATTTGGAGGGTATTTTAGCAAATATTTGTAAGCCCTAAAACTAAAGGGAAAATCTTCTTCTTATATAGAAACCTCATCCAACCTACAGTGTCAGTGGGTCCTGCTTTTTGTCTGTTGTCATAAAACTCTAGCAGTAGCATATGCATTTAGCCAATGAAATTAACATAATACTGCTCCCTCATTTCACTTTAAACTAAAATGTCTTGATATTATTTAAATAATTTTATAAGATAGTAAATGTAACGTGGTATGCTCTTCTATAAGATGAAAAATGAAAGGAATACTGATTTCTCCCCCACTGTATCTAGTATATTGTATAAGTCAAATTAACTTTTTGAAAAATATGTCTACCTACTTACGGCGGCGGAAGCAGGATTTTCATTAAAAAAATTTAAAAGAA